>NC_143079.1:8072500-8697500 GCF_052426305.1 Pelodiscus sinensis | reverse complement strand
TTCATCAACAGAAACTGGTCCAAAAAAAGATAATACCTCCCCTACCTTGTCTCTCTCATGTACGTGATGTCTTTCTCTTATTTCCCTTGCATCTCAAATGCGCTTCTCTTTTTCAATCCCTCCCCCTCCTCCTCTCAGTTAATTTCCTTCCCCGTTAAAGAACCTGGTGCTTATTTCTCTGTGGGCGTTCCATTTATAACCCCATGTTTGGTGGTTTTTACCATTGAGCTTGTAAATTGTATTGGATCAGTGAGCCTATAATGAGGCTCCCAAGTCCAAACAGTGCAATTCTGCTGGGATTTTATTGTTCATAAAGCTTCTTCCCCAGGGAGTGATAGAGTCATTAGGTGTGTGCTGTGTTTAATATTTGGTCATGACAGGAAGCCATAATTTTCTTTCTTTACTGTGGCTCCTGAGTAGTTTTTAAGTAGTTGGCTTATTTGAGTCAGAGTGACTGTGAACCAATTAGGCAAAAAAGAGCTGCTGTTCTCAGTACGGATTTGTATTTCTCCTATAAAGGCTATTAAATAAAAACGTGGCAACTTATTGCCACGTCGTGGCTTTTAATCACGGCTTTGGCCCTCTCGTGAACTCCTTAGATCTATAGCACCCGACGGGAGGTGGGAAAAAACTGGTGTCACCAGACAATGAAACTGCTCTGCCTAGAGTGATTGGATATTTATGCTTTCAGAGCAATCCTATCTGTGCATTGTTAACCTCACCCTTAGAAGCCCATCCTGGCCCTGGATGAAACTGACTTCAGTGGTAGTAGGATGAAGCTTATGTTTAAGTATTTTTTTCCACACAGAAATTGGTAGAAATAATTTGGGCCAGAGCAATTACTGATTTTGGGGGACAGAAATTAGGGACACCCCTCGAGACATTTTAAAAGAGCTGATACTTAGCACTGGAACTGGTTGAGATGTGGGAGGGGTTTTTTGGCTTTTTTTGTTTGGCCAAAAAGCTTTCATTTGGCGCAAAATGTTCTGGTTTTGCCTGAAAAAACAGAAGCCAAGAACCGTAATACATTCAGGGTTTTTGTTCATTTTTGGTCGAAACCCATTTTCATGGGAATTTGGGGGAAGCATTTTTTTCAGCATTTCCCACGATAATTATTATTTCTCAGCCAGCATTTTCTGAAAACGAAGCCCCCATTTTAAGGGGTCTCAAACTGGGAATCCAAAATCACTTGATCTTGACTGTCAGTTATTTTCCATTTGCCCTCTCTTGGTTCCTGAATGCTGGTGGTAGCTACCGAAAGAACCAATTTATTAATTTAAAAAAATCTTCTGAGCTTTGGAAGGTTTTTTTTTTAAATTAAATGTGAGGTTCAGACGGCATGTGTGGGGTGAAACGTTCTCTCTCTCTCTCAATTTTCTTCCCAGTAGCAGCCTGACACAACCAGCATGAAGAGGACAATTTTCACTCTAGTTTCTTCTGCTTTCTGGTAGAAAGTTTTCTTTTGACCCCAGGTAGTGGAAACGTAAGTCATACATAAACACTCCCTCCACACTTGTACTGCAGCAGGGATACAAAATTGAGGCAACAGAGGGTAGGCGTGACAATGCAAACGGTTATTCACAGGAAAGCAAATCCAGCCTAGAGAGAGGTTACATAAGGCGCCACTTCCTGGCAGTCAGTTGGCAGAACTCCAAGGTGTGCAGAGTTTTTTGTTTTAAGAAAGATCCTTCTCCGTGGTGAACGGGGTTCACAATGGTAGAGTGAATGACAAGAGATTTTCATCCACCATCCAGGGCACTCGCTCTTTATTGCTGCTTTGTAACGGTGTCCCTAAGTTTCTCATTCTTCTTTCCATTCAGGTATCTGTAGCTAACTGAAGAGGCACAATGCCAATATTCTTACACCATGCATACACTAGGGGCTGATTCAAAGCCTCTTGAAGTGGGTGGAAAGACACAATGAAAAAGACTTTAATGGGCTTTTGGATCAAACTCCTAATCTTGAGCAGGAATCAGTAAACATATACAGCAGCATCCTAACAAACCTCTTTTCCTTTGTGAGCAAGGAGGCAGTTGTAAATAGAAAAGACAGGGAGTTTGGGGCAAGGGAGTATATGAAGCCTGGGCCACAGTTTTGAGAGGTTGTGACCACAAATAGGTTTTGGTCTTCTGTTAGCCTTGTCTTCAAAACGGAATATAATTATGCTTAATTTTTAACCATTAGGAGGAGGACAATGTGTTCTAGTGGATACGTCACTGGAGTTAGGAGACATCAGCTTTGTTCTTGGCTCTGTCTTGCTCTGCTGAGCAAGTCACTCCTCCTCCCCCATCGGTGTTTCCACATCCCACCCTTTTGCTTTGTCTACACTAACCCCTAGTGTTGATCTAATCTACATCACTTCAGCTATGCAAATAGCGTAACTGAAGTCAGTGTATTTACCATAGTGACTTCCACGCAGTAAGGTTGGTGGGGACCGCTCTCCCATTGACTTCAGCTAATCTTCTCCTGGTGGAGTACCGGAGTCGATGGGAGATCACTCGGAGATTGATTTATCACATGTAAGCAGACACGATAAATCGACGGCAGGTGGATTGATTGCTGTAGCATTGATCCACCGCATAGTGGAGACAAGCCCGTTGTCTGCCTTGTCTATTGAAACTAGAAGCTCTTTGAAGAAGAGGCTGCCTGCCAAGTGCAATGGGGCCCTGATCCCTCTTGGTGCCACTAGGCATTGTGGTAATACAAATGATGATGATAAGTTGACATTGTGCTGACCATAACAGGCCAGAGTAGACAAGAGCAAGCTGTGTTCAACATCCTGTCAGCTAGCAAAGGGGCAACCCAGCTCCTCTTAGTGTTTAATTACAACTAGCGGATTGGCTGTTGAACGTGACTTGTGCTTGTAACATGGGTCAAACAGCATCTTGTTGGCTAACGTGACCTTTTCATTCGCAAGCCTGAGGGCCAACAAATTTCCTCCTGGGTTGAGCCGGAGTGGGTGACCCATGGAAGTCCTGCAGTTCCTGCCATACAGTTCATCAGAACTTCATATACATATGGCCGAGAGAGCGTAGAGATGGAAGTGACTCAGCAGCCTATGGAATATTGAGTATATCTCCCCCAGCTCAGTTTTTGGCATGAAGGCAGTGAATTTGATGGTGTGATAAATAAAAAAATCTCATTGGAAATTTGGACCCCAACAAACTAAAACACTGCTGTCAATTACCATAAATCCTTTCAGATACCAACCCTGGTGGGAGGTTTCTCCTTTGACCACTTTTTTCCCTTTTGTTATCGATGAACCTCTCGAAGAGCTAGCCCATTTAATCCACAGGATGTGCCCACAGTGGTGCCCGCCTCTTGCACTTTCTGCTGTTGCTGCTGACTGCAACCGGGGAGCTGTATTTTCAGACCGGCTGTAGGCGTTTGTTTGCTCCATATTAGTCTGTTCGCTTTCCCTCCAGGGGAAAGTTTTCCATCAGTGTGTTTTCCCCTGTGGATCCTTGATCTTTGGTGCTTTGTAGAAGAGGCTTGTAGAAGAAAGGAAAGAAATAATTGTCTTGCTCTTATGGGTGCTTACCGCAAGCGCTGCATTGCAAAAACACAAGTGTGCCGGGTGTATGTGCATTAACCAACCACACACACATACACGCACGCTTTTTCAAAACGCCCACCATGGAGGAACATTACGGAATTGTTTTTAAAGAGATGCCATAATGAGGGTGATGACAATGGAGTCTGAAGAAATTGGAAACCAATACAAAGTGAATAAACCTCCAGCTAATCTTGTATAAAGAAACTGGACTTGCTGCAGTGTGTGTTGGTGGCAGATTCAAGCTGTATTTAATTATCTTTCAAAGGCCACAATTGTGCACTCACATATTACATTCATAAATGCCATTTATCTAGGCCCTGATTCAGCAAAGCACGTACGTACCTGCTTCATTTCTGCCTACTTCAATGGAACATAAGCATGTGCTTAAATGCTTTGCAGAAGGGGTCTCCTACAGCGGAGGGATGGTCTCGTGATTAAGGCCTTTTGCTTGGGATGCATGAGACCGGGGCTCAACTCCTGCCTTTAACATATATTTTCAGTGTCAGAGGGGTAGCCGTGTTAGTCTGCATCTGCAAAAGTGGTGAGGAGTCCTGTGGCACCTTATAGACCAACAGAAGTGTTGGAGCATAAGCTTTCGTGGGCAAAGACCCACTTCGTCATGGGCAAAGACCCACAGGACTCCTCGCCGCTTTTTCATAAACTTTCAGCGTGACTTCAGACAGGTTATTTCATCACACGCTTCCTTAGCTTCAGCATCTCTAACATAGGGATAAGCACACTTCCTTTCTCCCACTATTTGGGTCTGTCTTGTCTATTTAGAATGTAAATTCTTCAGGGCAGGAACTGTTTCTTGAAAAGAACTCGTACAACACCTAATTTCCTGGGATCCCAACTACAGCTAGGAGCCTCCGGACCCTAGTAAGATAAAAAAAATCCCAGATAGATGGTTTAGACTTAAAAAAAAAGTGGCACTTTTAAAAACTAATAAACTTTAAGATGAAGGAAAAAAATTATTGAGTTGCTACAGGGTATTTTGTTTGGGTTTAGCAGATATTCCCTTGCAGAGACTATGCAGCATAATAAAAAAAATGAAAGACCAGAGATGCGGATGAATAGGCAGGCAAGTTTATTTTCACTAGTCACACACAAGTGCAAGAAGCAAATAGACAGCACATTGCAGACAGAAATTGAATTCAGTTTGGTAAAGGTGCCTTGTTGTAGGAACCTGCCTAGATACACCAAGATATAGAATCTGCAGTATTGCCAAACTCAAATGCTCAGTTATTATGAGTCAGGACCTTTCTCCCCAAAAATGTGGCTTCAAAATCATGAGATATAATAAATCGGCGGATCTTTTCTGTTGTCTTTTTGTTTAGGGGTCACATTTTTCAAGCTTGTCTCCATAACTGAGGGTATGTCTACACAGCAAAGTTATTTCAGGATACCAGAGGTATCCCGAAATAGCTACCCCGCATCTTTTGAACACGTCCGCTATTTCAAAATATAGCAGACGCGCTATTTCACAATCCCTGTAAACCTCATTCTACGAGGAGTAAGGGATGGCAATAAGTAGTGCTTTATCTCAAAATTTGGTGCTGTGTAGACAGCGCCAAATGACGAAATAACCTAATTTGAAACAGACTAAGAAATAAGCAACACAATTTGCGTAACACAAATTACATATCTTATTTTGAGTTTCTGGTGCTGTGTAGTGGCCCAGAAACTTTTGTTTTTAAAAACACGAAAGCTAAAATTCTCATGTGTTCGCATGACACCAGGAGGTGGGACTTTGAGAAAAGCACCAGCCATCATGGGAGTTGGCTCTGCCGAATATGTGTCTTTATTTGTAAAGTGTGAAATAATAATAATAATACTTGGCTCTTATAGAAGTGCACATAAATATAAATATAGAAATACTACATGGCATCTTAAAGCAAGCTATACAACATTGGCCCCTTATTTGCTATTTACCAAGTGTAAAAACCCCTCTGCTTTGTTTCTAAACGATGCCATCAGGTGGATACTCCTCATATTTTTTCTTACAAATGTTTCTCTTCAAAACCTTTAGCAACAGGCCCCAGCCTGCAAACTACTCCATAAAAGCAGACACCTTTGCTTCCACTGCGTTCTGTGAGGGCCAACAGGGATAGCTGGGTTACAGTTAAAGGGCCTGATTTTGCAGACTTACTGAGTGCCTCCTCCAACGTGACTTAAGGCATGTCTTCACTCGCTGTCCTGAAGATCAATGTTCTGGCGTTTTAACTTAGCGGGAATCGTATAGACCCATAAATCGAATGCTGAGGGCAGCTCCAGATGGCACCTGTACTCCTGACAGTCATGAGGAGTAAGGGAAGATGGTGGAAGCATTTGCTCCTGTCAGCCTCCTGCTGTGTGGATACCGCCACGTTTGGTTTAAGAGAAGCCGACTCCAGCTACGCATTCTACACAGCTGAGTTGCATACCTTAAGCCAGTGGTCACCCACCGGTAGATCGGGATCTACTGGTAAATTTTGGAGCCTCTAACAGGTGATCCTCACTGGTTTGGCCAAGAGGCTATCATGCGCAGCACCTCAGCTGCCCCTCCTTCCACTTCTGCGCATCTCCGCCCTTTGCCTTGGAGCCTCCTGCTTGTGGTGCAGAGCAGGGGAGGAAGAGGAGGGTGCTGATGCCAGGGTGCCCCCTTCCCACCCTGTATTCTATCCCCACAGAACGGGAGGGGGGGAGCACAACACAGCTTAGGATGGAGGGAGTTTGCTGGCTGCTTTTGAGAGTGGTGCAGGGCCAGGCCAGGGGTGAGCCTGCCTTAGCTCCATTGCACCACCACCCAGGAGCCACCTGAAGTAAGCAGAGTCCAGCTGGAGCCAACTCGGATCCTCTGCCCCAGTCATGAACCCTCTTCTGCACCCCAAGACCCTGCCACAGATCCAGCTCAAAGCCCCCCTTACACTACAAATCCCTTAGCCCAAGACCAGAGCCTATGCCCCAACCCTCTGCCCCTGCCTAGTGAAAGGGAGGGAGAATGGGGGAGGGAGGGAGTGAGGGAGGATGGAATGAGCAGACAGGGCCTCAGAGTAGGGGCACAAAGGAGGTGGGGCAAGGGGATTCGGGTGTGAGGTAGATCCTGGATTGCACTTAAATTCAAAAAGTGATCTTGTGTTTAAAGAGGTTGGGGACCCCTGCCTTAAGCCGACCTTTCTGGTCTAGTGTAGACCTGGTCTTAGTGCCTTCTGCAGCTGGCTTAGATCTTGACTGAAGAAAGTTCCGCACACGTCCTTTAAATCCATTCCGAGTTAGGAAAGCACTGAACTCAATGGTACTTAAGCTCAAGCTGCCTTGAATAGGGCTGGTTTCCTGAATGAAGGCCTTTTAATAGAACCGGCTGTACGGGTTTAGCACCTTTTGGATTGCATTCTCAAACTGCAGGGCAGCATCTGCACCAGTGTAGAACAACATTCTGTTTGATGTTGACCAAATACCTGACCGGGGAATGCCTGAGACAGCTGCTGAAAAAATGTTATATGCCTGGTCAGTCAAAACCCTTCAATTAAAAAGAGGGATGGAAAAATATATAATGTTGTGTCAGTGTCACTTGTTGACAGGGAGCCTCAAGATCCTTTGGGACATTCTTGGTAAAGGGAGGGGGAAAAAAGCCCTTTATCTTAAGCATTTCCCAGCATTCCTTCAAGACATCTGGTTCTCTCATTTTCTATCTTGAGTTCTGTGCCTTCAGAAATATCACTGTCAGTTTTTGACTATTTAGCCAAGCAACACAAGCCGACTGGGGGTCGTGCATGATAACTCGTCTAAAACATGGTTGTCTTTCAGAAGCAGTGACCTTAACCGTTTCAGTGGTATCGGTTTTGACATTGTTTCTCTGTAGTGCCTGTTGCCATCCACCCGCTGTGGGTTTGTAAGCAAAAACTGAAACTTTCTTCAGATAAATTAGGCTGATGTGTTGACCTGAACACCACCAGCATTTCCATGCGCCCGTGTTGGGTGGTATTTCAGTTCCATGGGGTATCACCATTTGACAAAAACAAAGCCAATGCCTAACAAACTGCCTTGAGGATAGCTCTGGTTGGTGCCAAAGAGGGGCTTTTGAGGTGGTACTGGGTGATGTAGAGGGGCATATAGAATGGTGTAATAGAATAATATAACTGGAAGGGAGGCCATCTAGTCCGGCCCCCTGATCTCATGGCAGGATTAAGTATGATATCTCATAGTGCTATGTATCGGAGTTATTACCATTTATACCAGCTGAGGACTCACCTTTGGACTTGAACACAAAATGGCCGCCTGGGATGTTCAGTGTGGGTGTGTACAAAATGGTGAGGTATTGATTTGTTAACAGAATTTTGTTGCTATTTACTTTTCAAAATCTACCTGCTCTTTAAAAATGGCTCCCCAGAATCTTACCACCACCTCAGTTTAGCACCCAATACTTATAAATATTTGTTTTTAGTTTCTTGTTACTATGCTAGACTTTAACCTTTTGGCCTGAGCATTTCTGTGCTGGATACCTGCCTCAGGCTGAATTCTGTTTGGAAAATATCAGATAAAACCATGTCTACCATTTCTGAGAACAAGACCAGGAAAACATGTGTTGTTTTGCCCATGGTTAAAAAAAAAACCATGGAGACCTTTTCTTTGTAAAGATCCTAGGCTTTGGAACAGTGACTTCCAATTTGGAGGGGAGTGGCATTAAATCCAGGATGAAAATCTGTCCTAATTTGGTAGGGTATGGGAGTGAGGCAGGTCAGATGAGGAACCAGGAGGAAAAGAACTGGGATTGGCTGAGCATGGAGACTGGGAGCAACTGCACTGATTGAGGCAGGGGTTCTGAGAAGAAAACAAAACGTGAAACACGTCGTAAAAGACTGTATTATAATGCAAATCCACAAGGGGGCTGAATTCACATTGCACAGGCTAAGTGTGTGTATAGCTATCTGTATAGATAAGTGAGGGTGTGTATATTCTGTGTGTGTATGTATAGTATATGTACAAGCCTCTCTCTGTGTGTGTATGTATAGTATATGTACAAGCCTCTCTCTGTGTGTGCATGTATATATACTCCATTCATCTTCTATGTATGTAGCATTTTAAAATAATATTTAGATTTTACCTAGTTTAATGCTCCAGCTCTTTTTTCAGGACATTTCAGCTGCACCTTGCCTGTTAGTACTAGGTTGAGCAGAGGGATTAAACCGAAAGTCATTGGAGAGACTAGCTGGTTAAGTGCTCACCTTTCCCCTCTGAAAGACACAGCTCTGAACTTGAGAAATTAACTTTGCCTGCCTGTGCGCCTGCTGCGTCGAACCCATATTGCAAACATTAAATATAAGCTTGCAGAATGGAGTATGACTGGCAGTCACCTCCTCCAGGAGAGGAGGCCCCAAGGTGGAAGGCGTACAGATAATGAATTGTTTGTCTTTATCCCGGGAGAGGGATAGTAGCATAAATTCCCACTCTACTCTGCTGTCGCCCACACTGCCTCAGACCCCCTGGATACAAAAGGAGCCTCAGTTTTCAGTGTCATAAATCTAAGTTTTCAGAGTTTTTATTTTTTGGCCAAGAACTATCTCAAATTCTTCATTTCTCCCTGAAGTAGAAACTGTACCCCCATGAGTTATTTGGTGCGGGTTAACCATGTAATTCCTTATGTGGCATTTAGACCACCTGGAACCATGTGCTTAAGGTATCTTTTCCTGTGGAAATATTGTCTAATGGTTAGAGCAGGGAAGAGGGGGCTGAGTCTCTCACATTCAGGTTCTGGCCCTGGTATTCTGAGTCCTCTAGGCAAATTGTTTAGCCTCCTTGGGTGGGATTTTCAAGAGCATTGACATGACATAGGAGCCCAAGTCCACTGAAAGTCATGGGCTCTATGCCTTAGTTTGATCATTTGCAATATATGAGCACAATCCTCAACAACTTCATTGGTGGATTGACAAATACTATGAGAGTTTCTTCCGCAAAGTGCAATCAAAGCGGTAAAATATACCTTTGCGATGTTAATGTGTCACAAATAATTAGAATCCAGTTCCCATTTAAACCCAGGCTGCCTTGCTCTGATAAAGGGGCCTTAAAGTAGCAGTATATTTGCCATTTTAAGACCCTTTTACATGTCAGTAGAGTAAATGCTTTTAGTGTAAATGAGAATCAGCCCCTTAATACTTACTTACATAGAATCATAGAATCATAGAATAATAGGACTGGAAGGGACCTCAAGAGGTCATCGAGTCCAGCCCCCTGCCCTCAAGGCAGGACCAAGCTCCGTCTACACCATCCCTGACAGATGTTTATCTAACCTGTTCTTAAATATCTCCAGAGAGGGAGATTCTTTCTTCTTCTTTGTCTACCTTGTCTCTTTAGATTGTCAGCTGTTTGAGGCATGGACTGTCTCTTAGGGTATGTCTAGACAGGTATCCCGAAATAGCAACCCCGCATGTTTTAAATGCACCCGTTATTTCGAAATATTTTTCAAAATAACAGGCGTGCTATTTTGGCATCCCTGTAACCCGGAGGTGTCGAAATAGCACATTATATGGTGCTGTGTAGATGTGCCAAATTTCAAAATAAGCTATTTCAAAATACAATCAAAATAAGTTACATAATTTGCGTAGCACAAATTACATATCTTATTTCAACTTTAGGGTGCTGTGTAGGCACACCCTTATTAGTGTCTATTAGTGCCATGGTCTACGTTTCATTCTCTATGTGTGACTGTGATGCAAATAATATTTTTAAATAGCAACTATTAATTGCCACCACTTGTAGAGAATTACATGTTCATTAGCTGAACTGGATTGAAAAACTTGGTCTTTGTTCTTTTCTTTGTGTTTGCAGCAAACCTGAGCTGTGGTTTATAAATCTAATTCTAGAACTGGCTGAATTTTTATTGTTTTTACACATTTTTCACATGATTGATGAAATTTTTCAGTTGTCCAAAAATAAATAAATAAATAAGTCCGGGTCTATCACTTCTTGCAAATCCTGTAAAAATTCCAACAAAAATGTTAATTGAAACTTTTTTTGGAGAGGAGGTGTTAGCAAAAATAGATGATTTTTTTTAATTTAAAAAAGTAATCTTAAACTCCATATTAGGAAAATTTCAGTTGGCTCCTAAAGATTAATCTAATCGCATATGGATATTGTACCATTAACACAAATAGTATTTGCTGCAAATGAGAAAAAGTAGCCTTGTGCCTTTTAGTCAGTTGTTCTAATCCAGTGGCTATCAGTGGGAACTGAAATATACAATGACTTTTTGGGGTACGTGTACATGGCATCTGGGGGAGAGATGCCCAGCCCAAGACTTGTGCTAGTGGGGCTAGCCCTAGAGTATCAAAAATAGTTAGAGGATGTTTTTATATTGCAGCTTTGGCTGGTGCTTTATTGTCACGCCCCATCCCCCAAATTGCTCCATGCTGCTGTGTAGACATACCCATAGTGGTCTATGTGAAAGATCTGATTTTTTAAAAAATTATGCTTTGTCTTAAATAAGTGCCTGCGAGACTCGATCATGAACCAGGCCCATTGTGCTAGGTGCTGTGCAAATACAGAACGGAAAGAGGCCGCCTACCCCAGATTTTAGCCCATTATCGTTTTGGGCCAATGTCCACATCACAAAATGGCCACCACAAATGGCAGTAATTGGACACATGTGCTCACCAGCTGACAAAATCTGGGTAGCCATGGAGACTTTTTCCCAAGTTTGTCAGGATTTCTGTAGATTAGGTTCAGATGAGGTGGTCACTGTCTTTACTGTAACCATTTTACAGATAAACAAATCATTTCAGTCACCAGGATGATCCGTGTGCAACCTTCCACCAGTGCTACAGGAATCGCCCCTTATCCCAGTGTTCCAAATGTAGAAGGTTTCAAAGTTCAAAGAGGTGCTCAAATTGGAGAAGGTCCAGAGAAGAGCAACAAAAATGATAAAAGGTCTGGAAAACAGGAGCTATGAGGGAAGACTGAAACAAATTGGGTTTGTTTAGTCTGGCAAAGAGAAGATTGAGAGGGGACATAACAGCTTTCAAGTATCTAAAAGGTTTTTACAAGGAGGAAGGAGAAGCATTAGTCTCCTTAACCTCTGCTGATAGGACAGGAAGCAATGAGCTTAAATTGCAGCAAGGGAGGTTTAGGCTGGACATTAGGAAAAGCTTCCTGTCAAGGTGGTTAAACACGGGAATAAATTGCCCAGGGAGGTGGTAGAATCTCCATCGCTGGAGATTTTTAAGAGCAAGCTAGACAAACACCTGTCAGGGATGATCTAGATGGTGCTTGGTCCTGCCGTAAGTGCAGGGATCAGGACTTGATGACTCTGGAGGTTCCTTCATGTTCTACTGTTCTATGATTCTTTCTCTTTCTATCTTTTTTTCCCTCTCCCTCTCCCTCTCTCATTAAAGCTGTGTTTTCTCCTGGAGTTCGCTATTGTTTTCTTAGCCCACCCATCACAAAGCAGAGGTCGCATCAACATGACCTTTCACTGGTACAAGAAGGCTGCTAAATAATTCACGTGGCCAACTTGATTTCGGGGGTCCACATTTGTTTTTTCCACTCTCCTAATCAGGATGCTCATTTAATTCTATTCCAGCACCTGTTCAGCAATTAACACCCTACAATTTGCATCTTACCCTGACATTTGCTATCTTTCCAATTAGTTTTTATATCAGTATAATTAGGTAAGGTTATTACAGTGCATCAAGCAGGGTCGAGGATATTCCCAAGCCTTTAAGCTCTTTCCCAGATTTGTTTAGGGAAGCCACTAAGGGTAAATGGTTGATTAGGATCACTGTTTTTCTTCTTCATTCAGATCAGGCGAAAACTGTTTCCCCATGTGGCTCATGAAAGATCAGGGAAATATGTCAGTCTATAAGAACTGATATTATGTAGTTCATGACTTTTTTGTGAATGTACAGAGGATTATAAATAAGGGGTGTGCTATGCCCCACTCCTTTTGTCTTTAATCGGGAACAATGTGGGTGAGCTTTGTGTGAAGATTAGCACATTTTTTAATTGTGCCTTCAGTTTTCAAGATAAATCTTGGAGGTAACGTATGTACAACAGCACTAAAATAACGTATTTCAAAATAAGCTTATTCCTCTTTACGGATAGGAGTTATTATTTTGAAATAACAAGCCCATTATTTTGAAATAACAGGCTTGGTAGGGCTCATCTAGACTACGCTGAAGTTTAGAAAGAGGATGTGCAAATTCCACAGGAATGTGCATATCTTCTTCCAATCTCACTTTCGAAAGTAGAGCTTTCGAAAGTAGTCGGGATGCGTTTTTTTTTGGCAACTACCCCCCTCCTTTTTCGAAAAACTACTCTTCCTCAAAAAATGAGGTTTACGTGGCTTTTTGTAAAAGGAGGGGGGTCAAAAAACCTGCGTCCCGACTACTTTCACTTTCAAAAGCTCCACTTTAGAAAGTGTGATCAGAAGAAAATATGCAAATTGCCATGGAATTTGCATATCCTCTTTCAAAACTTCAGCGTAGTCTAGATGATCCTGTAGTGTGGACGCTCACCTTTGTTATTTCAAAATAACTCCCCAGTTCAGACATGCCCTTAAGGTATTTCTACACATTTTGAAATAAACTATTCCGGAATAGTCATTCTGAAATAGCTTATTTCGAAATAGCATGTCTATATTTCAGGGAAGCCTCAAAATTAGTCTGAGGCAGGTTTCCCTAATGTAGATGTGCTATCTTGATTTAGAGCCCCAGGAGGCAGTGGGGAGGAATAACTTACAATCGCCATGGTCAGGGGCTATTTCGAAATAGCAGCAGTGGAGCATCTACACTCGCCTTATTTCGAAATAGCTATTTTGGAATAGGCGTTATTCCTCGTAGAATGAGGTTTACAGATTTTGGAATAAGCTGCCCATTATTTCAAAATTATTTTGAAATAACGGAACGGCTGTGTAGACGCTCGCATTGTTATTTCGAAAGAACGCTAGTTATCTCGGAATAACGGTGCAGTGTAGACGCACCCTTAGAGACTAACAAAAATATATCATATTGCAATTGAGAGGTACCTTTTTTTTCTGTAATAAACAACTTGGTGTCTGTTATTTGCACTCCAGCTCCTCATCTGATGAAGTGGCTTTCGCCCGTGAAAGCTCATGATGCTATCTATTTTTGTTAGTTTCTAAGGTGCCACACGATGACTCATTCTTTTCCAAATGGGACAGTTAGGACAGGGGTCTAGAGGGACAATACTTGTTTATATCAATGGAAATGACATGGCTGCGAATGCCTTTACATTTAAATTGCACTATGTGAACGTCTGGGAGGATGTAGGTTATTAGCTTTGTGAGTCAGGGACTGTGTAGTACGCTCAGCGCCTAGCACAGAGGAGTCCCAAGCCTAACCGTGGCCTCTTGATGATACTGTAATACAAATAATAAAGGATAATGTATCTCGCTGGTAGCATTGAGCTTTCTGTCTCTGCACCGCTCTCCTCCGGACATCAGTCGTATGGATCACAGATGGGACATTCGCTCTGATCTTACACCCTCCTGCTCTGCATGGTGCCTGTTTCTTTCTTCGGTATGAAATGTGACTGTGTGCAAGCAGGTGATTAACTCTTATGCTTAGTTTGAAATTACACCCCACCGCCACTTCTACCATTTATCTTAATACTCTAGGTGCATGCACAGGAGTATGCCATGGGGTGGGGATATTGCTTATGACAAGATTGTGGTGTAGACCCAGTGTGACATACATCTCGCTATGTGGGAAGGAGAGCTGTATAAACCCCCAGTCAGCTGGGTGTGTTCCAATCTGAATCTGCTTCTTACAAACATTCCCTGATGTTTCCTGTAGCATAATCCACAGTGCTGGAGAAAAGCACTGAGATAAATATCCATCATGGATAGCTGGTGTGGGCTGAGTTGAAAGCAGTCAGTAAGACTAACTTGATTCTTTGTCCAAGCAAACCCTCCTCTTACGTCCCTCTGCTTTGGAGTATAATACTTGTCTGCTCCTGCTCTCTAGCTTAGTGGTGATGAATGGACGTCATCTCTCTCCACTGTGTCTTTTTATCTCCTATAGGTAGGGTGGGTGAGAGAGCTCAGTGGTTTGAGCACTGGCCTGCTAAATCCAGGGGTGTGAATTCAAGCCGCCATTTAGAGATCTGGGGTAAATCTGTCAGGGGTGGTACTTGATCCTGCTATGAGAGCAGGGGACTGGACTCAGTAACGTCCCTTCCAATTCTATGATTTAGGTAAAATTAAGGGGAACCCAGCTGAATCTCTGGCTAAGTAATCCCGTCAGAGGGGTAGCTGAGTTAGTCTGTAACTGGAAAAACTTAAAAAAACCCAACCAATAGTCTTGCAGCACCTTGAGACTAACACGTATTCCCCAACACTCCCAGACTATGTCTACAGTGGTATGATTTTGCACAAATACTTTTAACGCAAGAGTTTTTGCGTTAAAGTATTTGCGCAAGAGAGCATCTACACTGGCATGTGCCTTTGTGCAAGAGATGTGCTTTTGCGCAAAAGCATCCGTGCCAGTGTAGACGCTCTCTTGCGCAAGAAAGCTCCGATGGCCATTTTAGCCATTGGGCTTTCTTGCGCAAGAAATTAACGTTGCCTGTCTACACTGGCCTCTTGTGCAAGAACAGTTGCGCAAGAGGGCTTATCCCTGAGTGGGAGTGTTAGAGTATTTGCACAAGAAGCACTGATTTTATACATTAGAACGTCAGTGTTCTTGCGCAAGTACTCGTGGCCAGTGTAGACAGGTGGCAAGATTTTGTGCAAAAGTGGTTGCTTTTGTGCAAAATCTTGCCAGTGTAGACACAGCCCCAGTGTTCCATCAGAGGTTCATTTGGGGCACCTATTAGCCTGAAAAAAAATGCAGTAGATTTTCAGCTAAGTCTGTTGAAGCCCCATGATGCTGTCTTCAAACTCAATCAGTCACTTGTGCTTCTTCAGGGTCAGCTGCATGCTGTGTGTACAAAGACAACAGCTGTCATGGACCCAACCAAGTCTGATCTGCTGATGGAACCCCCCCTATGATGGAATGCAAAGAAAGTTAAGGGGCGTGGTTGGGGTGGAGATGCTGAGAAGTAGGGACAGGGAAGGGAGCATGTAATGAAAAAGAAATATGGGGGCTAAGTGGATAATGGAAGTTATAAGATCCAGAGTAAGGGAAAGGGATTATCTGGTTGGAGAAAGGGTGATCAGGGAAGATAAACACATTAGCATCCAAACTTGATAAGCTTTGGGGAAGCATCCAATCTCTCCTTTCTAGGATGGACCTGAACCCAATTGTCCTACCAGTGTTTGCTCTTAAGGATATATGTTGAAAGGGTGCATCTACATTGCTCCCGTAGCTCAAAAAAAGCCAAGCAAATTACACAAATTGCACAGCTTACTTCGAGTCAATTTTGAAATAGCTTAATTTGAAATTTGGCAACATCTGCACCGCACTTATTTCGAAATAAATCACTATTCCAAAATGTCCCTTATTCCTCGTGGAATGAGGTTAACAGGGACGCCAGAATAGCGAGCCTGTTATATTTTGAAATAATGGGAGTGCTCAATAGACACAGAATAGCTATTTTGAGGTACCTCCGGTATCCCGAAATAGCACGGTAGTGCAGATGTAGCCTAATGGTGTAAATCAGCATAAGTCCTAATCCTTCATGATTCCAGTATTCTTTTCGTGTAGATCTCCCTCATGCGTCAATTCCAGCCTTTAGTTTGTCAGCCGAGGGTTTTTGTAGGGTTGGTCCAAAATTTTCCATAGAACTTTTTTCAATAGAAAATTGTTTTTTTAAAACATGAACATGATTTCATGGAACTCTTTTTTTTTTTTGAGGGGGTGAGGGAGAAAGTAAAACCACACAATAAAAAATTAATTGAAAACATGTAAAATGTTTTTCTTTTCAGCTGAAAATGTTGTGTTTTTCCAGTAGAAAGATTATAAATGTAGAATGGTCAGAGAGAGAGGGAGGTTTCCAGCCAGTTCTAGTTTTTCCCTTTTTGGCCTTTTTTCATGCAAGCTGCCTGTAGGTTTTTCTAAACTTAAAAAAGGAGGAAAGGAAGGTAAAGTAGGACCACAAGAATCCAGAGTTATACAGATTTAAAAGTATTTATGGTCTATACTAGAGAATTGCCTTTCTTATAGAACATAGAGTAGTAGGAAAGGCTAGAAATCTAGGTCTGAGTTGCAAATAGATCAAGGCCTTGGTATTCCTGCTTTTCGTGAGGAAAAACACTAATTCCAAAATAGTTAATTCGAAATAATGGTAGTGTGGACGCTCCGGTGCCTCTATTTCAAAATAACTACTCCCCAGAGTAATTCGAACAAATTATTCCTCAGTGCTTCCTGGGGCTCTAAGTCCAAGATGGCACGTCCACATGAACGGAGCCTGCCTCGGACTAATTTTGAGGCTTCCCCGTAGTGTGGACAAGCTAGCTCAAATTTGTTAAATTGGAAGTTAAGTGAAATTTACTAATTTCAAAATAGTTTCTAGTGTAGACATGGCCCCAGGGATCTGAGACATGGGTAAGGATGAAGAGTAACAAATCTTTTTCTGGAGCCAATTTTGCCCTTCGTTTTTCCAGGCCTCCAGTGTTTGGAATGGATGTGCTGGAATACCAGGAGAGGCTGTTGAGAAGGACAGGAGTGTGTTCTCAGCTGGAATTCAGCCTCTCCTATTGCAACAGTGCTACAGTTTGTTGCCCATCTTACTATTTAGTACAATAGTGCCTGCAACTCAGATTGTGCTAATTGCGGTACAGGCACAGAACCCAATCCAAAGCCCATTGTAATAAGTGGGAGCCATTCCATGGACCTCAGTGAGCTGTGAATCAGAGCCGTAATAAGAAAAGACAACTCCCCGTAGAATTTACATTCTACACAGATAAAATGGTCAGGGTGAGGAGGGAAATAGAAGCACAAAAAAGGGAAATGACTTGCCCCTGCTCCCACAGTAGGATAGTGGTAGTGCTGGGGTGATAACACACATTGTCTCCTGACCCCAGCCCATTAGATCACAGTGTCTCCCAGAGTGGACGACCTGCATAGCCCATCTGTTTGCCAGAGGCGGAGAGTATTGGGTTCCTTAGTAGACTGCATGTTCTCAGGATGCTTTTTTAAAATTTCTGCTACAAACTTGGGTTTGGGGCTGTGCTCTTTTACTGACATTGACTTTTTAAAACCAAAGTGCTTCATTTGAATATTCAAAGGTGCTAGGAAGTTTGTTATAAATGTATTTAAAGGGAGAGACAGACACCAATGAGATTTGAAGTCCAGTTTTTCAGACTTGACCTGCTCAGATAAGCATCGAACACTGAGCAACCTGAGGGTGATTCTGACTTTCACCTCTGTATCTAGTATTAAAATCTAAAGCCTCGTATACTATGTAGGTGGGAAGAGGGGAGAGTAAACAAATAGCTCAGATTAAAATGGTAACCGTACCCACTGTTGTGTAGGATCGTGTCATTATCCGATCATCTTGTCTGCCCTGAAATCTCACACTTCATCTTTCCCCCTTAATAGATTTCACCTTGGAATGCAAACACATTTCTGCTATTGAGCAATCTAGTTAATACACTGCCCGGTTACACTGGGGCAGAGAGAGCGAGAGTTCCTTAACCTACATCAGGAATGACTTAGGGTGTTAAAAGGCGAGCAGCTTCTAATTGAACATCCACAGGATCATCTCAAGCTGTTGATATTGATTTAGGGAACTCTGGGTGAGTGGGGGAGGCGGGAGACAGAGAGAGAGAAGGGAAATGTAACCTCCTGAAAGGATTAGATCTCATGGTTGCTCTTTGCAGGCTGTTCTCAAATCCCCGCACTTGCTGCAAATCCAAGCTTTTCTCTGAAAATGGCCAGGCTTAAGGGTCAAGAGTCTCAAAAATAAGAGCCTACAGTTAGTCTCTTTAAACCCTATTTTGACTGCCCACGAGATGAAAAAGTCTGGGAATTAAGATTCCAAATCCACTGGGCGGCTTTCCAAAGATCCTCCCCCTTCCAAGATAAGTGACCTGAGGTCTACAGGAGCAGCAGGATGCTCAGCATTCCTGAATACCGGGACATTTACAGCCTAAATGTGGACTTTAGGAGCCTCTCTATGAAGCAGACCTACTGGTGTGAATTGCCACAGCTCCATTGAAGTCAATGGCTTGGGCAAATTTATGCCTTCTGAGGATGGTGCCTGTGGTTGAAAATTTTGTCCAAGGTTTTTAAGTAGTCAGCCGTTGGAACAATGGACCGAGGTTGAGGGTCGATTCTCCATCAATAGCAATTTTAAAATCATGATGGGATGTGTTTTTAAAAGGACGTTTGAAAGAAATGATGTTGGGAAAGTCTTATGGCCTATGTTACTGAATCATAGAAGGGTAGGACTGGAAGGGACCTTGAGAGATCATCTAGTCCAATGTCTTAAACTCTGGGCAGGACTAAGTATTATTTGGACCATCCCTGACCACTGTTTGTCTAATCTGCTCTTAAAAGTCTACAGTAACTGAGATTCTTTCCTTATGTGGAAGTTCAGCCTAGATTATTACAATGGGTATGTCTACACTACCCTGCTAGTTCGAACTAGCGGGGTAATGTAGGCATACCGCACTTGCAAATGAAGCCCGGGATTTGAATTTCCCGGGCTTCGTTTGCATAAACTGGGCGCCGCCATTTTTAAATCCCTGCTCGTTCGAACCCCGTGCCGCGCGGCTACACGCGGCACGGACTAGATAGGCTTCCTAGTCCGAACTACCTAGTCCGTGCCGCGTGTAGCCGCGCGGCACGGGGTTCGAACGAGCAGGGATTTAAAAATGGCGGCGCCCAGTTTATGCAAACGAAGCCCGGGAAATTCAAATCCCGGGCTTCATTTGCAAGTGCGGTATGCCTACATTACCCTCCTAGTTCGAAGTAGGAGGGTAGTGTAGACATACCCAATGATCTTTCCTGGCCTTGGACTCTATGAATGTATGAAAAAATCACAGAGTAACATTTTCAAAAGCACCTAAGTGATTTTGAATCTAAGCCCCATTTTCAAACATAGGTCCCATAGCATATCATTAGCAGGGCTTGCCAAGCGGCCAAGAGATTGCTTTGCGTTGGCTCTTCCGGGTTGTAATTTATTCGCCACGGGCGAGTAGATTACATTATTTGTCGAGCCCTGATCATTAGACTCTGAGGGAATATCTGCACAGAAGGGCTAAAGCCAAAATAAGCTACATAACTTGAGCTACGTCAACTGCGTAGCTTAAATCGAAATAGCTTATTTCGGCTTTTGGCGCTGTCTACACAGCAGGAAGTTCCAGGTAGAGCACTCTTTCTCCGACGTCCCTTACTCGTTGTAAAATGAGGGTTACAGGAGTCAGAGTAAGAAGTCCTCCAGCTCAACATTATTTTGACATTATGTTGAAATAACTGCTTGTAGTGAAGCTGCGGACTATGTTACTTCGGAATAACGTCAGTTTGAAATAACACTGCTGTGTAGACATACCCTAAGTGACTTAGGAATATAGGTCCTGGTCCCAAGTGCCTAAGGCATTTCTAGTCTAATGATACACATTGATAGCTACTTCTTTTTGTAGGAAAGAGAATTAAATTAGTACGAAGCCTTTTGTACCAGTCACTGAACAGAGAATTGGCTTCTATAGCTAATACTGTACTTTCATATGTCTCCTTGCATCCTTATTTCTTAGGCTAGTCTGTCAATGGAATCAGATTTATAACGGCTTAGATCTTTTCCATCTCTATTACATCATCTAGTGTGTTTCCAGACCCAGCTAAGGAATCTCCTATTGAACTTATTAATATTTTTTCCTGCTGTAACATAGTATATTGTTTCCCTTAAGGCAGGTGGCCAACATGAGTTATGTTGACAAGCAGAGGGAAGAATTAGTATCTCAGTGGTAGTATCTATGGGAATGTAACGCAAATGAAAGTAATCAAGGAGATGAATAATAATACTAATGATGCTTGTGAAATTTCAGGTACAGCATGCTGGCCGGTGTAATTGCTCCAGCACTTTGCATGAAAACCAGCATGCTGAATGAGAAACATAAATTGAATATTCCTCCTACACACATGCGTGCATTGCCATTAATAAGGGTTTTTTATTTCCTGAAAGCCTAAAAATAGGAGCACAGAGTGTATGCAAGTGAGATTTGTAAATCTAATCACTAATAACCGTGTTCCCAACTGTATTAAATTTCCTTTCGTTTCTGGTTTCCAAGCCCGGATGGAGCTTTGTCAGTTGCATTAATAGGAATAAAAGTGCCTCTTTTGTTTTTGGTATCCATCCAAAGTAACCAGCCTGACCATTTCTTAAAACGTTGGCTTCTCAACACGTTATTAAACCCAACTGGTGTAAATCTCTGCAAATTCCTCTTTAATCTTTAAAAGCAAATTTTCGGAGAAATGGTTTTTTAAAACTCCCTTCTACTTTTAAGTTAAAACCAGAATTAAAAAAATATCCCTCAGGCTATGTAGTATCAGCCAACTGTGTAATACGCTCTTTGAGTCCCCCGTCCCCCCCCGCCCTTTAAATCATCACCAATGAACGAAGCGATTCCAAGATACAACTGGCATTTGCTGTTGTTTGGAAATAAATTAATATGTAAGATGAAAGGTCGCACAAAATATTTGGAAATTTTGGAGATGCGGGAGCTGAACTCAGTCAGCAACAGGATTAGCTGTCAGGCTTGTCTGATTTCTCTTATGGATTCTCTGTTGCAATATAGGCCTTTAGTTTTGGGGGGACTATTTGGGGGCTGGATGTTTTGCTGCTTGGAACAGGTGACCGTTTGATTATTGTGCTCCTGTGTTTTGTTCAAAGAGGTGTGGGGGGAGAGAGAAAAAGAGAGAGAGAGCTCTGTGTGGTTGCATTTTAACACCTTCTCTGCTAAGCATGAGGCCAGCTCAGGGTGCTAAATTCCTGTCTGTGGCTGTCTGTGAAATAAATCTGCGTGTTGTGTAGTCCCAAGCTGTCAGCAACGGTTTGCGCTGATGGACTCTGAAAGAGGTTTCCTCTCACTCTGTGGAACAGTCAGCAGCCACTAGGGAGCTGTCTTTAGCTCATATTTCAGAGTTAGCTCATTAGACCAATAACAGCAGACACCTTCTTATTTCTTTTAAAAGAAAAAGAGAGGAGGGGGAGGGAAAAAGTATTTGAAAAGTCAGATTATGTATATATAAAGTTAGGGCCAGACAATAATATTTCCTCTTGCTTCCTGTAATGGCCTAGTGAGTTGTTCTTTCACTGAGGCAAACTATCTCATTTTCTTTTCTTTTCTTTTCTTTTCTTTTCTTTTCTTTTCTTTTCTTTTCTTTTCTTTTCTTTTCTTTTCTTTTCTTTTCTTTTCTTTACAGTAAATTTGTTTGGAATCTCAAAGTTCTGTGTCTCTTTGCAAAGCAGGGGTTTGGTCCTTTCCCTCATGATCCCTCGCGAACGGGAGCCCGAGTGGATTTTGCGTTTGAGGCTGAATATACTGAATGTTCTAAGTCTCGCTCATTTCCCCTTCCCATTCTCTCTGACCACTTCACCCCCGCTCCTCCCCACCCTTCATTTCCCAGCTGCATCACGCCAATAATATACTGGGTTAGTTCTCAGCAGCCTTCTGGACAGTCATGAAACCGTGCCAGTAAGAACTGCTGAGTTGAGCTTTTTTATTTTCCTCCGTCAAGCTGCTCTTCAGCCTCTCTAGCCCAAGTTCACTTGACCAGTTTTTCTATTTAAAAATGTTTCTACTGTCAGCTCTTGCCCTCTGCTATTGGCCCTGGGGCGGTGGCAAGGATATGAATATCTTTTATGGAAACCAGGCTGGGGAAATGTTACATCATCATTCAGATCTAATCACGATAAAAATGCATTTTGTGGGATGGGACACTGGCCCGTTTGTCGGGGTCAATAAGGCAATTGTGGCCGCTGTTGGGGTGGAGAAAATATGTCGCGAAGAGAGGATTGAGCACCAGGAATTTAAGTTCTAATCCTAGCACTGACCGTGATACCAAGTCACTTAATGTCTCTGCCTCAGTTTCCTCATTTGTAAAGTGGGAGAAAACACCTGCCCTCACTGAATCATGTTTGTACCAGAAGAGAACTTACTTTGTCTACAACTCTCTTTATATGTAGAATCAAGAGAGGTTTTGGAGAGATGTAGAGCACCCTGATTTTTTCCATCTTCAATATACTTCAGTGCCAGGGCATGGGTAGATATCATCACCAGCTTCCAGGTGGGTGAGGCTCAGAGAAAGGTTAATGATTTGTCCATGGTGCAGAACACACTGGTGGTAGGACTGGGGTTCGAACTCTTGTGTTCCTAGTTCTCTGCTTTGATAGAGCCTGTTTCAAAAGGCAAGGGCAGGAACTAGGGATGTCATAGTGTAATCAATTAACCAAGTAGCTGATAAGCAAAAGCTACACACATTCCCCTCTCCCGCCCACCCTTGACAGTAATTTTTTTAGCAGCCCAAGTCAGTCCTGGCTCATGCTGGGCCTGGGACCTACCTCCACTGAGGCTCTGCATTAGCAGTGTATTAGCAGGCAGGCAGGCAGGCAGCCCGGCTCAGTTCTGGCTCACACCAGGTCTGGGAGCTTAGAGCCCTTTCCCCCAGATAGGGGCTGCTGCCATCCTGCTCTGCTGCCTCTGGATCAGAGGCAGCAGCGCAGGGTGACTGGCAGCCAGTCCGCGAGAGGAGCTGTTTTTTAAACTGGCTCCCCACGTGGATCAGCTCCCACCTGGCACCCCACGCTGCTGCCTCTGATACAGAGGCAGCAGCTCAGAGTGGCAGGGGGCTCCTCGGGAGTGAGGCCAGAGTACACTGGCTGCTGACCTCTTCCCCGGGGACTATAGAATAGTCGAGTAACCAATAGGAATGCATGAGGTTAATCGGAATGAACCGATATTTAACATTCCTAGCAGGAACTTACAGGTTAGGAGCAGCATATCTCAGACTGGCACAAATAAGGAGGAAATGTGGAGACCATCTAAAGCATATGGCTAAAATTCCCTTTGACGCTCGCAGGCAGAATGGGACTCCTGAAGTTCTGCCGTTGCTCTGCATGTGGATTTCCCCCTCGAAGCTGATGAAGGAGAGATGAGTCAGTGGATGGGAAACAGAAAATGAATCTTACTGACTTGTGAGGTTCTGGGAGGAGAATTTTACCAGAAAAGCAATAATAATGCTACTTGTACCACTCTAGCGATATGCTTTTTTTCCGGTCAGAATAAAGCCATCTTCCCTACTCCTTGTGGGAAAACATCCTGGTTTTACCAGCATACCACCTCTGCCTATGTACTTTTATGGGCCCTGCCACTGTACTAATCTGTACATAATAGTTTTATCTTCATAACACCCCTGTGAATGCGAGACGTATTCATCCCATTTTACAGATGAGGAACTGAGGCACAGGGTAGTAACTTGCCCACCGGGTCTGAATTGGGCAATTGAGACCAGGCCTCCTGGGTCCTGCTAAAATAACTCTCAGGGAGCACACCTTAGGTTGAATTGCCACAGTGTTCCCACTGTGGGAGGTTGATGGGAGAAACTCTCCTGTTGACTTTCCTTACTCCTCGTGACACAGTGGAGTACCAGAGTCAATGGAGGTGCAATTAGCGGTTGATTTAGAGTGTCTTTACTAGACTCACTAAATTGAACCCAGGGAGAATGATCTCTGTAGCTTCGATCTCCCGTTAAGTGGAGACAAGCCTTTACTGGAGAAGGAGGGCCTGAATTCTTGTCCTGCTGGTGTTATAAAATGCCACATGGCTGGTGATGTGCAGCAGTAGCAGCCAGAATTGGTTAAAACACCAGGGAAAAAAACATCATGAGGATTCTTAGTTTGCAGTATTGTTATACCATGTTGGTCCCAGGATAGTAGGGAAAACAAGGGGCAGGAGGTATTATCTCTTATTGGATCAACTTCTGTTGGTGGAAGAGAAAAGCTTTTGAGCTTATATGAAGATCTTTTGACTTTTTTTAATTGTTTTTTGAACATTTGGAAGTGCTTTGGAAAATAGGATTAAAATTCAAAATGATGTGGACAAACTGGAGAAATGGTCTGAAGTAAATAGGAAATAGAAGGACAAATGTTCTTCTTAACTTCTGAGGATAGGACAAGAAGCAATGGTCTTAAATTGCAGCAAGGGAGGTTTAGGTTGGACATTAGGAAAAACTTCTTACCAGTCAGGGTGGTTAAACACTGGAATAAATTGCCTAGGGATGATCTTGATGATGCTTGGTCCTGCCGTGAGGGCAGGGGACTGGACTTGATGACCTCTTGAAGTCTCTTCCAATTCTATGATTCTATGATTCTAGATCTAGAATTCATGACTCTAGATCAGTCCTAGTCCTGACATGAGTGCAGGGGACTGGACTGAATGACCTTCCAGTTTTTTGCTTCTATGATTCAACTATTTTTTTTAATTTGAAAAAAAGCTAGCTTTTGTAGCTGTCCTCCCACCACCACCCCAAAAAATGTCAATTCACATGCCCCACAAAAACTTTTGGAAGGTTTTGGGGGTTAAAAGTCACAATTTGAATTATTGATGAAAAGTTGAGATTTTAAACATTTTGACCTGCTCTAGTAGCCATGAATTCCTAGGGAGCGACAGCTTTGTTATGCCGTGGTACATCAGCCTTCTAAGCTGGGGCCAGCGAGAGAAGAGCACCCCCTCCACCCCGACGTCTAAACGTCTTGAACGTCTGAATGAAGAGCTAAGAACATTCCATGGAAACTTGCTACCTGGTCTCACTGTGGTGCAATACTATGAGCCACTCTTTATGATTGGGCAGAGCTTTATAGGCCAGCGGTTCTGATAGGGGAGGATGGGAATGAATTGTGACCTCCCATTTGGAAGTGCTGTCATCACCCAGTACCATTTTGTAACCTGGAAGCTTGAAGGTGAACCAGTGATGACTTGGTGCATATACATCTTCTGTACCTGTTCTGAACTCTTAGATTTCAACCGGGTTATGCTGTTGAAAGGAGAAATAATTAAACATTGTTCTTAGACTGTGACATTTATTCTATTTAAAAAAAAATCTAGGAGTTGAGGGACTTAGGTTCAAGTCCCTGCTCCACCACTGACTTCCTGTGTGACCTCAGGCAAGTCACTTAATCTCTTTAGATCTCATTTCTCCAGCTGTATGTGAGACTGTTCCTACCTCATTAGAGGTGTTGTGAGGATGAATATAGAGTAAAGGTCATGAGGGACTCAGATACAATTCTGACAAGGCCAATCGTCTGGTGTGAATTAAATGATGCTTCTCAGTATCTTAGACATGGGGTGGATTGCACATGGTGACAGAAAGCAGGAAAGCCACTAATGGCCATGCCATGATGCAAATCAGGGGAATGGGAGTCTTGATGTTGACTTAGATGTGGAATGTGATTTGGCCTGCAATGTGATTGTGTGGTGGTTATCGTAAAACAGGATGTTTCTTTTTAACCCCCTCCCTTTTGATTCTATGTGTAATACCTCTGTTCATTCGTCTTTCCGGTAGGGATATGAACGACTAGTCGACTAGTTGCTTCCCCCCCTTCCACTGCCTCTACCAGAAAGGAGAGGGTGCTTCAAAGCAGCAGCGCCATGTGGAGCCTGGAGCCAAGTTCTCTGTGGCATTTCAAAGTGGCAGCACTGCATGGAGCCAGCAGGGGACTGCTTGAGTTCCCCACTGGCCCATGCTCTCCACAGCGCTTTCGCCTTTCAAGTGTAGCAACAGCACTCTTCAAAGTCGGAGGCGCCCTTATCGATTAATCGAATAGTTGATGCATTGAGTATTCGATTAGCCAATGAATCAAAACGTTACATCCTTACTTTCCAGGTGCCCTGCTTTCTCATTCTGCATTCGTTACTTGTGGTAGCAATTAGAGTCAAACTCCATGTGTGGCTACAATGTACGTCATTCTCCCTCTGAAGATGGTACACGAGTCTGTTCTGTTTTGTTCAGGGGAGGGCTACACCAGACAGTTTACACCCCATTTAGGGTAAAAGGCCTGTAGATAGACAGACTCTCTTTCTGTGTGTCTGCAGGTATGTAATGTGTCTTAGATGGAAAGGGATGTATCTGATGTATCTTGGATGGAAAGGGATAACATTCCTGACAGCTTGGGCAGGTTGCTTGAGTTTCTGGTCTCCAGATAAGAGCAAAATAACTGGAAATGAGTGTAAAAGTTTCCAGTACAATGTCAGAATCGTTGGAAGGACTGGGGGAATGTGGCTACTTGAGACCTGCCCACACCTCCAGAAGCCAGGAGGCAGCAACGGACAACCTAGGCTAGTGAGTGGGCTTCATGAATGGCCCTCCTTCATCTCAGTGGGCCGCAAAATTGTCCTAACCAAGATGTTCTCTCGGGATGAGGTGGTTTGGCCAACTGTGCTTGCGTGCCTAGACTCTGTGTGTGTGTGTGTGTGTGTGGGGGGGAGTGTCAATTGAACTGCAGCAGCGCTTCGACTGCATGCAGAGGGAACGCACAGCTCTCACAGTCAGTGTTGTGAGCAATCAGGACATGCCTCCATTTCCATTCCCTGGTTTTAAGTGCATGTCTCCTGAGTAATACTGATGAGGAAAAACCCACGCAGACAGAATCTGGCAACCCTGCACTTGGGCAAGGGTAAACAAAATGTCTTGAGGGCCACACAGAGAACCCTGATGCGCTGCAGGTTCCCACCACTGGTATGAGGCCTGAGCCAATACCTACTCAAGTGAACAGGAGTCATTACTTCCAGCTACCCTGAGCTCAGTGGGCGGCGGCTGAGCGGCTATACCATTCAGTTAGGAGACTAGGGTTCTATTCCAGACTCTGCCATTGGATTGCTGGGTGAAAGTTGCTTACTTGCAGGGGCAGATGTGGGTTTTGTGGGGCCCAGGGCAGCACAATTTCACGGGGCCTCCCCTCTGACACGGTGGTGACGTGGGGCCCCGCTCGCCCTGCCCTATATCTGCCACTGCTTACTTGCTTTAGAGCCTCCGAGCAGCCATATGGGGTCAGATCAAAGGTCCCATCTAGCTCTGTATCCAGTCTTCTGACATTGCCAAATGTTTCAGAAGGGAATCATCAAGTGATTTATCCTGTTGCTCATTCCCAGCTTCTGGAAAACACAGGCTAGGGACACAATGTGTGCCTTAGTTTCCCCACTTGCAAAATGGAGATAATGATAGACTTCCTTTGTGAAGTGGCTTGAGATCTATGGATGAAAAGCACAGTAGAAGAGTGAGGTGTGTTAAGGCTATGCTATTACTATGCTTCCTCCCCACCACCATCTTCTTTTAGCTTCTTAGCAATCAGAAAAGCTAGTAGAGATAATGTGATCTTGTAGACAGGCACATGACTGAGTGTCAGATGATCTTGGTTCTAATCTCTACTCTGCCACTGAATTACTGTGCAGCCTTGGACTAGTCATGTCACCATTTTGTATCTCGGTTTCCTCTCCCCTCCTGTGTCTGTCTTGCTGAGTTGTATTGTAAGTTTTCCAGGGCAGCACCTAGCACAATGGCAATAATGTGACTAACAACAGTTGGGAGCTGTAAGTAACCTTTTCCCAAATATTATATTTCATCTTGTATGTCCTCTTTCTGCAGGGGAATCATCATGGATTGGCAGAGTGTGGGAAAATAGATGCCTTAATTGTGGGTACCAGTCGTTATTTGGTATTTAGATCCCATTCCCTTTTGTAACAGGCAAACAAGAGATTCCCACTTGGAGATGTCTGGCCAGAAGCATTGGCAACTGTGTATTAATTAAACAGCTGATAAACTTTCATTTGGTTCATTTTCCCTGCAATAAAACCCTAATGATACCAACATGAGAACATTTAGAAGCATTGCAGCAGTGTGGAATTGAAATGACCACAATCACATGGAGCTCTAAATTAAGAACATTAATTTAAAAAAAAAAATCTCATGTTTAGAAATCTGTAAGGGAAGGTTAGATGATGACTTTTGCACTAACAACTTACAAATTGATTCTGACTTCACAATGCCAGATTTTAATAAACGCATAAAGTCTTCAGTAAAACCCAGCACTTAAACATGATCTTAAAATTAGGCATATAGAATCGTAGAATCACAGAACACTAAAACTGGAAGGGACCTTGAGAGATCATCGAGTCCAGTCCCCTGCCCTCACAGCAGGACCAAGCACTATCTAGGATAGATATCTATCTTACCTGCTCTTAAATATCTCCAGTGATGGAGATTCTACAGCCTCCCTAGGCAATTTATTCTCGTGTTTAACCATCCTGATAGGAAGTTTTTCCTAATGTCCAGCCGAAACCTCCCTGCTGCAAGTTAAACCCATTGCTTCTTGTCCTATCATCAGAGGCAACGGGGAACAATTTTTCTCCCTCCTCCTCGTAACACCCTTTTAGATACCTGAAAACTGCTATCATGTCCCCTCTCAGTCTTCTCTTTTCTAAATTAAACAAGCCCAGTTCTTTCAATCTTCCCTCATAGGTCATGTTTTCTAGACCTCTAAGCATTTTTGTTGCTTAATATGTTTCTATCTGTGGGAATTCAGTAAGGTGTTTAGCTGTTCTTGAGTCTGAATATACATCTTTACTATGAGTAATGAATGTTCTAAGTTATTGAGGTAGGGTTGATAATCTGACCTTTAAAAACTTTATATATGCATAGTTAACTGCTAGAGAAATAAGGTCCTTATGGAGTTGTTTTGGCCTAGTGAATAGATAATTGTCACAACAAGCTGCCCAAATATGTGTTTACATAAAGACACCTTCTGGATCTCTTGGGTAAATATAGAATTCTAAAAAATGGCATTAATGTGTATTGGATTGACAGACTGGGAAAATTCTGAAGAAAACAATGTGTTAAAAAAGACATCATATCCAAATATACATTTACCCATTTGCAAGATCATCCGTGTATTTCACCTAGAATTACAACTGCTTCCTTTTTTTTTTAAAGGACTCCAGCCCTTGCAAATCAAGATCTCCGTTCTGGTCAGTTTGGGTGTGGTTTCAAGCCCATTTCTAGTTAGTTGAGATGGCTTTGTGCAGTGGTGTGATTTTATTGCCTGTTTATAGACAATTGATATCTTTCTTCAAGTCCCAATTCCTTGGGTCACGTGCTTAGCTGAGTTCTCCAGAGTTCATGTTGTTGGGGTTTTTTAATAAAAAAATCTCCTTCATGTTTGCTCAGAAAACTATGAAAATGGGAACCATCAAAGCTCACAAACTGGAAGGCAAATACCCCCCCCCCCCGTTATTTTTAAAAACGGGACCCTCATTCAGTGACTGGTTAGCAATACTGTGGTGGTTTCTCTTTTATGCAAGCAGCATTTACGGATTTGGGCACTGTATCCGAAAGCTATAACTGAAGTTTACAAGGGCAGTGGTCATGGCTTGAGGGCTGGGCATTCATCCTCTATGGTGAACTCACAAGATTTAGTTAGTCTTGGAAAGTAGCAGAACCAGGAGGTTGACGAGGTCCCTTGAAGTTAATGCACAGTGGGAGGGGAGGTATACATTGAAGGTGTAAAGTATTCTTTTGAAAACGGAGGCTTTTATGAATATCTTAAGGGCATGTGTACTTCATGTTAAGTTCATGTGTACTTCATGTTCTAGGTGTGTCAGAAAATATAAATAACCTGACCTCTAAAAACATAGTTTCTGGCTAAACGTTTAAGGAATGAGGCATGTAGCAAGCCAGTGGAATTCTCACAGGAGCTTATAGATTGAGTATGAATCTATGTATAGATTGAGTATTTCCATAACGACAAATAACAGTGGCCCTTAAATTGTGTGTTAAAAGAGGATGGAGCCACTGTAGCATAGCCCAGCATGATTTCATGATTGCTGAGTCCAAGCTAGGATTTAGAGGACACCCTGTTTGAGTAAACGAGGCAGCATAGCTATTCAGAGAGCTTGACAGTCAGAGAAAATCACCAGGTTTGTAGTTTCGTGTTTCTACCACATCTCGTTTTTGACCCTTTATTCCAAATGCGCCGAGCCCTGGTCCGAACCTTGTAGAGGAAGTTGCCGAGAGAATGAAGAAGGGGATCCCCTTCCTTTCACAAAGCAGGCTGTAAATCTGCGTTGTTTGCTAAGCCCCTGCTTCTCTCTCCACTTTCCTTGACTCGTGCAGGGTGGCACATCTCTCCTGTGCTGTATAATGGCCAAAGGGCCATTGTAGTTACCTCTGCTAGGCTCTGCCATGCACAGATGCCTTATGCAGCTGACTGCTCTGCTGCCTGTCTGCCCAGCTGCCCTTGTTACTGCTGCTCCAACGTCTACCTGTGAGCTTGGGCATGATGCACCTTGCACAGAGCAGCCCTGATCCCCTGTGTGGGAGGTCCTGAGGATCTAGTGCAATACAAAGATTTAGCCATAATAATAAGAATAATGCTCTGATTAATCGGTATTGCTTTGCCAATGGAAAGGAGGCATCCATGAAACTCGGGCCTTGCTTCAAACCTGCATTTCTGTGCAGCCACGATGTTGGATGTGAGCTTTCCCCACACATGCACCAGGCTGTAAGTTTCATGCATGATTTTCTGCTGTAAGGGGCCCATGTTTTTCCAGGGTAATTTGGTTGGGCCTCCTCTGAGGCTGGCTACAGTGTAGTGAGAATAAAATAGGACCAGGAAGGAAAACTGCAGCTTCTTTTAGCATTTCAATTCCTTTTCTGTCAAATGACATTTCAAGCGCTGACGCCTGGTAACGCTCTTTCTCTCCAAGGAGCCGAGTTTCTTCTGAGAGGCGCACTATGGGGAAATGCAGCAGCCGCAGCAACAACAAAACTGGAACCAGAATCCTTCAGCCCTGGGCATTCTCTAAAGAGCGGTGGCTGTCATAATTTACACACCTTGCCTAATTCAGAGCACATGTCTCAGCTACCACAGGCTTTCAGGAGACACACTGCTGTCTTCCTCTCAGTGGGCCCGCTGTGAGTTTGTCAGCAATACCGTTAACAATGACAAAGGCGTTCATCGATATTTTTTTTTAAACACCAATATCTGAGAAGCAGCAACAATCTTGTGTGGGCAGGTTCTTTGCCTCTAGAGCAGTTTTCAAGTACCTAAAAGGGTGTTACAAAGAGGAGAGAAATTGTTTTCCTTGACCTCTGAGGATAGGACGAGAAGCAATGGGCTTAAACTGCAGCAAGGGAGGTTTAGGTTGGATATTAGGAAAAACTTCCTAACTGTCAGGATGCTTAAGCACTGGAACAAATTGCCTAGGGAGCTTGCGGAATCTCCATCACTGGAGATATTGAAGAGCTGGTTAGACAGACATCTATCAGGGATGACCTAGCTGGTTCTTAGTCCTGCCGTGAGGGCAGGAGACTGGACTTCGTGACCTCTCGGGTCTTTTCTAGTTCTATCGTTCTATGATTCTAGGACTTAGGAGCATAAGCCCCTTTGGCTTCTATGGAAGCTTGTGCTTTTCACTCAGGCCCTGTTGAAAATCCCACTCCAAACTTTCATATTGCATTTGGGCTCCCACTGGGTGGTTTTGTCCTGTTTGTGGTCTTATCCCAAGCTCATCGCTGTGGTGTTGGGGTGCTGCCTGAGTCAGACCCAGTGACTGTTCTAAAATCACTCTTGTCCGCAGTTTTCCATGCAGCGGTGTAATTCCCATTCATGTCAGTGGGAGTGGGCTAGAAACTGGCTACTTGCAGAAAGCAAGAATAGAATAGGTTCAGAAATGTGAGGACAAAATTCTTAGAGGCAGAAGTAGGAATAAGAGATCCTCCGGAAAAGGGCTTTATTCCGGAGGATTGCGCCAGTCTAGACACTTTTTTCTGGCTTTTCCCCAAGCCGGGAAAAAAGCGGCGGACATCTTTATTTAAATCCGCGGGGGATATTTAAATCCCCCGCGGATTTCCCTATTCTGACTCACCTGCTTTGCATGACTATTCCGTTTTATGGGGCCAGTGTAGACGTAGCCTGAGTGTGTTAGACTGAGAGAGGAGGGGTTAGGGTAGAGGTATATATACGGTGGTATAAAAATTAGAAATAATTTCCCACAGTACGAGAAAAAAGGGACATTCAAAGACATTGGAACTGATAAAAGGAAATGTCAAAAACTGATAAAAGGAAATGTTTTTCTAAATGATGCATAATTAACCTGTGGAACTCATTGCCACATAATATTATGGAAGGCAGGAGCCTAGCGGGATTGAAAAAACACTATTAAAAATGTATGTGGATAACAAGAAGATCCACGGGTACATGAGATGTTTTCATTGTTTTTTGAAGGGATAGAAATCATCATGCTTCAGGTCCAAATGCTGATCGGGCGGAGGACAGTAGAAATTTCATCGAAATCATGAAATCCTAGGGCTGGCAGAGACCTCAGGAGGTCATCAACCCACTGCTAAAAGGAGGACTAATGCCAACGAAATCATCCCATACGCGGGTAGCACTTTAAAGACGAACAAAACATGTAGATGGTATCATGAGCTTTTGTGGGCACAGCCGGTCATCGGAAGAAGTGGGCGGTGCCCCCGAAAGCTCTTTAAAGCGCTACCGGACTATTGGTTGTTTTTTAAGTTTATCCTGTACAGACTAACTTAGCTACCCCTCTGAAGCTTTTCAATCATCCCACCCAGGGCTTTGTCAAATCAGGACTTAAATACCTCTAGGGATGGAGATTCCACCCCCTCCCTAGATAACCCATCCCAGTGCTTCCCCACCCTTCTAGGGAAAAAGCTTTTCCTAATATTCAACCTAGACTTCTCCCCTGCAACTTGAGACTGTTGCTTCTCATTCTGTCTTCTATCATTTCCCCTCATAGCATGTTGTCCCAGAGTAGTCCAGACAAGATTTCCTATGCTGCCAATACCTGAAACATCTAGATCTTCCCATTGTCAGGCAAGTTTCTGGATGAGAGGTACCACAATACTGATCCTACACAGCCATGCCCATGGCCAAGGCCTCTGTAAGTTTTCAGAGGCGTTGAATCAATGCCCCCTGGCAATAGAATAGGTGACCAAATGCAATCTGAGTGAGCAGCAAGAATAAATAGAAAACCAACTTGCAGCTGTGAACCGCACCGATCCCACCTTGTTTCAATATTGAAGTGTGACACAGTTCACAAGGGTTATTCCATCCTCTGTCTCCATTTGCAGCATTGATCTGAGAGCATGCTGAGGCATGTACCACGCTCCGTCGGCTGATTGTCATTTAGGAGATGTTAACCCCCCAGAAATGTACTGGGCAATAAAATAGTGAATGCCACAGTATTCATCTTCCTTTTGGGAGTTTCGTGTGGGTCTTCAGTTTTCTGCCTCTTGGCAGGGCTGTTGTTTATGGAGGCAGCTGTGTTGCCCCTGGGGTGATAGGATAGAGCAGGAGACCATGGAACAGGCATTTGGGGAAATTGCCCCTCTCTCAGCTGATCTGGCAGCCCCAGTCCAAAGTCAGTGTGCTATTCTGGCTCTGCTTACATAGGGTATGTCTACACTGCACCGCTATTTTGAAATAAGCCATTCCAGAATAGTTCTTCTGAAATAGCTTACTTCGAAATAGCACGTCTACACTTCAGGGAAGCCTCCACATTAGTCGGAGGCAGGCGTCCCTAATGTAGACGTGCTGTCTCGATTTAGAGCCCCAGGAGGCATTGGGGAGGAATAACTTAGAATGGCCCTGGTGAGCGGCTACTTCAAAATAGCAGCAGTGGAGTGTCTGCACATGTCTTATTTTGAAATAGCTACTTCGGAATAGGCGTTATTCCTCATGGCATGAGGTTTACAGAAGTTGGAATAAGCCGTCCGTTATTTCAAAATTATTTCGAAATAACGGAATGGCTGGGTAGACGCTCACATTGTGATTTCGAAATAACGCTAGTTATCTCGAAATAACGGTGCAGTGTAGACGCACTCATAGTGCCCTAATGGGACAGCGTCGTGAAAAGTCCTATAGAGAAAGCATATGCACTTCTCCTGAACATCTGAAGGACATGTTTGCCCATGTTACTTCTGGGTGGATTTCTTTCCCTCCCCAGGAACTCATTTCTTGACAGAACACAACTGTCTTTTCAGGAAGCCTCTCTTTCCTCCATGAATTCTGCATATCTTCGCCGGCTTTCCACTAGCACACAAATAGGTTTCCTTCAGTCCCCTCACAGGCTGGACAAGGATAAGAAAGGGGCTGGTCTACATGAAACACATCACACCAGGGCAGTGCAGGGAAACCTGGGCTAGTGAGAGGGCCACAGGACAGGTCCTCTGTCCTACTGGGCCACAAGATTGTCCTAACCAAGATGGTCTCCTGAGATAGGGGAGTTTTTCTCACTGTACCTAAAATTTAAGGGGTGTGCCAACTGAACCATGACAGCACTTTGATTGGATGCAGAAGCAGCACCCGGCCCTCACAGTGCTGTGTGCAATGAGCGCCCATCTCTCTTTAAGACAGGACTATGCAGCACTTTAAAAACTAACAAGTTGGCTTATTAGGTGATGAGCTTTCGTGGGCCAGACCCACTTCCTCAGATCAAATTGTGGAAGAAAATTGTCATGACCATATATCAAAGGGATACATAGTCCTGTCTTTTGTTTCAGCAAGACCAGACTAACACGGCTACATCTCTATTACCATCTCTCTTTAAGTTCATGTTGCTTTAGTAATATCGGTAAGCGGGGATGGGGAGTGGAGAACTATGCAGACAAAAACCAGCAGAATCTGGCAACTCTATGTGTGGGCAACAGTAAACCAAATGTCTCATGGGTCACACCCAGAATCCTGATGGGCTACAAGTTGCCTACCACTGCATCTGTGTAACAAAATCAATTAAAAAAATCTGGAAATCTACATACGCAGAGCTTAAACCAACTGAAGCACCGCTGCGCTTGGCTTGCACCGGCATAACTAGATCAATTCTAAATTAATTCATTCATTCTTGTGCAACTTGCCTAACGAGAACAAGCCCAAAGGCATTTTGTTCGTCCAAAGGAAGACGGGAATTCAAGTGCTTACGGTTGCACTTAATGTGTTCTGCAGTACAAAGCCATCCATGCTCTTTTTCTAACAGGAGATCAATCTTTTGTGTAGTGCCAGGTATGGCTCTTAATTGCCCTATTGTAATGTGTTATCCCAGCGCTAATAGTTTGAGTTATTTCTTTGTTAACCTTTACACAGCCAATAACAAATTAAACATCATTATCTGAGTTTAAAATAGGCTGTAAATCTCCAGGCCCCGGTAATACTCGGGCACTTTCAGTGTGGGAGCAATAAAATGACATTTAATGATGCTCTGAAACACAACGCAGGAAGTGCTGTAAGCACAGGAGCAGAAAACAGGGCAGTTATGAATTATCCATTGCAAAGAGGAGTTTATAGATTCATTTGAAAACAATAATCATTCATAACTTGGTAAAAGAGCAAGGAGAACAAACCTGAAAGCTGTAGTTTTTGGGTTCAAGGCAGGTAACATGGCTTTTGGTTCTGTGTACAGCGCCTGACACAGTGAGGTGGTGGTCTCTGTCAAGAGCCTGTAAGGCAAATTGTAGATGATAAAGTAGCACTAGTGGGGAAAAAATTCATGAATATCATCTCCATTTTGTTACAGGTGCTCCCTCTCCCGGAGAAATTTTGCTTTCCTATTTAATCCAAACACATGGTTATTTTTCCATGCATGAATTAGCAGGCCAGGTCCTGAGTTGGTGTAATTGTTGGGGCTTCCTTGATTTCACTGGAGTCTTGCTCACTGACCTTAGCTCAGGGTGTGCTCTTGCGATTCTGAAGCCCTCTTTCTCTCCAAATGGACTACAGGCAGTCCCCGGGTTACGTACAAGATAGGGACTGTAGGTTTGTTCTTAAGTTGAATTTGTATGTAAGTCGGAACTGGTACATATTGTAGGGGAAACTCTAGCCAAACATTTCTCCAGAGCTCAGTTTTATTCTCCCACACCTCACTTCCCTCAGTCCTTTATTCTCAAGCTGAGGTGTCTGCTGAGAAAAGCCGCTCCGCGTCTCCCTGGTCTGCTGGGGGGTGGCGCTAGCTTCGTGTCTCCCTAGTCTGCTGGGGGGAAGCAGCTGGTGCGGAGTTGCCTCACCCCATTTGTAAGTAGGGATCCGATGTAAGTTGGATCCATGTAACCCGGGGACTGCCTGTACTTGTGGCTAGATCTTGGCAAAAACGGGCAACGTATTTAGAGAAAAATATTTTTCATTCACATAATGTCCTCCTTCCCGCCTCCCTCAAAACACAGAAAGGTTTAATTAGTGCCCGGTAATGCATTCATTTCCACTTGCAAAGGGAAATGTCGAGCAGGAAAAATAATGGAAAGTGGCTGATTTTTCAGTCAAATGCTGCTGCATTTTCACATGTATTAACATGATATAAGTGAACTTCAATGCTTAGCAGTGTTGCCTGTTGGGAATATTTCACTCACTTCTGCCCCCGGTGTCCAAGACTTTCTCTAGTGGACCTCCTGTCAAGAGATTTTGGTTCTAAAAGTTACCTGCTTTGCACACAAATTTGCTATCCCCGTGCCTTTATTATTGAAAATTATTTGCATCAAAAATTAAGAATCCTGATAGAGGGGTTATCAAAAGACTTCTGTGTGCTGAAGATTTAGGTCTTGGCATGGTAAAAGTTACACCTCTAGCTCTTATGTGTATACAAAATAAAAAGCGACCTCAGTTTTTGGGTGGTGTTCTCCAATACAATCTGGGCCTCCGGGTTGGAAAAGTTGGCTTAGTTTCAAATATCTTGTGCTTTCCTACTCTCTGGGACAGGGAGTGCATGTGAAAGCAAAACAAAAAACAAACCCAGAAGTTTGGTAGAGCTACTACATAATCTGAATCAAGGTCACATTAGAACCTGAAGTTTTTGAAATATGTCCATTATTTCATGCATCAGTTTATACCCTTTGTGGCATTACTCACTGCTCTCCTGCCAACTTCTGTTCCTCTTCTCTAGACTCTATCCCCACCAAATTTACGGAGATGAAAGACTTAAAATTGACAGAGGAAGTAGTGCAAGGGGCTAGGCATCTGGGCTCCTGGATTCTTCTACTGGCCAAGAGGGAGGATAGTCTAGAAATCAGAACAGGGGACTAAGAATCGGGACTTCAGAGTTCTATCGTTGGGCCTAGACTGTGATCTGTTGATTCAGATTAGACTAGGAGTTCAAATAAGAATGTTCTTGAACTCCAGATCTGCCACTGATTAATGTAATGTCTAGATTTCCATGCCTCAGTTTCCCTCTCTATCAGATGGGGGCTGTATGTGGTGGAAATCATACCTAGGATACAGGGGGTTATTGTGAATCTTAATGAACTGCCTGTAAAGTCCTTTGAAGGTGGAAGAGTAAGTACCGACTGCTAGTCAGATGGCTGGGAAAGTGTTCTCACTTTGCATCCATTTTTTATCCAAGCTTGAACAATCTAGGGCTTTAATTGCCATTGTGGGCTCAAGCCACGCAGTTTTGATCTGATTAGAACATCTCTGAATTAGAGCTTTTGAAGCCAGGATTCTGGGTCAGGCTTATGTCCTATTTATTTAATTTCAGTGAAGCTTTATTTACCCTGTTTCTGCTGTTGCGCTTTGGCAGGCATTCTGTATGTGAAGTGCTAACTCTAAGTTTCATTATGCCTGGGTGGAGATCCCAGAGAAGCTGAGAGGAGTATGCTTACAAGGTGCAGATTTGGCTCTAACCTGACCTTATTGCACATAGAAGCTCTGGGAACAACTCAGGGAAAGTTTTGTGCTGTGAGTCGGATGTTGGTTAGTTCAATTTTGTAAACCAAGATTTGCTAATTTTTAAATCAAATACAGCTGTCTAGATTTAGTATCTCTTGTATGTTTGGTGTACAGTTCTCTACTACTTGTGTCCTGTCAACTGCATTTTCCTTTATTTGGGAGAATGTATGATTGTTTATTTCCAAAGCCTACAGATTGTTTTTTTGTTTTCTGTAGAACTGAGAGAGTGACAGAGAACAGGCTTGCAATCATAAAATTAGCCACAACTCTGATTTATTTTTTTTGCTTTTGTTTTTACTTTCATGTTGAACGTAAGTACTTTAGCAGGGTCTGATGCATATCTGTGCCTTTTAGGTAATCTAGTATGGTAGTACACATTCAAATAGAGTTTCTCCATGAGCTAAGTAAAATTCACAATGGGTGTGTAAATAAACACTTGAGCCTGGTCTACACTACAGCGGAAGGTCAAATTAAGATAAGTCAACTTATCTTAAATCGTGTTTCCGCGCAGTCCACACTGCGGGAGGTCGACAGGAACTAACGCTTCTTTTGGCTTCCCGTACTCCTTGTGAGGAGCAGGAGTACTGGCGTTGACAGGGGCGTTCTCTGAGTTTGATTTAGCGGGTCTTCACTAGACCCTCTAATTCAAACCCTGGAAGATCAAACACAGCAGCACTGAAGTGGTGTGTAGTGAAGACGTGGCTTTGGAGAGGGAAGTATGGATGCATGTATCTGGCAGATGTCACTTCAGCCTTCTTTACTCATGTTACTGATGGTATCACGAAACTTCTTGTATCACTGCTGGATGTGCACTTCCTAAATGAATGAACTTGCTTGTGCATATGTTATACAGTGTATATTTAATATACATTACAACATTTAGAATATTTGGAGATTAAAGCCAGGCATGAGATGTTAGAGACCTGTTTTCTCCCCCTGACTCTGATTCACTTTGTGACCTTTGGCAAGGACCTTTGCCTCCTCTCCAGGTGTCACTTTTCCTATCTGTGAAATAGGGATTATATCCCACAGGAGGACTGGAAGACTCATTTCGCTATGGTTTGTGAGGTTTGGGGATACAAGGGGCTATTAAGAAGAAAGCATTATACACCAGGCTAGATGAACACATATGCAAATTAGGCATGTGGTGGGGGCCCAATATGGATGTGGAACTAACAAAATTAAAATGGATTTGCCTGAGAACTGAACAAACTTTACTCACTTGAGAAAGTGGCATTGTGGTGTCACAACGCCGTGCAAATTTGGCCCAGCCTGCTCTCTATCATGCTTAGGGATGGCCAGGCCAAATTCGAGTGGGCACCAACACCACCTACTTCAAGTGGTGTGTACTTCACATGCAAATATGCACTAGCACATGGGCAGATAGAGAGAGTCGTACCCACCCCTCAGACTCACTTTGCCCTTCCCCAGACAGCCAAGGAAAGAGAGGGGCAGTAGCAGGTCCGGACTTTGGGCAAGGCGAGCGAGGTGGTTGCCTTGGGCCCCGCGCATTCAGGGCCCTGGACTGCCCAGCTCCTCCTCCCCCACCCCAACTGCTCACTCATCAGTGCATCGAGCTGCCCAGCTCTCAGCCCCGCCCACCCGGCTGCTCACTCATCAGTGCATCGGGCTGCTCAGCTCTCAGCCCCGCCCGCCCGGCTGCTCACTCGTCAGGGCCCCGCGCTGCCCAGCTCCCGTCCCACTCAGCCACGCTGCCTTGGGCTCTGCAAACTCTTTGGCTGGGCCTGGGCACTGAGTAAAGAAATCCCTGCTTTCTCCACCAAGGTAGGGCCCCAAAACTGTCTGTTTGTCTCTGACTCAGTGATGGGCTGATCTGGCCCCAATTACATGGGCCCATGTTGTAAATGTTGGCTCTAGATTAGAAATCCCAGTGCATTTGGCATTCAGACTAGATGATAGCGCATTTGGCTAGGGGAGTGAGGCGGTGTCCCCTCGTTTGAGAATAATTTCACCAACAGTGCTACTAACTTGGCACATGCAATTACACACACTGTAAAACCATTTTTTCCCCCTCTGGCGAACAAGAACCGAGACACTGGGTATGAAGTAGAAATGCCAATAGAGAGTGGGTGCAGATGTATTAAAACTGCAGCAGCATCGTGGGGGAAATGTTGAGATGAGGAAGGCTCAGCTATCTTCTCTGAACACTAGAGATGGGAGGAAAGTTGAAGGAAGTTTACTCTGCCTCAGTTGTACCCAGCACAGCAGTAAGGGGGAGATTTAGGCCTGGGGGTTAAAGGTTAATGTACATTTGGTTAGATCTCTGGGGCTGTATTGTGTGCGTATATGTGCATGTCTACAAGCTTGCAGTCAGGTCAGCCAAAATTCGGATTGTTTTGTTGGCGTTTTACTTTCATGTTGCACCAGAAGTACGTTAGCAGGGTCCTACGCACAACTGTGTATTTAAGATAATGAGGTATAGTAATCATCATTATAGAGGTGCATGTGCATGTGCAGAGTGTAATATAGTTTTGGGGGTTTAATATACTGGGATGCGTGTGTACATGTATGTACTAGGGATGTTAAAAAGTGGTGAATTAGGTAACCACGTAACTGTTACATTTTTAACACTTAACTCATGTTCAGTGTTAAAAATCTTAGCGGTTACCCAGTTACACACTGTGGGTTCTGCAGCATAAAGCTTAGGAGTGGGGCCTGCAGCTAGTGCTTGCTGGGAGCCAGCTCCCGGCTTCTGGCTGCTGGCCCCACTCCTAGGGAGCCAGCTGTGCTCCTGGCTCTGCAGGATAAGCTTTATACTGCAGAACCCACATTGCGGGGTGGCAGCGGGCTTCCTGGGAGCCAGTGCGCACCAGAAGCCGGCTTTTAAGCCACCTCCTGGTGTGCATGGGCTCCCGCCTGCGGCCTTGCTCCTGGGGAGCCAGCTGCTGCCCCATACTGCTACCTCTGTCTCTGCAGTGCATGGGGCAGCAGCTGGCTGCCTGGGAGCTGGTGTAAGCCAGCAACTCCCAGTCCCACTCCTGGGAAGCCAGCTGCCACCCTGTGCTGGGGGCTCTGATACAGGTGGCCGCCAGCAATCATAAAATCCTAGGGCTGGAAGAGACCTCAGGAGGTCATCAAGTCCAGCCCCCTGCCCAAGGCAGGATCAGTCTTGTCTATTGGTTAACCAATTAAATGGTTACACTGTTACATCACTAGTAGGTACACACATGCATGCCCACTAGATCTGACTAGTCAGCAAAGTCTTTTGGTCACTTTCATTGCAGCTCAGAGGAGGAGACCTGTGGACTGTGATACCTTCAGGTACGTCTAGACTACCGGGCTCCGTCGACGGAGCCATGTATAATAGTTTCCTTGACATAGTCAATGTAGCGGAGTTTACCGAAGCGGTTGACAAAGGCTTCCCTTGTTGACTGCGCTACCTCTAGACTGCCGCGCTACCTCTAGACTGCCGCGCTGTGCCGGATCAGCTGATAATTGGCACAGCGCAGTGGCCATTTTTATTTTAATGAAGCGGGGTTTATTTAAATCCCCGCTTCATTAAATCCCCGCTTCATTGACTATGCCAAGTAAACTATTTTACATGGCTCCGTTGACAGATCTATGTCGTTCAGACGTACCCTTCCATTCTGGGATGGCATCTCCCATTATCCATATCCTGCTTTTCCCAAAGAGCCTGGCTTCCCTGAGACGGCAGGTTTATACTTATCGTGATAGTCTGAGTGGCAGATGGTTTTCAGTGAAATGCCATGAGAGCCTGGGCCAGGGGAGGAGAATGTCTGTCGTTGAATGTGCTTCTTGGATTTCAAAATGGATTTTGACCTCGGAGTTGGTGACATGCGGCTTGCTCACCAAAAGCCACGTCTGTCCTGTGAGCCAGCAGAAGAAAGGTGAGTTCCCCAGAGAAAGGCGGAGAAAGGCATCCATCGGGGCCTGAGATGAAGAACAATTTTGTCCTGAGGGTCAGACAGATTCATAGAAGGAGGAGCAGGCATCATTAAGAGGCAGCCCTAGAAATTACTACCCTTGCAAAAATGGCATTGACTGTTCTATTAATTATACAGTGGTAACATCAAGGACACTGAAAGGAAGGATTATTATCCCCACTTTAGAAATGGGCATGTGAGGCACAGAGAGATGAAGTGACTTGCTCAAGGCTATGACTGGAAGTCTGTTGCGGAGCTGGGAACTGATCGCAGATCTCATGAAGTCTAGTACAGAGTCTTGACCAGCCACACCATACCGTTCTCTGTCTTATAATTCACCACCAGTGGTAGCAATAGGAGAAGCTGTAGTTTGGACAAGGCATAGGTGCTTGTTACAACCATGTCGTCTATGCCTTTGAAGGCATGTGTCTGCAACAGCTTCCCTCCTTACCGCTTGTGATAGAACTGTGCTGGACACAACATGTTTTTATGAGTGTGAACACAAACCTAGAGAGGCTGAATTCTGCCTCCCTCCCTCAATACTTTCCAAGATCCAGGATCAGAAACAGCTAGGCCTGGGACACTTCCAGGGTGGGCTTGTATGCACCAGTCACTTGCTGATTTTTTTACTGTGTGAAAAATGTCAACCCAGGGGTACGAAATCAGTGAAGAGGAGAGAAGTCCCAACAGGATTTTTTTTTTGGTATGTCACAAGGGAACTAAGATGGCTAAGTCCTTTCCCTTTTTTGTATATGCTGCAAAATATATTTAATGTCGTTAAGATTCCCAGGGTGCTTTTTTGTATGAGGGTTGTTAGCCCTGGGGTCCTAGCCAGATCCCAATTTAGGAACTGGGTCATTCCATTTCTAAAATTCCTGATGGGTTACAGCTGTCCCTCGTGCCCTGTACTAAGCAGTTGTTCAGACTTGCTGATAAAATGTGTCCTTCCACAGAGGTGGTTGCATTTCAGAGGTAGGCAAAGAGCTAGGCCTTTGTCCTGATTTGTCCACATGCTCTCTCTTTCCCTGGAGTCCTTGAGCATGAAATTTGCAATAGCAATGGAGAATTATTACTGTAAGTCTCCATGTCCCTACTTCATTGAAAAGACCTTCAGTACCATGTGCACTGATTTTTGGCTTGTGGTTTGCGGGCAAATCAGGCTATTTGACATTCTACTGTCCAGTGCTATGAGATGCATGAAACCAGTTACAAAACTACAGTGGTTCTGGTCAAATCAAAGACCTGATCCTGGAGGTGCTGAGTTGTGCAAGTACAAAATCACGGTGCTTGATTGTGTTTGCTGGATTTTGCCATGGGATGGGCTTGATTACTAAAAATAAGCTCAACTAGCTTTTTAACGTCTTCTATTGCAACTTAAAGTGGCAACAATTAAAAAAAAAAGACAGCAAGTACTTGTTTCTGGTCTGAGATCTTGTTTATCTAATGGGATTATAGAGGGCTTTGTATTATAGCTGGGAGCAGCTAAATCTTGGACATAGCTGCTTATAGTGAAAATGCTTGTCTTAAAATACTGCCGAGTAATGATCACATATAGGTTTTGAGAGCGTGGGCATGATTCAGGGACCTCTCATTCTTGGCTCAGAGACATTTTCTGAACAGCATTCTGAGACTGGTGCTTGGTTTATATTTTAAAACAAATACTTTATTGGTTTATTTTGACTTCAAGGGACTTCGGAAAGTTTGTGATGCACGAACATGTCCGAAGCGGACTCTGGGCATCATTACCGGTGTCAAAGGTCGGCGGTCTAGAAATTGACACACTTGACCCATTTCCTTGCCGCATTGGACCTTGAGTCTGATGTGAGGTCTCCCGAGGGACTGTGCAGAGGGTTTGAAGCTGAATCTTCAGCCCCTTCTTCCCATGAGGTGTATAATTCGATATTTATAGCCTTTCTCTCCAACAAGGTCTATGGCACCTCAGGGACCCATTCGGTAAAGAATGCTGATTCCCTTTATGAATTTTTGATGGGCGAGGAGGAGCATTGGAGGCCGCACGGGGAACTTTGTGAAACGTTCACTTTTTTTCCCCTTTTTAGCAGCGTTGTGAGCAGCGCCTCTGATTGCGTTTCCTGGGATAAAGTTGTCGGAGCCTTTCCTCTCCTCCCCGGCCCCGTTCTCCTGTGCAAGCCCACCCCCTCTCCAAACCCTCTGGAAGCTTTATGCTGCTGCAAAACTTGCAATGCTCCTAACACAAGATGCTCTCTGTGAGCAAGGAATAAACCAAACCTCTTTGTGCTGCCTTGTTTTGGTTTTCTGTGGGGGTGGCTCTCCTGGGACTGGGAGAGTCTGGCTGTATCTCAATGCAGAGGAGGAAACCAGGATTCTGCTTTCAGTTAGTATGTGTGAGTCCTCTGTGGCGCTGTGGGTTTCTCTCCCCCCACACCCGTCTGTTCCTTTAGGAGGTAACATTTTCACCAAACAACGAGAGGGTCTAACCACAGCTTCCTTCCTGCAGCATCTTTTTATTTTCAGTGAGGTTTGAGCAGAGTCTTGTGGGAGGCAAACTCCTTTTTTTTTTTTTGCCCTTTCTCTGCTATACCATTTGAATCTCACCTTTTTTGTTTTGTTTTTGTTTTTCTTTTGTTTGTCTTTTTGGGTGACATCCGGGCTGTCCTGTCATAAAGTGAGACGAGCCATTCAGGTTAAAAAATCTCAGCGGGGAGTCGTATTAATCTGTAACTTTAAAACAAGGAGTGGTCCTGGTCTACACGAGGGCTTTATTCGAAATAACTCTCCTGATTTTTGAAATAATAAGCGGAGCATCCACACTACCAAGCCTGTTAAACATGAGGAAGGATTCTTGCACAAAAGGGGGTTTTTGTGCAAAAAGGCACTGTCTACACAGCGCTAATCTCTTCCGAACAAAGGATCAGAAGAGAAAATGCAAATGAGAGCATGACATATGCTAATGAACTCTTCATTTGCATTTCCTCTTCTGGAAAAACCTTTTAGTATTGCCATGGTGTAAGGGATCCGGCCTCGGACTAATTTTGGGGCTTCTCTGCAGTGTGGACGTGCTATTCTGAAGAAGTGGGATGAGCCCACGAAAGCTCATGATACCATCTACTTGTTTTGTTAGTCTATAAAGTACCACCAGACCATTGTTTTTTTTCTGTAACAGACTAACTTGCCTACCCCTGAAGCTCCTATTCTGAAATAGTTATTTTGGGAGTTATTATTTCAAAATAAGTTATTCAGAAATAATTTCCTAGTGTAGACATGCCATAAGGTGCCACAGGACTACTCATGGGTCATTCAGGTTAAGTCTGCGCAGCCAAGAACATTAGCCAGCAATCAAAAAGAATGGAAATACCTGAGCTTTCAACAGTAAGAAAAAAAGGGTAGTGATGTGGTGGGAAGTGTCCATATAGCCCGAGAAAAGAATATTTTCACTTTAAGAAGAGGGGCCATGATAGACAGAGATGTTAGAGAGACTATGAAGAGGCACTGGTGTCTATGGACTGGCAATTGGGAGACATGGATTTTGTTCCTAGCTCTGCCGCTGACCTGCTTTGAGACTTTGGCCAAGTTACCTATCCTTTTTGTGCCTCTGTTTCCCCTTCCATTATTTATCTGCCTTATCTATTTAGATTTTCAGTAAAAGGAGTGAGTTTCACTATGGGTATGTCTAGACTGCATCCCTCTGTCGGCAGGAGGCATAAGGGATCTGTCGAAAAAGGCTTTCTTTCTTGACAGATCCCCCTCTAGACTGCCACTTTTTGCCGACAAAGTGCTGAGTCGGCAAAACGCGGTGGCCATTTTTATGCAAATTAGGCACGGGATATTTAAATCCCTGCCTAATTTGCAATGTTGACCTGCCTAATCTGCATCCCTCTGCCAACAGAGGGATGCAGTCTAGACATACCCTATGTGCCTAACACAATATGTTTCTCAACCTTGGATGTATCTTTCAGGTGCCAGTGCAATACAAATGGTAATAATGATACCAAATACCTGATTCAGAGCTCTTTGGTGTCAGAGGAAAGATCCCTGTTGATTTCACTAGGTTTTAGATCCCATCCTCAAGACTGGATTATGGTATTTTCCACAATACAGTACAACTGCTAATAATGATAATGATAGAGAAATATAAATGATTGGTATAGAGAAGTGACAGCCATTAAATATAAAGGCAACACATTTAAAACGGATAATTAATCCTTCCCTCTAAACTGCATAATTAACCTGTGGGACACATTTCCACGTGATTGTGTTGAGGGTAAGACCTTAATGGGATGAGCGCGCGCACATACACAAGATATTAAGAAAATCCAACATTCCATTACACTGGATAAAAATATTGTAAGGGGTATAAACTATTATGCTTCACGGCACAAATTGACCATTGACTGGCTAGAGTTAGGAAGAAACTTCCCCTATGGGAAGGTTGTTCTATAATTGTCCAATACACATTTTCTTGCATCTTCCTATGAAACTTCTAGCATTGCTGTCTCAGTGTCCCTGACATAGGGATACTAGTCTACATGGTCAGCTGGTCTGATTCAGGATAGCAATTCCTGTGTGTGTTTTAAAGTTGTTATTTTAAAGAGCCTATTTTAAACTTACTTAAACTTTAATTTAATATTAATTAAATCCAGTTCCAGCAGGAGGCCAGTTTAAAGTGTGAGCCATAAACTTGGACAACAGTCCCTTTACATTCGGGTCCAGCCAGCCATAAAAAATCTGATCACCTTCTACCACCAGAGGCAAGAGAGGCGTTTTCAGTTGGAACCATGCTGCATCTGAAATGTCATGGTCTCCCTTAACAAGACAAAGCCCCAGGCAGCATGATGAGCTGGGCTGCTCTTTCAGTACTGGGAGATATGCACATTACTGAGGCCAGGCCTACACTAGGGGACAAAGTCGAACTAAGATATGCAACTCCAGCTACAGGAATAGTGTAGCTGGAGTCGAAGTACCTTAGCTTGAATTTCCACAGCATCCCACTGGTGGGAGGTCAACAGGAGATAGTCTCCCATTGACATCCCTGACTCCTCACAACCTGCTAGTTTACCTGAGTCGACGGGGGCTGAAATCTGTGGTTGATTTAGCAGGTCTTTACTAGACCTGCTAAATCAAACTCTGGGAGGTCGATATTTGCATCACTGATCTCCCAGTAATTGGAGACCAGGCCTGAGTTGGCAGCAAACAAGTTGTAACATCCACGGAGGTTGGAATAGTCCATTTCCTGACTACCAGGATTACTTCTGTCACAGCACAAACCATTTTACATCCACCACCGTCTAATGTTGGCAGGCAGTATTTCACCTATTCAGAAACCAGGACACTGAGCAAATGGCTGTCTCCCCCCTGAAAACCTGTTATGTTATTAGAGGATGTTTACATGGAATTTAAAAAACATTGGGAATATTGGCAGAAATTTCACTGTTCAAAGCTCTTCACCAGTGTTTCCTTATATATTTCTTATGAATATGTTGAACAATTAGAATCCAAAGATTTTAGGAAACTTTTATTTTATCCAGCATGTAATAGTTATTACTGAGACTAAGAGTGGCATTCTCAAAAGTGCACAAGGGAGCGCGATAACAAATGATCCTGGAAAATCCATGGAAGTTTGGGGTCTCATTATCTTAGGGTGGGATATTCAAAAGCACCTGCGTGATTTGTAACTAAGCCTGGTCTACACTGAAAAGTTATGTCAACCCAGCTATGTCACTCGGAGGTATAAAAAATCCATGGCACTGAGTAACACGTAAGATAGCCCAGCCTTGGTGAAAACAGAGGTAGGCCAATAGAAGTTCTTCAGGCTACATCTACACTGAGTTTTCGTGGCACAAAATATGCTAATGAGGGACTCATTTGCATGAGTTGCAATCTCATTTGCATATTTTCTGCCGATCCGTTTTTGCGCTAGATCCTTATGCCCCCAAAAAGGAGGTATACTGATCTTGTGGAAAAAGGGGGTTTGCGCAAAAAGAAAATGTCAACACTGCTTGTTTTTGTGCAAAACCCCCTGCCGCAGTATAGACGTAGCCCTAGTGTAGTTCACTGTTCCCTGTAGTGGCACTTAGACCGCTTACAGTGAGAGATAAGAACAAGGAAGTAGCCATGTTAGTCTGATCTTGCTAAAACAAAAGGAAAAACTATGTAGCACTTTAAAGACTAACAAGATGGTTTAATAGGTGACGAGCTTTTGTGGACCAGACCCACTTCCTCAGATCATATTCTGGGAGAGAATTGTGGCATGACCATATAGACCAAAGGAATACAGTGAAAAAAGTGAACATGTTATTAAACTGACAAATCAGATTTAGTACAGAAGGTGGGGTGAGAGGGAGGGAATAGCTATTTATGAGTCAATGAATGGCTAATCAGGGGTGATAAGTGGGGAAAGCTATCTTTGTAATGGGTAAGATAATTAGCATCTTTGTTAAGGCCCATTCGTAAAGTGTCAAATTTAAGCATGAATGAAAGTTCTGAAGTTTCCCTCTGTAATCTGGTGTTAAAGTCTCTCTTAAGTAAGATGCATGTAGTAAGATCGTTAAGACTATGTCCAGGTAGGTTGAAATGAAAAGCAAATGCTTTTTCCTTGTGAAGATGTCTGATGTCTGATTTGTGGACATTAATTCTTTGGCAAAGTGTCTGAGAAGTCTGTCCAATATACATAGCAGAAGGACACTGTTGGCAGATGATGGCATAAATTATATTTCTGGATGAAATATTATTATAAATATTATTACACTAATCCATGCTTAATATTCTCGCACTTGGATTACACCAGCCTCTTTTCCTCAGATCTCTCCCTTCTCTCCCTGTTCCAATTAATCCAAACATATTTCTCCAAAATAATTTTTCTTTCCTCCCAGATGTGTTGCTTCTCCTCCTCCTCCTCACCGAGTTTAAACTACTCTTTTTCAGGTTGCATGGTTTGGCTTCTCCCATATTTCTTCCTCCATCTCATGATCCTTGTTTGCTCTATTCCAAGCCATTTCTGACCTCTCCCTATCTGTCTCCTTTCTTATTTCAGCCTTCTTGAGGTTCTGCGCCCCCTTCCAACCCCTTTGCTAATGAAAGGAAAGCTCTGTCATTGTTTCCTACAAAATTTCCTTAAAGTTTACCTGTTCCATGAAGACCTTTCCTCTCATGTATGTATTGTATTGGTCAATTTTGTTTTGCCAATATTCTAGCTCATGCTTTTGGATAGTTAACTCTTCAAGCAACTGGACTGGTGCGACACATTGTTTTGCATGCTTCTGCAACCCTACATAAACAAGGCTTTGCTAACGGTTGGGAAAAGGGCTTTAAGATCCTTAGCTGGAAGGAGCTTTCAAAGTGCAAAGTTTCTGTTCACATGAATGACAATAATAATGAAAACTCTCTCCATTGTAATAAAAGCAGGCAAACGTTGAACACTTTTATAAACACCCTTGCAATAATAAAAGTAAAAGCACGCTATAGAAATGCTGACATCTGTCTCCCCATTCCCCCAATAAAAGGAGTTGGCTATTGAATGTTTGTATAAATCTCCCCATTGTATTAAAAGGTAGGATATTACAAAACATTGTTGGACCACCCCGCCATAATAAAAGTAGCAGAGACTCTACAGTCTTCCATAAACTGCACCACCATAATAGAAGCTGAACATTCTACAGAAACCCATCATAAAAGCAAATTAGCCAGGCAAATACCACAGGCATCTGCCAGCAGAGTCCCTGATCTATTTTGAGTAACTTGGAGCATCTCTGTTCCCACCAGCCATCTTGACATGCGGCTGCACTGTAAATTGCTTAGGGAGAGAGCCAACACTCCAGCAGTCATCAAAAAAATGCTGCGTGCTGCTGCTTGAAACAATGACTGCTTTTCCTTGGATGTTTTCTAAATTTTATTTTAACACTCTTGCAATAGGCCTGGAGTCCTGACTCTAGTTTCGGGCACTGGGGGTTTTCTCTAGCTCGTCTGTCTCTTTATCTAACTGCTCTCTCTCAGAGAGAGGGGGAAAGATCCGTGCATGCGTAACGTTCACTCTACTTTTCACCATGTGTCAAGAGTTCAGTGACAGACACCTCTGATGGGCTCTGGGGCTGAGGCCAACCTGCCCACCGGCCTGTGACGACTGACTTTCTTCTGGACAGGGTTCATGGTGCTTTACCTACCACTTCAAAGTGACAAGGGGTCACTTTTATTTTTGTGATGTGACAGGAAAAGGGACTGATAAATGTGCGTGAGGAGTGGGGGGCTGAGATTAACTCTTCGTTGTTCAAGTGATGCTGAAAGTGTCTCATCTTCTCCCTTGGCCCCCAAAATGTAGAGCGTGGAACAGATGCCGCAGAGACAGAGATGCTTGCAGAAGTTTCGAGCTTGAAAGCTGCTTAGGGGATTTAGAAGCCCATTTGCCATTAGAAATTGATGGGAACTGAGCTTTCAAATCCTGTTTGGAAAACTGTAAAAAACCTCATCTCAAGGGTCCATTACAAACTGAAGACGGGGGCCAACCTCCCGTCAATTTCAACATGAACAGGTTTGGACCAGGGCTCTGGGCCCATATACAATTTCCATTGGCTTCAGCGGGAGAAAGCACAGGCATGGGAACTATTCTTCCAGCACAGGAAGCCACACAAGAATCCATGCACCACTAAAACCATTTGCATGGAACCTAGCGGCATGCAGAGCTTTCTGCATGGGGGTGAATTTCACTTGTATATCTAACGGAAATGTTAGTCCATGAGATTTTGCTTCAGTTCTACTTTTTTCCATCCTTGTGCGAAATAAATTTTATGTGCACTAAGGCATGTGCGGATGTGCACCACCAGTATAAACACATGTTGCCCACTCTGGTTGCTCTGCTAATCAGCTGGGCTGCATTTGAATCTCTGCTGGGTGGCTGCCCAAATTCTCAGCTTAGAGGGAATATTATTGTATTTACTACTCCTCAGTAAATAACAATGGTAGACATGGCAGCTAAGTTCAGGGTAATCAAATCTCATCCTTCAGGGCATAAGATTGGAACAGAGATCAGCAGTACAGCATTGCACAGCTGGCCCTGTTGATTCTGAATTTCTTCCCTTCTCTGAAGCATTGTGTTTTGGCCACAGAGGCAGGCTAGCTATTATTTTTACAGGACTAACTATACGATCCAATTTGGGAGAGACATAGATGATGGTTGTGTATTTAAAACAAAGGATTAAGACTCAAGGGACCGGTTTTCAATTCTCAGCTCTGCCACAGACTCCCAATGTGACCTTAGGGTTGTCACTTTGCCTCTCTGTTTCCCCATTTGTAAAGTGGGGATTGTCATGAAGCTAAAATAACTAATGTCAGCATTGTAGGTGCTCAGATTCCATAGAGCTATTGGAAATGGGGAAGGTTTATGAGTAAGTAGGTAAAAAGCCTGTATTGCAATTTTTACTGTTTTTTTTTCTTTTTGAATGAACCAGGAAAAAAAAAAGAGAAAATCGTTCATATATGCGTTTAATGAATTCTAAATGGATTGAAAGGTGGACCTGCAGTTCAGAAAATTCTTTGAATATTTTGTTTTAAAGCTGATAATGCGGCCAAAAGGTTCCGATTTGTCTTTCCCTGCTGGGCTGATATTTTATGAGGGCTCAAGTGGTTTTGTGTGTGTGTGTGTGTGTGTGTGTGTGTGTGTGTGTGTTTTAATCTTAATCCGTTTCTAGCCTGCCTCAACTCCCAGTAAACTAAAATCTCAACAAATACTGTAGGTGGTTATTAGTCAGTTACAGGCTCTGGGTTGTTTGGTTCGACCCTAACTTTGAAAGCGCTTCTCTTTCTGTATTCCCTCATCAGATCTTGGCCAGATAACGGCCCAGACCTGGGAACACGAGATTTTAATGTGAAATGAATAACTACCCTGAGACTGAAGCCTGTCACTAGGGTTCATCTGGAATCACTTAGCACAGGGAAAATTCACTAGAAGCTGCAATTTGAGTTAACACTGGAGTTTAAAAGGTGGCACACAATGAAATCCTCTTAATGTCTCAACAGTCTGATGTTGACAAGTCCATCTCATTAACCCCAGTTGTGGCAAAACCCAAAACCTTTATTTGATACCATCAGGCAATTTTAGAGAATTTAAGTCTCTTTACTTTACCCTGAGATGTCCAATCATCAAAATATTTACTCACAACGGCGACAAAGAATTTAAAAGACCGTTTTCCATCCTTCGCCCACTAGTGATTGTAACGCTCATTGACTTTGATTGGAGTTGTGGGTGCTAAAAATTGAGCTCCAGATTTTTAACGAGGACTCTTTCCAGCTGAGGTTATTTAATTTTCATGTAAACTTCTGGGCATCTTTTTCTGCAGTATACAAGGAATGGAAATTCTACACATTGGGACTGTATCTGTTTGACAAATAAGTAGGAGAGAAATACAGGAAATCATATCCAAATATTACCCATCTTTGGTTAAAATATACTGTATTTTTGGCAGCTAACGCCTGCTTTATGTCATTTTCCTAAGACTTTTGCCCAGAATATTATGAGTGCTTCTAAAGATGTTGAACAGTCATTCAGCTTTTATCGGGGCCTACAAACTGTTATGAAGTTACAAAACTTAGCACTTGAACAGTGTTAAATAGCTTTCCATGTTGGAGATTGCCAAACTGGCTAAATTCTAACGATTTTAATTCTAAAGTGGGGGAAGAACATGGAAAAACATGCATGTCATTGTTAGAACTATAGTCAATGATGATTTAACAATTTTTAACCACATCCTATTTCCCCAAAAAGGTTTTAATTTATTTTCCTAAAATACATGATGTAATGCAGTTTATTATGTGAGAAATATTTTTTAGATAAGGAATGAACATGGGAAAACATCCACATTATAGAAATATTTATTTCATTGGCAAAACTGGATGTTGGTTTGAATCCTATCTAAGAAGCTCATAAAGATTAACAAAGCAGTGTAATTCGAACCACATCTGTTCATCTTCGGGGCTGTAATTTTTAACTTTTCGTTGGCAGCTGTGTGAGCTCTGACCTAATATAACCAGAAACTAGTGTTGCTTAAACAGAATTCTCCTGTACTCAGATTTTTTTAAAAAAAGTTCTCCCTAATCACCCTTTTTATAATTCCAGTTTTTAATTCTTAAAAATAGCTTTGATGTAGAGAGCCAGAGAAGTGTTTTTCCTTAATATTTACATAAAGATAAGGACATCCACATACTCTCAACTCCAGTTCTCAGCCAAATATTTTATTTTTATTAAAAGTTTACAATTCACACAGCTTAAAAAAACCAAACCAGACAGACATGTGTTGCATCGTGTATTTACAAACAATAGGCTAGAATTTAAAGTGCTGTGAATCCATAAGTCTACATATTGGCACAGCAATTCTACTGTGGATTCTTAGTTACAGTACTATTGTAACTAATATAAAATGATCAGAAAATATGACTGTTCTTATGTGTATTTGTCTAAATTGGCCTTGCTTTTGTAGCAAATATTTTTCAAGCTTAATGACAACCTTAGCTCCTTTTAGCTAGATATACATGAGCAAGCACATGAGATATTCTAATTATTATTGATAGTATTTGCTGCTTGTATTGCACTAACCATCAGAAATATTGATCGCATATATAGGCCCCATTTTGCTAGATATTCTATAGACACGGTGTGAAAAAGAGGTAGCCAATTTTGCCTGACATCAAACTGGGGCAAATTTTGAAATTGTATCTAGGATTAGTTTACAGGCGCTAATGAACAGTTTAGACTGCAGTTATGTTTAATTGGAAATTGATGCAAACTTTTATCTCTTGATGAGCGGAGGGGGACCCAGTTTAAGAGATCTAAAACACTGAAATTATTGGAGCAATGTAATATCCCTAATTAATCTTTTGCCTCTGGTTTTCTATTTTAAAGAGGCACTGGCTAGTTCTCTACTCCTGTCAGCTAGTAACGAGGGGGGAGGAGCAGTCGGTAGCTTGATTGTTCTGGGTGAACTATCAGCGATCCATTGGGAATACTGGTACTTTGACCTCTCTGACCCTCAAAGTGCTGAGTGTGGAAAATGTGAAGTCTCTATGGGCCTCAATATGCACAAGATGTCAGAAAAATGCAGTTCTTGGAAAACTGTACCTTTAAAAAAAGATTGTGCTAACATTACAAGTTTTCATTCTTTTTTGTCCCCAAATGTATGTTTTCCTGTTTTCCTCTTTGGATAATGTATGGATTTCAGTTGCATTTAGGGTGTTCTCACTTGGTCTGAGATAATAGTACAAAAGCTATTAGCAAAGATATTAAGAAACACAGTCATACTGCAAGTTGCATTTTGTCCCTTAACTTTGCTTCCTGGTGCTAGGATCTCCTTTCTAAGCATCCTGCTCACATTTCACCAGAATCTCTGCTGAACTTTAGTAAACTCCCTGCAGCTCCTTTTGGAATTAAGGGTCAAACTATATTTCAGTTTTTATATTAGGGAGTTTCCTTGGCAACGTTTTTCCATGTGGACACAAACAAGGCTATGGATCATGCTTGTCTGATTTCCCAAAATATTGTTGAGTGTACTAGGCAGAGTTCAGTACGAAGATACAGAATAAGAAACATAATTACAGGCTGGTTGTTTGTGTCTGATGTGATTAAGGATTTATAAGCATTTCCAGTTTACACACCAGCATCCAGAGATGTATACAATGAACATAAAACTAGAATTAGGGATTAAGCTTTGTTGGGTGGGCCAGCTTACTTTGTCTGTGAGAGTTTAATTTATTTGATGTGTCTCTCACACACATAACTTATCATACTGCATGTGAACTATTAGGCAAGAATCAGCATTCTCTTCTGCTGACTTGCTGTAATTCTTTGAGCAAGTTGCTTAATTTCCCCATGCCTCAGCCGTTCCATCTGTAAAAGGGGAATAATGTTGTTCAAAGGCTATGGCTATACTATGACTTTTGCCGCAAGAGCATATGCAAATGAAGTTCTGATTAGCATTTTTCCTTGATTCATTTGCATACTCTCTTTCATTCTGTTTTTGCGCAAGGGCTTTTTGCGCAAAAGCAGGCAGTGTGGCTGTGGCCGTTTTGCGCAAACCCCCTTTTTTCCGCAAGATCCTTATGCCTATCCCAGAGAGGCATAAGGATCTTGTGGAAAAAGGGTTTTTTTGCGCAAAACGGCTTACAGCCACACTGCCTTTTTTTGCTCAAAAAGCCCTAGCGCAAAAACGGAACAAAAGAGAGTATGCAAATGAAGCATGGGAAAATGCTAATCTGAACTTCATTTGCATAGGCTCTTGTGGCAAAACTCATAGTGTAGCCATAGGCAAAGGGACATGGAGAGCATATTTAATAACTGTAAAGAGAATATAAAATATGAGTGTAAAATAGCAGCATTTTGTATGTGTACAGTGCCTAGCACAATAGAGCATCAATCTCAGCTGTGCTCCTTAGATGCTACCGCAATCTATAGTAACACAAATAATAATTACTGAGGAACTAATTTAAAAAATTCTAAGGTGATATGCCACAAACTAGGTGCAGTTTTTTAGTTTCTTTTGATATATCATAACTATAGATATATTTGTAAAAATGGCCAAGATGACATGGGAGAGAGGGAAGGCCTTGTTCATTTATAATTAGGCACAAATTTCATAATGCAACATCTGCATCTTGGACATGTAAATATCAGAATGGATCCAAAGGAGAAATATTTCCATACAATGCATTTGTATGGGGAAAAAAAGAAGAAGAAATCAGGCTGGATTCTCACACCACTCATAGAATCATAGAACCATAGAGCTGGAAAAGACCTCAGAAGGTCATCAAGTCCAGCCCCCTGCTCTGCTAGTATAAATTAGAACGTATTCCCATCTCTAAATTGGTAAAGTAGTGCAAAAGAGCCTTAATGTAAATAAGAATCAAGCCCATTGTGTTTAGTTAGAAGAATGATTACACTGCCTATATCTCCGCCCTCCAAAAAACCTTAAGTGCATATGTAAATGATTGGGGGCCCCCCACCTCTCTTATTTACATACAAACAAAACAAACAAACTGCTTTACTTCATATTTACCAAACAACTCTTTTGGTGGTTTTCTGGCTGGCAGGTAAATAATGAACATTTTACAGAACCACCTAATTATATCATTACCCTTGATATAGAGTTTGTCTCATGAGTAAATTATGTTTTTTATGAACTTGGTAAAAAATTAAATACAATCCCATTTAAATAACACAAGAGTGGAAAGGGGCTGTTTTATTTATTTATTATTTCCCTGCTGTAAATGGACTATATCCTTGAGGTGCAAAGTTTTGGCAGACGTTTTTCTTAATTCATACCATTCTGCATTTTGCCTTTATTTTCACAAGAGCCAGAATTTGTCAGAATCAGCCTTAACTTTGAATTTCCTGTTTTTTGTCAGCTTAAGCCAGACACTTAACCTTATTTGAAAGTATTTTTCTCTATATCATTTTTTTCCCTATGGAAGCAGAACTGTTATGAAAAATTGAAAAAAGACTCCACACTGACATTTGACTCAAACAATTTTGAAGCCCAAAGTTATGTTTTGAAGTTTCTTGTAAAAAACGGAGTTGAAAAATGCTGGTTTTCCCCCCAGAAAAAAAAGAAAGGTTAAAAAAGCACTTTGTCCCTGATTTTGACTTTGCTAATATACTTTTAAAAATCCAGATGCGTGATTAAAGTCAATGACTCAGAAAACAGTAAATAATATAGCAGATGCTGCTATAGAAAGGTGTACCTATCGCTGGGCTTAAAGAACTAGTAAAAAGTAGATGTAAAGATTTTTTAGTTGTTCATGAACCTTAAGCAAGTGTGACATACATTAACTGATCAATATTAGCGTGTGATTTAAAATACCAACCAACATTTGCCTGCAATAATTTCGATCATAAACTATTCTTCCAGGGCCCTCATATCATATCATTCAGGGCTCATAAATCAGAATCCAGAGTGTGTTGCTTCTGTCTTGCCGGAAGATGGTTTCTGTCTGGAAACGGGTCCTCATGTGTGTGTTCTCTTCCAGCTGTACAAAGACTCTCACTGGATCAAGCCTAGAAAGTCTCGGCTTCTGATCTGGTAGAGTTTGTTACCTCCTGGTGGCCATTCATTGGTTTAAGTGGAGGGTCTCCATGCCACACGCCAGTGACCGAATCTATTAAAAATGCAAAGTTGGTAGTTCCAACACAGATTCCAAGAACTGAATGGGCCCTGGAGGTGGAATTGACCTTCTACTACCTGAAATTGTCCTTGCAGAACAGGGTTGAGGTGAAAAGCTTGCCTAGATTCCTTCCAGTGCTGTAGAAACGTTGCGACTGCAGAGTGCCGTCTGGTAGTTAGGTTGAGAGCTGGAAAACCTGAGTTCAATTCCCTGTCCTGTCACTAAGTCCTCTGATGTTCAACACCTAACTGTTTGAGACTCAAAGGTGCTGACTGTGACTTTCAAAGGCATCTACTCAGGTGTGATGCTTCAATAGTGCAGGAAAATGTATCCCTTACTTCTTCTGTGCCTCAGTTCCCCATCTGCCCAATAAGAATGCCCTACATCAGAAGGGGCTTGTAAAGAGAAAGACATTAAAGGATTGTGAGGGGAACCTGAGGGAGAGAGAGGTGTAAAGTGGTTCTTACAACAGCAGTCCAACTGAGCTCAATTCTGTCCTGTTGCCACGACCTGTGAAGGTGATACTCTTCGGGGTGGCAGCCTTTGCTTTTTTTTTTGTCCAGCACCTAGCACAATGCGTTGCCAATTCTCCAGTGGGGGATCCTGGGGCTATTGCAATACAAATAAAACACAATTGTCCCTCATGCACGGCTGACTAAGACTGTCCCTAAAATAAATACCCTTAAGAAAGAACTCAGTGACGTTTGCGGCATTGGGTCGCTTCCGTCTGATACGCGAGAACTTGGACAAACTCGCATGAGAGCAGCTTTACTTGTTGTGGGATATTTTATTAGGGAAAAGGAAAGCAAACCCCTAGGTTTTCAAGTCTGTAGAGAGCTTAATTAAACTGATTTGTTATTGCCTAAAATACGTCCACACCTGCTTCTCTGGTGCTTTGAGAGGCTCCAGTCTCCTGAGACTCGGAAAGGTGGGGGAGGGGAGGGGACAGGAGACTAACACTGCTGTTTGTTTTGTTTCATCCACGTCTACGCGCTTTGAGCTTGTTCCTCTGAATTTGAATCTTTGCAAAGTAGTTTAAAAAATCAATACAGCTTAATTCACAAAAAAGAGCTGGATGAAAATTTGAAAACTCCGAAATGATTTTTTCATTCTGCAGGTTTGGAAAAGGAATTATTTTTGTTCTGTTCCAAAATTCTGGGAAACTTTTATAGAGAATATATGAGATTTAGGTTTTTCTTGATTTTGGGGATGTTTTCCCTCTTTTTCTTTCACTCTTATTTTTCCTTTTTACCTGCCCCCCGCCCTCCTTTTTTCTGTTTTGCTAGAGAGAAAAGAGGCAGGAATGGGGGAGAATGGAGAACAAAAATGAAAATCTGATACATTTTCATTTTCAGATTTGTTAGAAAAATGCAAAACTTTGGGTATGGAAAACAATTTCTTTGACAAAAATAGCAAATGGGTTTATTTAAAAAAATCATTTTACAGAATGGAAATTTTAAATATTTCAAAATGACCTTATTGATATGTAGCATTTTGGTTATGTTGAAATATTATAATATTTCATATTAACTACAAATATAAAATTAATACATGCAAATCAAAACAGAATGGAATGAGAATGTCAAAACATATTATTTCTTAGATTTCCCATCAAAAAATGTTGTTTAACGTAACACTTTCCAGCAAAGCATTTCAACGAAGACAAAATAGATTTTCAGATGGAAAAAATTCCGTCAATAATTTTCTGATCAGTATCCAGTGGTGGCCACTGTTCCCTGGAAGCTGAGTGCTTGGGCAGCCACCCAGGATTTAAATGCCACCAAGCTGATGAGCAGGGTGCCCACAGCCAGCAGCATGTTTCTACTGGTGGTGCACATCTGCACATGCCTCAGTGCACATGACAAAAGTTATTCCACACATGGATGGAAAAAATGAGAGGGAGATTGGTGTTGGCCCAGTTTCAGGGGCAGAGGTTTTGATTCACTTCTACCTTATACCATCTGCCATGTGTATGCAAGCTTGGTGTAAAATGCTACCCGGCTGGTGTGATTAGCATGTTTACACCTACTCCACACACGTAAACAGCTTAGCAAGATGCAAGGCAGGTCCGGTGGGTGAGCAGGTAGATCAATGAAGCCACCTAGTGGTACAGGGTCATGATACACCTGTGCTGCAGTAATCACTGAAAAGCTTTGTATAGCTCACTCTGTGCTAATTCGGAGCCCGGTATGTTATTGGACTGCACCCAGATGAACATGTGATAGATCAGGAAGATAATGGTAGTAACGATAATGCTACTTTAAATATTTAAATTGATAACGCTAATGCTAATTTAAATATTTGTTCAATAATGTAAGGGCCCAGACACTAATTACTTCATCGTGAGCTGGCTACTGCACCTGTCGGGTGGGGAATGAGGCCGTAACCCACTTAGGCCGCATCATGGGTCACAATGTCAAGGGAAGAGGAGCTGCTGGGAGTTTGCGCCTCACCTTCTGTCTTGCATGGGTAGGTGGGCTGGAGAGGGAGCAGGGGTCTCTGTGGTTTAGCTTCCCCGGGAGCTGGCTGGCACTGAACGGGAAATACGCTGCACTGGGAAAAGAGCTAGCACAGGGTAGGTCCCCTGTGGAACAAGGGGGAGCAGGGATAACAGCAGTGAAAGGTGACCGAGGCGAGTGAACGGGTCGCGGGAGTGGCCCCGTTCATCTCAGTGGGCCGCAAGATTGTCGTAACCACGACGACCGCCCGGGATAGGGTTGTTTCATTACCTGTGCTTGTGTCTCTAGAATTTGTGGGGGGTGCCGATTGACCCGATTGAGTAGCTCTTTGATTGCATGCTGGGGGAGCGCCCAGCTCCCATAGTCAGCGTGGCGTGCAATCAGCACTCACCTCGCCCAGGAGAGGCCCGAGGCGGGCTGCGGCAGCTCGCGCCCCAGGTGGAACGCGTGATCAGCGCCCCCACCTGCATGGACGTTAATGGAGTGACATCATCATCGTGAACCCCGTGACGTCATCATCGGGCGCCCCGGGCGCCCTGTTGAAGGCGGCTCCCTAGGTGACGGCTGAGTCGGCCAATAGTCACGGGCCGCCCCGACCTCACCTCACCTGCCCTGGCTCGACATGCATCTCACATGAATTATACCGGGAAGAAAATACTGTGAATTAACGAATATAACCCACGGGTTACACATGTTTTTACAAACCCCACCCTCCCGTGGGGTATACATGTCCGTGTCTTATATAAATTGATTTTTATTCCAGGAGCATCAGTTTCCCGTCGCAGCTCTGCCTGCCCCCCATTAGACCTGGGTCAGCTCCGCTGCAGGGAGGGCCTGATGTGCTTCCAGCACATCTGCGCTGCGCTCTCTGTTCCCCCCACTTGGAGGAGGGTGGGTGGCGCTTGGCTGCGGCTGTCCGGGCCGGGCCTGGTCATGAGAGTGGCTCCCCTCCTGCAAGCCGGCCGGCTCGCTGACAGCAGGATGGCTGTCACCTTGTGTCTGCTCTTTATGCGCTGTTGCTCAAGTTCCCGGGGCTGCTGCAGAAGTCTCTGCGGGTTATACACGTCCGCGGATAATCTATTCTTTTTTTTACACAGGATAGAAAAACCACAGGTAATACAAGGGTGCGGGTTATACATGGATGTGGGTTATATATGCTAATTTAAAGTACATATGTAAACAGAAAGCAGCAGAATCTGGCAACCCTGTGGGCAACAGTAAACGAAACGTCTCACAGGACACTTGGGGTAGGACTATACTGCGGTGCTATTTTGGGATACTTCCGTTATCCCAAAATAGCTCTTCTGTGTCTTGACAGTGCGCCCTTTATTTCGAAATATCGTACAAAATAACGGACGTGCTATTCCGCCGTCCCTGTAAACCTCACTCCGGGAGGCTTTAGGGACATTTTGGAATAGCAGTTTATTTTGAAATTTGGGTCTGTATAGACAGTGCCAAATTACGAAATACGCTATTTTTTAAAAAATTAACTTGAAATAAGTGACGCAGTTTGCGTAGCTCAAATTGCGTCACTTATTTCGAGCTAAGGGTGCAGTGTGGACGCACCCATGTAGAACCCCAATGGGCTGCGTCTACTGTACTAGATTTAGTCACAGTTCGGTCCCTGCTCCCCTCCTTTGGCACTGGAACTATAAGCTGCACCTTAGCATGACTAGCAAGGGCGTGCAAGATAGTCACCTTAGATAATCAAACGGTACCTAAATGGAGGCTTATTCTACCAAGCGTTCCCCTCAGAATCAATTGAACTAGTCACATGTTGAGACCTGGGTGTGTTAGAAAGAGTTTTCAGGGTCAGAGCCTGCAGTAATACTGTTGACCTAATTGCGCCACTTCCCCTTTAAGGCGAGCATTGTTATTTCATTGGGAAGGGCGAGATTCTGAAAAAAACCCAACCACCCCGTCTTTTCATAAAGAATACATTGTGTTCTCCTTTCACCCTCCCGCCTCCAAGTCTCAGCTGCGGATTCCCAGGCTCCTCTTCTCCTCTCCGTTCACAGCAATGATTTAATAAATATGTTTTAAAATCACTTTTTCCTCTGCTGTTCTCCACCCAGCTGCAGGCTCCCGCCCCGATGTGCATGTGCGTGCCGCATTCGCATACAGAGCTGATGGCAGGTCTGATTTCACCCGGGCGTAGGCACGTCATGATTTTTTCATTAGCTCCCTTATCATTATTTCCTCACCAATTTCCATTGGATGCCACTGAGACTTGGCCAGCCATGGCCCATGTGGTAACAATGAGACCTTGAAAGAGACGTAAGGACAATGGATATATTGGGGAATTGCAGGGTCCTGGCATCTAAGCGTGCTGCTGTTCTGCTTCCCCCAGGTAAGCAATGCAGAATACTTTATAAAACAGCAAGGACCTGTCTCCACTGAAATATTCTTCCTGATCAGTGTTGCTCAAAGCCATACTAAGAGTACTGAATTCCCTCCTGATGCTGTACAGCAGGGGTGTGGAACCGCAGGCCCAGGGGCCGAATGTGGCCTGCGGCTTGTGTGGGTCTGACCCCCGAGCTTGGAGCACACAAAATCTAACAGGCTGGACCCCCCAGTCTCTGGTGTACGAGGGGAATGTGGCACTGTCCTCTACTGCCAGAGTGCCGATAGCCTTTCTACTGCCGAGAGCTAACAGCAAAGGAACTGATTCTCAGAGGCGCTGACCTATTGTGATTCCCTTTGACTTCACTGACCAATGAGGGTGCTTAGTATCTACACCAGGGGTGGGCAATAATTTTTTGCTGGGGGCCACTTCAAAAATTTCTGAAGTGGCACCGGGCTGTACTGGAAGGGGAGGGGCTGAGATACTTCCAGGTTTCCCACCCCCAGACTGTAATTGGTCTGGGGGTGGGAGCGTGCCTTTGCCTGCCTGTCTCCCCCCCCCCCCGCTTACTCCTCTGCCTACCCCCCGCCTTCCCTCCCTTGCCCCTACTTGCCCATGCCTGGCTGGGAGGAGACTTCCCGCACTCCCCACCCCCAGGCCAATCCGGGCCTTGGCGCAGAGGAGCGTGCGAATTTTCCTCCGCTCTCTCCCCATCCTGCGTGGCACTTAAAAGTGCCATGTGCTCCTGGCAGGGCGGGAGGAGGCTTCGTGCGTTCTCCCTCCCCCAGGTCCCTTCTAAGTGCCGCGTGCTCCTCACAGGGAGGGGCCAGGATGGAGGAAACTTTGCGCGCTCCTCCCTGATTGGCCTGGGGTCAGGGGAGCACGAAAAGCCTCTTCCAGTCCTGTCAGGAGTGCCTGACGCTTCCAAGCTCCACATGCTCCTGGCAGGGTGCAGGAAACGTCACGTGCTACCCCCGCCCCAGGCCCTAGTTGGCCTGGGAACGGCGGGATGTGGCAGGGCCTCTGCGGGCCGGATCCACCTGCTTAGCGGGACGAATCCGACCCACGGAGGCCCTTTTGCCTACCCCTGGGCTACACAAAAGGGCTAAGAGCATAATAACGGCCATACTGGGTCAGACCAAAAGCCCCCCTAGCCCAGTATCCTGTCTGCCAACAGTGGCCAATACCAGATGCCCCAGAGGGAGGGAACACAACAGGTAATCCTCAAGTGATCCCTCTCCTGTCATCCACCTCCAGAGAAACAGAGGCTAGGGACACCATTCCTACCCATCCTAGCTCATAGCCATTGATGGACCTAACCTCCATGAATCTATCTAGCTCTTTTTTGAACCCTGTTAACGTCCTAGTCTTACCAACATCCTCTAGCAAGGAGTTCCACAGGCTACACAGTGCTAGGTTTTCTTCTGTCCTATGCTATGTCTGTGTGACATAGTGGGGTCTGTAATATGCAGCCTCAGTGTCTCTCTCTGTGGTTATTGCTGTTTGTAGTGATAACATCAAAAAGAGCCTACTGAAATTGGGAACTCACTGTGCTAGGCCCTATATAAAACACATAGTGAGAGATGGATCCATTGACTCTAACTCAGTGATGGGCCAACTGCAACTCATGGGTCGTCGGCAGCCGATCAGGGTTCTATGTGTGGCCCACAAGACATTTTGTTACTGTTGCCCACACACAGGGTTGCCAGATTCCGCTAGTTTCCTTCGGCCTAAGTTTTTTCCTACCAGTATTATTAAAGTGACGCGCAGGTAAAGCCATGGCACGTGAGGTGAGGAGCGTGCAGATGGCACACAGCACTGGCTATGAGAGCTGTGTGTTCCCTTTGCATCCAATCACAGCGCTGCTACCCTTCAATCGGCACATCCTGCAAATTCTAGGTACACAAGCACCGTTAGCAAAACTGCCCCATCCCGGGAGTCTGTCTTGGTTATGACGATCTTGTGGCCCAGTAAAATGGAGGGTCACTCATCTGGCCTGCTCCATATCATTGAAATATTCTAGGTCTGTTTTTACATCTGTGGCCATTTTCTCCTCCTTTACTTCCAGTTGGCTTCTTGGAAAGAAAGTCCATATTAAACCCAACCTTGGATCAGGTTGCCCAATCCTGATCTAACTAGACCAGACAAAGGAGGATGGGGAAACTGAGGCGATCCCCAAAGTGTCACAGGGGACAGCAGTAGTAATAGGAATAAAACCCATGTGTCCTGAGTTCCGGAATGGCACCCTGTCCACTGAATTATGTTGTCCTTTGTCAGCTTTAGTTTAAATTTCCTTAAGCTCCTCACACCTTAGATAAAATGAATGCACAAAAAGGGATTAAAGAGCCAAATTCTGCCCCTCTACTCACACCTTATTCCTGGGAAGTTTCACACTTCTCTGGGAAGTTTCCTTCGCAGAACAGACTGCGGTAGGGCTGCTCTTGCTACTGCTGCGTCACATGAGTATTCTGGGGACAGAATCCGGCCTTAACTGTCTTGCAGCACTTGTAATGTTGCATGTATATTAGAGCTGCCTTATTGGTGCAACGGCATATAGCAAAGGCATTAAAGGATATGAATTTAAGTGAAGTAATGTAAGACAAGATCTGTCAGCAAGGGCTTTAATGTTGCTTAACAAAATATGTTACAGTAAATCTTTATAGACTGTATAAGTATGTTGAGTTCCAACAAAGTAAACCAAAGTAAACATTTCTCTTATGGGAAATTAAATTCCATGTGGTTAGGGCAGAGCTATGATTAATTCAGCGGCAAGGAAAATATAGTAAAGTTATTGACTATATATCTGAGAAACAATTTAATGTCGGCAAAAAGAAAGGGGCATGCCAAATATTTAGAGGGGGAAGAAATAAAAGTAGAGTTTCTGATCTTTGATTCTGAATTAGTTTATTGCTGCTCTAGGTGTCATTTGTGTCCGTTACTGATACTGTGCCCACTCTAATATAAGTCAGAAACCCTCATGGATACCGAAGAATCTATGAATGGCTGTGTGTGTCGTTGAGTCTTCAACCATTATCAACAGGCACAGTGAGCACACTAAGGACTTTGGACGGAAGCCTCAACCAAGTGCATGGTTTCATAATGTTCATTTTAACTTTAAATGATTTTTAATATTCTACATATGGTTTCATGGTTTTAAGCCTCCTCACTGGGAATGAACAAGGCTGCGGTATTATGATGAATAGTGGATCAAGTCCAGGAACACCCACTTGCTTCCCTACATATCAAACATGTGGAGCTTGCATTAAATATGGGAATCTCTCTGGGGGTTCGAGTTGTCCTATCTAATCCAGTCTTAGTTTGTTCCCTCGCCCCGGATTGAGTAGGATGCATTGTTCCCATACATTCTTCTTTTAATTAAATGCAGTAGATATGTCATATCAATGAAATATTCCAGGTCTGTTTTTACATCTGTGGCCATTTTCTCTCTCTTTACTTCCATTTGGCTTCTTGGAAAGAAAGTCCGCATTAAACACAACCTTGGATTAGTTGATTGGCTATGTATGTGCAGCCAAAACAGCTCAAATAATAATCTTATTGTTTTTTTTTAAATTTTTTTGTCTATGTACAATTAGACTGTAATGTTACAGGAACCCTATTCCTCCGAGAAGTTTAAGACCCACCAGCAAATTCATCATCCAAATTACCTGCCTTTTTAATTTTTTTGTGTGTGGATAATTTTTAAAGCAATTGCATTGAATATTTTCTTCCCCGTTGTTGTATCTGTAGTTCCCATCGGTATTAGCACCGTGGCCACTAAAGTCAGTTGTTTTTTAATTTGCAGGAATTATTTGGTAATTGATCCAATTGATATAAAGTGCCATCATAAAATACTCTTTGAATATATGCCAGGAGATTATCTGGGTCTGAAAACTGATCTCCTATTAAAACTACCCTGTTCAATTAATATTTTTAAAATTCTGGATTACAGCTAGCAATCCACAAGAGGTTAAACTGGAGCCTTATTATGAAGGGAACTACAAGTAAACATTATTAATTATAAAAAATTGCTTAAATTAGGGGTTTTTTCCACACCTGCTTCTTTCTTAATTAGCTTGTAGTCCACATATTTCAGTCACTTGAACTCTTTAGTATTTATTCAAGCATACTTGACATTAACATACTGTTTGATGTTTGATATCCTGAGTTTTTAATTTAACCACATGACAACAAATGATATTTATGAAATATCAGTGAGCTGGAAAAATATCCTGTGTTGCATTTGCGTGCTGTATGAGCCAAAAGCTGTTTCCTCTCTGAGGTGTAGAAAGAGCTTGAATGCACTAAGGGAACATGTGTCTTTCTCAGGGTAAAAACTGGAGACCAAAAACTTTCAAATCACCACTGGTACAAAGCTACCAAGAAACACTTGATACAGACTTGCTGTGTGAGTGGGGAAGGGAGAAAACTCAGTCACTTTCGAACAATGTCCCAAGTTAAGCTGTTCCTTGCAAAATGAAATTCCCACTGATGAATATAGGTCATTGGCAAAATTCTTGACATCAATGATGTGATTGTTTTTACTACACTTAGGGCTTGTCTACATTGCCCCTGAAGTTCAGACGCCAGGGGTGTGAATAACAGCATGCACCAAAGTGCTACGTTGAAACCCACCCCACCCCCGTGTGGATGCTGCAGGCACGAACTAAAAGGTTCCTGGTTCACGTTATCATAGTCCTTTTCTAACAGGATTATATGATACGAACCAGGAACCTTTTATTCACACCTGGCAGCCCTGGTCTACACTAGGGCTTTATTTCAAAATAACTCCCCTTATATCGAATTAATAAGTGGAGTGTCCACACTACCAAGCCCATTATTTTGAAATAACTGGCCGTTTATTTCAAAATCTGTACTCCTGCCTTTCTGGAGGAATAATGCTAATTTCAAAATAGTTATTTCGAAATAGTGGTAATGTCAATGCTCTGGTACTGCTATTTTGAAATAACGACTCCCCAGAATAATTTGAACTAATTTCTCCCCAATGCTTCCTGGGGCTCTAAGTTGAGGTAGCGCATCCACATTAACGGAGCCTGCCTCAGACTAACTTCGAGGCTTCCCCATAGTGGGGGCACGCTATTTCGATTTTGTAAAATTGGGAGTTAAGTCAAATTTACTTATTTTGAAATAATTTCCTAGTGTAGACATGTCCGTTGTGTTCACACAAAGGAGTTACAGTGCAGCACTGCAGTGTGCTTTGCTATTCATGACCTCAGAGTTGAAAGAGTAGGGCCGTTGGTAGACTTAGCCATGATATTTGTATTTACCTTTTGTCAGAAGATCTCTAGCAACTTGCAAACGTGCAGCCAAAGCTCACGACACTATTATTATTTATTATTTACCCAATGTCAGAACCTATGGTCCCTAGCAGAGATTAAGGTCCTGTTATGCTCAGCACTGTACATGCACATAACAACACCACCTATGCCCAAAATAACTTGCATTCTAAAGAGACCAAAGAAACAAAAGGTAGATGGGGGTAAGAAGTGCCTCAGAGAAGTGACTTGTAAACTGTCACACAAGAAGTTGGCATCTGTATTGGGAAGAAAGCCTGGTTCTCCTGAATCCTTCTCTAGCGCCCTATTCACTATGCCACTCTGCCTTTGTGAGAATTAGATTAGTATTGTCATGCCCATTTTCAAGATGGGAAAACTGAGGCATAAGTGAAGCAGTCAAATGACTTTCCCGAGGCTCCCTTTTAAGTCAATGGCAAAGCAAGGAAGCCAGTCTCTCAGTCTTTCTATGAGGAAAATTGTTAACCTTTGGACAAACCAAATGTCTTTCTGTCTCTAGGTTAATTATTTTAAGGTTTATCATTTCAATGCCATTTGGACATTAGTGATGTTTTTAGGAAACTGGTTTCTAGTAATCTGCCACTACATTTGTCAGAATCTTTATGCCTGTTGTTTTAGCCTTTTTATCCCCTCTTGTACCTGGCTTAGGGAAAGGGGATTGGTTTTGTGATAAAGAGTCACATGACGAGGAGTCAGAAGATCTGTGTAACTTCTTGGCTCTGCCGTATAATCTTTATGTGGCCTTGGACAAGCTATGTTGCCTTTTTGTGCCTCAGTTTACCCATTTGTAAAAAAAAAACCCACCCCAAAACAAGCTTCCTTTCTTCTTTGGGGCATTATGAAGCTTTAGTTAATCAGCAATTGTAAAATATGTTGAACTCCTTGTATGAAAGGTACTGTGTTTATTATTAATCAATTATGAGTTATTGCATTTTGATTTCTTCCTTCTCCCCTGGACTATAATTCTTATTAGAGCTCTGTAACATGTATTGATTACATCATGGTACCTATTCGACCATGTGCAGAGAAGTGTCTCTGTAATGTACAGATTCTAGCTAATGACATAACTTGTTGCAAGGGATTTATGTTGAAGGATGCTGGCTAGCCTCCAGAAAGACACCAGTTTACATATGATCCTGATCAGTGTCTGTAATTCATTTTAACTCAGGTCATGTAGATATATATTTGTTCACACCACCAAACCATTGTTCTGGTTTGACATCAGTCATTAGCTCCTGTGGCCTGCCTGGGCCACTTGAAGGCTGGCGGGCAATGAAGAGTGAAGGCTGAAAAAAAAGTGTGTGTCCACACCAAACTGCTTGAAAGACCGTGTTCATACAGTGCCTCAGAAATGCAGCTGCTTCGGCGGTGGAGTGATAGCAGTCAGATTCAGGGCAAGTTGCAGAACAGTGTGGTGGAGGGAGATTTTGAGATTGGACACAGGGACAGTACGGGTGCGTCTACACTGCCCCGGAGGTTGAAATAAGATATGTAATTCAGTTACGCAAATTGCGTATCTTATTTTGAAATAGCTTATTTCGAATTTTGGCGCTGTTTACACAGCACTTATTTAGAAATAAATCGCTATTCCGAAACGTCCCTTACTCCTCATGGAATGAGGTTTACAGGGACATAGAAACAGGAGCCTGTTATATTTCGAAATAACAGGCTCTCTCAAAAAACTTGAAATAGCTATTCTGGGATAGACCTCCGGTATACCAAAATAGCACTGCCGTCTAGACGTAGCCTACCTGTGTTCGGAGGGGGGTATTCCATGGAATCTCTTTAATTTAATGTTTCCAAAGGCACAAACAGGAGTCATGCCTTGTGTCACTTCCTGTGACTTTCAGCAGACACAAGGTAAATCCCGGCTAACAAAATCGCTTGTCGTTTCCACATTTGTTAACTGCCCGAGATTAACACAAGGGGGAGACAAAGATTTGCTTCTAGAACTGGGCAGGTTTTTTTTGACTGAAACTTTTTGTTTTTTCCGCAAAAAATGCAGACACCGAAGTATTTTGTGAATTCATGTTGATTTACCCAAATCGTTCCCCTCTTCACTCAAATCCTGTTTCAATTTTTTATTTGAAACAATTTTTATGTAGACATTTTATTTTATTTTATTTTATTTTATTGATCCTAAAATGTTTCAAAAATGCTTGACATTGAAAAGAAACTATTTTAATTTCAGGCTAAACAAAATGTTGTTTTCAAGCTGAAATTATTTTTTTTAATGGGGGAGGTGATTCACTAAAATGAAAAAAAGAAATTGGTTTGACTCAAAATTAAGCTTTTGTTTTTTAAGACTAACAGTGAACCCTAAACACCCTAAAGAGTTATTTGTCTAACTCTTTTTACCTTAACATGCTAACACATATCAGTACTAAAACTATATTATTTTACCTTCTGTTAGTACTACATATTGATGAACGCAAGCTAAGAGCACACCCTTTTTTTTAGAGTCCTTTGTGCCAAAAAAACTCACCTTATCCCCAAGAAATAAAACTTGACTCAATTCATTGATCTTGCAAGGACAAAAGGTGGACGCCCAGAAAGTCAGCTTTAGAACCTTGTGAATTCCAACATGAAGTGTTGATTAGTAAGTGGATATTGGGTGATTTTTACAAGGTATGACTCAGATCTCTGGGCTGTGTTGTTAAGTTTCGAAACCTTATGTCATGAGGGAGAAGCACTGCAGTGACAGCAGCAGATGGCAGAGAACACAAACTGGAGTAGTAATGCACAGTTACTTGTTGCTAGACTCCCACCCAGGCTACAGCTAGACTTCAGGCTTCTTGCGCAAGAAGCTTTTATCGGAAGAGATCTTCCACAAAAACTTCTTGCACAAGAGCGCATCTACACTGCAAAAGCACATTGAAAAAGCAATGCGCTTTTGCGAAAGAGAGTGTCCAGACTGCATGGACGCTCTTTTGAAAGTAAGCTTTGATTGCTATGCACAGAATGGCCACCAGGGCACCTGTGCTTTTTCCTCTTTCCTCTTTTTGCGCAAACTCCCCCTCTTCCCTATCCACACACAACTTTTTGCGAAAGAGCTCTTTCAAAAATAGGCGTTCTTCCTCATAAAATGAGGAATGCCTATGCTGGAAAAAACCCTCTGTTCTTTCGATTTTTGTGTGCAAAAACGTGCTTGAGGTGTGGACGTTCTATTAGTTTTATCGGAAAAATGGCAATTTTCCCAAAAAAACTCTGTAGTGTAGACATAGCCCCACTTAGGAAGAGCCGGTCAGAAAATGGAAAAAAAATTGCAAACCTTTGAAAATGCCTTTCTTCTGAAGTTTGCAAAGAGCTGATTTAACTTTCAGGACATGTATTCTGAAAATTTTCATTTGTTCCCTCAACCTTTTCTCACTCCCCACCTCTCCCCCTTCTTTTTTTTCTGCTTTGTCAGTGAAAAGGAGAAAAATAAAGGGCATCAGATTGGAATAACAAAAGAAAAAAGATTTTTTTGCTTTTTTTTTCATGGGGGTGGAGGGAAGGGAGTTGAAAACTTTGAAAAAAGTTTGTGACATTTTTGTTTTTGCAAAGAGACCAACTTTCCACAAAAGATACCAAAGCCAACCACTTTCATTTGAATATTTTTAGACACCTCTAAAGATCAAGGATTTGGAAGTAGAAGAAAGACTAGATCTTCCAGTGCATTAGGAGAAAGAATCTAGTCCAGGGCTTATCTAGACTATGCGGAACAGTTGAAAGAGAATATGCAAATTCTGCAGAAGAGGAGGTTGGACTGGAAGGTTATAACTGTCCATAGATCCACAGGTTTGTTTTCGTGACAAAGGAATTTTGATGAATACTGGTTCATGTACAGCAGGTTTTATTCATTCTGTTCATATTATCATGGCCAAAATATGGAACTGCAGCTGCTGCCAACAAACAGCATCACTGGCAACACAAAAAAGTGATTCTAACTTCTTTCTATCTCAGAATTTAAATTAAGGTTTTGGATGCAAAGAAATGTTGGCTCCTGTTTTATCAAGACTGCTTTTGCACATAACAGGCTCCCCATAACAATACGATTAGGGATAGATCCAGGAACACACTTCATATAAACATACTCTTTCGAGCACTTCTATTTCACATAATACAGAATTAGCCTGTGGAACTCCTTGCCACATGATATCATACGGATCAGGAGTTTACCTCAGCTCACAAAGGATTTGATATTTATCTGACTGACAAGAGCATGCAGAGTTGTTATAGTAAATATTTTCTTTAAAAAGCTTACACAAACACTTTATTTTTAGGAGTTAAGCCAACAGCAATCTAATAGAGGTTAAAATTGAACTTCTCCTAGGTGCATGCTAGCTTCCAAGTACTCTTTTGAGACAGGAAGGCTTCCTCTACTTCTGGATTAAATGGACCAGTGGTTTGTTCCAGGATGGCAATTCCTCTATCCAATGCCCACTGAAGTCAATGATGATCTTTGTCTACGCTATACGTTTTTGTGGTGGAATATATGCTAATGAGGGACTCATTAGCATGAGTCAGGACATCATTAGCGTATTTTCTGCCATTTCTTTTTGCGCAAGGTTTTATTGCAGAGAGGCATAAGAATCTTGTGCAAAATGGGGTTGTTGCGCAAAACGAAAGCGGCTACACTGCTTCTTTTTGCTCAAAAACCTCTTGCGCAAAAAGAAACAGCAGGAAATATGCTAATGATGTTGCAACGCATGCTAACGAGTCCCTCATTAGCATATTTTCTGCCGCAAAAATGTGTAGTGTCGACAAAGCCTAAGTTCATTGTGCTTTGACTCAAGGAGTCGGTTGTGTTACAGTGCCTAGGAAGTGCCATTGTATCGGGCATTGTGCAGACATAGAACAAGACTGCTCTTCTCCTGGTGAGCAAGTAAATCTAAACAGGTAAGATGGACAAATGGTAGGGGGGGAAACACCCACACCCATACCAGGGAAGTAACTTGCCACAGTCTCACAGCACAGTAATGGCAGCAGCAGCACTGCAAACAGAGCCCGTTTTTTCCAAACCACTAGCCACTAGATAAGCGGTGGGCAACCTACAGCCCTTTGGGGTTGTGTCTGTGGCCTGTGAGACATTTTGTTTACTGTTGCTCGGGCGCAGGGTTGCCAAATGCTGCTGGTTTCCATCTGCATAGTTTTTCACCGGCTGGTATTACTAAGTGACACACACATAAAGCCAGGGCCCGTGAGGTGAGGGGCGTGCTGATTACACACCACACTGACTATGAGAGCTGTGTGCTCCCTCTGCATCCAATCAAAGCTCTGCGAAGGTTCAGTCAGCACCCCCCTTCAATTCTACATACACAAGTGCAGTTAGCAAAACTAGCCTATCCTGGGAGACTGTCTTGGCTACGACAATCTTACGACCTACTGAAATTTTACGGCCTTTGAGATGGAGGGCCACTCATGCAACCCACTCACTGGTCTAATGGCCTATCCACTAGATAGCATTTCCTTCCCCAGAACCTAGAATTTCCTTGTTTTCCTCACCAGCATTACACCCACCGTCTGAGTGTGGCAGGTGACTGAGTTGGGGCTGGTTCTGCTTTGAGCAGGGGGCTGGACTTGATGACCTCCTGAGGTGTCTGTCAGCCCTACGAGTCTATGATTGTAGGTGGAATTGGTCGTGGGATTGGTAGCAGATCGTTTGTTGTCTTTTGGCAGGGTGTGTGAAAGAGATACGCACTACAGGATGTTAGCCAACAGGGCATGCAGCCAGCCTGCCAGCAACTGTGGAAACAGTGAGAAAAATGGTGACAAACCATGTTGCTTTGTTGTTGTTCCTGCTGTTGCGATTTCCAGTTGCATCAACAAATGAAAGGCGGACGCGTCTCTGCGGAGGATGCAACACGTTTGTGTTCCAAAACCTCGCAAGGAGGCACAGTTCCTTTGACACTCTGACGTGGGACATCATTGCAGCCCACCCAAGGAAGAGGAGAATGGGTCAGAGCACATCACAAACCCATTCAGATTCTGTGGGACTGAGATTTTCTCTTGGACTGGGGCTTTTTTTTTAAAAAAATGCAGCTTCAGTGAGAGACCATAGCAGGGCCTGAGCAATGGATTAAGACCAAGCGTTATGATGATTCGGCAGCTTGTGTAGGGCTACGCACCTTCGTCTCCCCACAGAAGTACAATGGGAGGGTCTAACTCAGTATTAGACCCTCAGAAAACCCCCTGAAGGCGAAGCTGGTGCAATAAACCACACAGAGGATATCAGCAGGGTAGGAATCCTGGATCTTTGACCCAAAACAGCAGACCTCCATTACTTGAGCTAAAGGAGTGACTCATCCAGTAGGAATAGTAGACTCTTATCTTCTATGCTGACCAGGTGGATACAACAAATATTGTAACCCCTATAGGCTTGGAGCTGTAAAACGGAGGGCCTGAATTATGGAAGGGAGGAAAGTGATGGATGATATAAAAGGAGAAAGCTGGGCAGATGGTTTTATGGCTAAGGCACTGGACCAAGACTCTGGATTCAAGTCTCAGCTTTGTCACAGCCATTGGGCAACTCAGTCTCTTGGGACCTTGATTCCCCATTGGTAAAATGGAGCTGGTACTGAGTTGCTGCTTAGGGCTGTAAGGAGGATACATCTATTAGTGATGATGAGGACCCCAGATACCATAGGGGCTGAGAAGTACTTGAAGAGGGTTTGTGAGCCTTTGGAACAGAGGAAAGGGGGTACCAAAGGAGAACCTGGAAGCAGCAGTCCAGGAGATCCAAAGGGAGGGTGCTGGCATGAGCTAGGTGACTGGAAACAAGTAGAACTGGAGGAATGGCGCCATAGGGAGAGATAGTCCTGGAAGAAGAGTTAATGAGCACTGAAGAGCGCGCTAACGCCATTGCAAATGAGGGTGGGATGCAATCCCCGGAATCTGTGACTTCCTTTTTCATGCCACAGTCCCCTTCAGCCCAGATGGGGCTTACCTTGGGTTAGTATTTTGCTCCTTTAAGCAGGCCTACTGTTGCCTTCTTGATCCAAGGCACTGACTCATCAGAAGTAAGGGCATCAGAGCCTGGCCTGCGTTAATTTAATCGATTTTACAGACGTCTTCTGAGTATTTTTCCCATGTAAAAAAAATTGGAGAGAAATGTGCAGACCACAAGAATAAACGTAAAGAGAGAGATTTTTAAAAAAGTGCTTTAGAACTTAGAAACTCAGAAGGGTTCCTTGCTCCTGGCATTTACAGCCACGATTTAAGTTTGAAGGTGCCTTGGTGTGGGGGGTTTTACCTTTATGAAGCATATCTTTTTATTGGGCCACTAAAAAGATGTTTTTAAGGCCTCCATCCGTCTATCAGCATATTCCAAAATTAGGAACCGAGCCAGATCAACAGAGCTATGTAAACAATACACTCAGACGTTGGTCCCTATATTTTCTTTATTTTATTTTTTTATAAAGAGGCTACTTCAGATTCTGCAGAAGTAATAATAAAACCAGACCTAGTGGGTCACCATATGTGGAGAGGAGTTCTCTTGGGTCTTAAGACATACACTTAAAGAGTGAAACAAAGAAAAGGAAAAAAGCAGTAATATTGGCAACTGTTGTTAGGTAGTATAAACAATAGCCAGCCATTGGCTTGGAGCAGAGGATCAAGTTCCAATAGCACTCAATAGGGAGCCTTCCTTAAAAAATTAGAAGAAGCTGGGTTGGAGCTGGTCCATGCTGAGAATGGCAGAAGAAGCAAAAACAAGAGTAAATGAATGGAAATTAAGCAGCAGGAAATGGGGATTTGGCACAAGGTCGGAATTTGAGACTGCAGAGAGGTGTCAGTGATAAGGGTTGGATAGAGTTTCTGGCCAAAAACAGAAAGAAAGAATGCAGATGTGTTCATTGAATAAAGTACAGATGTAGAAAGTGAAAGGGTGTGGGGGGAGGGAGATTAAAAAAAAAAAGGAAGAAGAAAAAAAAAAGAGTGAAAATCCAGGAGAAATAGTGCTGCATGTAGGTGCATTTACGTTTAGCATTTTTAAAACATTATTTTCTTTGTGGGGCTGGATAGAATTACAGATTTGTGTCTCTTTTAGATTTTTGCAATGTACCAAGATTGTGTATTTGCCTCTACTTTGCCCCTTTCCCTTAGCAAATTTCTACTCTGTGTAGAGTGGGTTGTGCCGTGTTCTGCGTCCAGGTGCGAGGTGAGGTTTGGGGATTTGCTCATTTTATCACCTGCGTGCCTGTATCTCTTTAAGGAGGGGAAGCGATGTTATCTTGTGGAATGTGGGCTTTTGAAGTTGTTATAAAAGGACTTGGATGCCAAGGGCATGTCCATGAACACTAACGGTGCGTCTACACTGGCAAGATTTTGCGCAAAAGCAAGTGCTTTTGTGCAAAAACTTGCCAGCTGGCTATACTGGCCACTTGAATTTGCGCAAGAGCACTGACTTTGTATTGTACAAAATCAGTGCTTCTTGCGCAAATACTTTTATGCTCCCACTCATGGATAAGCCCTCTTGCGCAAGAATACTTGCACAAGAGGGCCAGTGTAGACAGGCACCTTAATTTTTTGCACAAGAACGCCCGATGGCTAAAATGGCCATTGGAGCTTTCTTGCACAAAAGCGCATCTAGATTGGCCACGGATGCTTTTGCGCAAAAGCATCCTTGCCAATCTAGACGCTCTCTTGCGGAAATACTTTTAATGAAAAAACTTTTCCGTTAAAACTATTTCCGCAAAATCATGCCAGTCTAGACGGAGCCTAACAGCATAGCTTTAATTCTACCCAGTCTAACGTGGGTGTTGTTACTGTGAGTAATCTAGCTGAGGTACATATATGGCCCTCATCATTTTATCGGTGCACCTCACAATCTGTAACACCTTTATCTTTACAACGTCCCCTGTGAGGTAGTTAAGTGATGTTATCCCCATTTTACAGAGACATGGAGGGTTCGTCTATACAATGAAACAGGTTGGTATTGAGCCCTGATCCTACATTTCTGTCTGTGTGATGCCTCATCGACTTCATAAGACTCTCCATAGGTGTAAGAGTTAACCCATGAGGATCATATTGCAGGATTGGGGCTTAACTAATTCCAGCTACACAGAGCAATGACCACGGGCATTTTTAATGAGATATGTGTATACACACACTATTTGTCTAAGAAACACTGATCTACATGGCCATTTTGTAATAATTTCAAAATAATGGATAGCTTATTCCAAAATCTGTAAACCTCATTCTATGAGGAATAACACCTATTTCAAAATAACTATTTTAAAATAAGGCATATGTAGACACGCCACTTCTTCTATTTTGAAATAGCCCCTTAACAGAGCCATTAAGCTATTAAGAGAGGATCTGCCACATGAGCATTGCCAGGCAAGCTGCAGGATATAAGCCTCATCAACAGCCCTGTGAGTTAAGTATCATCATCACATCTATTGGACAGATGGGGAAATCAAGGCACAGAGAGTTGAAGTAACTTGGCCAAGGTGAAAGTGACTCAGTAGCAGTCTAAAATAGACAATTTAGCAAGATTCAAAGAGGAGGAAACATTTATATGGGTAACAAAGATATCTAGAGTTGTTTCAGTAAATACAGGTTGAACCTCGCTAGTCCAGAACCCTCAGGACCTAGCTGAACCATAGAATTTTCCGGACCCCGGGAGGTCAATATTGTCTAGAAGAATTTCTAACACTTCGGCTACATCTACACTACAAGGTTTTTGCACAAAAACAGGCGAAGCATCCATACCTCAAGCATGTTTTTGCACAAGTAAATCGGCAGAAAAAAGGGCTTTTGCCAGTAGAGTTATTCCTCTCCCCATGAGGAATAACTCCTTTTTGCTCTACAGCTCTTGCACAAAAAGGCAGATGTGGATGCTCCAGAGGGGTTTTTGTGCAAGAAATCTCTACTGGCAAAAGCAGAGGTGTTCTGATGGCCTTTCTGTGAATGGCAATTAGAGCTTTCTTGCGCAAGAGTGGCCACGCAGTGTCTTTGAGGTCTGGATGCACTTTTGCGCAAGAAGTTTTTGCGGAAGATCTCTTCTGCAAAAGGCTTCTTGAGCAAGAAGACTGCAGAGTAGACGAAGTCTTCTACTGCTTACTGAGCTGTTAGAAGACATTTAGGGGTAAAATAGAGCTAAATAACAGCACAGAACACTGAGAGCCAGGACTGATGTCTATAAACACACTTTATGAGACCACGGAAAACTTGGGCCATACTCATAAAAAGTGGACATCCGGCTAATTAAAATCATTCCAGACAATGGATGTTTCCAGACCAAATTGTCTTGGATCAGAGAGGTTCAACCTGTACTGAAAAAAGTTTTAGGTGGGCTATTAACCTCATATTTTAAGGCTGAAGCCAATTTTGCTTCGGGGATTAGGACAAGATGTCGTGGAGGGAGCTACACCATAACTATGGGTTTTAGTCCCTTGTTCTGAAAGCATCTGGTGCCTGGTAGTGCCAGAGATTTCTTACTAGACTAGAAGGATCTCTGGTGTGATACAGTTTGGAAATTCCTGTCTTAAATGACCCATGTTCTATGTGCATAATGAGGCTATTTTCAGGGTAATTTTTTAAGGGATACAAACCCGCATGGTTGAAGGCATTTGGACCTGGCCATTGTTGGAGACAGGATACTGGCTGGATCTGAGCTGGCAGTTCCCGTCTTTCTGATTACCAGTGTCGTCTGTTAGCTTCTAGACAACACCCGCTTGTTTGGAAAAATTGTTTTACTGTATTTTATTAGTACTTGGGGAAATCCTTCCAAGTTTCTAGTTTACATTACAGTTTCAATGGCTGAGGCGGGGCCTTGCAAATGCCATCTCTTGTTTAAAGAACAATGGGATGGGACAGTTTGAGAGCCATAAAAATACAATAAATGCGGGTTCACTGAAGTCATGGCAAGGAATGCTTCGTTACCGTTATTTCTCAACGTAGCCCTGTCTTGAATGTTTAAACTTTCTAACAGAGTTTTTCAGCAGGACGTTCCAATGAATCTGCAGCCGGATTTTCAACCGAGCTCCCATCTTGCTTAGGCACCGAAATGAAGGAGCTAGGTTTATAAAATGCTCCGCATCTAGCACTTTGGGAGGGTCCTTGGAGAAGTTTGGTCCTTCAGGGCTGATTCTTCACTCAACGCTCTTCTGATACTCTAAAGCATGGGTTCCCAAACGTTTCCCTCCTCCCCCCCAAGTTTTGCTGCTATTTTTGTTTTTCAGCCCCGGTCAGTTCCTTTTTTTTTTCGCTCAACAAGTTGCTGCTTTTTTGGGGGTAAGAGAGGGGCATGAGGGTTCCTCAAAAATCAGAAAGGGGGAATGATGTTGAAAAGTTTAGGAACTTCAGGGAAGCATTTAAGTATGTACTTAGTTTCGACACTGAAAAGAAGTGCTTTCCTAAGCACATGGTTAGGTGCTTTCCTGAATTGGGCATTCGGTCAGGGATGCAGCAGCATTGCTGAGGTATTTTTGTAGTCTGGCCATGGAGGTTTTGTCATGAAAGATAAGGCAGTAAAGAAGCACGCCTTTATTATATTGCATGCACAGAAACAAAACAGTAGTCATTAGCTAGGCCATTTTTTGCGTATGAGTCACAGGATAAGTTTTGTCTTTTTAAAACAGGATATCAGCAAAATATTCAGTGATTCCCAGATATCAAAATATCCCGAATCTAAAATACACACCTCAAATGCAGAAAATATTTTGTCCTTTGAATCCTATTATGATGCTTTGTCTCAGCTGTTGTTTTTGCCCCAAACTGTTGCATATCACTTCTTTATGTTTTAGAGGTTTTCATTTGTTTCAAATTAAATCCATATTGATGTCCTGCATCATTGTCTAGTTTAACATTTGCCTCTGTTTGTTACCCCTGGAACCTGCCTTCCCTCTGAAAAAAAAAAATATAGAAATTGATGCACCTGACTTCCTGAATGAATGAATATTACATAATTTAATATGGAAATGCTGAGTATCTGCTGCATTTTGATGCAGTGAAACTAAGCGGCAGAACGGGTCTTGCACAAGAGGGGCGTTTTGCGCAAGAAGGAGCAGTATAGAATTCTTGCGCAAAAGCCCCTTGTGCAAAATGGTGGCTCATTAAGTATGCAAATGAAGTGCAGCGATATTAATCGCCGCACCTCATTTGCATATGTTCTTGTGCAAGACTGGCCAATATAGATGTAGCCTGTGAGTTCAAGGGCTCTAAGCACCTTACAAGATCTGGTCTTATGAGCCCAATAATGTAATTGTCCTTGGTCAGTGAATCCTCTGGATCTTCTGCCTGATTTCAGATTGCGGTACTAGTGTGGTAAACTGAATAAAGAAGAGTTATTTACTCCTTCCCGTAACATAAGAACTAGGGCTCACCAAATGAAATTAATAGGTGGTAGGTTTAAAACAATCAAAAAGAAGTACTTCTTTGCACAACACACAGTCAACCTGTGGAACTCCTTGCCAGAGGATGTTGTGAAGGCCAAGATTATAACAGGGTTAAAAAAAGAACTGGATAAATTCAAGGATAGCTTCATCAATGGCTATTTGCCAGGATGGGCAGGAATGGTGTCCCTAGCCTCTGTCAGAAGCTGGAAATGAGCAGCAGGGGATGGATCACTTGATGATTCCCTGTTCTGTTCATTCCCTCTGGGGCACCTGGTATTGGCCACTGTCGGCAGACAGGATACTGGGCTAGATGGACTGTTCTAACATGGATCAGACTCTTGGTAATCTAGATTGAGTTTCTTCCTGCCAGCATGTTCATAAGAATCGAAACAGTATTTGCAGCACAACTAAACATATTCAGAGACCTGATCTACAGCAGCCCAATCCTGGGAGGTACTAAGCTCCCTACAATCCTTATTGCCTTAAATTTGTGTCAATTTCCGAGGGCTCCATCCTACAAAATGCTGAGCCCACTCAATTTGGGGGTGGGGGTGGGATTTTTAAAGGGGCCTAAGAGAAATAGGCATCAGCTTAATTTCAATTGGAGCTGAGTGCCTATTTATGTATTTTTAAAATTTATTTTAGGGCTTGTATTGCAGTTGTGCCTAGCAGCTGCAGTTATGAACCAGAACTCCACTGCAGAGGGGCTGTACGACCGCTGAACCAAAGCGCCTGTGCCCCTCGCTGCTCAAAATCTAACTTCTTCAGGCGCCTTTGAAAATCCCAGGTTTAGAGACTTAATGTGTTCGTTGAGGTCTCTCAGTCCCTCCCCCGATAAGCTCCTGGATGGTGTTAATAAATAAGCTAATAAAACAGCAAAACCAAATGCAGTTTGACTAGACACGGAGACTGGGCAATAAAAGGATCACAGTCCCTGCTTTTAAAATAGCACCTCTCCAGGTTGGGTTTTTTCCCACCGCTCCATTCCTGCTTTATCTTTCCCCCTTTTACGTGGTCTTTTACCTAGAGAGACTACTTACATGCCTAAAGCGCTGTAAAACGACCAGTGCAAACCCTCTGTAAATGTATAACAGATGCGGGATGGTGAGAAAGGCACATAGACAGCTCTGTCATCACATTGGAGGCCTGGCTGAGCTGTGATTGTTATGGGCTCTTCACCCTTGCCACAGCCTTTGCTTCCTGGACCATCGCAAGCAGAGCTCAGCAACTCTTGTTCTCATGCCACAAATACAAAATAGGGCTCTGTCTACATTAGAGAAATTGATACCCAAACCCCTAGCGTATGTGAGTTGCCCTGATCTAAAGCACAGGTGGTGCTCCTAAATCTGTTGAATAATCAAAGTAAGCTTCAGTGATGTAAACCCTGCATTGCATCCCAGTTCTTAAGACGCTGAAGATTTTGTGTAATTTTGTGTGTCCACGAATCCATGCGTAGTAAGCCCATTCTGAGCAGTTTGATGATATTGGCATAGTGTGTCTAAATGAGAGGTCATGTAGTAACTATGGAGTATGAACATTATAATTATTCTCTAATGTGTACAGGATGTAAATTCTATTTCATTAGGAGGGTGATGGAGCACTGGAATGGGTTCCCTAAGGAGGTGGAATCTCCAACCTTAGGGGTGTGTTTACATTATACCTCTCTGTCGACAGAGAGATGTAGATTAGGCACATCGAAATTGCTAATGAAGCGGGGATTTAAATATCCCGCACTTCATTGGCATAAACATGGCCGCCACTTTTTTTCAAAATGGAGCTTTTTCGAAAAACAAAACAAAAACAAAAAAACCACCCTGGCAGTCTAGATGCGGATCTGTCAAAAAATAAAGACTTTTTCTAAAGATCCTGTAAACCACATTTTCCGAGGGATAAGGAATCTTTCCAAAAAGGCTTTATTTTTTGACAGATCCGCATCTAGACTGCCATTTTTTTTCAAAAAAGCTCCATTTCGAAAAAAAAAAGCAGCAGCCATGTTTATGCTAATGAAGTGCAGGATATTTAAATCCCCGCTTCATTAGCAATTTCGATGCACCTAATCTACATCTCTCCGTCGACAGAGAGGTGTAGTCTAGACACACCCAGGAGGTTTTTTAGTCCTGGCTTGACAAAGCCCTGGCTGGGATGATTTAACTGGGGCTTTGGGCAGGGGACTGGACTTAATGACCTCTTGAGGTCTCTTCCAGCCCTGTGATTCTAAATCTGTTTTGCAGTCATTGACATGCCAGAGAAAAAGTTTCCTCACTGCCTTTTTATAAAGTAAAATATATAAATACACATGTCCCCCTTTTTTGTTTTTTTCTTCCTCACTCATCTTCACTACTTTTTTCTTTCCTGGTTGTTCTTGCTTTTCCCCAACATCCTTCACTTTTTATTTTCTGGTTGCTTCCTCCTTCCTTCCAAGTTTCTCCCCCCTCGTTAGCCTAGCTCTTCATGTTTGCTTCAATTTCTCCCCCTCCCAAAAAAGCCTTTCCTAGGGGTAGAGCACCGTCGTGAAACTAACAAGATCTGTTTTCACTTTTCTGCTCCCTGCCAGAACAGAGCAGCAAAGTGAAACTGACAGGTGTTAACAGCTGATTTACAGTGCCATTAGAGGAAGTCATTTGTGGCACACAAGTTTTACCAGTCCCACAAAACCCAAGGACTGTGCTGCATATTATTCAGTCCATATGCTGGCATATTATCTGTTAACTATTTACACACATACAGAATAGAACACTCCTGTAGCAGAGAGTCTTAGAACATTTGGCTGCTCCATCAATGCATGAAGCGGAGTTGTCTTCAGCTGGAAAGGATCCCTCTAGTCTAACATATATGCCTCTTCATAACCTTTGTGAACTTTAGTTCCCTACCTTTGGCCTTTTGTGCATATGGAACCCACACACCTGGGTGTGATACCGTCCCATCTAGCGGCGCTGTGACCACTTACAGAGAGAAAAACGAGTGTGCTCTACAGCCTTAGCTGAGAGATGGCTGGCTTTTAGCTCATATGGAGGGCCCAGGTTCGATTCCGCCTGTCAACATTATGAGTTTACTATACAGCAGACTCATTGTTCTTTCTGCAAGTGATCTCGGTGCAATGAAATGGGACAGTGTCCCACACCCGTGGGTTACACATACAATGTATATGTTTTTGCAATAGTCTCATTAGCCTGATTTAGGAAAATATATTTAGGAAATATCTGGCCAAGGGACAGAATTCCTCATCTGAACTCCTCCCAGATTTGGAGGTGTTTGGACCAAAGAGGTTCTGGTTAATCCCTGTGTACTAAGTACAAGGCAGCATGATCCCAACCAAGGTTAGCACAAAGAACTGGGAGGCATGCGTTCTAGTTCCAGTCCTGCCATGGATGTGAGCTTTTCTGTGCCTCAAATGCCTCTTCTGTAACGTGGGAATTATCCTCTTCCATCTCTGACTCACTTTGGCTATGTCTACACTGCAGAGTTATTTTGGAATAAGCTAGTCCAGAATAGTTATTCCAAAACAGCTTATTTTGAAATAGCACGTCTACGCTGTAGAGAAGCCTCAAAATTAGTCCGAGGCAGACTTCCCCAATGTAGACATGCTATCTTGATTTAGAGCCCCAGAAGGAATAATTTATAATGGTCCTGGTGAGGGGCTATTTCAAAAGAGCAGAAGTGGAGCATATACACATGCCTTTTTTCCGAAATAGCTAATTTGGAATAAGCATTATTTTTTGTAGAATGAGGTTTACAGAAGTCGGAATAAGCTGTCCGTTATTTCAAAATTATTTCAAAATAATGGAATTGCTGTGTAGACACTCGCATAGTTATTTTGGAATAATGGCCATTATTCTGAAATAATTTTGCTGTGTAGACCTGCCCTCAGAAATTTATGGCTGATCGGGGGTTTTAGAATAGAATCATAGAGCTGGAAGAGACCTCAGGAGGTCATCAAGTCCATACACCTGCCCAAAGGCAGGACCAAACCCAACTAGAACAAAGTAGAGGTGTCAGCAAATGTTGAATTTTTTTTTGCCAGAGGTAGGTTGGAGAGGGAAGGTGAGAAATCAACATTTAAATCTTTTCCACACTAAATATTTTGGTTTTCAGTTGTTTCTGGGGGCAAAACAAAGTTTTAAGGTTTGGGGATGAAAAAAATCAAATTTTTTGAGTCAAAAATCCCAATTTTTCAAAGTTTTGATAGGAATTTTTGGATCAGCCCAAGTGCAAAGTATTATTATTATGTACAAACATGGGCCCTGCCCTACCACACATTTATACGCTTGTGTAACTTCACATATTTGGGCTGTTAAAGTTAGGTGCGTTCCTACGTGTTTGCAAGATGACCTCCTAAAGCAGTGTTTCTTAAACTGTGTGTGCCGGGAGGCAGTCAGAGGTGTGCCGCAGAGAACAACAGAATTCAAAATGGTTGCCCTTAAAGGGATGACTTTTTATTTTCAATAACTTTCCCCCGACCCTTTTTTCCTCAATAACTTTTTCCCCGACCCTCTTCTCCCGACCCCCTCTTCCTTTTTTTTTTACTCAACAAAAAATTTTGGTGTTCCTTGGTCTTAAAAAAGTTTAAGAAATACTGGCCTAAAGATATTGGCCTAAAGACACCAAGCAAGGTGCCTGAATTGAGAGGTACTTTTGCACCTTCACGGGTGTGCATGAAGAACAGCCTACTTCACGGGGGCTTTCAGTCTCTAGTGCTGTTATTTCAGTGTCTTTTACCAGCTCAGAATTCATGTGTGTGCATGTAAATATATTAAATGGTATTTTTTGTGTGTGTATATATACACATATTTATTAGTGGTGTTTCAACAGATGTTCGATAGAATGAAATAAGCTCTCAATCCTGTATAGACTTATGCACATGATTGATTTTAAGCACGTGAAGACTCCTATTTAGTTCAGTGAGAACAAGGCACGTACTCGCTGTTAAGCATATGTGTAAATCTTGGCAGGATCGGGTGCCTATTTTAGTAATTTCAGTTTTGAGCTAAGCACTTCAAAAAGTTTAAATAAAAAAAGAGCCACATTTAACTACAAATGATGTGGTGATGGGCCCCATCATTTTTAAAAGCCCCAGAGAAATGAAAATGTATTTTTAATTTGCAGAACTTGTTTAAAAAAAGCCAGACAGCTAGGGGGAAAAAAATGATAAACCAAAGTAGCTGCTGGGCTGTTTGCTTCTATGCTACGTGTCGGGGTTTGTTGGACAAAGCTAGGCCTCTGCTGTCTGGTTTTGAGCAGCTAGCGTACAGTGGCAAAAATGTCACCATTGGAATAACACATTTTCATTTAGGTTTTGGGGGCAGAGGCTTTAAAATGTCGCCCGAGGGCTACAAAAGTCGGTAAGCTTGTGTTAAAGAGCCCGAAGCCAAAAAGCTGAGTCCAATATTGCACGATTGAGGTGACTTTTATGACCCAAGGTCAGTCGCTTTCCTTTCTCCTCTTTCCTTGCCCTCCTCCTGGAAAAAAAAAATCTGTTTTTATTACACTCTGGTCATGGAAAATCGCCATGTGTTTGCCTGTGTCAACATGTGTTCTGTAGACTCTAGGTCTGAGCTACATTCTGAATTTGCATCCCATTTACCTGAACTTGCAGGGCCACATGTGCGATTGGTGAAGGCAAGCCCCCACCCCCACCCTCAGCACCGCCCCTTCTGCTGAGGCCCCACCCCCCATGGGAGCCAAGCCACCTCCCCGCCCCTCACCAGCATGGGGAAGGGAGGAGGGCAGGTGGGTGTGCACAGCCTAGCCTCCCTAGCCCTGAAGCACAGGGAGTGTAGCTGGCACATGACTCCAGCCTCTCTGGCCAGGAGCGCTAGGAGGGCAGGCGCTGGGGGCAGCAACACTCTGCCCCCAGAATGCCTATTGGCGGGGTTTGGAGGTAGAGTGTGGGCAGGGCCGGGCTGGCAGTTTGGGAAGGCAATGCCTACCCTTGCCTATGATACCGGACGCCCATGCAGGGCCATGGCTTAGATCAGGGCTGGCCAACCCATTCCAGACAAAGACCCATACAGCGCGAAGAGCTGGGGCAAAGTTGTTGAGGAAAAAAAAGGAAGCCCCCCAGAGTTGTTGAAAAAAAAAGGACTGCCCCTTTAAGAAATGTGTTTAAAGGCTTTAGCCACATCAGGCTCCCACCGGAAGCCACCATCTTGAAGACTCCATTTTGAATGGCCGCGGTGGATGGCTCCCCTGCCATTTTCCGGGGCGCGGGGGTGGCTTTGCGAGCTGCGGGTTGGCCATCCCGGCTTTGATGAGTGACACCATTCAGGGTCCATTCTTCACAGTGCAGAATCCCCTTGATCAGGGCTGGTGACAGACTTCGCCGAGCCCTGTGCTATACGCCCCCTACCCTGGAAGATGTAGAGCCTCATGTGGAAGCTGCTTGCACTGCTGTCATGTGGGGCTCTGGCAGTGATTTAAAGGGCCCAGGGTTCTGGCTTCTGCTGATGCCCCTCCCCCCTGCCCCACATCAGTGGCCCAGCCTTTAACTTCAGTAGGCGTTTAGGTGGCATGGCACTTTGTAGCATCAAGGTCTTACTCACTATTGGACATAAAAGTCAGTGTGGCCTGATCTACACTAAGGGTATGTCTAGACTACATTCCTCTGTCACCAGAGGTATGTAAATTAGACATACCGACATTGCAAATGAAGCGGGGATTTAAATTTCCCGCGCTTCATTTGAATAAAAATGGCCGCCGCATTTTGCCGAGTCAGCAGTTTGTCGTCAAAAAGCGGCTGTCAAGACGAGGATCAGGCGACAAAGAAAGCCTAATGCCTCATAATACGAGGGTTACAGGATCGGCCAACAAAAGCTTTCTTCGTCGCCCAATCCTTGTCTTGACAGCCGTTTTTTGCCGACTAACTGCTGACTCAGCAAAACGTGGCGGCTATTTGTATTCAAATGAAGCGCGGGAGATTTAAATCTCTGCTTCATCTGCAATGTCGGTATGTCTAATTTACATCCCTCTGGTGACAGAGGGATGTAGTCTAGACATACCCTAAGACCTTAGTCCGAAATTAGCCCCCCAAAGGTTGAATTTATAAGAGATGTGACCACAGAACCAAGCCCATTAGTCCAGAATAAGAGGCCATGGAATTCGAACCCTATAGTCATGCTTTTCACAAGGAATAAAGCTATTCCCAAACTGGAACTTCCAAAATAATGCGAGTGTGGATGCTCTAGTGTTGCTAATTCGAATTTACCGGCTTCTGGGCAGCTCCACAGATTGCTTGCTGGGGTGCTGAGTTTGAGGTAGTGAGTCCACATTCACAGAGCCTGCCTCGGACTACATTCAATGCTTCCCCATAGGAGCTTCGAATTTGTAAAATCGTGTGCTCAGAAGTCGAACGTAGTAAATTCGGACTAGTCTAGTGTAGACATGGCCTGTGTGAGAGTGGGCATTTGATTGAATGGGAATCAGATGATCTGGCTTCCACTCTCAGCTCTGCTACTGACCCACTCTTGGACCTACGGCAAGTCACCTGCCACTCTGTGCCTCAGTTTCTCCATCTGTGAAATGGGGAGAATACTTGCCTACCTCACAGGGGAGGTGTGATTGTTTCTAAAGGGCTTTGGCAGGCATAGTATCTGGGTGCAGTCCCGTTACTAATAATATATAACCACACCCAGTATAGGGATATAAGCGAGTAGTCAAATAGATGACTACCTGATAAGCAAAAGCTTGTCGGATAGTGGACTGGAGTTTTGACTACGTGCTTCCCCTCCTCCTCCCACCGCCGGTGCTGATTCTATGAGAAGTGGCAAGTGGTGGTAACAGGTACCCGTGCTGGGAGGGAGCCAGCCCCTCCTCTATCAGAGGCAGCAGGGGGGATAGAAGAGGCTGCCGAGATAGAGGCTTTCCCCCATGGACAGAGGCTGCTGCCACCAAGCAGCCTCTGTTCACCGCGGACAGGGCTTTGCGTGGGCAGAGGCAGCTCTGGCAGCAGCCTCTGTCCACGGCTAGCTCTGTCCACTGCGAACAGAGGCTGCTGGACTCAGCACGTGTTGAGAGTGAGCAGTCCCTGCTCACACTGGTCTGGGATGCTGCACCTCTGCGTTTTAAATGTAGTAAGAGTCCTGGTAGTTTTAGGGAATGTACGTAGCAACAGGGACATTTTAAACCTAATGATATGGGCAACTACTTAGTTGCAGGTCTTCATGTCTTCAGGTCATTATTTGGGGTCGTCTTTGTGATTCTCAATTGTTGATCGTGCTTCATAGCCTCCTGAAAACTCTGCGAAAGCGGGTCCAGGAATTTATTATCAATTTTAGAGTATCATATACGAATATGTACAGACGCTTCCTTTCCATTAAATCTATTTTCATACCCGCCACCATTTCGAACAAACAACAGCAACAAACCCCAAAGCCAACAGACCCAAAGCATCGTTTGTCCATCTATTTTGTTTAACAGGCCCCAACCCTTAGCATGCCTAGGAGCACTGGGATATCCAAAATGCGTTAGCTGGATGGAGACGTTTTCCAACCTCTCCTTGTGCAAACAAAACTAAATATGGGTCAAACTGAAACCGGAATGGGCAGGAGAATAAAGAAAGGCGTGAGTCATTTAAAAACAAAAGAGAGAAGGGAATTTAAAATCTACCCACTGATCTGTGTTGCTCTGTAGAAGATTTTCAGCACTACGTGGTTATGAAAAAGGTCCAGCGTCGCTGACAAGCTTGATTTTGAGATCAGGTAGCATTAAGGCTGCTGCCTGGAACAGTAAAGAGCTGATAAATCGGACAAGCTCAATTTTGTGCACTGTAGAAAGGAGAGTGGTGTGAATGTGAAAACCACCGTAGGTGTTGTGTCTGGGGACCCCCAAAGTTAAAGCACAGAGAAGGAAAGGATTAAGAAGATGCAGCAGAGTTTCTGAATTGGGCACATAGTGGGATGTATACATGCTAGAAGTGTATTACATGAGCACAAGACTGAATTCCTGTTATTCATCTACCCATCTGCCTACATTCCATCTGTCACTGGCTGTCTACCCACTTCCCACCCATCCATCCATCTATCCATCCATCCATCCATCCATCCGACCCGGCTCTTTTATTGGTACCCATCTGTGAAGTGTCTAGCCTCTAACTCTAGGCCTGATATTGATCCCATTAAGGTCAATAGGAGGCTCTGTCATTTTGCCTTACTGGGAGCCAGATCAGGTCAATTGTTTTTGGCACCTTGGGCAAGCAGCATCTCTCCGCTTCATTTTTCCCACATGGTAAAACTACCGTGTCCAATGGGGATGTTGTGAGACTTAATTCTTCAAAGTTTGGAAAGTAATGTCGATGAAAAGCGCAGAGCAAAATAGAGTGTGAAAAAATAAATACAGTGAGCGTGGCTTGAAGCCCATATCCTATATGGACAGCAGTACTGAAATGCAGTCACTTCTGGGGTGGAATGCACCAAACAGGAGACGTACACCATCCTGCACAACATGGGACATTTTGGCACATACATGCCCAGGCAAACCTTGTCCCTTAACGCAAAAAGTGCCAAAGGGAACTGAATGTCTATGCAAAGCACAGGAAGTCTTAAAGTTCTCATCAACCGCCCCCACAATACGGTGCATTCCACCAAGGTGATGCTGTGGTCTGAAGACAGAGGGTCTCGGTATTATTCATTAAGATGCTGAGTCCTTGAAGTTGCCCAGTTATATCCCAATTAACCTTAAATCAGAACCAAGCTCAGAAATTTGCGGTACTGGCCCAAATCTGAAACCGGCAAATGATCAAATATATTTGGGGACAGATTCTGTGCTGTGCCTCGTGGGAATCTCCCACAGCACTTTTCTTTGCCCCGTCTGACCTCCAACCCCTTTTGTATGTTCACTGCTCTGGGCGCTGCCAGAAAAGAGGGCTGGTTATAGTGGCCTTATGTTACTCCTGCAGCAGGGGAACACTTCCCGGCCCATTGCAGCTCCTTTACAGGCTCTGGATGGTACCGGAGCTGCATAGAGGGGGCTGATTTTGTCCCCTAAATTTCTCAAGAGCAGCCTTGCCAGTTTTCAGAAGCATCCAACTAACAAAAGGGAAAAAATAGTTCACTGGCAAGTGAGGAGAAGCAAAGCGCCCTGATCTAGAATGATGTATTAATGCTGAGCTCTGTCTACACGAATGACTGCAAGATTATAGCATGGATCATGGTCAGAAATGTTTCCATTGCGGGCATCCAAGCTCTGCTTTTAAAGGCAGGTCCAGTTCCTGCATTGGTGTGCCTACTGAGTCGAATTTGCATGCGAGAAGTAAATCTGTCGGGGTATTTTATATGGCCCTTGTCCCTGCCGAACGTGAGTATTTCTAATATTCTCCATGCAACCTTTCCCACGAATCATTGCGTTAGAGAGGACTTTATTTCCAGAGTTGTTCTAAGCCAGTGATGTACACGAGGTTGCCCACAAGGATGTTCTCATTGGTTTATTTTATAATACAACGGAGCATCTCTCTTGCTGACAATGGAACTGAATCAGAGTCCCATGCTGGGAAAATTAGCACTGTGCAAAAACGTAGTGACTTCGGCCCAAATTGAGCATGACTTTTTTGGTTTTGGAGGTTTTATTGCGGATTTGAAACTAGGACCAGGTTCGTCAATAGAATTGAGTGGACCTTGTGACCTAGGCAGGCTAATGTTTCTCGTGAAAGCCACAGTGTTGAGTAAAGACGGGATGAGTCACACACTGCAGATTGAATTCCAGACCCACAGTTCATAGAGCCAAGATTTCATTTGAGCTCATCTCCAGTGTGGAAGCAGAATGAAGTGAAACCTAATTGTCTAGGGTAATTTTTGTGTTTGCGTGATCCCGAAATGCAAAGCAAAACTCAGCGAGGGTATGTGCACAAACCACAGTGAAGTGATACTACAGAGACCCACAACTCTGCTTACGACGAATCTTCTTCTATCAAAAAATGCAAGGATCAGGCATGCACGATGAAATGCTTATGCATAAAACATGCACAAGTTGCCTTAACTAGACATGGTCCTTACATCAAACTTTGGATAATCATTCTTTGCAGCATCTGTGCGTGATCCTTGCACTTTTGATGCAATGCGCAAATTGCATTTCCGCTTACAGGGAGCGTTTGTTTAAACTGAAGTTCTGTACAAATAATTACTTCTGCCTAGAAATGTTTCAAACAGCTCTCTGGATGTGCGTTCCTGTCACAGGAAGGTGCTATTTTATTTTAGCCCAAAACTGCAAATCCATTGTGTCCTTTGGATTTTAGCAGTTTGCCCAACTATTTTAATTACTGTCATTGCAGTTACAAATATTTACACGTAACAAAAGTGGAGAAAAATACCAAAATGTGCATAATTTTTCCAATTTAAACATGAAATAATAATTTGCAAACCAGCTAATATGCAACAAAAATAGAGGAATGTGGTGCTACTGGAGAATAGCTTTGAACTTGCTTGTGCGGAATAAGAACCCAGAATGAGGGGCTGAAGGAATTGTTAAGAGCACAGGATACTTATAAGACCCTGATGGAAAAGTCCCATAGAATTTAAAGGAGAATGAGACCCTTTTTAAAGGACTTTTAACACATTCTGCTGCCTAGATACAATTTACTATTGAATTCTGTTTCCCTGATGTAGAATTCAATAAGATATTTCCAAAAAGCCTATGAAAACCCCATTCCCTGTTAAATTCTATACGTTTTTAGAGTAAATTTATATAGACTCACATATTAAATTGGTACAGAGTCAAACTGGCTTCTTCCTTATTAATTTCTATAGGACGTTTCCACAAGAGAATTGTAGTATTAATTTCTTTAGCTATAACCATCATTGCCTATTACATCAGTTTCACATGTCTGCATTAGCCATGTGCATCGGTTGACAATAGATTTTGAAGTGAGAGTCCATTGTGTGGAATGTTTGAAGTAAATTTAAGTCTAAAAGGAGGAATGTTCTCATCAGAGAGATGTGCTGGAGTTCAGGCAAATCAGTAAATATAGGACTAATAGCAGAGGTTCATGACTTTCATATTGCCACTCTCATATACCAATTTAAAAAAAATCAAAAGGAACTGTGAGTGAATATCTAAGATTCTTCCTTGAAATCAAACCTTCTGACATCTGTATGTTTCTGTGAAGATAAGGATGTTTCTCCCTGTAAAAAAAATAGCAGACATCTTTTGCTTTTTCTACCGTATCCATTCATTTCAACGAGGTGCTTATTAAGTGCTCTTCCTGTAAGCTAAAACTTGCTAGTTGTAGCAGATTCATATGTAGCTTTAAATTCTAGTTTGAGGTTAAGATATTACTCATCCTTATGTGTTTTAAGCTGGATGGAATTTTTGACAGCTGTGTAGCTCCATTGATTTAAAAAAATATTTTATTTTTCTCATTTCTTTTTATTTCAAAAGGATAGAGAGGGAAAAAAATAACATTAACACAAAGGAGCACTTCTTACTAGGAGTAGGTGGGGAAAAGCATTGGAAAAATAATACCTCAAGATGCATTGAAACATTTTAGGGAATTAGGGAATTCTGCTCTCCTGAAAAAAAAAAAGGAAAGAAAATTAATATTAAAGACAAGCTGTGAGTTTCCATCTGGCCTTGCCGCTTTCGACTAACGCTTCCATGACGGAATTCATCTGTCCATCAACTGTCAAAAATTCTCCTGTCAGTAAGTCCCAGGGCACTCCATCCCGCCCACCCCACTCAAAAATATTCTGAGCCACAAAGTATTCCGAATTCAGAATCTTTCATTTCTTTTCCTTTCAGATCTCTGCACTCAGTGATACAAAAGTTGTGGTGGTGGGGATGTTTCCCCCTTTTTCCACTCCTTGTAATTTTGGGGTGCTATGGGAAAGAATGTAGTAAAGAGAGATTGGGGAGTGCTCAATCAACTGGAGATTAAATTCCCACCAAGATCCTCCTAAGTCTTTCTATTACAGCCTGACAACAGACAGCCCACATCTGTTTTAAAACACTGAGTGGTTGTGAAGTGTGAACTCCCCACTGTTTAATGTAACTACATGACTATTTAATGTACACAGTGGTAGAGCAACTCAGAATGCCAAACTGTTGTGACATGCCTGAAGGACATATATAAACATAATATACAGTGGTTTATTGTGACAAAGTGCATTTATACCACTAATAGAGGAGATCAGGACTCTCGTTAGTGGAGTCAAAAGAAAGTGTAATAATATTTACCATGTTTTCTTTTCATTGAAGGTGTAAGACAAATGTACATGACACTTATGTTCTTTAAAATTGCAGAACATCTATTTAAATTCCCAGAGTAAGCTTGATGAACTGGGAACCTCTTTAATGTACAGTTCATAAATAGTTGCAGATAATATAATTACAAAGGAGGAGGAAAAGGGGAGAAACATTTAGAATGCATCTACCTACATACAAAAGGTCAGTTCGACACATGGTGTAAATTTGCGTAGTTTTACTCTGCAGTGCCAGTCTAAGGATATGGTCCAGAGAATTTTCTAACTTCCCATATTCTCTGTGGTTGAAGGGGTTACACATCTCAAAACAATTTTTGTTATCTCTTACTATGGTTTTTCCTGACTATATTGAAAACTAAACTGTATTTGAAACAGCTGCCTTTAAGATGGTGGAGGGTGTGGGGAAGAACATTAAATCTTTAAAAATACATTTGATTTCTATGTTTTTTTCTCCAAAAGGGTTGGTTACTTGTGGCTTCTGACACCTCATTAATCAAATGATCAGAATTCAGTATTTAACAGCAGCAAGACCAATTAACCTTTGCTAGCTACGTAGCAGCCAAAAATAATTTCTAATTGTCAAACTGGAAGGGGGAAAAAAACCCCTCTCATGTATGTAAGAAAAGCAAAGTTTTTTCTCCTGCTTTTGTTTTACAAGCATTTAATCAGAAAGGAATTTTAAAACATTCACTCATGTATTTCTTTTTCTGGACTTGAAAAGTGATGGTGAAATCTGGGTAGATGATGAAAGTTCAAAGGTTTTAACTCTGTACAACCATATGGTGCAAGCCTGTATGTACTTCTATATCCTTTTGGATGAAAGATAAGATTTCTACCACCTCTTCTTGTAATTGAATATTCCTGTTTTATAGAAAATGATCGGTTTCACAGTACGGATACTAATAGGGAAAACAATCAGTTTGAGAATTTTAGAACAAACCATATTTCATTTTTTAATAAGAAAAATAACTTGAATATTTTTCACTTATCTATTGTTATTCAACTTACGGCAGCTAGTTTCATAGGCTCTAACACTCAGCTTTAGATCTTAAATTCATAGTCATATTCATAGCAGATAACATTGTAATTTACACCAACTGGGAATTTGGCCCGGAATACTTAATATTGACATTGGACTCACTTATTTAGTGCAATGTATGTGGAATGGTTGTCTTTTTTTTTAACTTCCAATTTTCTGGCTTCATTTTCTGGTTCTGACCTAATGGTTCAAAACCAAAACTAACTAGAAACTAGCTTAGGAGTCACTTTTCAGCAGATATTTGTTGCCCTTTTAGAATAATACATTTTTATTTGGTGGTTATGTTTTATTATCAACAAGGAAATAACAGCTTAAATTATATACTCGGAATGAGACCTAGTTACTAAGTGTTACTTTTGGGCAGCATATTATTTAAAAAAATATATTTGAAATGAAAAACAAACAAACCCAACTTATTTTAAGATCTAAAATCATAGGGAAAAGCAAAGATTATGCAAGGGGATACTTTTCCAGGTTATCAGCTGTTTAGCCTCCATATTATTTCTTTTCCAAAGGGTGAGAAGATACATTTCATCTATAGTCTTGAAAATTTCATTGGTGACCTTGAACCATTTATGGGGGAAAGAATCAGTTCATAATGTATGTACAGTACTTTTCAGAATAGGGCCCTGATGCCTGACTGAAGTCAAATCAGAACTGCCCCAAGATAAGAATTTTGTTTGCCTTTTACATTGCTATTTAAACCTATACCCTGGAGTATTTTCACCACAATAGATTTGAAGCCGACTTTGGTAACGAGAAATAAAGTCACCTTAAGATGCAGATGGTGCATAATCTTCGCACATTTCTATTCCTTTTGGGGCAGACTTTAAACATTTACATTATTACAGCTGATGTTGGGTTGAGGTTTTCAGTTAAAACAGGACTAAACTCCTTCAGTGGACACTGTGCAAATACGGGCTGCTTGTTTACAAATGCTTTTCACAGGCTAATTGAATTTTTATATATTATTATTATTACAAAGCTAAACTTCACAACCCAACAGGGGCCAGTCTCTCTTTTAGGTAGTATTTTAAATCCTAGGTCCCCTTGTCAGTAAAATCTCATCAATCATGCTTTTAATTAAAAAGAAGGACATCTACATCCTCACTTTAGACACAAAGTGCATAATGAAATTGTATATCGGGGAGGACCTGTGAGGGTTTTTTTTTCCTCCAGTGTTGTTCAATATATTCTGAGCAGGGGAGGTCAAAAACACTGGTGCATATGCAAGAGCCAAACAAATAGCCTTTCTGATAGGGTTGGGTGACATGTGTCAACCCCTGTCATCCAGGAACAAGAGCAGCAATGTGCCCAGACAAAGAAGAGGGTGGAATCTCAACACACTAGCAAAACCTGACCCACACGCAAGGGCTTTATGCAGCAGATGCCGCCTCTTATTGTTCCCTGACTCACTCCCCACCACCCCTGACAACAGCCACTGCCGCTGGCATTTCACCCTGACATCTGTTCAGCTTTATTGATGCGCTCCTGGAGGAATTCCCAGTGTAAACAGGGAATTCTCTACGGGAACCCCATGTTGTAAAAGGGATGAGCTGCATAATGCAAAGATTTAACCACTATTTAAAGGTGTGACACTTGATTGAAAGTGTCTTGATTCCTCCCTCCTTTCTCCCCCACCCCACACTCCTTAACTATATTTGGCACAAACTGTCTGTGTTGGTTTGGCAGTTGTCCCCTCCTCCCCGATTTTGTTTTGTGAAGCACCATGGTCAGGAACAGGAAATAAACTACACACACACCCTTCAAAATAACCCCACCCCCCCGGCCCAACCGCCTCCGAAAAGTGGAGGGGGGGGGCTAAGAAAAAAAATCAGAATGATAGTTCATTGAGTCTGGTTGCCTCTTGTAAGGCCTGCGTATGCCCACCCACTCTCAAGGCCGGCTGGAACTCCCTGGTGGGAGTTTAAAACAAATCAGGACACTGCAATTGTATTGTACAAGGACTGGCGTGGGGAAGCAGGAAATGATCTCTCTCTGCATTTGACTTGGGCCTGATCCTGTAAGTTCCGTCACACCCTGATCAATACCAGCTGGATGCCACACAGGCCCAGCTCTTTCGGGGCGGACTAGTTAGCAGGATCTGGCATCTCTAGGGCCTGATCCAAAACCCATCGAAGCTTTCCACTGATTTTTTTTTTAAACAGTGTTTGAACCAGGACTTTAAGCAATGAAATGGCAGAAATAGCATAACCACTGGCCATTGCTTGTATTCTTGCCACTCAGGAGTTACCATGCAAAGACCAGATCTTGCATTATTTTGCCTCCCTGAGCCACTTAAAAAACCAGAGGAAATATACAAACACCAATAAGTAAAATGCAAACACTACATTCCAACTCAAACTTCTCCAACGGAAAATCCCTGTACACAAAAGTCCTATAGAACTGAATAGCAGTGAAACCAACTTACTTTTACAGAAATTACTCTATAAACCAGAGGGCCTGGTCCAATGTTCCTTCTAATTTTTCCATCCATGTGCAGAATAAATGTTGTTATGTGCACCAAAACATGTGTGAATGTGCACCACCCATAGAAACACTTGCTGCTGGCTGTTGGTACTGTGGGCTCTCTGCTAATCAACTGGGCAGCATTTGAATCTCTCTTGGGCAGTCATCCAAACGCTCAGCTTACAGTGAACTCTGACCTGGTCAGTGTATCACTAGCACACACATGCTGATTTGCATTGGCTGAAGTCCTAGCCCATCAGCTTTCCTTCTCTACTGAATTCTTTCTGTGGCTTTTCCTTTTTAAGCCAGCCAATAGAGTTTTATAGTGAGGATGAAGTCTCATTAAGTTCTACAGAACTTCTCCATTTGAAAAAAAAATACAACAAAAGAGACACCAGATCTAGGATTTTACACATGATTCGGGGGCCCAGAGCAGGTTACAAAAGTACGTGTAAGAGGAACAAGAGTTACAATATAATGACCTCTCCTATATCCTAAAATGTTATGCATAAAAACTTACTCTATATGCTGATATGGAGAATGCTATGTGTGAATTTTTATTTTAAAAGCAATACCTAATCACCCAGCTAGAGCTATATTAAGTTTATTGACTCTAGGATGACTAAACTGATCCTGACTCCATATTAAACATTCAGAGTCTGCACTGTTTAGATGCAATACAAATTGCCGTGGGAGCTGTTAGGGAAAAATCTTATTGAAATCACTTGAGTTTGTATTGGACATTCTATAGAATTTCACAGGCGGTCGAATCCCTGTTGTAGATTTCTACAGGAGGCTTTTAAAAAACAAAATAAAGAAAGGAACTCATTCTCAGTAAATTCCCATATAGGGTTATGAGAATGTTTTTGTTAGAATCTCTTGGCTTAATTCCCATTAAATTCTGTAGGACTTTTACAGAAGGGAGGGGTAAAGGAATAACAAATCAGAGGTCCTATCCTGTGAGGTGCTCAGCAGCTAGGGAAATCATGTGTTTTCACCAGTTGTTAGCATCATATAGATTAGGGCTTGATCCAGCTCCAAGGAAAGTCAATGGGAGTAGGACGAAGTCCTTAGAGTTTATTTTGCAGAGTTCCTAGGCAAAAGAAATGAGTCTTCTAATGAAGGTACAGTGATCACAGAAAGGTAGATTTGCTGGTAGATGCAATAGTGACTCCAATTAAAATGTCTTATTTTTTCCTCTCACATTTGATTTTTCCCCTTGCCACCAGTAGCTGAAAAATACCAACTATAAATACCGAAATGTTGATGGATGGCCAAGGTCTTGGCCAAATCCCACTTTGCCTTCTGTACATTTAAAAATAAAATGTGAAGTGAATCTGCTTCTAGAATTCTCAGCCTCGGCAGAACAAGAGTAAATTTACCATAGAAATCCAGCTTCTCCTAGGAAAGAAACACTTCAATGTTTAAATATGTAACCCTATCTCTAGCAAGACTCCTATCCAGGATTAAAGGGTTTCAAATGAATATGGTTTTCTCAGAATGTGCTTATTGACAGTGTCATCCTTAAACACTGATTTATTTCACGGAATCTCTATATTTCTTTTGGGACTGGAAAAGAATTTTGCAAAAGCTGAGTGGCAGAGAGACTCGGTTTATGCATTCATGGTCTGGGAACAGCCACAGATTAATATACAAGTAGCACGTGTGTGCATAATTCTGTCTATAACTTTGTGTGGCTGTAATTATTTCTGTATTTTTCTGTGTGTATAATGTGTGTCACACACATATGTACAAGTGTGTACTTACCTTAGTATACAAGTCAAATAACAGTTGCTTTTTTTAATAAGGGCAACTTTTATTATCAATTTGCTGGTAGATTCAGGTAGTGTTCTGTGGTGGGGTTTTTTAAGTCCACATCTGAGCTTTTTCCTAATCAGTTCTCTCATTTTGCTAATATTCTAACGACTATCAATTTATTTCACTGGTGCCATTTGCAGAATTTTCCAATTAGCAGGAAACTTGTTCCACCTTCTCCCATAATTACAGGGGACTCGCTTCAGATCAGCTGTGGCCAGACAGCATATGATGTACTTGCCAAAATCTGTGCAGTGTGGTTTTTTTCTTTCTTTTTTTAACCTTTGCTTGAGCTGGCACAGATTTAACATCTCTGTTTGTAGGCAGGGAGCTCCCTCGCTAGTGGCATGTGTCAAAATATCCAAATAATTTCTAATAAACACACCACAAGGAAAACACAAATATGTACATACTGTTCTTTGAATGATATAGTGTGTGATGAACATTCAGTTTGATCATGTGTGTGTGTGTGTGTGTATGCTCGCGCACACATGCAGATAGAAGGCTATTAAGATCAGCTAAATGCTCAGCACTTCCTTGTTTCCTACTTGTCCAATATGTTTTTCTTTAGGAGACATTCATTGGCCTCTTTTTACCACCTCGTTCCCTAGTGCCGAACAGTGCCAAGCAGCACAGAAAAGACAATGTTGTTCTGATGTCTTTTGATATTATAGAGCCTGATCAAAAGTAATCAATCCCTTTTTAAAAGCCGCTTAAACAGCTGATGTTGCCGCCATAACAATAGAGCAGCAATAACGATCATTGTGACACGAAAAGAAAATATATTTAATAATAAGCTCATTGATTTTTAACAGCATCTCTGTGTTGCCTAATTGATGGGAAGTTGTATGTTTGTGTAGCCAACGGGGGTTATGAATTAAATATGGTCGTCATTCCTTGAGGGACGCATGTCAATGCAAGAAAGATGGAGGATCTACATTTCCCCCAAGCTAAACAATCCCCGTGTAACAGACATAGGGAAGTCTGAAACACAGGGAGCAGGAGGGAATAAAAAACATCCATCACTGTTTATTAAGTGCTGCTACTTGAACGCAAGAGGGGTATTGAACTGTTTTTAAATTGGAAGGAATGTAGCTAGACAAAACCTTGATGGTAATATTAGGTTGGTGACAAATTTTATTCTTTTGTCCACATTTATCAAAGTAGCAATTTGGAGTGATTTATTCCTCTTCCCCTCCCCCCCAGCCTTTTTTTTAAGTGCATGTTTATTCAGAGTCCTTTAGTAATAAAAGAAACTCTTCTGGTAGCAGCTGCACAAACCATGGGGTACTGGCTAAGATCAAATGATATTTTTTTTAAAAAGTGAACAATGAAGCATTTCAAAAGGGGCTAGTGATTTTGGGGAAATAGCTTGAGATTCCTGAAAGGGACCTAGCTTTCCAGAGGTGGTGGTCAGCACTTTCAGAAAATTGCATCTGCTTAAGTTGGGCTTTCAAAATCATTAGGTTGATTGAAGAAGAGAAGAGTGAGGGGGGATTTGATAGCCATCTTCAACTACCTGAATGGGGGGGGGGGTCCAAAGGGGATGGAGAGAGGCTGTTCTCAGTGGTGACAGATGGCAGAACAAGGAGTATTGGTGTCAAGTTGCAGTGGGGGAGGTCTAGGTTGGATATTAGGAAAAACTATTTCACGAGAAGGGTGGTGAAGCACTGGGATGGGTTACCTAGGGAGGGGGTGGAATCTCCATCCATAGCAGTTTTTAAGTCCCAGCTTGACAAAATCCTGGCTGGGATGATTTAGTTGGTATTGATCTTGCTTTTAAGAGGGGGCTGAACTTGATGACCTCCTGAGGTCTCTGCCAACTCTAGGATTCTATGATTCTATGTGGGCTTCTGGAAGATCTTGGCTGACGTGTGCCTGGCACAGGCGATGGGTGAGGAATAATTGGTGACATGCTCTGTTGTGCTTAAAGAGGCCGGATTTTCAAAATCACTCAGCCCCCATCCTTGCGGGCAGTAGGTGTTGATCAGCACTGAGTGCATCTCAAATCCAGGTTGTCAGGATTTAGGTGCCTAAATGGGAACTTGAAGGCTTTTGAAAATCAGGCCGCTTAATTAGTTGTGTGAATGGGAAGCATTGGGTGCTAAGCTCTTTTAGAAATCTGCCTTTTTCCTTTTGGCTTCAGCCAGTTTTTCCCAGTGCAAACTCAGACGTGCTGAATTTGAGACTGTAATTAGTCTGTAATTAAGGCGGAGTTAATGAACCTCTTCCACAGATGATGAGCAGTTGCAAGAGGAGTCTCATTCCCTTGGATGGGACCTCATGTATAAATGCGAACTTCTTTCTCATATGGGTAAACAATCAGACTCTGAGCAACCCAGGAATATTCTCAGACTCAGTTCATTTTCCATCTAGATGCCTAGATCAGCAGTGGATGGCGTTGTTAGCATGTGGTGAATTTTCAGGTGTTTTCTCCTTCTTTTAGCATTCTTACCTCAAGCTACCTCCATCACGTCTGAGACAAGAACGGTGAGGGAAAATCTTTTATTGGCCAACTTCTGTCGGTGGAAGAGGCAAGAGTTCATCTTCAGGTCTTGGCCTGACTTGTAAAAGAGCTCAGCGGAGTGTGAAAACTTGTCTCTTCCATAGCACTTCCACCCACCTAATTTGGTCATGAAAAGATATTAATAGAATCATAGAATCATAGGGCTAGAAGAGGCCTCAGGAGGTCATCGAGTCCTGTCCCCTGCCCGAAGCAGGACCAATCCCAATGAACTCAACCCTCACTCTTCTTGTCTTTCTCGTATCCTGGGGTCAACAGCGCTATAGCAACACCACACACATCTATCATTATCATCAACTGTAACATCAGGGGATAGTTCAAGTTGGTCAAAGATTGAGGGAACAATCTCAAAAGACTTTCACGGGCTTAACTGGGCTTTAGAAATGTCAGTAAATTAACAGTCTGGGGAAGGGCTGAGGCAGTCTGGGAAGTTTGCACTGCCACAACTTGTACTGTGGTTGTTCAGTAGATCTTGATCCCCAGCATTATCAACCAAATGCCTTTCACAAAGATTCGGAATCCCAGATTTCCACTTGGTTCACCTTTCTGAGCTCTAGTGCAACCCTTTCAGGGCCATGTCTGCTATTTTCAGGGGATTATACGGGAGTGCAAGAGTACACAGCATTGTTTAGAAGACCATGATGTCTGGGTTTATGTTGCTGAGATAACTTGGCTCATAGGGAGAGGCCAAAATTGACACGACACCATCTATGCAATAATACCATATTAAGCCTTGCTTTAAACAGGTAAGAAATTCTGTTGACTCAATATTAAGCAAGTGCGGTCCCATTTAAATATGCAGTAGTATTATACCTATATCACAGAGCTGGAAGGGACCTGGAGAGGTCATCAAGTCCTGTCCCCACGGTATGACCAAGTACAATCCCAGACAGATATGCCCAAGATCCCTAAATAGCCCCCTCAAGGATTGAGCTCAAAACCCCAGATTTAGCAGGCTAATGCTCAAACCACTGAGCTATCCCAGTTGGCTATGTTTTTGTGAACACTTGCTACTAGAAAGCACAACACTCACTCCCATGAGTCATCTTACGTCAACCACTTTATGTCAAGTCTTGTGCCTGTCAGTATTCGCAGCACATGGACCCAAGTTTAGATCAGACATGCTAATAGTTCAGAGTAGGGTGGGTGTGGATATCAAGGCAGGAAGGATTCTTGAAAAGGGGTACACTTTAATGGGAAAGTGGGAGGGAACTTGGTAGTCTGGGAGTGGCTGAGTTTTGTTTTTAACAACCCATTTTTAGTCAGTTTCACTTTCTACTTCTGATTAAGCACGATGCTGAAATGCACGGGTTGCAAATGTTCCAAGGAGGATATTTATTAAATTAAAAATACCCTTGTTGGAACTGGGAATGGGTGAAAGTATTGGAACCCTTTCAACTGGTCTATGTTTTTAAAAGTTTAGGACATGGTCCGTGTCTTCATCTGTGTTTTTACCATCCCTAATACCACAAGGCCCTAATTTTGATTAAGATGCTAGGGGATACTATAGTATAAATGACCACTCTAATAGACTGGGAAGCTCTCTATAAGCCCCTGAGTCTTAGCAATCCTAGCATGCTTTTTCCAAACCTTCTGTAGGCCTGAAGCTTAGCATTTACATTCATGATTCTGATGTCCCCATCCTCTCCTCTTAATGGCAGAGAGAAACGCCTTTAAATATAATGTAACAAATTAAAGCAGCAGTTTTAATTTTCTATGTGGAGGCTAAATAAAATCCTTCAAAAGGGTTGCTACACAATCCGTGTGCACTCACATGCACACACACTCACAGAGCATGCACATACATACCTACACCATATTCATGAGTCAATGTAATTAGAATGAAAACATGTGTTAGGCTTGTCAGCTGTCTTCTTTCCCCCCAAATCTTATTGGATCATGATGTGTCCAGAATAATTATTTAGACCCTAATGGTCTCTAATAGTTAATCCTGGAATTCTATTTCAAAGTGTTTTTCTAAGCTGTATCACAAACCAGTAGTTTAATTAAACCACAAAAGCCTGTTCAAATACCCTGAAATGTCACAGAAACATGGAGTTAAAATTGAAACTCTCGGCCTGTTGAATCTAGGTTTTTCACGATTTATGTATACATAAGACTGATTGCCAGCCAGAGACCCTGAAAATGGTCTAGTACACAGGACAGAGTTTCTGCCTTCAAGTTGTAGAGACTTCTAGCATGAGTCATCAGCAGAATTTGAACTTGAAAGTTTTAGATCCACAGTACAGACTTCCACTGTTTGAGTTAACTTGTCTAGTCTATCAGCCTGGTAAGCTCTTCTCTTCCAAGTGAAGCAGCTCCTGGAAGAGGATGTATGAGCATTTTTTGCTGAGTTTTAGCCATATCAACCCTATACGAGAAATTGGATTTAAGATACGCAGCTCCAGCTAGGAGATTAGCAAAATTGAAGTATTTTGAGTTACCTTTCTGTGGCATCTCCACGGTGGGAGGTGCTTGGAGAAACTTTCCTGTTGACTTCCCTTACTCTTCATGACCCTGTGGGGGACGAGGGTCAACAAGGATGTGATCAGTGGTTGATTTAGCGGGTCCTTACTAAACCTGCTAAACCGAACCTCACAGGTTCAATCTTCAAAGCGTCAATCTCTGGTTAAGTATAAGCAAGCCCTCATGAAAGAAGTTAGGCATTCCAAACCTGTTGACTCTCAATCCCAGCTCTGAGCTTAGTTTTCTGGCCAGAACAAGACTCTCATGATGTGACTTCACATAGGAGGAGGGCTCTTTTGATGGCTATCCTGGAACAGTGATGTTTGTTTTCATATTCAGACCACTTTAAAAGCTCATGCAGAGTTAAAAACTAAACCAAGCCAAACCATTGATCAGATACTGTTCCCATTTCTCATGTGTCGCACGGACATATTTAGACCTTTTTTTTTAATGCAATAGTTATTACCTTGACAGGCTATATTGGCTTTGCTAGAGGTGCTGTGGTCTGCTATAAAAATCTACATGTTAGCACCATTTTTCCCCTCCTGTCCCCCCTTCCTTCTAAAAAGTGGATTTTGGACCCAACTGACCATAACAGCTCTGAAGCAGCTGTTACACAGTGTTTTGAGTTAATACTTCAGAACAGCTCCAAAGGAACCATTACAGGACGTTGCATCAATTCATGGTCTGGATCCATTCGAATTTTCAGACATTTTTGCATATTGGGAGGGAAAAAAACGTTATGGGAAGGGAGGAAAAAATATACAGTAGCTGATTTGCAAGGGACCCGATCCTCAGCTGGCCTCAATCATCATAGCTTGATTGACATCACTTTATGCCGGCCAAGGATTTGGCTGTAGTTGTGTAAACTGTTTCAAGAAAAAAAAATGCTTAAAGATCTTGGAGAGTTCATGAAGCGAAGGGCTTATTCTACATGCAGAATTGTGCCAGGTTATGTTAAGGTGTGATTTTAAAATCAATTTTAGTTAAACCAGTGCAAACGGCTTTATGGAAGCTATTTTATTTCTATTAAACCAGGCTTACTTCACTTAAACTTAAATCGATTGGGAAAACATCTATTAAATTGAAATAAGATGCTGTTAAACTACAATAGGAATGTCCACATTGGGGATTGCACCTGTTTAATTACACTGATTTAATGACACTAATGCAAATTAGTGTACAGCCGGTCACCGAGTTGCGAACGGTCGACTTATGACCATTTGCAGTTATGATCGAAGCTGTCGTAAATGGTGGACCCTCAGTTACGAACGCGATCCGTGCTTACGAACAGCGCAGTCGCGTGTAACTCTATGGTGTCCAACTTACGAATGAACCAAGTTACGACCAATTGCTTGGTCCATAACCAGTTCATAAGTTGGGAAGAGGCTGTATAGAGAAGGCCTGATTATTACATCCTGTAGTCCTTCCATTAAAACCAATGGAAATTTTGCCTGAGCAGAAGACTGCAGAGTCGGGACCACGCTTTGGAATACATAGAATCATAGAATAGCAGAACTGGAAGGGACCTCAAGAGGTCATCAAGTCAGTCCCCTGCACCCACTGGATGATCAAGCACCATCCAGACCATCTATGATAGATGTTCGTCTAACCTGCTCTTAAAAATCTCCAATGATGGAGATTCCACAACCTCCCTCGGCAATTTATTCCAGTGTTTAACCACCCTGACAGTTAGGAAGTTTTTCCGAATATCCAACCTAAACTTCCTTGCTACATACACTGCTTATGCAGGTTCCCAGCATCTTTTTGTCATAGAGAACTTGAATACAGTGCAATGTACTATGCAGAGTAGCTGTCAAGCAAGATCTTAAATATTGAGATCCAACTGCTCATTGTGTAAGTTAAATATCTAGGTGAAATCCTTGGGTGTGAAGTGGCATCACTCCATTGAAATCTAGCCTGGAGTTTTAGTGAAGCACAGCATGCAACTTGGATATTTTAATGCTGAAATTCATAGAATTTTGTCCCTTTGCACCAGCTAAAGATCTGTCCTCCTCCCCCTCCATGGCACATTTAAGAAGCAATATGGGTTTGCTCCAATGTCCTTAGCTAAAAATTTCCTCCTCTGACTTCATCTACCTTGTCTGGAGGGTGCCGATAGATAGCTGCTGTATACCTCAGACTCGGTTGCATTTTAGTGGTGAATTATTTCCTGCTTTTGAGAGCTTCTCAAATATGCTGTATGGCTGTATGATACAAATGACAGGTTAAATGTTTTTGTTGAAAATAATTTCCTTATGGAAACATACCAAGAAGGGCAAAAACTAGTATTCCTGTTTTGATGTATTCTAGCTAGTGAGATGTGTGTATGCGCAAAGGTAGAGAGCAAGGATATAAAGTGTTATCACATCAGATTTGACTCCAGCTGTGCATATTTCCTTCAACTTTCAGCCCATCTACACTGCACAGGGAAGAGATTATGTGGAACCATGTTGTTGCTGCCATGCCAATAGTATGTAGCAAGATCAGGGCATCATTGTGCTAGGTGCTGTACACAGCACAGTACAATATTGTCCCTTAACTGAAGAACTTGCAGTCTAACTAGACAAGACAAAAGGTGGGAAGGGAAGCCCCAAAAAGTTAAGGGTCTTGTCCAAGGTTCTGGGATAGATCAGTGGCAGAGTTGGAAATAGAACTCTAGTCTCCTGAATCTGCTACCAGCTGTCCTGATGCAGCAAACTGGAGCACAACCCAATGCCAAATAAACTTATTACAGAAACTTTGAGCTTTCTTTTGGGAGCTTCAGAAAATCCTGTCACAGCTGCATGAGCACAACAAACATGCGTTTAAAAACTAGAAAATAAGCATATGGTAACTTTTCAGTCACTCTGCTTTTTAATTGTTTCATACTTGGGTGAAAGAACCATAAAGCTATGTCTACACTACAGGATTTTTGTGCCAGAATGGCTGTTCTTGCACAAGTAAATTTACAGTAAAGCATCAGAAGAGAGGGCTTCTTGCACAAGAGTTATTCCTCTCCCCATGAGGAATAAGCCCTCTTGTGCAAGACCTCTTGCGCAAGAAGACAATGTGGACGGGAACAGGGGTTTCTTGCACAAGAAACCGCTATGGCTAAAATGGCCATCAGAGCTTTCTTGCGCAAGAGAGCATTCACACTGCCATGGACACTCTTGTGCAAAAGCACATCTCTTGCACAAAAGCACATGGCAGTGTGGATGCACTCTTGCGCAAGAACTTTTGCACAAGAACAATTGCGCAAAACAGGTCTTGCGCAAGAAGCCTGCAGTGTAGACGTAGCCTAAATGTTTAGAACAAAAACGCACACGGTGCGGCCCCTTTTCATGAGGCGTTCTTTCCAGTTCTGGTTCAAACCCTGCTCCCCAGTCTGTCAGTCTTGATATGCCATGTGTTCCAACAGGCTACATGTATTCAATCCCTTAACCCACTGTGACACTGAAGGCATGGGCTCCTTAGTCTAATGTCTCATCACACAAGGTCTTTCTAATGACAATGCTACTCCCATTAGCTTTCCTTGATGTCTATTTACTCCAACAGCTTCTAAATTATTTAAAATGCAAACATCTGGCTTAAATAAACGAAGAACATATCCTGCAAAATGGAGCAGGCGCTCCAAAACTTTACCTTTAAATTTATGAGTGGGGTAGAACTTTGAAGAGGAAAGAGTGCCAAATGCAGTGACTACTCAATGCTCGAGGCATGCCGGACTTAAGTCCGAAAGTCAAGAAGAGCCAAGAGACATTTTTTTTCTTAGAGAGCAAATTGTGATAATGTGCATGGAGCAAGCATATATTATTTAAAGTCTTGAAACATGGAAAAAAATTTAATCTGTAAGCTGGAGGAAGGCAGATGCAAGTGTATAAATTTTATACCGTATATATAATATACAATAGGCTGTATATCTCCAAGACGGAAAATGGATTGGACCAAGCTGCTGCAAAGCCGTTCAAGGCCAGCAAAGTGTACGTTTTGCTCCAGAAATAGATCCAACTGCCACACTGCCAAACCCTTGAAGAGGCTAATATCTTGGCGTCCGCAACACAGGCTTATCCACGGAGTTGTAGCTGGCTCTATGATCTCAGATGGGGGAAGTCTACGAGGGGAGTTTGAGGTGAAAGAGGAATGTAGACGATGGTGGCTGCGCTTGGAAACATCTGGAGCCCGCACACAGTCTCATTAGGCCGGCCATAAAGCTAAGCATTGCGAAAGCCTTACCTTAATGAGGTATTTAAAAAAAAAAAAAGCCCAAACGACCTCTTTGGGTTCTGACTGGGACATAGGAGGCTATTAACTGTGTAATGCTCCTTACATGATAAAAAGAGCATTAACCACAGGGCTGCCTTGTGTGGCCAGTGGAAAGAAAGTTTAGCCAAGAAGGATCTGGGCCCAGGTTGTTTGCATTCTTCAGCCTTCTGGAATTCTCATCAAACCCAATGTGCCAGGATTGGGCCCGTGCCCTCTAGGGGAAGGCGACCCAGGCACCAGACGCTCGGTTTTGGATTTAGTGTGTTTCACGAGACTAGTCTGATTCCCATACGAGGAGAGTCAGCTGCCAAAATTAATAAGTGGCAAGCTTAGAACCAGCATAACGAAATGCTTCCTCCCTCAGTACAGAATTCCCTGGTGGAAGTAGCCATAGACTCACAAACACTGAATAATTGTGTGACTGACAATAACGTTGACATGTAATGGACTCGTGGTCAGATACATATGGACACTGTGATGGTCTCACGGGCGTCAAACCTGTGACCTTCCTCACCAAAAACCACAAGCCCCTTTGCTCTATGACAGTGTTGCCTAAACTTTTTAAGACCGAGTAACACCAAACAATAATTTTTTTTTATGGAGGAACACCAAGGATTTTTTGTTGAGCAAAAAAACCAACCAACCAAACAAACAAACAAAAATTCTGAATTCTGTTGTTCTCTGCAGCACACAGTTTAAGAAACACTGCTTTATGAAAAGGAGTAGCTCTACTAGCTGCCTGTAAGTAGCAGGCTTCTAAACTCACTTCAGGCAGCCATTAAAACAAAATGTGATCCCATGTACTACATGCCCATTGCTGTACTCACAAACATCAATGGCGGAGCTTCTGTTGACTAACGTGGTGTAGGATCAGGCCCTGGGTCGGTGTGTTATTAAAATGAAATTAATCTTATGCCTTAGGCTGCATCTAACCCTGCACCCTTAGGCTAAGGCTTAGCTTGAAATAAGCTATGCAATTTGCAAAATCTGGGGCCATGATCTTCTGGCAAACCTTAAGGCCAGTATGTCAGCATTGACTGGTGATTTTTGAATGCTTCAACTTTGGGGTGCCCAATTTAATCCACCTTCAAGGGAGCTGCTTTTCAGAGGATGGGGCTCAGTCCTGCCTGAAAATCCAGGCCCCCTAAAGTGTCTCAAATTGGACATTCCAGAATCATTAGCTGTTTCTAAAAAGTTTGGCTTATGTCCTATGCATCTTTTTGCCATCTCAGGGCAGGGCGTATGTTCTGAAATCACTGACAGGGCCATAAACAAGCAGGCTACGTCTACACTGGCACTCTTTTCCGGAAATGCTTAAAACGGAACAGTTTTCTGTTATAAGTATTTCCGGAAAAAGCGTGTCTACGTTGGCAGGATGCTTTTCCGGAAAAGCACTTTTTCCGGAAAAGTGTCCGTGGCCAATGTAGACGCGCTTTTCCACAAAAAAGGCCCGATCGTCATTTTACTGTGCTGTCTACACTGGACCTTTTCCGGAACAGTTTTTCCGGAAAAGGACTTTTGCCCGAACGGGAGCAGCATAGTTTTTCCGGAAAAACAATGACGATTTTACATTAGATCGTCATTGCTTTTCCGGAAAAGCAAGTGACCAGTGTAGACAGCTGGCAAGTTATTCCGGAAAAGCGGCTGCTTTTCCGGAATAAGTGGCCAGTGTAGACACAGCCGCAAAGTAAAATGTTCTCAAGCGCCATCAACGTGTTCACTGAGCCAAACAAAGATGCAAAATGGAAATAGAAGAGTCTTTTTCAGTCAACTTTGGAAAAGCATTTAAACATCAGGTACTTTCTCTGAATCAAGCACCGGTCCTACAATTGACAGATACCTTTTTTTTCTGTTATAAATAACTTGGCTTCTGTGATTTCCACTCTAGCTCATCATCTGACGAAGTAGGTTTTGCCCAGAAAAGCTCATAATTCTATATATTTTGGTTAGTCTCTCAGGGCATGTCTACACTTGGGCCGTGTCCAGACTCAGGGGTTCTTTCGAAAAAAGTAGCCTTTTTTCGAAAGAACTTCCCCTGCATCCAGACTCAAGCCGCGTTCTTTCGAAATTATTTTGAATGAACGCGGCTTTTCTTTCGATGGCGGTAAACCTCGTTTCACGAGGAAGAACGCCTTCTTTCGAAAGTTCCTCTTTCGAAAGAAGGCGTTCTTTAATGTAAATAGGGCTTCTTCAAAGGAGAGCATCCAGACTCGCTGGGTGCTCTCTTTCGAAAAAGCGGATTGCTCTTTCGAAAGATCCGCCTGCAGTCTAGACGCGATCTTTCGAAAGAGGCTCTTTCGAAAGAAGCCTGCAGTCTAGACATAGCCTAGGAAACCATTTTGAAATAACTAAAATTGATTTAATAACTCGATTTTAACAAAATCGAACTGGTATGTCCCCACGATGGGGTAACCTCAAAATTAGTCCAAGGCAGGCTCCATTAATGTGGATGCACCACCTCAACTTAGAGCCCCAGGAAGCACTGTGGAGTAAGTAGTTCAAATTACTCTGGGGAGCCGTTATTTCAGAATAGCAGCACCGGAGCATCCATACTACTGCTATTTTGAAATTAGTGTTATTCCTCGAGAAAAGCAGGAGTACAGATTCATAATAAGCAGCTTGTTATTTCAAAATAATGGGTTTGGTAGTCTCGGTGCTCCACTTATAAATTCAACCTAACGGGGGTTATTTCAAAATAAAGCCCTAGTGTAGACCAGAGCTGTAGTGCTGCAGGACTATTTGGTTTTAAGGTTACAGACTAACCCGGCTACCCTTCTGAGAGTTGCTGCATTTTTGACACCCACCCACTGCCAATTGATAGAGTTCATGTTTGTGTTTTCTCATTTGATGTGTGGTAGAGCCCTACAGCAGGACTGGGATGTATCCCACACAACCCACTGCCATAATAGTGGGTGGGAGGGGGATTATGAAGAGTTTCATGCAGGACTGCAATGTGTGGTTATTTTCCCATCTAAAATCTGGCATATTTCCGAGCCTCTGGCATGCATGCATGGTTTCAAAGGGTACTGAAAAGGTTAATTGCATTTGCAAACTACCAAGAAGAGATGGATGAAATGTTTGCAAGGCAAGTTGGAATCACTTTAAATTTGTGATTTTAAAAACAAATGTCAGTACAGATTAGAAATGATTTCCTCTTGCCCCCAAATATGAAACTTTTATCAATGATTTCTTCAAAAATCTGCTGGTTTGCTGGTGACAAGATTTCTGTGGAAAAATATTAACACACGACTAAAGACAGCATCAGAGTATTTGTTAAACAAACAAACAAAAAAGTTAAGGCTGACCGTTTTCTCTGATGCCAAAGAACTGCAGATTTTGAGGGGCCCAGAAGAGGTCTGAAATGAAATGCTGGACACCATCTTGGACTTCGTGTTAGTTCAACACCAATAATGACCATTGCCACAGTCAGGGAATTGTGCAATGGTAGGAAATCCCGAAAAATCAATAATCACCCAGGAGATGTGGATATTGACATTTGTTGCTGGCCACATGTTAGAGCTGGAGAATGTAGCAGGAAATTCTCATTACTTTGCTGCAAGAATTGATTCCAAAGAATAACAGAGTATCAGCTGGCTTGATCGTATAGACTGGCCTGGTACACCGGCGAACCAATTTCCACTGCTGTCTCTGCTTTGGACTACCTGTGTGACCTTGGGCTAAACCCTCTGGCCCAACTCAGCCCTAATGTAACATCACTGGTGTAGGACAGGGGCCGTGTTCCATGTATTTGTTTTGGTTTGAAGTCCTTACTCAGTGTTTTCCGTACCTATTGTATCAGATATTTAAAGAGAGCAATTTCATATAAAATATAAAAGCACCTGTCCATTTATTTTCATCTTCTTGAGCTCCTGATTGATTTCAGTGATGCATTAATGGTTCGTCTACACAGCAACATTATTGCGAAATAACTAGCGTTATCTCGAAATAACTTAGTCCGCGTCTACACAGCTGGCAGTTATTTTGACAACATGTCAAAATACTGTCAAGCTGGAGGACTTCTTAGTCTGACTCCTGTAATCCTCATTGTACAAGGAGTAAGGGAAGTCGGAGGAAGAGTGCTCTATTTCGAAATAAGTGCTGTGTAGACGCTCCCAATTTAGACATAACTTTATTTCGAATTAAGCCCAGCTGCGTAGACTCACGCTAAGTGTCTGTGGGTAAACTCTGCAGGTGGAGGTCATCTAAAACGAACATAGCAGAGAATCATTATAGGATCTGTTCTGTTAGTGGGATGGTCTAGCTCTAAGGTACCATGGAGCAACGTCCACACGTTGCTTTGATGTCATTGCTCTGTCTGTCAGATGGTTAGGGTTCAATGTGGGTGCTTGGTGTAGCTCAGAACTTCCGGATAACTTTTCTTCTCCTCCATGAACTTAGCCATGATTCTGAGGCAAGTGATTTTGGGTGCCCATCTTGAGACATCAACCCACGCTGCCACTTCAAAGCATGGTCTGCACTGCTATTTTTAGATCCCTTGTATGAGCCCCCTTCCCACGATGTCTGGGCTGAGAGGCTCGCTTATGTGAGCTGTGCGGACATACTCAAAGTTGCATGATTGACAGAAGATGCGGAGCACCTGCTCTCTGAAAATCAGGACTCTGTTGGCTAGCCAAAATCACTAGTCCCTCGTCAAACAAATGTAACTGTTGACATGAGAGTGGTTGATATCAGTTATTTGTAGGGGTGTGTTTTGAGGGCAACCTACTGAAATTCATCCCTCTTCCCAAGTTCTCTCTCTGCTGATTCTATCTGGTTCAATAACTTCCCAGAAAGGGAATGCATTTTCCCCTGATCTCTTCTCTGTGGGTCACATCCTGAATTCCTGGTTCAGCAAGGGGCGCTGACTGAGTAAAGGACTAAGTGAAAACTAAATAAGAACCTTGCAAGCTGACCCTGTATTATTTCTAGTTTGCATGGTCGCCTGCTAAATATACCACAAAACTCTACGTATGCTCCGTCTATAGAGGTTTTTTTTCATCTCTCCCCCTTTTCTGCACAATTAAATCAATTAAATCATTCCTTGAGATCTCAGAGATCAGTTTCCTTTCTGCATTAGGGTAGTCGGGGATAGACACTGTGTTGTGTTGTTGAGCTATACGATTGCATGTTTTTTTGGAATCCTTTGACACACATGTTTGTTGGAGACTAAGCTCTTCAGCATTAAAGCAAAACCCTTCATTTTAATCATTACTGAATGGATCCAGTACTAATGACCCTTAATCGTTTCACTAGAATGATCTCCGTTGGTTTTGGCAGCTGAAATGAAAACAATTCCAAATACCATCAGAGGAGCTTATCCTCACGCAGCATGTACAAGGCGAGTGTTTTGAGATACAAGGGCGTGTTAATATCATATCATCTCCTAATGCTACATACGGTTCTGTAATCCTTTTCCGTCTCAGTCTATGATCTCAGAAGGTAAAAGCCTAAGGAAGAAAATGCAGAGGCAAAGAGCACATTAGTCTCTGCCCCTGAAAATAATGGTCTAAAAGTTTGCTTCATCCATATACCTATATTAATCCTGACTTCCCGGTGTCTTGTCCGCTAGTTTGAATTTGTATGCGACATCAAACATACCTTTTCACATATGTTCTTTCCAGATTTTTTTTAACAGTTACTTAGCAGTTTATAGAAGGAAGTGAATGATCTCATCAAGCTGCTTAGAAATTAAAAAAAAAATCTGTGCTTATTAATTATGCAGGATTAGTCTAATTATAATTCAGCAAATTAATTAGCGACAGAAGGTGTTCTGAAACATTGGAGTACATTTGCATGTTAAATGGAGAGGCTAGTCTGTAATATATGTAAATTTATGCATGGCTTCATAGTTTAATTTAAAAATTTGCAGCTGCATATGGTATGGGAGCAGGTGAAAAGTCAGTTTTAGTTTAATGATGCTAACAAACATTGGCTGCTGTCCTGTCTTAGGGAAGGAATGCCCCCTTATCTGCCAATCTATAAATCTGTTATAGGAATATAAAGTTACACCCATGATCAGACTCAAGGTCATCAGTGAGTAGACCCATAAGTACAATAGGTGTAAAACTGCAAAGTGAATAACCCTTGGAGGAGGAAGGGGAAAATGTCTGTGGATCCAATGCACTTGGATGTCAGTCTGCTGCCTCAGCAAATGAATGCCTATTTATTCCATACAACAACAGTTTAGGGACATGCAAAGCTCCTGACTTCAGAGATGAGTGAAAGCGTTCGTCTGAGTGATATCCACCCTGGCAGGTGTAAAAGAGGTGCCTAACCTTGATTCTATCTCAGAACATTCACTTCTGCCCAACGTTCCGATCTCCTGGAGTCATGGGAAAGTTATTACCAAGTGCTAAATTAATGGCAGGGTAGAGTGTTTTTATGCTCTGGCCTCTACCATCTGGCAGCAATAGTAAAAACCAGTGGACCACTCAGCAGCAGAATGACTATTGGTGTAATTGGTGTTCACAGTTCAGCCTAGCATGGATTATCTGTGTGGAGGGAGTGGCGGAAGAATCCAAAGGTAAAGTCACTGGGTAGGATGTGTGTCAAATAATTTTGCATTTTCCAAGCAATAGTCTGTGCACTGGAAAAAATGAATGGAGACCAAATTCTGCTCTTGTTTATACCTCATGCAAATCTCTTTGTAGCCACTGGGGTTTGCAAAATGTAACGAAGGCCATATTTACACTAAATGGAAGACTGCCACTGCCGGGATCCATCTTCCGGAGTGTGATATAGCGAGTCTAGTTAACACTTACTCAATCGAATTCAGAAAGTGCCTCCGCTGGCTGCCGGTATTCCTGCTTGTACCAAAGAGTAAGGGAAGCCGATGGGAGCATTTGCATCATCCTCCCACTGTGGGGATGGTGCGGAAATGTGAAACAGGGTATATAATAAATGTAGCTGGAATTGCATCTCTTCCTTCAATGATCTCTTTAAGCTTAGACCTGACCTAAGAGACAGTAACATTACAGACACCTGTGCAGGTGTAACTGCAAGGGTAAAGCACCACAAAAGAAAGTATAGAGCACTGTAGAATTTGGCATGTGTGTAACTGAGGTTGTGTAGTACAAAGTGTGGCTGTCATGGAGGAGAATTTGGTCTGGGGTCTGAACTCTTGTGCAGAGTTACAGAAATGACACCACTGATCTTCGGTTGATCCGTGATAAAGGCACAGATTAGGGAGTTGAAAGACATTCATCTAATTCACAGTTTGATCTCAGAGAAGCTCTATGATCTCAGGCAAGTCACTTGAATCTCTCTGTGCCTCAGTTCTCTGTAAAATGGGGAACATTTGTCTGCTCTGTCTCTTTGGATAATACATTCTCCTTTGAGGATGTGACTACCATGCAGAGCTGGGACCTATAAGTACTGCTGTACAAAAAAGAAGAAGAATATTTGAATCTCCCTTTCCACAAGCAGCCAGCCCAATCCACTGTTTCTATTGACTTCCCGTGGACTGATTTCTGATTATGCTAACACATTTGGTTATGGGCCAAATGGTGTGACTAATCTGAATCTTACTATATAAATAAGCTCTCGGCCATTGTGGTGTAAGTTACTGGAAAGTTTTAGAGCAGAAGGAAAACCCGAAGGAAAAAGGGAAACTGCTAATATTGCAAAAAGCCCTCAAAAGGCTTTTTTGGAGAACAATTGCAATTACAAACATGCTGTTAGTGTTGTTGTGTTTCATTTTCAATTCGAGCCCATAGAGTTCAATTATTATTTTCATTAATGGTGTCAGATTTTCATCAGTGTGCAAAAAAAACAAGGAGGTTTTCCTTGGAGATTCTCTTTCCTAGCGAGCGTTGCCATGCCAAATAACTGCACGCGGCATTGAGAAGCGGCTGTGTAAGTCATAGGCGATGCACACTCATGCAATCCCAGGTTTTTTTTTGAAGATGGGCTCATTTTGCAAGACACCGTAAGTGAAATGTTTAGCGAGTGGGTGAGAATTGGAGCCATGCATTTATAGGTCCGTGGTTGCCCCATTGGCTGTGGAATCGTAATCAATTTCAGACTAGAAATGAGCGAAGAAAGTGAAGAATGAGGAAGAAGTGTGTTTGATTGCTGATAGGTTTGGGTGACATGTTGGTGGCTTTACAATTGCTTAGAGCACTCAGCTCTTGAAAAAAAAAAAAGCCCAGCCACTGGTCACCAAGGAATGCTGCGGTTTGGACAGAGCCAGGATGTGTGAGGAGAGCTAGTTTTGTGGGAAAGGCACGGGACTGGAACTCAACAGAACTGCACTCAGTTCCCAGGGCTCCACAGAATCCTTGGGTAAACCACGCCATCCCTCTGTAAGACTGGGATTTCCACGGAGATCAGGCTATGTCTAGACGGCAGGCTTCTTTCGGAAGAAGCTTTTCCCGAAGAGATCTTCTGAAAAAACATCTTCCGAAAGAGTGTCTACACTGCCAAAGCACATTGAAAAAGCGACCTGCTTTTTCGAAAGAGAGCGTCCAGACTGAATGGATGCTCTCTCGCATGTAAGCTGTGATTCCTATAGATGGAGTGGCCACCAAGGCACCTGTGCCTTTTCCTCTTTCCTCTTCTTTTGAAAGAACTCCCTCTTCCCACCCACATACGCCTTTTCTTCTTCCTCAGAGAAAGAGGTTTATTGATGTTGGAAAAACCCCTCTGTTCTTTTGATTTTTTTTCCGAAAGAACGTGATTGCAGTGTGGATGTAAGCGAAGTTTTTTTCAGAAAAACTCTGCAGTGTAGACATACCCTCAGTGCTGAATGGTTAAGGGAAAAGGAGGGATTTGGTGGTGGCTGCGTCGGTCACAAACTGGCATTGAGGGAGTCATGAAACTAATAGAAGGAAACAAAGAGAGCAGTTAGGAGAGTGAATGGGAAAGCAAGTAGAGGGAAATAAAAGCAGGAAGAACTTCAGAGCTGGGCAGAAGGAATCTGAGGCCTGTACTGAAACCAACCTCACTAGGTCAGCCAGGCTGTGTCTAGACTACATGCCTCTGTCGTCAGAGGCATGTAGATTAGACACATAGGCAAAGGCAAATAAAGCCACGATTTAAATGATCGCGGCTTCATTTACATTTACATGGCTGCCGTGCTGAGCCGACAAACAGCTGATCAGCTGTTTGTCTGCTCAGCGCGCTAGTCTGGACGCTCCCCTGCCAACATCAAAGCCCTTTGTCGGCAGCCCCGTTATTCCTCGTGGGATGAGGTTTACCGGGGCTGCCGACAAAGGGCTTTGATGTCGGCAGGGGAGTGTCCAGACTAGCGCGCTGAGCGGACAAACAGCTGATCAGCTGTTTGTCGGCTCAGCACGGCAGCCATGTAAATGTAAATGAAGCCGCGATCATTTAAATCGCGGCTTCATTTGCCTTTGCCAAAACAACAAATCTACATGCCTCTGACGACAGAGGCATGTAGTTTAGACGTACCCCCAGAGGGAGAAATGTAGCTAAGCTGACCTAAACCCTGGGATAGACCTTACGAAGGGGTGGAGTTATTACAGTGACAACCCTCCCCCCATTCCGTCTTTTTAGCAATGCTGTAGCTGCTGTCATGCAAGCATGCCCTGTGTCTAAAAAGGGGAAAATCCAGGCAGGCAAAGCTGGGATCCAAGGATGGAGGATGGTGCTTGTATGTATGGGTATGTCTACACTTGCACCCTAGTTCGAACTAGGGTGCAAATGTAGACATACCCTATTAGAATTGATCGGGACCCCAGTTCAGACTCTCTGGGATCCCCTCTGCACACCTCCCTCCACTGGTATGTGCAGGAGCCCTATGTGTAGACTTTGCCAGCACTGGGAACTGGCTGGAGAGAACTCGGGCTGCAGGTTGGTGCCCCGGTAGCTAAACCTCTGTGGATTGGTGCAGGTGATTTTGTCTGACAGGAGCAAAGAGCCCTCCTGGTTTTCCAAAGCAAGGGTGAGAGCACTGTGGAACAGAGCCACGAGGCACATGCTTTAAAAAATCTCTCATGTGCAATTGGAGTCTCTGCTTCCTATACCAAAAAGAGGCATGGACTGGTACTGTGAGCATAGATTTGGGACCCAGAATCACTTGGCTGCTATTCCCGACATCAACAGTGGTTCCTTCTATAAACTTGGGCAAGTTACTTAGCAGGGGTAGCAGCTAATGCAGAGGAATGTTGCGAAGCTAAATGAAGTGATGTTTGTTCAATAGCAGACATGGAATATTATAATAGCGTCTTTCAGTTCTTACACCAGCACAGGGCACATTGACTGCCTGCTGACACGGAGCAGAATGACCCTAGCGAGTAAAGCATTCTCAAAAGCGGATCTTTGCCCACAAAAGCTTATGTGCAAATAAACCTGTTAGTCTTTAAGGTGCCGCAGGACTCCTTGTTGTTCTAGCGAGTAATGTGCAGATTATACAGAAGATATTGCGAGCTTCATCAAAATGATGATATCCGATAAATGCAATTAATCAGTTTTGAGCACCTGCATAAAAGGGGCAAGACCTGAGTCCACACCAAAGCAGGAAATTCAGAATAAACCCTTTGTCCTTTGTGTTATAGCTGTGGGTAAGGTTACATGCCACGCTGATCTCAGAGCCTGCTGTTCCAAGACACACACGGGAGACTTAAGTGATGACTGAGATCCTGCACTCAGAATTTCCTTGCTTTGGTGAAGTTGAAGTCAAGGCCTTCATGTTAGGATACGTCTGATGTGGTTCTTGCTGTGTTTAATATTAATATTAATACAGTTGCATTAAAATAATGCTATTTGAAATTGAAGCAAACAGTATTAGGAGAGTGAGTTATGGAAAAGACCTGTTAGATTAAGTCTCAGCCTGGCAAATGCCGAACACGAGCAGCAGAGGAGAGAACTCTCCCTGCAGGATGTGTCTGTTGGATTGGGTCCAACCCCAAGTTTACAAGGGAGTGTGAGCCGGGATATTCTTTTTAAATGCCAGAGGAACCTAGAAAGTGGCACTTCCCAGCAGATCAGAATCCCGCTGGAGTCACCGTAGGATCAGATCCTGGTACCAGCATTACCCTTTGCACGTGCGTCTGCATTCAGGTCCTGTTTCTCGTCACCTCCAGAGCTCACCTCACAGTTCTGCCCCACCTTGTTCTCTGACTTCATTTCCCCCTGATTGCTGTGTCTCCTGTCCCGGCCCCTCTTTCTCTCTCTCCCAACATCATCCTTTCCTCCACACCTTCCCTTGCGTGTCAGAGTGGCCTCCCAAGTAATCATTGCAGAGTGCCCTCCCTCTCCTTCCGCTGACTGCTAAGATCCTTCCTGACCCTTAGTGCCACAAGCTGTAATGTCCAGATGTTGCATTTCATTAATGGCACAAGTACATGCAGCAGAGGAAATAAACTGTAGTCCGATGAGGTGGTGTGTGCTTTGAGCGCTGAGATTAATGGAAGCTGATGGATATCAGCACCTCAAAGGATCAGGTCTTTAGCTTATAAGCATTTTGTAGAGGGGAGCTAATTTCACTGGGGTTTTTAAAACAGTTCCTTTGTTGTTAATATCATACTAGTGCTTAGAGGAGCCAGCTGAGATCCAAACTTAGCACTACATACATCTACTGAGGGGCAGTCTCTGCCCCCAATTTACAGCTATGGCATGGAGGTATGGGCAGATTAATAGATTTTAAGGCCAGAAGGGACCTGGCCTCCTCCTGGATAGAACCAGGCCATTAAGTGACTTGCCCAAAGTCACACAAGAAGGCCGGGGCCAGCTTGAGATAGGAATCCAGGTCTCCTGAGTGCTAGCTCAGTCCCCTATCACTGCAATCATAGAATACTATGACTGGAAGGGACCTCAAGAGGTCATCGAGTCCAGTCCCCTGCCCTCATGGCAGGACCCAGTACTGTCTAGACCATCCCTGAGAGACATTTATCTAATCTGTTCTTAAATATCTCCAGAGATGGGGATTCCACAACCTCCCTGGGCAATTTATTCCAGTATTTGACTACCCTGACAGTTAGGAACTTTTTCCTAACATCCAACCTAAACCTCCCTTGCTGCAGTTTAAACCCATTGCTTCTTGTTTTATCCTCAGAGGCCAAGATGAACAAGTTTTCTCCCTCCTCATGACACCCTTTTAGATACCTGAAAACTGCTATCATGTCCCCTCTCAATCATCAAATCCTAGGGTTAGAAGAGACCTTAGGAGGTCATCGAGTCCAGCCCCCTGCTAAAAGCAGGACCAACTCCTTCTAAACCACCCCAGACTAGACCAGTCTTTGTTTCTGCATGTGGAGCCTGGAAGAGGTACGATGCTTTATCAGTAATTGGTGACAGCAGGAACCAGATTTTTGGTAGAATGCACAGGGTCTTCCAACATGACACGTCCAAGGCCTTCTCTGGTTGTGGATAAAACAATAATACGAGGAGGAACAAAAAAGAATTTTAAAAAATGGTGGCCCCAAACATCTCTTAATTTTTTGTAATATATGTGCATTACAACAAACAAGTCTTCTCTAGAGCTGCCAGATTGTTCTTCAGTGCCTCGAATGTTGTTTTACAGTATGAGAGAGCCGTATCTCTCACTTCTTGGCTGGAAAATGGCTAGTCTGCAAAACCCATAGCTAGCATTCTCCTTATGCAGGAACAAAGGCCTGCTAAGAAATCGGTTCAGTTGGGTTTTTTTAAGCATGCATGAGGTAAGTCCAAAAAGTTGCTAAAGTTCTACTCTAAAAAAATGAATAAAGCCCCTCTCTAATTCTCCTGTTACCCCTAAATCAACTTCATTCAGTGTTAAGCCTTACCACCTCTTTGTTTCCCCCTACCAAAAAAGTCCATTTTTTGTGGTAATGCCTCAATAAATATTAATGTCTTTCCCAGATGCAGCCATTTAAAATATACATGTGTGTATATATAAAATAACAGTCTGGATACTTTATATGGGTGCCCAGTTGCAGTTAAACTGGACTGAAAAGCCATCTCCCCGCAACCCCTGACTGATTTTTCTGGGGGTCAGTGGCCCTCGATCCAAAAAAGGTTCCCCACCCCTGACATGTCGGCAATGGCAGAATGAGACTAGAATGCTACAATACTCAGGCCAAAGTTTTCAAGAGTGACTCTAATGATTTTGGGGGCCCAGCTTCAGATCCTGCAAAGGAACCCTATTTCCAGAGGGCAGGGCCCAGCACTTCCAGAAACGAACCTTTAACACGTCTTTAGTTAGGCCCGGCAAATCACTAATCGTTGTTGGGTATCTTGGGGCACATCCCTGAAGCCTCAGGATGCTGGAGTGGTCTTCATCTCAATGAGGTCCATGAGAGGTGAGGTCCATGAGAGGTAATCAGGCCTATAAGAAGCAGTGAGTCCGGATTGGCAATGGGCAACCTGGGGTCTGCAGGCCACATGCAGCCCATCAGGGTTCTCTGTGTGGCCCATGAGACATTTTGTTTACTGTTGCCCACGTGCAGGGTTACCAGATTCCTCTGGTTTCCGTCTGTGTAGTTTTTGCCCTAAAGTGACCCACACGTAAAGCAAGGGCCCATGAAGTGAGGGGCATGCGGATTGCACTCAACTCTGACTGTGGGATCCGTGCGCTCCCTCTGCAGCCAATCAAAACTCTGCCATGTTTCAATCAGCACAGCCCGCAAATGCTAGGTACGCAAGTGCAGGCGGCCATCTTGTGGACCACTGAGAGGAAGGAGGCCCACTCTTGTGGCCCACTCAATAGCCTAGGTTGTCCATTTCTGGCATAGATAGTCCGCTAGTGGCTTAGACATCAATGGAGTTTTGCAGATTGACACCAGCTGAGGACTTGGCACCAGACATTTTAGGTTTGGTTGATAGGAGGTTCGACTTAGGTTGAATTTCTGTGTGTGTGGACCTAGATGGAGAGAGGTGGGAAAAAAATTGAAGCTGGGAATAATTTTCCTGATTAATTTATCCCTTATTTCTGTGTGCATGTTACCTACAAACAGGTCATGCTTCTTAAGACTTTGCAATTACTCTGTGAATCGTTACCTCTTGGTTTGTTTGCAAACATTTGTTAGGGACAGTTGCTTGCATTGGTCACATGGCAATATTTGTTTTCCCTGCTTGGATGACCTAAGCTTCCTAACTGGGAGGGGTCCCTTTAGCTATTTGCAGATTATCTGTGAGTGTTCGTAATTGTTTGAATGCCGCAAAAGGAGTGTTTGCAAGTGAGAGCGTTTCTGGCTTGAAGTGGCAAATATTCATGTACACTTGTATGCACAATGCTTTTCCTTTTTGGAAATATATTTGCTAATACAATTTTTCTCACCAAAAAATTCAGATGAAAGGGGTCATGAGATTCCATCAAAGGGAATCAACAGGGCTTATTTGCAAAAATAGTAGTGAATATGTTTACACTGCATTCATTCACTCAGCTGTGCTCGTATGACATGAAGTTTTGTATGATTTTGGTTCTGTGTACACCCAGGCAACTAAGGCTCTTCATAGAAGTTGCCCTCTGACAACAGGGCATTGATCCATCTTTCACTGCTGAACTTGAATACCAAAGCAGAAAGCAGCTGTGGTTTGGACACTGCGCTTTTACCTTTATCTACATCACACAAAGAACCAAGGAGGTTCTACATTTGTAAGCAAGAGGAAAGCAAGCAGCAAATGATTGGAATAAAATAATAGCTTTCGTTTGTGAAACTTATGAGAAAAACGGTCAGAAAAGGGTCATAAATGGTTTAAAAATAATAGAACTCTGTAATGTTGCAGGCTGGTTTTGCTGGTTTTTTTTTTGGGGGGGGGGGGCGGATTGTAATTTTTGAGACGCATACAAAAGAATCAGATTCTTAAGTTTTGTGTGTGTGTGTTTGTGGGAGGAGTGAATGTTTGAGAGGAGTAAATAAAGTGAGGGAAGGAAGCAAAGTTGATTTCTGGTTTATTATTATTAATATTATTATTTTGTTGTTGGTAAACCCTGGAAAATATACATCTTTCTCCTTTAAAGTTCTAATTCAAGGCATGAATGTGTGAGTTCTGAAGGGACTTTGGGACTGCGGTAAAAAATCGTTGTCATAGTAACAGAAAGGGAAATAGGCCTAGCTCACCTGGGACTTTAACTTACTGCAAAAGCTGAATTTTTTTTTTTTTTTAAGAAAAGCACTCAGCAAATGAAATAAATAAATAAATTGTCCACTGTATGCCATGCCAATTCTTAAACTATTTAAAATCTCTCTCCTATACTAATGCTTTCTCCCTCCCTCTTCTAAGCCTACGCAAATGTTCTTGTCCCAGTTAAACCTGGTTTTGTTCTCCAAATGTAAATGTGCTACTAGAACAGAATCATCGAAGTTGTTCACTTTCAAATATTTCTTATCTGTCACACTAGGATGGTGATACCGAGGTTGGAGAGTGCTTTTGAATCTGAAAAGTGCAAATGTTTGCAAACTGTTGTGTGAACCCCTTGTATCCCTGAAATTCACGAGTCTGAGCGGTGCAGATATTATTAGACAGATTGATTTGCTTATTCACATGGAAGACTTTTGTACTGAAGGGTCTGTTGAGAAACTACTCTCTAGTGATAGGATGTCAAGGTTGTGCAAAATCCAAGCACCGTGGTTCATAAACGTTTGGAGATTTCTGCCAAGAGTGCTGGAGACGCAACTTACATAAATGACAAGCTACGATCTTGCAGAATTGTAAAGCACAACAGATCGGTATATTTGAAAGAAAAAAAAAGTGAGAATTTGTACACCGCCAGTATGTATACCTACTCTAAATCATCACCTATAGTCTGCATTGACTCTGCTATATTGCCTTAACTTCTGTTTTTGCCACCCTCTCTCTTACTATTATGAAAGAGTGTAATTTGGACTGTCAACAGTTCTATTTATGTTTAATAAAAACATAGTAACTAAAAGGGCACTGTCAACATGAAATCTGGTCAGCTTTTTTTTTAATGAGCTTAAACTAGTTTCAAGCCTTTTACCTGCCCCAGAGTTGCCCTGCCAATTTTTGTGGTTTTTACGCTAGCATTATCCACCAATATCGGTGCACAAAAGCACTACGCAGAAAGAAGAGAAACTGGCTAAACACAAAGGACATTCAAATCCACAAAGTAAGGACATTACAAAAAAACAGAATGCCAGATTTTTAACAGGTATAACCCAGTATAACTGACGGAGCTAGGCTGACTTCCAGCAATTAAGGGCCAAGACCAAAAAGGATATTTAATTTCCTATTTCATTTATAATCACATTAGATGTTACTTATAAGTAACAAATGTCAAAGAGAAATGGGATTGATTTATTTTATTTTTCAGGCAATCTGGTTGTACACCCTCATGTCCCTCACTATAATATCAATGCAAAGCAGGTAAATACTAGATGCTAGTTTCTTGTTAACGGAAATGACATGGCCTTTTCTCTTTGCAGATTCTTCTTGAAATTTTTCCTCAAGTGCAATCAGAATTGTTTGAAAACAGCAGGGAACCCCAGAGACATGAGACGCTTTCAGGTAAGTGTTAGGAGACTCAGCATTAAGTAAGTTGTCTGCTTTCCTTTCTTTTCCTTTCTTTCACTGATATGACTCATAATAAACAAGGCGACAGTAAATGATAAACCCCGTCAGATATTGTTAAAGATTTTCTTCATTTGCTGCATTTAAGCCTTTTTTACCCTCCTCCCTCCCTGAATCCCCAAGAGGGGAGGGGGGACATTGTACTGTACCAACCAGCGGTGGATATTTGATTTGACACCCTCGGGCAAAGCATTCACACCCACAGCAGGGATCATGTTTGTGATACTTAGATGCCTCAGAATTTTTCAAAGTGGCTCTGTACATGGTACACAAGCAACCTTCCCTTTTATTCCCCACTCGCCCCTGTTTTTAACTCTTGCACGCCCTCCCGTTCAGCCTCTTTAAAAACAGCAGCCAAAAGAGTCATGGTCACTTTAAGATCTCGCACAGCAAAGCAACAAGACCCCTGGGACAGTGGCCCAGCTGCTTTGCAGAGAAATCTGCCACTGGTTTCATCATAGCTGTCGCTGATGTATTGAGAATACCAGCTAATAAAAACACAGAGGGAGGCGAAGTGTGTCAGGTTGCAAACACTGGTGAGGAGAAAGGCAGACACGGTCTCTCCTCTCTCACCCCTACTCTTTTAAGCAATTAGATTTAATAAATAAATATTGCACCTGTAATTCCCCCCTCACAGAAATTAAAACCATTTCTAAGGCTCCCTGGCAAGGTTTCAGGGCATTTTACTGTGGTTAAAAAAGCGACATTAAAAAATGGCTCCTCTGTATCCCATGTACAGGGACAGTCTGGCCTAATGGCAAGTCAGGAGACTGAGGTTCTATTCCAGTCTCGGTAGGGTGACTATCCATCCTGTTTTTCCCAGGACAGTCCCGTATTTAAGGTCTGTTCCCAGCCTCCCGACTTTTTTTTTCCAGTGGGCACATTGTCCCATATTTCCACTGCAGCAGGGGGTGAGGAGCTGCTGAAGACCCGTGCGTTGTCCCTCGCCCCTGCTCGAGGGCTAAAGCCCCACACATTGGCAGCCCCCCTTGGTATCCTACATTTGGCCTGGGGAAATATGATCACCCTATGACTTGGCCGTTCCGCTCTCTTTGACTCTGAGTAAGTCAGTCCACAGTTCTGTGCCTCAGATTTTCCACCTGTAGATGGGGCTAATGCAGCTCACAGATCTCTTAAAAAAATTCTCTGATTGGCCCTGAGTCAGGAAAATACTTACACACATGCTCAAGTGCTTTGCTGAATCATGACCTTTGAGCTCTATGGAGGCAAAGGACTATAGAATCATAGAGCTGGAAGAGACCTCAGGAGGTCGTCAAGTCCAGCCCCCTGCCCAAGGCAGGACCAACCCCAACTAAATCAACCCAGCCAGGGCTTTGTCAAGCCGAGTCTTAAAAACCTCCAGGGATGGAGATTCCACCACCTCCCTAGGACTATCTAAGTAAGTGAAGCAAATATTTCTTGTCACTATCACAAGTATGTTGCCTCCTTTCATCGTCTGTTCTAGCAAGGATCAGTTTGGTAGGGGAAAGGTTGCTTGGCTGGCTGATCTGCAGGACTTGACGTTATGAGAGCTGTATTTCATTGCTGATTCTGCCACAGGCTTCCTGTGTAGCCCTTTGAGCAAACCATGCCACCACCCCATGCCTCAGTTTCCCCATTTGTAAAATGGAGACTGTATTTCACGGGCGTTTTATAAGGGCTAGTTCGTTTACTTTAGTAGCTAGATATTGCAGTGATAGGCTTAAGATAAATGTCTAAAATACACAGAAAGCCAATATGGCTGTGCCTTTTTTCGAAAAAACTTCACTTGCGTCTAGACTACAGCCGCGTTCTTTCGAAATTAAATCGAAAAAATGCGGCTTTTCTTTCGATGGCGGTAAACCTAATTTCATGAGGAAGAACGCCTTTTTTCGAAAGTGCTCTTTCGAAAAAAGGCGTTCTTGAATGCAAACAGGGCGTTTTTGAAAGAGAGCATCCAGACTGCCTGGGTGCTTTCTTTTGAAAAAGCGGCTTGCTTTTTCGAAAGTACTGCTTGCAGTCTAGACGCTCTTTTTCGAAAGAGGCTTTTTCGAAAGATACTTTCGAAAGAGGCTTGCAGTCTAGACGTAGCCTATGAGTGCATGGTGCATGGTCCTGCCATGAGTGCAGGGGTCTGGACTTCTTCTGGTTCTATGGTTCTGTGATTCTATGGCTAGGACTCTATTCTGACTCCTGTATATGCAACGCAAATTCTCAGTCAAGCTGCTCTGCTGCAGAATTTTTGCAGGGACAGCATTGTCTAGGTGGGAAAGTCAACAATGCCTATAAGAATAAGGATAGGGCTGTGAGACTGGCACTCATGTGCTAGACTCCTACCTGTGCATTTGAGTTGCTGAGTGGTCACAGCCAGGTCTCAATAAATATTCTGTGCCTCAGTTTCCCCGTCAATACAATATGAATGAAATGTGCTTGCTTATAAGATCTGTTGGAAGGTTTGGTTCATGGGTCAGTCCTGCCGTTCTTACATGAATAATCCAATTGATGTTGGCAAGGTTACTCATATGAGGAAGGGTGGCAGGACTGCATAAAGTGCTTTAAAGATGAAGGGGCAGGTGGAAAAGAGCATTTTAAAAATCTGACCACTAATGTTGGTGCCCAGAATGAAAGCTAATGGGTTCTGAACACTCCAACATATTGAATCATGGGTGGTTAGGGTTGGAAAAGACTCAATATCTATTCCATACAGCACGAGATATATGGCACACAGAGAGCCACAAAAGCACTAAACATTTCCATTGGTGGCATACAATGGCCATCATCATTAAAGGCTTCATGCACCAAAAATTATTGCGAGTTGGTGGTTGAAATTTTTTCATCAAAATACTTTTGGACAGAAAATGGCTTTATCTGATAAAGTAAAAATGTTCACAAAAAGGATCGTTGTCAAAAACTTTCAGGTTTTCAGTAAAAACCTGAAAAATGAACATTCCAGTTGCCAAAAACAAACACAACAAAAGTTTTCAAGTTGCAAACCTCAAAAAAATCACCGAAAAATGTAAAGACCAAAACAAAACAAAATATAACCCCCACTTGTTCATTTTTTTTAAAACTTTTTTAGTGGGAAAAAATAGTTATTTGTAAATAGACTAATTATCATTCAAGGGGTTCAGATAATTCATCGTTATCGCCCCATCTAAATTTAGGGAATGCTCATGATATCTTGGATACAACACTCTGTTAACTTTCAGCAAATGAACCTTGGCTTTTTAATGGCAACCCCATCAGCAAAGGAACATAGATTGTTATTTTGATCCCAGATGTTGCCTGCCAAAATTCCAAAGAAAAATCTGAGACAGGAAGAAAAATCATCTCATGACTCGTAAATGGAGCCAGCAAGTACGAAGACTGACCAAGAGAAAATGATTTTGGATTGTAGTGAAATGAAACTGTAGGGAATTGTCTTTTTGTCCTGTGTTTTGTACAGGGCTTAGAACAATAGGTGATCCTGGGCAGAAATTGGGGCTGTTAGACAGTACTGCAATAAAAAAATTGAAATACATAAGAATGAGGAGTCCTGTGGAACCTTAAAGACTAACAAATTTATTTGGACATCGGCTTTCTTGGGCTGGAACCTACTTTTTCAGATGCATCTGATGAAGTGAGTTCCAACCCGTGAAGGCAGTTGCTCAAATAAATGTGTTCGTTTTTAAGGGCATGTGTAGACTACATTTTTTTCGAAAGGAGATCTGCAAATTCAGTGCTAATTTGAATATCTTCTTCTGATTGCATTTTCAAAAGCGGGTCTTTCGAAAGTGAACGTAGTCTGGATGCAGTTTTTTCAGAAAAAAAACCCTCTTTTTCGAAGAACCTCATAAACCTCGTTTTTTAAAAAAGGGCTTTTTTCCCGAAACCCTCCTCTCCCTCCTCCCCCGTGTCCAGACTACTTTCACTTTTGAAAGACCCACTTTCAAAAATGCGATCGGAAGATGATATGCAAATTAGTGCCGAATTTGCATATCTCCTTTTGAAAAAACCCATAGTCTAGATGTGCCTTAAGGTTCCACAGGACTCCTTGTTGCTCATAAATCAATTATAATATTGGTTAGAGGCATCCCCAGAATGAAACTCTGGCTCCCAGAACACCTCCGTTTTAGAGAGGTTCAAATCTAGTTTCAGTGTTTACCGCATTGCCACATCTCTACGGTAGGTGAAACCAAACTCCTGGGTTTGCACTATGCCCTGAACTGTGGAAGAGTTTGGATCTGTATCCAGATTTTCTGGCTGAGGCCAATCTTCAGCCATCAGCCTTGTTCCCAGTGTGATTCTCTTGCCTCAGATTCCAAGGTGCTGATGTTATGGAGCCCGGATGAATTTAAATTTCCAGCTGAACATGCAACAAGGAGACTGAAATCAGCCTTAGTCATTCATATGGTTACCAACGGAATGCCGCCTGGCATGCCTCGCACACATGCCTCTGTTGCTTTTGAACTGCGTACCAAAATCAGCAGCTTATTGGAGAAGAAAATGAGCTGGGATGGACTCCTTCTCCTTCTGGTTTTCTACCTTGCTGCATGCCAAGCCTGAAAACGGAAGCCAAATGAAATTCTCTAGTTTTGTTTCATAGAGCTGATTTGAACTCTCTCTGCTCTCTCTCTCTGTACAGGTTTAGACCCTTAGAGTCACTCTTAAATCTCGAGGGTTAAACCCAAAACTTTGTCAAGAGACTCACTCACACACCCCTGGTTTCCCTAGTTCTGTCTCAACACCATGATGCTAGCATGACTTGAGTCCAAAATAATGGCAACATCTTGTTTATTTCAGTGAGAGCAGGATCTTAGTCCAGATTTGCTCAGAAACGTTCATGAGCTTCCAGACGAGCCAGGGCTTAGTTCCCAGTTTGTCAACGAGACTGAAATTTAGGTGACTTCAAGGACAAGGAAAATGTTGTGAACAGCTCAATATCAGTGTGAATAAGTTCCATGAGGGTTAGGTAAAGATAGAAAATGAATGTAGGAAATGATTTCCTTATGAGCAGTGCGGTGGGTAGGGTGCAAAGAGCATTTGGATGGGAATTCTCATCTTCTAGCTCCACCTAATTCTTTTCTCATTTTAATTTGTGCAAACACCTGTTTTATCTGCCTTGGCATCAGACAGACGCTGCCGGCACGCCTCCACGGTGTCAAAAGTTTAAACTTGCGAGTCGTTCCAAAATATTGGTTGTGCTCTCACACTCCAAACACATGTTCATTTTAATTCCACTTGGTAGGCTTTACATCAACAAAGGTATGAATGTGACATTTTAAAAAAAAAATAGGTTAGAAAGGACAGCTGTCAATCCTAGAAATGCGAGACCATCATAATTGTGTAAAGAAGAGTCGGACTCCGAGGCAAAAATAGAAACAAAGCTCTTCTATTGATTTTCATGATTTAATTCATTAAGTTTAATTTGTGGACAAGACCAAAAGAATTTCAATGGGTTTCTTTAGTATTATTAAATCCTGTGAAAACTTACGCAGGTACTTACCTTTACTTACATAAGTAAATTGACTTCAGGTTTGTCACTCATGTGATACATTGTGCATGAAAACCTGCTAGATGGCGAGTTTTATTCATTTACTTCTACAGGTTCAACCTCTCTAGTCTGGCACCCTCAGGTCCTGGCCAGTTTTGAACTAGAGAATTTTCCTGTCCACGGAAGGTCAATATTGTCTAAGTGCATTACCAACATTTCCAATGCTTTCTGGGCTGTTAGAGGAAATTTAGGGGTAAATTAGAGCTAAATAACAGCACTGATACCCAGGACTGGTGGCTGTAAACATACTTTATGGAACTGCCAGAAACTTTGCCATGCCTACGAAAAGTGGACATCCGGCTGATTCAGATCCAGCCTGACCATGGATGTTTCTGGACCAGGGAGTTCTGGGTCAACCTGTATTGTGATAGCACCTTCCAACCCCCATGCAGGGATTGGAGGCCCAATTTACTAGACAGTGTCAAAACAAAGAACAGAAACACAGACCCTTGCCCCACACTGACATGGTTAAGATTTGACCTAGTTTGCACTGGCCTTGGTTTCCTCTGAGGAGACTTTGTATGAACTTGGGTGCATTGCAAAGCATGAAGCACACTCGGGTTTTACTGTTAACACAAGTAAACATGATGTAGATGTTGCGCTATATGATTACCTTTTCCTGACATTTTCAAGCATAATTGGCTGGATTACTCATAACTTGGAAGAATCTCAAGGTAATGGTTATGATTAGAGATGAGTGTGAACCACAGAGCCTGGTCTTTAACTGGATCACCACCAAAGTTAAACTTTGGCTTATTTGTAGGAATGGTATGAGCCTTAGTGATTATATTGCACTGCTACATTAGACTTTTTTTTTTTTTAAGAAAAAGTTCATTTATTTTGCACCTGTTTTTAAAAAAATAGAAAAACAAACAGGTTAAATTAACACTGAATTGTAAATGTAATGCATCTCCAGATGCCTACAGAGTGTGGGGGCTTTTTTTCAGGGGGAGGGCTGCTTTTTTGTTTCTTGTTTTTTAAGAATAGTTCTTCAGTTTTGAGAGCAACACCAGATGGTTTGTGATCTCATCAACTGTTTGAAATGTGCTTTGCTACCGAGCCGGAGCTTCAAAGACACAATGAAAATCACTTAACTTGTGGCCTTTTTGACCAATAATGGAGTCAGTTTTCTACTGTTGAGAAAAACCATCTATCTGAAAAATGAAATGGCTTGTGATTGTTTTATTTTAAAATATTTCCAACACACACACACACCTTTCTTACATGCAACCTAATGGCTAAAAGCAAGAGACAGAAACCAGGACCCCGCGTTCTGTTTCTTAATCTGCCCTTGACTTGAGTTTTGACCTTGAGCAAGTCAGAACATCTAGTATGCTCCTTTATTCATATGTAAATTAGGTGCAATAATCTTTCATGGGGGATGTCGTGAGGTTTAATTAATGTTTGTAAAGTGCTTCGCAACACTTGGATGAGGCATTAGAAGTGACCTACACTATTTACAAAACCAGAATTCAGGAGGTTCTGATGGTAGGAGATGCTCCGTTGGTGTGTGCAGGGGTAGGGAGGACCTCTTGGCTGACATAGCAGGCACTAGACTGGAGACTTTGAGAACTGAAAGGATAAACCACTACGGTGTGTACCAAAGAGCCACGGTTCTGTAATCGTGGCTGTAACAGATTTGCATCCTCTGTGGATTGGGCCCCGATGGGCGGAACCAGTAACATAGACTCACCAGAGGGCTGTGGCAAAGTAGGTTGAAACTTGGTCATAAAATACGTCCCAAAGTATTTTTTCATTATAATAACCATGCACTCTGTGATGGTCATTTATAGCAGTGACTTGCCTCAAGTATTTGAAGTCACTTCCTCTAAACTAAAACTTGCGCAACTTTCAGAATTGGGGAATATTTTACCCAGCGCTGCAATGGGCAAGCTAGACTAGTGAGTGGGCCGCATGATTGGCCCTCCTTCATCTCAGTGGGCTACAAGATTATTGTTACCAAGATGGTCTGCTGGGGGAGGGTAGTTGTGCTCACTACGCTTGTGTCCATAGAATTTGCAGGGGGGAAGGGTGCCGATTGAACCGTAGCAGCGCTTTGATTGGATGCAGATGGAGCGCACAGCTCTCACAGTCAGTGTTGTATGCAATCAGCACGCACCTCACCTCATGGGCGCTGTCTTTATGGGCATGTCTCTTTAGTAGTACCAGTAGGAGGGAGGTAACAAAGTTTGTGGACGAAACCCAGCAAAATCTGGCAACGCTGCACATGGGCAACAGTAAACAAAATGCCTCATGAACCACACATTGATCCCGATGGCACTCTTGCGGCTTGCGGCCCACATGCTGCCCACCACTGTCCAAATATTGGCCCCACAAGTTCTAGCCAACTCAACCCATCCGCACATTGATTAATGAAAATATTTGTCCTTTGAGATGAGATCCTCAATGGAGCTGAGCTGTTTACACGGGCTGAGGATCTGGCCTCGTTGTTGTATATTGGCAATTAGCGTTCACCCGTACTGGAAATGTGAGCTTAATACCCCCGCATCCATCAGCACCGTATTCTCAGAGGGCAATTCCCCCAAGAGCAGCATAGAAAACCATGATGCATGATTCCACTCCACTTAATGAGGCCTTCTCCCAGGGAACTTGATTGAAGTCCAACAATACTTAATGGTAATGACCGCTGCATAATGGGGGCGGGGGAGGGGACGGTAATTCTGTTGACTTGCACTGAGGCACTTCAGCTAAGATGCTTCAGCTGAGAGTCAGCACTAAAGCATTAGCCTCCTGTTGATTGGGAGTTCTCCTTGCTCCTGGATCATTCCGATCAAGCAGATCCTATAGCCCCATTGTTGTTCAGAAATGGGCAGGAAAGTATTAGCTCTCCCCACAGGCTCATCTGGAACAATCTGTAGCAAAAGCAGAGAGAAGGGCGAGTGCCTGCCCATGGCATTTGCAAGAAACCATGACATGCGTTTTCCTCGTCTCAGTGCTCCAGAGGAAGGAGGAAAGGGGCAAGACATAAAGTATATTCCTAGGGATATTGCTTCCTGAACCCCGAGTGGCTCAGTTCATCCCTGAGCATGTGAGAAAAGCTCACCTAGGCTCATAATTACGCCACAAGTTCCAACATACTAGAACCCCAGGCACCAATATGCCCCGTTTTTTTATTTACGTGTGGAATAAATTTTGCTATATGCACCAAGACATGTGCACCAGTGGAAACATGCTGCTGGCTACGGGCACGCTAATAATCATCTGGGTAACATCTGAATCTCTTCTGGGTGGCCACCCAAATGCACAGCTTACAGTGAATACTTCCGGGCACTCTTGTGCCCTTGAAATAAGGGCCAAGCAGCTAGTCCTCTGTGCCTTCATTGTGGGAGTGGGGGTCTAAATGTGAAAGTCCCACTGAAATCAATGGAAGTTTGTTGCAGAGGGAGGTAACTGGCATTTTTCTAATCACTGTTAAGCCCATCCCCTAGTTCAACTATACAGCAAACACAGTCCTGAAGTCCTTAATTAAAGCATCTAGTCCTGAAGTCTTTAATTAATCAAAACTCCCACTGGCATCAAAGGGAATCTTGCCTGAGTGAAGACGGCATAGGAGGCTCATATGGGATAGCTTCCATCCAGATAGAAAATAATAATTAAAAAATCCACATAGTTATTCTTTTGGAAAAAGTAGAACTAACATGGTACCATGACTGACTGTACAATTAAAGGGAAAAGTGAATCAGGAATTTAATATTGTTTCCAGATGTCAAGTGTGATAAAGAACTTTTTCTTCACTTGGAATGGTAACAAGAATTGTTATTTTAGGGGTCCTTTCCACAGTGCTGAGTAAGGATAACCAGTTACTGGTTAACTAGTACCTGGGTGCAGCCTTGTGGGGATTGGGAGCTGCCCCTCCTTCGCACTTGGGGCTGCCAGTTGCTGCTCCTGGCCCCCAATAGGGGGGCTGGCAGGGGCAGCCAACAGTCCCAAGTGCGAGGGGGTCAGCACCGGCAGCTATGCATGCATGGGGGTGGAGGCAGGAGCAGGAACCCGCTTAATTGGTTATCCAGTTTAACTGGTTAACTGATTAACCAGGATTTTACATCCCTAGTGCTGAGATGTGCTGCATGTACATAAATGTACGTATGCGTGTGTATGCATGTGTAAATAGGTGTGTTTAGGGCTATTGAAGCAATGTATATTGTACATATGCAACATTGTACGCGTTGATATGAATATATACAATTTGGGGTGGAACACATTTGTATGTGTGCGTGAGCAGAGGCAGATTTAGTGAGCGTATGAAGGGGAGATCATTTTGTACCTACAGTGCTTTTCAGCTCAGGATCTTAAACCACTTGACAATAGCAGCTAGTTTTCCTAGCAACACATCTTCAGGATAGGTAAGAAATCCCTCTTCCTCGCCTCCCCCATGTACATTGAAATCTCCACCCTGCTGACGAGGGGACTCAATTAGCGAGGACCCTCTCTTGCCAACGTCCAGCTGTTAGCGTCCCAGGTTTAAATCTCAAGACTGTTAATCAAAGCCATCTAGACAGCTCTTTGCTGTCAGAAGGGGGTAGCAAAGAGGTGGTCACTCACTCAGCTAGCCAGGTGAAGACTTGTAAATTAAAACCAGCACTTTGAATTGTGTTGGGAAGCAAAAGGGAGGCCAGGGCAGCCTGCAGAGCCCAGGTTGCATGTGCCAGACATGGTCCGTTCTCCGCAGTTGTGGAAACCGTAGCTTGGTCTGCAAGCAGAGAGCATTATAGTCACCCAGATGGGAAATGAGACTAGCACAGGGATGTAGTGAATGCAGGTTTGAATGTTGCAGGGGAATAATGAATTTATCACCGAGGCCAGTAAAGAGGATCCAGCCTGACTAGCAATGCAAGCAAATCTTAAGAACGACTGCAAATCCCACTTATAAGACCGCAAATGGCTCTCCATTATTCCTGAGACAGCTTAGACGCAACTCTGTGAAGGATCTTGTGAACGTGTTGCCTTGTCCTTATTTATTCGAACGGTTCAGGTCTTCGTTTTCCTCTCAAACTATGGTTTGGGGAACCGGATGACTCCAGGAATCGGGATGCGGAATGTTTTGCTTTTACATAACTGGTTAAAATCAAGCCCAGGCCAGCCCTAACCCCAAAGGGCCAGAACGTAGCAAAGCCACAACAATGTTTGGCACCAACTGGTGATCCTAGTGGAGCCATCACAACCTGAATGGGCATAGCAGCCAAATCTCACCCATGGAGGTGGTTTTACCAGATCAGGAATCAGAGAGGTTGGCCCAGGAGTAGCAGAGGTAACTTGTCTGTACTGTGGATAAATCTGAGAACTTAAATCTCCAGGGAAGCCAAGCCGGCACCTTTCACCAGCACTCAATGCACATAAAGAAAACAAAGCTTGCCATGTTTTACGATCTCGGGAGAACAAGTGGTATTGATGGATAGGCATTGAGAGCGGCACGGGCAAAAATGCCTATAAATGGTTAACAAGGTAATGGTAAGAAATGTTGACCTTGATTTGTTTAGCTAAGATGTAAAGATTTTTGAAGGTCAAAGGTGTCCTTGTGTAGTGTTTTGGAGTCTAACTGTGTCTGACCCTCTAACATTAAGCTGCTGTGGCCTGTAGTTTGAAGAGTGAAGCAAACCAGGGGGAAAGGGAGAAGGGGGAGAGAACAGGAAATGGAGTGAGGTGTTTCAGGAAGTTGTCAGGAGTTGACTGATTGATTCCAGATGGAAAGGGTCACCCTCCGTGACCCAGGAAATACTCACTGGGGGAAAGCAGTTGTTGGCTTGTGAAAAGGGAGGGCCTGGGAGCTAGAGACTATGGTGGAATGCATGTTCTGCTTCCTTTTATTCTTAAGACATTGAATTTTAATCTTCTGTATAAAACAATTTGATTGTCCTCACTCGGCAAAGGTGGGGGGTGAGTGGAGCTATATCTGGAGCTCTAGTAAACTTTACTACCATCATCTGAAACACTCTTACTCTATACTATAGATTAAAAAGTGAACCAGGAGAACCCTAGCACAGAAAACACAAGCTGTCTTTTACTGAATTGCAGTAATGCCAAGTGATGGGCCCAAACCAGAACCAAGCTCCCAAAGCCTCCAAAACACTGAGCGAGGTCAGATCCAGACCTCAGGCTCCATCCCGTAGGTCCATGCTATCCAACCTGCTGCATCATGTAGGTCCAACCACTATAGTGATAACAAACTATCCACACTGTTCTGAAAATGTAAATAGTTTTATGAGCCAACTAGCCACACCACAGCCATACGTTGGACACCACGGCAGTAGGTGGCAATCTCTTGGCCCTCTGGTGGTGAACCCAAGAGGTGATAAAAGAAAACCACACACGAGAGGGGTCTGACAGGAATATTCCTATACATTGGAGGGGGCTTAGCAAGATTGCAATTTCTATCTGGAAGTTAGCACTTGTGTTTCAGGGCATCACTAGAATATTATAAATGTAATGTAGAGCATGAATATTCTCTTTTTATGTATAGTTCCTTAGCCACACACGTGTGATGTGTATGATAAAATTTGTGTGTATTAGTATATTAATCTATATAATGTGTGTGTATTCTGTGTGGATATATAACATTGTCTTTGTGTGTGGGTATTTGTGTATTTTATACATACATATATATATATATGTGGGTGGGTGTATGTCTATATACATGTATGTGTATATATGGGGTATATTTTTGATTTACATTTGGTTACAATTTAAAATCTTGTCATAAATATTTCAGACACTGGAATGATTCAGGTCTATTCCCCCGTTGCCTTAGTGTGGTCTGTGCTGGCCAGTGAAAGATTAAAATTTATTTCCATTGTTTAATGGAAAATAATGAAGTGCATCTGACTGGGGTTTAACTATGTCATGCGGGAAATGTTCACTTTGGAACAGAGTCTCACTCCACCCAAATGTGCAATGATGAAATCAGTTGGCACACACCAAAGCAACACATTTTGTGACAGGAATGCATGAGAAGTATTAATGTACAGTATGACAAGAGCCTTTTGGAATGAATTAACCTTGTCGTAAAAAAAAGAGAGAGAGAGGGTGAGAGAGAGCGAGAGCATTCTTTAAACCAGCAAAATCCTGCAGGAGGGGCAAGGTTTCCCTGCTGTGTGCTGAATACAGTTCATCAACAATTAAAGCCTGAAATTCTCTTACTTAAAGCATGACAACTGCATCTTTGAAAATTCATACACACGCTCAGGAGTCAGTTCCTTAACAGCAAGCTGCGAAAGAGGGCAGCTCTGTCGAAGCCAATGTAGTCCTGCTAAGGCTATGGACTTCAAAGTTCTAATGAGATGCACGTTCGTCGGACTTGTTAAAATGAAGGGTTTCTTTTTTCAATAAATGTGGTTTAAAGACTCAAGTATCTCTGCGTTTAATAGATTTATAGCGGAGGACATTTTGTTTTAAAGAGAGATCTCCATGAGATTCAGTAACTAATACAATTATTTCCTCTAGGAATTTACTTGTGTCCTATTAGAACCCAGCGAGACTGGGCACAAAAGGGCAAGATTTTCAAAATCTGTGATTTTGAGAGCCACGATTTTTGCATGCCCAACCTGAGACACCTTAAAGGGGCCTGATTTGTATTGAAAGTGTCCACTTACGGAAAATGAGGCCTTACTACCCCTGGTTGCTAATGGAAGTTTCTGCTTAGCTCAGAGGATAGAGAGCAATGTTTTAGGAGCAGATGGTTGTAAGTTTGATTTCCTACGATGCACGTGTGTGCAGTATAGCAGATGGCAGTGCTTCTATACGTACATAGCAGAGGGCATGTTATTTGGATGCTCCGCAGTCTGCCCTCATTCTCTGTACCTACAGACCTCTATGCTACAATGCATGACAGAAAACGAAACCTGAGATTGTCTCTAATCACTGGTTCATTATGTCATGTACATTGCGGATAGCATATGGCCCTTCGGATGCCATGTTAAACAGACTGAAGGCACAGGATAGAAGCGGAAAATACTCCTCTGCCCCAGTGGGAAATAAACAATTATATTTTAAAACTAGAACAAGGATTTTCATGCAGTATAATAATAAATACATCAAAAAGCTGAATACTGAAACAAATAACTTTCCTGCTTTTTTCCCTAGGTTGTGTTATCAACAACAGTGAATGTTGATGGGCATGTCTTGGCAGTGTCTGACAACATGTTTGTTCATAACAACTCTAAACATGGACGGAGAGCAAGGAGACTTGACCCCTCAGAAGGTTTGGAACTTTGTCTAGAATACGGTACACAATGAACACAAACAGCCACACTTTGCATTTGGATTTTTTGGTGGGCGTGGAGAACCCCAGGGCCTTTTTAGAAGGAAGATGAACCAAAAAAATAAAAATAAAAATGCAGAATAGGGTCCTTCTACCTCTAAGAGATTGACTCTCCAAGACGATCAGTTAGTTTGTTAACGCTTCTGCAGAGTTTTTTCTCTTCACAGTGCTGCATAATTAGCCAAGAATTTCAGACTTATTGCTCAGCTGGCCTAGACTTGATTTCAGGCAAATTAAGCAACATGACATCTTACTTAAACAGACACATTGCAGTGCAAGATGTGTATGAAAAAGTGTCAGTGGTTCCCTAAAACAAACTGTGTGCAAAGCATAACAACGCGCAGAAGGAAACTGACACTAATTGATTTTAGTTTGTTTGGCTAAGCAGGAACTGCCGTCATCTATGGACTGGTTCTTGGGGTATATTAAAGCAATTACCAATACCTGTATCTGTTAAGCTTCAACGTGGGTAAACCCCGCCTTGCTCTCCGTCTGCCCCTTTCACAAACTGCACTTCTGCAGTACAAGCACCACTTAAAACAATTTTAAAATCCTATCTCTGTCTCTCCCTGCTTCTCCAATCTCCCTGCAGCCTGTGAAAGAGAGAAGAGGTTGTGATGTTAGTAGAAGAGACAAGCAAGGCTATTATTTCATTACACTGTTTTGTTACCCCCTTTTAAAATGTGCCCTGTATCAACCTAAAGAAGAATTAATGAACTGGAAGAAAATGATTGAATCAGTAAAGAATTCAGAGTGGTGTTAATTCCCCCCCAGCGGGCAGTGAAATGGTAGAAGGAAAATCCCAGGATTCCAAGCCTAGGAAGCCATCCAGTTTTTCCTTGACTGATTGGATGTGATTGACTGGCTGTTCAAAGGAGTCTCATGTTTTTGGAGCCCTGCCAAAGTTCCCCTCCACCTCTGACCCTGTCAACATTGGGAATGGAGTGATGGATTGACTTTGGTTATGGCCTGGAAACCATATTGGGTTCCTGATGGGATGTATAGTCCAGAGGCCTTGAACATATGGAAAAGAGCAGAAAAAAAATCTATTCCATAAAGTCACAACATTATTAGATATTGTCTCTTGATAGGAACTGGAGGAAATGCAAGATATTTCCATCTCTCTTTATCCCATTGATAAACAGAGTAAATCGTAACACATCCCACCTACAACCTGCTTTTTTCACTCTTCTGTAATCATATGCTAATGAGTGTTTTTAAAACAGCCTTTGCACAATCACTTAAGTGTTTCACTTTTACACCCACTACAGTTGGCCTATTAGGCTTTAATGACACAATGTTAAGTGCAATAAACAGGGGAGCAATTAACACTACCAAGGCCGAGAACAAAATTATTTTATTTTATGCGGAGTTCCTTGGAATGGCAAAGGGCCTGCATGGGTGAACGAATTGAGGGTTGTGTCCTAGCTGTGGCAACACTGGTGAGACAAGCCAGCAATCCAGCTGCAGCAATGCAAGCCCTGTAAATTGGACAGGCAAAGCTGCAATAAGACACAATTTGCACCAGTGCAGTTTCTTTGGGCAAATAACAAGTGTTGCCTATCCACGCCAGTCCTGACCTAGGCTCCAAAACCAATTGTAAGAAAACTAACCTGTTATCTTTTTGTTTGCTTGCTTGTTTAGCCACACCATGCATCAAAGCTATTAGCCCAAGTGAAGGCTGGACTACAGGGGGAGCGATGGTGATCATTATAGGAGACAATTTCTTCGATGGGCTACAAGTTGTATTTGGGACCATGCTTGTATGGAGTGAGGTAGGCAAAAATGACTTACTATTGCATAGCCAAAGACAGATATTGCTGGTACTGGTTGGACCTCCCTGCTTTGGCACCCTCGGGACCTGACCTGTCCCGAACGAGGGAGTTTGCTGGACCAGGGGAGGTCAATTTCAGCCCTTCGACTCCTGGTATCTTGGCTCTCCACGGTGGGCCACCAGCCTTCCAGCTAACCTCCCTTCATGGTCACCAGGCCCTGGTGCTCACTGGCCCAGACTGCTGGGCTCCACTGACAGTCCTGGCTGCCAGGTTCCCAGCCACTGGATGCCCATCTGGCTCCCGCTCCCATCCAGCTGGGGCTCTCTGGTCCAGGGATTCTCTGTTCCGGCAACATCCCTGGTCCATCAGAATGGCAAGCAGCCAGACCACAGATGTTGCTGAACCACAGAGCCCCAGACCACAGGGGTTCAACCTGCATAGAGAAGGTAAATTGGGAACTACTATGTACCCCTTATCATAATAATACAAGAACTAGGGGACAGTCCATGGCATTGAAAGACAGTTACTTTAAAACTGATTAAAGGAAAGGCTTTTTCACCCAACACTCGGCTAGCCTGTGGAACTCTTTGCCATGTTATCTCATAATGTACATGCACTTTTAGTCAGATTCCAAAAAGGTCTCGATGCTTACGTGGAAGAATATCCAGAATTAAAGGGAGGACTAAAAGAAAATGCAGGAGTTTGGGAAAGGAAACAAACCTTCATGTTTCAGGGCATAAATCAACAATTCATTAACGGGGGCTGGGAAGACACTTCCCTTGGAATCAATTTATCCTGTAAGTGGCCTTCTGCAGGATTTCTTGTACTTGCTTCGGAAGAGCTGGCGCTTCACGTGATTGGATGCAAGGTGCTGGAGTAGACAGACCGCTGGTCTGAGCAGCTCTGGCAATACCTAGGAAGTCATAAACAGTTGTATCTGCATGAAAAACAACCAAGGGCCAATGGGGGAAACCTCAGACATCCCATGTATGACATGCTTCTCTCTTGTTATTTCCCAGCTGATCACACCTCATGCCATTCGAGTCCAGACACCCCCTCGTCACATTCCTGGTGTAGTTGAAGTCACACTCTCGTATAAATCCAAACAGTTCTGCAAAGGAGCCCCGGGCAGGTTTATTTACACTGGTAGGTGAACGTGATTTACTGGGGTGGGCTGGAACAGGAGTGTCTCTTCCTCTCACTCTTTTTTAAATACTTGCCACATGCCATTTGAAAACTGTTCTGCTATTTGCAGCATTTGGAAGTTTAATGAGAGAGCTTCATCATTGTGTAGAGGTTGTAAGGGACTGTTACTCCACATGTTAATATATTTTGCAGCTTAAAGCTCATGCTGATACAGTATGGCTCTCTCTCTAGATATATTCAGTGTACAGTAACTTGAGATCATTGCTCTGCATCCTGGAAGATGTTTTATTTATAATGGGTATTTATTTTACATTTCTCTCTCAGTGGGGGTAACCTCTTGTTTTCAGGAAGGCCCCTAAGGATAGGCAGAATGCCTTGTGTCTAAAGAAGCCAATGAGCTGAGTGCAAAATGAATTTTGATGGTTTTAATTTTTAAATGGACATTGCCAGTTTATTTTGTGGCCAACATTTACACACACACACACACACACACACACACACACACACACACACACACACACACTCTCTCTCTCTCTCTCTCTCTCTCTCTCTCTCTCTATAACTTTAGAAAGAGAAACCAAAGCAGCTAAACAACTAAAGAAGAAAAGAATCTTCTTTTGTTATCAGTATGCCAATCAAGCGGCAGCCTGTTTTAGAATATATTAATGTATTTATTTATTTAGATTGGAGATAAATTAGATAATTAATGAGAAAGAGAGAGGGCCAATTCTGATCTTGCCCCTGAATAACCTCACTAACCGTGGATTTATACCAGTGCTTGTGAGATAAGACTCCGGCCATAATTTTTAGTAAGCAAATTCCTGTCAAAAAGACTGCTTTGATTTACCTAGCTCTGTGCAAGGATAAATCTGAGCCCTCAATAGGTTGAGCACAACTTCTTTAACTAGCAGCTAACTAAATGGACCGCAAGTGACTGAGATCTCCAATCTACATGAAAATGTAATTGTATTGTACAGAGACTAGATTGAAAAAATCCATAAGGGACCCTGACCTAGCAACCCTTATGCAAATGAGCTTTCTCATGGATTTCACTTGCCAAGGGGTTGCAGGACCAGGGTTGTGTCTGATATAAAATTTACAAGGGGAGAATCTGTTAATTCTTGAGCATATCATGAGTCGGAACCTGAAAATTCAAGTTCTTCTGTGGTTGTTCCTACTTGTTTAGGCCCCATTCCTGCAAAGATATGAATGCATGCATACTGGAAAATCCAATGGATTTGGGCTGCTCACGCGTTTGTGTGTTTGCAGAATCAGGGCCTTGACAATGGAGAAATGCATAAAACAGAGCAATGTACGTCTATTATGGGAAAATTATTCTCCTTTTTGTAAGTCTGTATTTTATGAGCAGGGCTTATTTGTGCCATCTATAGAGGGTTGAAGTCAAACTATAATGCAGCTCTCTGACATGTTAATTAGTGTATTTACCAAAGAGGACATGAAGATGTACATGACAAATAGCAGAAGAGAGAGACGATAATATAATCTGCCTATTTTGCTCCTGTTATCAGCATGGAGATATCTGTTTGGATTCACTGAGGAGCGAGTGGGTGCTTACCACCATATGTTACACACTAGCACGTTAGCAGAAGATGCAGAGGTACATAAGCTGGTGTAAAATTAGACAACTTTTCAATCTATCTATCCAAGGACATGTAGTTCTCCCATCATCTTAGGCAAAATGATAAACACAGCCATTAAGGATAGATTCACCTGGTGTAATCAATTCCCCCAGGTCATTGCTGCTGCTAATAGCAGCAAAAACAACGTCCGAGCTATGAAAATAACATGTTTATTTTTCTCTCTCTGTGGCTGTGATATCATGAGTCTGTTTTGAAGAAATGCAAAGGGTTTAAAAAAAATTTCCATAGCTCTTTTTGTGCTCATACTGCTTTACAGATGTTACCTACTGCACCAATAAAATGCAGCCACTTCTTGGGTGGAGGATGGTGGCTGACGGTTACATACAATAATAGCGAGGGAAGGGTAATATAGCCAAACACAGGAAAGCCTCTCTTGTGGAAAGTAAAACAGCTAAAAATGTCTTTAATATGTCCTTGATGTTATAAGCATTCTGTGTAGGCGCTCAAATTTGTGTTGGAGAAAGTAGTCTCTGTGGAGGCAGATGGGTGGTTGGTCCATGAGGCAACCAATTAAAATGTGGTCCACACTGTGAAGAAGTGGAGAACCCTTTCTGTAAAGAGTGATAGAGATGCAGCCGTGTTAGTCTGGTGTAGCTGAAACAAATACTCTTTATGCTCATCTTCCATCAGGCAATTCTCCTAACAAACCCATAGGCCATAACACCAGCCCCAGAAGATTAAAGAGGGAGGAAGATGCAGATCGCCTCTTCTTATTATTATTTTTATGGTAGATTTTAAAAGCCCCACATAGAATCAGAATCCCAAGTGCTAGGCCTTTTGGCCCAGTTTTTTAAAGATACGTAAGTATCCTCCCCCTTGATTTGAATAGGAACAGGGTGTCTAAATGCTTTTACCTGTGAGAGCCTCAGGTAAAAGGTGCTAAGTGTCATGCAGAGTTAGAAGCACTGAATAGGTGGCTAAAGACAAATCATGAGTGTAATTATAATACTTAAATAATACTTAGAATCATAGAATCCTAGGGCTGGAAGAGACCTCAGATCATCATCAAGTCCAGCCCCCTGCCCAAAGCAGGACCAACCCAACTAAACCATCCCAGCCAGGGCTTTGTCAAGCCGAGACTTAAACACCTCTAGGGATGGAGTTTCTACCACCTCCCTAGGTAACTAATTTCAGTGCTTCCCCACCCTCCCAGGGAAATAGTTTTTCCTAATATCCAACCTAGACCTCCTCCACTGTAACTTAGTTTGGGGCACCAAACTAAATGACTTCTCGAGGTCCCTTCCAATCCTGTGATTCTATAATGATGATCATTTACATGTCTCACATTAGTCTGTATCTGCAAAAACAGAGAGGAGTTCTGTGGCACCAAAAAGACTAGCAGATTTATTAGGGCATAAACTTTCATGGGTCCAAACCACTTGTTATTGGCATGGAGACATCTGTTTAGAGTCACTGAGTAGCAGGTGGATGCTTGCTGCCATTTGTTACATCTCCATGCATCTGACCAAGTGGTTTTGACCCACAAACGCTTATGCCCAAACAGATCTGTTTAAGATGCCGCAGGACTGCTCATTTGTTAAAGATAATTTATACTTTCATATTGCATACAAAGCTAGAGACCTCAACTAAACATAAGGTGCGTCTACACTGCAGGGCTTAACTCGAAATAAGCTATGAAAATTGAGTGACGTCAATTGCGTAGCTTATTTTGAAATAATTTATTTTGAAATAGGGAGCATCAACACAGCGCTTATTTTGAAATAGAGCACTCTTCTGCCAATGTCCCTTACTCCTCGTACAATTACAGGAGTTGGAGGTTACAGGGTTACAGGAGTCGGAGTAAGAAGTCCTCCAGCTTGACAGTATTTTGATACTATTTTGAAATAACTGCCTGCTGTGTAGACACAGACTAAGTTATTTTGGACTAGCGCTAGTTATTTCGAAATAGTGTTGCAGTATAGACGTACCCACAGGGATTCATTGTGCGTAGACATGCTGGATCCTGAAACAGATGAAAGGAAGTGTTATTACTCCAATTTTACAGCTGGGGAATTGAGACAGAGAGAGATTAAGTAATTTGCCCAGAGTCACACAGAGAGTCTGTGGCAAAGTGGGGAATTCAACCCAGGTGTTGTGAGTCCCAGCCCAGCGTTTTAACCACAAGACCATCTAGCTCTATTATAAAAAGGTGGAGACAGAAAAGAAATGATTTTGAAATACACAATTCCTCCTGATTAGAGTAAAGCTTTCGATATTTAACATACAAGCAGTACTGCCATGTTCCACCTGATGATGCTTTAGTTTTTGTATAAAATAGCCCCACGGACAAGTTGAAGAAGAAAGTGATATAAACTGTTACATACACAAATCAGAGACAAATTTCAAGGGTAAATCTCAATGCCACTGTGGTGCCGTTACGGTAGTGCATCTGCTCCCTGTAATGTATGTTCATAATAGGCTACTAAGAGAGTGCTCTATGTGAGCAAGTCTGTAGTTGAAGGTCTGTCAGCATTTCCACTCTTTGGTGCTATCACTCAGGGGGCTGCAATTCAGCCATCAAATTCCTCTCATCACCCACATTTGGTGTGTGGTTTCTTCCATACGGATTCCATTATGGAAACTTCGTACCGAATTGAATGGGATTGAGAGTTCTATGGAAAAGTCTTGACAAAGCTACTGAAATGGCTATTGCTATTTTCTGGAGTTTGTTGAACAGCCTTGTTGAATTTGATCTTGTGGATATGATTCCAGAACGTTTTCTGTTATAGATAAAGTGCGAGAGAGATAAAAAGCGTGTCTCTTCTTTTAATCAATGACAATGTAAAATGTCATTCTCTAGGACAAACCATTGATCTTTAATAGCGTGAAGTACAAAAAGGAGAAAGTCGCGAATAACGGTTACACACCCAGTTCTGAGTTCATAGACTCCTAGGGCTGGAAGAGACCTCAGGAGTAATCAAATCCAATCCCCTACCCAAAGCAGGACCAACCTGAACTAAATCATCCCAGCTAGGGCTTTGTCAAGCCGGGACTTAAAAACCTCTAGGGATGGAGATTCCACCACCTTCCTAAGGAACCCATCCCAGTGCTTCACCACTCTCCTTGGGAAATAGAATTTCCTAATATCCAACCTAGACCTCCAACACTATAACTTGAGACGATTGCTCCTTGTTCTGCCATCCATCACCGCTGAGAACAGCCTCTCTCCATGTTCTTTGGAACCTCCCTTTAGGTAGTTGAAGGCTGCTATCAAATCCCCCCTCACTCTTCTCTTCTGCAGACTAAATAAACCCAAATCCCTCAGCCTCTCCTCATAGGTCATGTGCTCCAGCCCCCTCCTAATTTTGGTTGCCCTTCACTGGACCCTCTCCAATGCGTCCACATCCACCCTATAGTGAGTTCTGAGCGATCACCCTTTCCTTAGCCATTCTTGTTACAGGGAACCATTTGTTCTTCACAGCAAATGAAGCCGTTGCTTCCCATTGTGCCTATAATGAGATGTAAGCCCAAATTCTTGACTTCAATGGAGCAGTGTTGATTTGTGTCAGGTGAGGATCTGGCTCCTCTTGGATCTTTAACTTCACCCCAGCTCTGCATGTCGTTTGATGCAGGGAAACTAACCTAGAAAATAGTGTGACAGAAAGATTTTAAGCAAAGTTTTTCCTCATCTGTAAAAATGCTCAGTGATGTAGTCTGATCGATGCAGTGTAAGAATAGGCTGGACAAACAGCTGCCAGAGGTAGTCTAGGTTTATTTGATCATGCCTCAGCACAGGGGGCTGGACTTTGATGACTTGTCGAGGTGTCTTCCAGCCCAGCATTTCACTGATCTGTGGGATATACTGCAGTCCCAAGGGACTTGGGTCGGGTTATATATGCCAGCTGCACACTGTAGAAACACAGGTGCTGGTTTTTAAGGTTTGCCCATTGGAATTGACAATGCCTCGTTATCCTCCTCTGAGAAGCAGGATGGAGCTGGAAACGAAACATGGAAAGAGCATGTGATTTGCATGGGGACAGCTGCTGTCCTTCATGAGCCTATGGGGCATATTCCAGAAAGGGGCACTAATAAATAATAATAATAATAGGATCTTAGGGAATTGTCATAAATTAAAGGGTGATATAAGAGTTGGGGACACAGGGATCAGATTGGAGAAAAAGAAAGGTAGTGGTACTCTTTCAAGCTCCACCACAAAATACGCTCCACCCACATGATCTAACAGTAGATCATGCTGATGATCAATATATGTTTGATGGGCTCTAGTCACTTGGCTTTATTGTTGGGGGGGTCACAACACACCAATGGCCTCTGCTGAGCTCCTTAGTCTTGATTTCCCTTTTGTCAGACCTGGTCCAGAGGGCTTCATGAGCTTGGTTTCTCTTTGCAGAAGTTTATCAGCTACCCTTCTAGGCACTCCTAAATTCCTTGGATTTGCCCCTTCTTGACAGGAGGGAAGGGAAACAGGTGGCATCTCCCAAGACAATTTGCTGGTGGTGTCAGAATGAGCTGTCACTCACAGTAGATTGTGCATATCACCCTCCCTCTTTTGTCTACGTGATTTGATTGAGCCGCAAAGTAACAATGCTGCTACCATTTGGATACCATTGAGTATCTGAGTTCGCTTTTTCTGAGGCCTTGTCTCCAATTACTGGGAGATTGACGTTTCAGAGATCAATTTTCCAAGATTCTATTTAGTGGGTCTAATAAGGACCACCTCAATCAATTCCAATACTTCACCGGATTGCGAGGAGCAAGGGATATCGGTGGAGGAGTTTCTCCCATTGACCTCCCGCAGTGGAAATTCAACCTAAGGTATGTCGACACCAGCTATGCTATTCATGTAGCTGGAGTTGTGTATCTTAGGTTGACTTTTTCCCTTGGTGTAATCCTGGCCTGAGAAGAGTTGGGCAGAGCTATGGTTTCAGATTCTGCAAATGCAGACAGATGGCACCCGTTGCATAAGTGGAAGATGTTTTATTTATAATGGTACAGCTACAGATTTAGGACTTGACTGTACACAAAGTTCTTCCTGGTTATCTGCAACTGTGGACATTCTTAATCCAGAATTAATCATCCAAAAAGGATTAAGCTAAACTGGGCAACTGCAGAATAGCAAGTCTGATAAAATTCCAAGTGTAGACAAGATCTTACTTTTATTTTCAATGAAAGTATATTCTGGAGAATAAGAGGCAGCATAAAAGAAGTACTGGTATGACATACCAGCAGAAGATCATGCCCTTGCACAAAAGCAACTACAGAAGTCTTCTGTGCATTTAGACCTCGTTCTATTATTGACTGTAAATGATCTGTTATCAAACCAGTTACACCAGAGTGATGTGACTAGATTAGGTGCCAATTTGATTTGCTAACTAGCTTTTAACTCTTTTTACCCCATTGCCTTATGTCAATACACCATTTTTTTCTGTCCTTGAAAATTCAGCAGATGTTTAGTGTGTGAGACTTGGCTAGGGAGACCTGCTAAAGTGGTTTACCGCAACCACAGTGATCTGAAAGAGGGAGATTTCCTAAGACTTGCAGGCAAAATGCTCAAAAGTGACTCATGAGTCTCTGGATGGCATGATATTTAGCTACCTAATTTGGGACACCTGAAGAGCTCAGCACTGATCCTTCAAAAATCAAGACCCCCGAAAGCTTCTTCAGCTGTGCACTCCCAGTTGCTTTTCAAAATCTTGATCTATAATCCTTTGGAGTGAGCACTTGTAAATATCTTCTGTACCCTGAAGAGCCCATGGCATTTTTATGAGTGGAGGTGGCAGTCTTGATGTCGTGTTTTAGTGTGGAGATTGATCCAAAATCTGCCCATGCACCCTGCAGCCTCTTTTGGAAGTGTTACCGGAAGTGTTCCCCTCAGATATTTCATCGGCGACTAGGGCAAGCAGCTTGGATGTTTTGGGCATGGCCTTTGTGATTGAAGACACGACATATATAATGTGTGTAAAATGGCTGCATCCTTCTCATGTCAGTTTTATATGATCTGGGACAGCGGTTCTCACACTGTGGGTTGGGACCCCTTTGAATGGGGTCGCCAGGGCTAGCTTAGACCTAACGCCTAGACCCCACTGTAAAGGGCAAAAGTCAAAGCCAAAGGGCTTCAGCCTTGGGTGGCAAGGGTCAGGTTTAGGCCCCGCGGCCTGGGGTTGAAGGCTTTGAGCTTCAGCTTTGGCCTCCCCACCCAGAGCAGTGAGGCTCGGACTTTGCTCCCCACACCTGGAGCAGAGGAGCTGAAGCAGGGTCACGCTTTGGTCGTCCCCCCCTGAAGTAATTTTTGTTGTCAGGAGGGCACAGTGCAGTGGCAGCTGAGGATTCCTGGTGTAGGAACACAATACAGATCCCATGGAAAACCAATAATTTTGGGTAGTAGCCTGTTCCTTTCCTTGAGTAATAGATTTGGCTATTCCTCATTAAATATACATATATATTTTTTTAAAAGCCTGTGTGTTTCACATCACTTTAGCTTAGTTCAAGATATACCTAAACTAGGGATATAATAGTGTAGTCAATTTAACCGATGAACTGATGAGCAAAAGTTTATCGGTTAATGCTATAGACTACATCGGGGTGGCCAACCCGCGGCTCACAAGCTGCATGCGGCTCTTCAAAGAAAAAATTGCGGCTCCTACTCTCACGGCTCATGGCTCTGAAAGGAGCAGCATGTTTCTGTCTGAGACAGACAGAGTCGCGGCATCCTGTGCAGACTTCAAAATGGCCACCTTCAAAATGGCTACCTTAAAAGGGCTATACCGGCTCTGCTCTTAAAAGGCCGGCAGCTAGGGCTTTTTTTTTTCTCAACAACTTTTTTCCTTTGGCTCTTTGTGCTGTATCCACCACGATTTTGGCTCTTCATCTGTAACGGGTTGGCCACCCCTGGACTACATGCATTTCCCCCAACCCCCTCCAGCCAGTAAATTTTTTAGCAGGCTGGCCAGCAGCCCGGCTCAGTCTCGGCTTGTGCCAGGTCTGGGATCTACTCCTGCTCTGGCTCTACATTAAAAGTGTATTAGGAGATGAGGGGGAAGGCAATGCAGCTCAGTCCTGGCTCATGTCAGGCCCAGGCCCTACTTTCGCTGTGGCTCTTCATTTAAAGTGTAATAAGAGCTGGGCAGGCAGGCAGCCCAACTCTGTTCCAGCTCACGCCACGTTCGGACCTCAGGCCTCCCTGGACAGGAGCTGCTGCCACCCCACGCTGCTGCCTCTGTATCAGAAGAAGCAGCCGGTCCGTGAGGGAAGCTGGTTTTTAAACTGGCTCCCCTCATGGACCAGCTTCCACCTGGCACTCCACGCTGCTGCCTCTGATATAGAGGCAGCAGTGCAGAGTGGCAAGGATCTCCTCGGGAGTGGGGCTGAGCTCATGGGTTGCCAGTGCTGCCCCCAGGTACTATAGAATAGTCAAGTTACCGATAAGAATTCATGAGGTTACTCGACTATTCAATTAACTCATATTTAACATTCCTAACCCAAACTAGTAGACTCTCAAGCAGTAAGAGAGATGGCTCATAATGATGTATAGGCCCTTCAGAGAATTGTCACAAATTCTCAAGATTGGCAAAAAAAAAAAATCCCCCTTTTCTCAAATGGGATTTAGATTCTGTGGCAGTTGAAATGTGTATTATTAAACTCCTTAAGCAAACCTGAATGGTTCCCAGTGGAGAGCAAAGACATTCTAAGTATAGACAAGACTAAATTCTCTGGTCTGGGTTTTCTCTACTCAATTCCCTCTTGATTAGCTCCTGTAATATTTAAACTTCATGCCATGCCATAATTATTTAATAAAAAGTAAATATAAAATGTATCTCAGTGGGGAATATGACCTTTTACCTTCATGGTGTTATACCAAAGACAGACACAGATACGCGGAAAATCTGGAGCCAAGTAATATTCTGTGTCACTTTGATGGTTTCATTCTTCTAATGCAGTGGTTCCCAAACTTTTCAGTATCATGCCCCCCTTTCTGATTTTTGAAAAACCCTCACACTCCCCACCAAAAAAAGGAACTGAGCAGGGCAGCAAGACTTGATGGGGAGACTGGGTTACCTCGCGCCCCCCCCCCCCCCAGAATTTGGGAACCTATGTTCTAATGCCTGACTCTCTGATTCAGAAAGGTGCTGAGTACTGCTGGTAAAGGAATTCAGTGCTGGATAGTATTAAACCATTTCCGCTGTGCAGGTAGCACCATTTTCACAGGTACAAGTGGCACAAGAGAGTGGAAGCAGCTGCCACTGGATGGTGAATCTGCCAGATGAGTTAAGGACACATTAATCTCGTGGGTCATTCAACGGAACAAGGCATTTTTAGCAAACTTCTCAGTCCTTGGTTGAGTAAGTTTCTCATTTAAATCCCATCTCCACCCTCAAGTAGTTTTTTCTTTCAAAAGCTAGATCCTTAATTTTATTAGCAAACCCTGTTTCCGAGACAGCCAAAGACTTTGGATTCTCAGGATATGTCTAGACAGCATCCCTCTGTCAGCAGAGGGATGCAGATTAAGCAAGTCGACATTGCAAATGAGTCAGGGATGTAAATATCTCATGCCTAATTTGCATAAAAATGGCCACCGTGTTTTGCCGACTCAGCACTTTATCTGCAAAAAGTGGAAGTCTAGAGGGGGATCTGTCGAGAAAGAAAGCCTTTTTCAACAGATCTCTTATGCCTCCTGCAAGGAGGTTTACAGGATCTGTCGAAAAAGGCTTTCTTTCTCGACAGATCCCCCTCTAGACTGCTGCTTTTTGCCGACAAAGTGCTGAGTCCGCAAAACGCGGCGGCCAGATTTATGAAAATTAAATGTGGGATATTTAAATTCCTGCCTCATTTGCCATGTCGACCTGCCTAATCTGCATCCCACTGCCAACAGAGCGATGCAATCTAGACATACCCTCAGAGATTTAGGGGGATCAGTGATTGTTTTTAATATCAAATTTGAAGGTGGGGAAACAGTGTTAAATTTTGGATCATCAGGGTTGGGACAGCTGGCATTTAGATAAACAAGGTTTCATAGGAGGCCTATTTCCCCACACAAAGGCTATGTCTACTCGACAGGGGTTTGCCGGCAGAGAGTATGCTAATGAATGTTTCATTAGCATACTCTCTGCCGGCAAAACCCTGTAGTGTAGACATAGCCAAAGTGTCTCAACAAGAATTACCACTTTGTAGTCTTCAGTTTTCAGAAGTAGCTCATGATTTTGTGGGGCATTTTTTTTGAATTCCTGACTTGAGACACCTAAAAGGAGTTGATTTTCCAGAACATACTTAGCACCCACTCTCTGAAAGTCACCCAGTAGAGGCCTTAGAGTTGGCATCCAAACTCACCTCTAGCTTTTGATAGTTTGGGCTGCAATGCTTTGTCTTTCAATTGACAACCACAAAGCATTTAATGGGCATCGGCTCAAGTGTTAGGATACTGACTAGTGCAGAAGGATAGACATAGGAAGGTGTTGAAGTGGGGAATGAGAAACCAGATCAGGAATGTTAAAATTGCCCTGCCTCTCTTCCAGATATCCTCTGTCACCTTCCTCCTCCCATTCCTCCTCCTAGTAGTAACGAGTTGGAACTTGGTGCCAGCAATAATATATTAGCCAAAGGTTATGTGTCTAGAGCAGTGTTTCTCAAACTGTGCTCCGACGAGCCCCAGAGCTCCGCAAGACATCTCCTGGGGCTCTGTGAGGATGACAAACTGGAAACATCGATAGGTACAACACATACAATCAGTGGATCGCTGGGGTTCCACATAAGTACAACACATATAATCAGTGGATCGCTGGGGCTCCGCATAAATTTTTACACATGTAAAGGCCTGCGGAGTCCAAAAAGTTTGAGAACTGCTGGTCTAGAGAGTCTGGAGCTGTGAAACTGCACGCAGGTTCAATCTGTAGCTTCAGTGGGGTTGGACAACTCTTCTGGCAGCCACAGGAGGCCTAGGGAGGTGGGATGTGTTGCGTTCACCACGTGGGAGGGAACAGGACGAAAAGTGGCAGGTAACAATGAAGAAGAGAAACGAAGAGCTCAGCTACCTTGAATTCCAAGGCTGACTAGAGGATTCTATAGGCAAAAAAAACTCACAAAAACCCTGAGAGGTGGGCAGGAACAGAACGTCAGAGAAAGCGACTTCACTCACAGACAAAACTGGAGTAGAATCAAAGGGCCAGATCTGTAGCTGGTGCAAATTAGTAGAAGTCAATTGATTTGAGCAGAGCTTTGTCAATCTGCATTGGCTGAGGATATGCCTCCACAGGTACGTCTACACTGCAAAGAAAAACCTACAGCACCAAGTCTCAAAGCCTGGTTCAATTGACTATGGTTATTGGGCTCAGATTTTGGGGTTCCAAATAGCCATATAGATGCTCACACTTGAGCTGGAGCCTGGGGTTTCAGCGCCCAGGCTCCAACCTAAGCCCAACTATACACTCTGCTATTTTTAGCCCCTCTGCCTAAGCTGTACAAGGCAGATTCAGTTCATCCAGGCTTGTGGTGTATCCTTGACCAGTATCCCTGACCAGTGCTCCCTGTAAGCTGAGTGCTTGGGTGGCCACCTACGAGAGAGTCCAAGGCCACCCAGGTGATTAACAGAGTGCCAAAGCCAGCAGCATGTGTTTCTACTGGTGGTGCATAGTTGCACATGCCTTGGCGCACATAACAAAATTTATTCCACACATTGAATGGAAAAAAATTAGAGGGAACATTGCCCTAGACTACTCTTTGCTCAGTGAAAGTGTAGTCACCTGTAAAGACCGTTACCTGAATCCTTGTTAGTTTGATTTTATAGTTTGTTTTCCCATGTATCTTGCTCTGCATTTTATAACAGCATGGTGATCATCTTTGCTCAGATTAATGACTCAGAGCCTAGTGAAGAGTTTCTCAACAGATCTCCTTTATTACAGCTTAAAATTAGTCACCAAATTCCAGGTCTATACTTTTCTTATGAGCAGATTTATCAGTCAGTGTTTGAGGCTGGGGTGGTTGTAAGTTGAGCTGTTCTGAATTTTCTGGCCATGTGGGGTTTTTTTGTTATTGTTAGAAAGTGCCCTCCACTTACTAGAATAGAAACTGTTTGCTTGAAAAGGTCGGTTTTGACTAATTTTATGCTTCAGATTTTTAAAAAATAGTTTTGAAATTGTCAAAAAAGGTCCTGTTTTGACTTTTAAAAAGGACTTTTTTGAAATTTAATTTATGTAAAAAAGGTTAATTTTTAAAAAAAAGGTTAAAATCCAAATGAAATACTTGACAATGATCAAAAAGACTAACCTTCACTGACATTTTTTTGGCTCTCAAAAAAATGTTGATTTTCGGGACAGGAAAATCCCTCAAAAATCTCAAATTCTCAGAATATGGGAAAATTGGTTCTAACACAACTCTAATTTTAAACACACAAGTCATATTTTTTTGTTCACTGATTGTACAAGTCCTAATTGATCACAGTTATGTTACTGTTGTGAACACTCACTTAGATACTTTGCAAATAGTGTGCAACTTCCACTTAAAACTTGCTGTTTGCATCAACCATCCGGCTTGAATGTGTTTGCTAGAAAATTTTTCAGGAAGTGAATGCAAAAAAGGCTTGAGTATGTTACTTCACTTCTCTTGTGTATATTGGAATGATACATTTGGGCTGTGTTCTCCCAGCACTAAGGGTGTGTCTAGACTACCTAGTTTTGTCGACAAAAGTGGACTTTTGTCGACAAAACTATACCAGCGTCTACACTACCGCTGAGTTCTGTCGACATAACGTCGACAGAACTCAGCAGTTTTGTCGATGCTGGTATACCTCATTTTACGAGGCATAACACCTTCTTTCGACAGAACTCTGTCGACAGAAGGTGTTATTGCCTGTAACGTTGCGTCCAGACTACGGAGTTCTGTTGACAAAGCAGCTTGCTTTGTCGACAGAACTCAATGTGTCTGGACGCTCTTTGTCGACGGAAGTTTTGTCGACAGTATCTGTCGACAAAACTTCCGTCGACAAAACGCGGTAGTCTAGACGTACCCTAAGTTTTGGTCGGCAAGATATCATTATAACGCTTTTTTAGGCAACAGATTAAAGCGATACTGTAGGATTGTTCATAAACACCAGGTAGTTTACAATGCAAATAATGGCACACCCCATTTATTTGATTCAATGAACAGAGTGGAGGATTGGGAGGCAGGAGACCAAATCAATTGCATCTCCATGCCTCGGTTTCCCAGCTATAAAATGAGGATTACGGTTGAAAAAGATTCTTACATGTAAGGTGCTCTAATGGCCTTGTTTTGTCCGGTATGGCACGTAATCCAAGACACAATGACACCTTAAATATGGCCAATTTGTTATTATGTTAAGGACACTGTGGGGTTTGGTTGTTCTAATCAGAGTTTCCCCTTTGCAATCAATGGGATTTGCATCATGCTCCTGCAGAATATACCTCATGGCTTTGTGTTTTGTATTGTGTGTTTTTTTTAAGCAGCAGTTGTCGAAGACTCACATTCATGTCTGGTTACTTTTCTTTTCCAGCTTTAAATGAACCCACTATAGATTATGGTTTCCAGAGACTGCAGAAGGTCATCCCAAGGCACCCTGGTGACCCCGAGAGACTAGCCAAGGTAAAAGATTTGCTGGCATTTCACGAAAGCTTTTAAATGGTTTTCATTCATTTCTAAAACATTAAGTAAAAGCCATTAATACCATTACCCTTAATGATAATTCTCCCTTGTGTACCAATTAATTTGGGGTCCAAATCAGAACCCCTCATTGAAAAGCTGCAACTTTCCTTTTTGCTGCTGATATATAATAAAGCACAGAGTGGTAAGTAAGATCCAACCAGTACAGCCCGTGTCTTGCATGCAGAATCTCTTTTATTGCCTGGAGGAGAATCAGTTCCATAGCTGGGAACCTAGCATTACAGACGTCCTCCCAGACCATAGCTATAGTCTGCTGCCCTTTTCCATGCCAGAAGACCTTTTGCTCACGTGGCACCCCATTGAATTCTTAAAGAAGCTATGCAGATGCAGGGATCCTGTAGTTTCAGGGGGCCAGTCAGCAGAATCACAGCAGGAAAGGTTTAAGGTTGCTTGCTCTGAAACTGTGAGGAACCAGATTCATTTATAATGTGTTTGTACAGCACCTAGCACAATGGGATTGTGGTCTATGACTGGGGCACTTAGGCACTATGGCAATACCAATAAAAAAAATAATAATAGCCAGGCATGACCCTTCCATTGAAGAATCTACACCCAATTTCTGATTATATTTAAAAGTAATCAGCATTTTGAATAATTTGCCTGATGAAAGAAGATAGGACATTTTTTAAATAATTACTATTATCATCAGAGTTGATAAATCACAGCTGTCTGGAACACAGTAAGAGGACTTGGAGGAATCCTAATTGTTTATTACAATTACTGAGGGAAAAAAGCATGTGTGTTATTTAAAGGATACGTTTCAAAAGTGCCTGAGTAAGGAACATAAGTCCCGGAGAAAGTCAATGGGACCCAAGCTCGTATTTCAACTAGGTGGTTATGAAAACCCCACCTGAAATCTGATTATAATCAATGTTCTGAAGAGCAATTTCAGGACTATGGAGAGCTCCAAGACAGAAGGATGAAGCACTTATCAGTTAATGTATAAAACGGATCGGTTGATGCCTTTACATGTAGCTAAAACTTTTCCTGAAGGGGGCCTGATTTTTTTTCCATAGGTGGGTGGTCAACACTTTTTGAAAACAAGGCTCTTTCGAGGGGTATTAAGTTGGACCTTCCAAAAGACTGGTTAGAAAACATTGGTCCTGGGTTTTATTTCAAACCACAAATCAGGGCAGCAAATTATCCTTCTTTAGGGGGATCTGAATGATACCATCTCTTCCTCTCCTAGGAGATGCTGTTGAAAAGAGCAGCTGACCTCGTGGAAGCACTGTATGGAACGCCACATAATAACCAGGTTAGAGTGACTTCTTTTGGGGTCTGGGGGGTAGGTGGAAACTTTTCAAGGTTTTGTAAAAGTTTCCTGAAGTGAGATTGACTTTAGACTGCTGCTGTCATGTAGGATATTATTCTGAAGCGAGCTGCAGACATAGCAGAAGCTCTGTACAGCGTCCCAAGAAATCCCGGCCAGATCCCTGCTTTGTCTAGTTCTCCAGCTCATAGCAGCATGATGGGAATCAACTCCTATGGGAGCCAGTTAGGAGTCAGCATCTCAGAGTCAACACAGGGGAACAACCAAGGTAATGTACATTGTGATGTTTGCACAAAGTGCAAAACTCTACCCTAAAATGTGATTGTAAAAATAGAGTTGGGGGTATCCCTTTCTATGTTGGTCTCTCAACTTCAACGTCAGCTCAGCTTAAAAATAGATGTATGGCCTTCTTAACACCCAGCAACACATTAGCAAACTGGACAGGTGAGTTTCGAAATTAGCATTATTCCTTGAGAAAATCAGGGGTACAGATTTTGAAATAAGTGTTCTCAGAAAAAGTGCAAAGAGCAGATCTGATACGTAAATGCTTGATCTGAAGTCTGTTGACGTCAATGGATTTTGGAGCAGATTTGAAGAGGGAGACATTTTTAACATAGGGCAACATTTTCAAAGGACCTAAGTGAGTTAAATTCAAGAGTTTGTCACTTTTGAAAATGAGACTTCAGCTTCTAATTTTCACTGAAGTCATTAGAATTTAGGAGCATTTGCAATTTGTATCCACAGTCTTTTTTTTGTTAAACGTAAGGCAGAATTCCAACTTCCATTCTAATCCACATTTTTGAATCATATCCATGCCCTCAGAAAATATCAAGACAGTAAATACATCTACTACCATTGAGGGAAGGGGCTGAGTATTTTTAAAAGTTAATTGTTTCTTCTACGATGTCAACTTTGCCAAATTGCATGTATTTACTATTGCTGTTTTCCTTGTTGAATATGAACCTTAATGTGCCATTGTTGGTAATGCATGCCATAAAATACATGCAGCACAGCAAAGCTAACATCATGGGAGCAATTTAAACTTTTGGAATATCCTGACTGGAGTGCTTGATTTCTCCGTTTAACACCAGATTCCTGTAATATACAATCTGGGTAGCTTGAATGTACAATTAGTTGGACACAATGTCCCCCTGGGAGGTGAAAGTCATGTCATATGAACTTATGTCCAGGTATATCCTGCCAAATGTAATTAGAAAGGTAATTTTACACAGATTGGCAGTAAGGTCTTAACATTGATTTAACCTGGCTATCCGGAAGCATTAACAATCTCTATAATGTAATATGCAAAAAACCCATAATTGTTCATACTGATTTGTTATTCCTTTATTAATTTACCTGGACTAAATCTCCTAGTAAAATCCACTGATTTCTAAATTGTAACAAACTATCATTAAATTAGAGCTGAATGAAATTCTAATGAAGTTTCTTTACTGAAAAATAACCTGGAGTTTAAAATTAAAATTAAAAAACCTGGTTTTGAATTTACTTCATTCCTCTTTTTTCCAGTCATTTGTGAACACTGAAATTGTGTTTGATGGGGGGTGAGTGGGAAGACTAAAACCTGCTCCTAAAGTATTTCCAACCATTGTCCCTACTGGTCAAGTTGGGCTAATTTTTTCTGACTTACATGACCAATCTTTTCTCACACAGGGTACGTCTAAACTACATGCCTCCGTTGACGGAGGCATGTAGTCTAGACACACCCACAAAGTGAAGCAAGAAGCAAAGAGTATATTTAAAGGTTGAGTCTATAAGTGGCTGCACAAATGTTTGTAGTTTCCCATTACTAATCCATTTTGGTACTTTATTTTTAACTGGTAATTATTTGGAAAGTAAAACCACAAGCCACATATAGTAGCAAAACCCAGATAAATTACAAAACCATTAAAAGATGAACTCACTCATTTTTTTCATATCTTAGACTCCAATTTCATGTTTTAAACAATCAAATCTGACTAGGAAAATACACCCACAGCCTCAAAAATGCAAATTCCTGTTAGTGTTTTAGGCTCTGTTTCAGCAAAGCAGAAAAGCATTTAAAAACAGCTCCATTAAATCAATGAAATTTGTTGAAGTGTTTTGTTGAATCTGGGTCTAAAAGAGCAATTTCAAAGGATTTCTTTCAGGCAGGAAAAATAGAGGAAAGTTTTAGGCTATATTCACTGACTCACAGTGAAATGCTTAATTTTTTTTTAGGTTACATTCGTAATACAAGCAGCATCTCCCCTCGAGGTTACTCTTCCAGTTCAACACCTCAGCAGTCTAATTATAGCGCTTCCAGTAATAGCATGAACGGTTACAGCAACGTCCCGATGTCTAACCTGGGAGTTCCCAGCTCACCCGGATTCATTAATGGCTCTCCAACAGGATCTCCCTATGGAAGTAAGTGTCCTCCTCTTTTGTAACTGACAGTTGGGGTTTTTTGCTTAAGCCGCCTGTGGATCAAACTTTGCACTTACAGTGTCTATCAACTGAGGATCTCAAAGCCTTTAACTTTACATGTGAGGCACCTGTCAAGACTTAATAATTTGCCATATCCTTCTCATCCCCTGGTCGTCTCAACAGAGGCCAAAAACTTCCTTGTCCGAAATAATGCCATAGAAAAAAATCACATCTAGACATTCAGATTTTTATCCCTGCTCCTTAAGAAGATGGCTGTAAAACGTCCATTATAATTTTTGGAGGTGGGTTAGGTTTTTGGAGTCATTTCTATGAGACCTTCTAGGTGTTCCTCCTGGGACTTTGAAAGGAGCCCAAGGGAATTATTCACCCCGGTCACATTCAGGGTACGTTTTCACAGCAGGGTGTGGTTGCAGTTCATGTTGACATATCCAAGCTAGCGTTCACAGGAATCAAGCTAGTTCTTTGGCCATCCAGAACAGAAAACATTTTTGGTGCCTGTCCTCCCCAACCCCAGCCACTGAGAAAAAATAATGAATCAGACCAGGTAGCCGAAAAGCAGAGTAAAAAAAAACAAAGCCAAGTAACATGGCAGTATGGTGCCCTCTGGAAGTTGGTGTCGAGGGCAACAACCCCTGCTACTCCCTCTGCTTCTCCAGCCCCTCAGCACCCCACCTTCTCCTATAACCACGAAGGGGCCACGGCCCTCCACTCACCTCCACCTCACTGAGTCCCCTGATGGTCCCCAACTCCATCCGACAGCACCCCACTTCTTCTTGTAACTGCCAAGAGGTCAGGGATGGAGCCGGTGTCCCTTACCCCCTCACCCAACAGAGCCCACTGCTAACCTTCTGCCCCTCAGCTCCTGGGCCCCACCCCTCCAGCTGCTGGGCTCCTACCCCGCTCCCTGCAGAGCAGGCCCCGGCTGCCCTCTTACCAGCTCGGGAGAGCTGGGGGCACGGCCCCGCTTGGCGACCATGTGGAGGCACTGCATGCAGGCCCAGATGCAGATGGGGCTGTCACCAAGCTCGGGTACCTAGGCAGTGAAGCTGAGGCAGTGAACATTCTGCATTCCAGGTCGGCGTGGATAGCCCTGACGTGCACAATTCTGCAGCTTCACTGCTCCAATACCCACCTGAGCTTGGCTAGGTTTCCTTGAGCTAAAGTCACCCCTTGCAGTCGCAGTGTAGACATACTGCAAAGTAGATGGGAGTTAAGCACCTGACTCTGTTGGAAGCACCTTTGGCAATCCAACCCTCCATCCCTGTTAAGAGTTGAATGAGCAGTGAATGCTAATTTACCCTTCTTGTCCCTAACAGTGTTCCCTGTCTACTGGATAGCTGCCCATGCCCACAACTTCAATTAAATTGCCACCCAGCTGATTGGCAGTGTGTGTTTCTATCGGTGGTTCCCATAACAAAATTTATTCTGCACAGAGATGGAAAAAATCAAAGGGAACGTTGGTCCAAACAGGACCGGGTCATAGTGGTGGGGGAAGCTTATATTACTATCGCCATATGCTACCTGCTTGTTTAAAGCCACCCAACTATAAAATGCAGACTTAAGTCTCCAGGTCTGTCAAGCCAGTGCTACATTTAAATTTTGGGGAAAAAAAAATCAAATTACACAGGATTGCTCCAGCCTGAGCCTAGAACTGCATCATTCCAGACAATCATCACTTAGCTATGACTTTATCCCATTTCTGTGGGTTCCTATGTGTAAAGGGCTGCACAACTGGGAACTAATAAATGACTGTGCTAATACACACACACGTGCTATGAAATTATGCTTAACATACATCATGCACACAGTACAGCCCCGTATAAAAAATGATCATGAGTCTGCAACTGCTATTTGTTTTGCCATTTCAAATGGAATGAGGCTCTATTTCAAATAGAAAGGTTCACAGTTTCATTTAAACTCCTTTTGAATTACACACGTGAACCCCTTCTTCATCCATATTAAAAAAAACTTGCATCTTCCATTGTTTTTGTGTCAGTAGAATTCCAAAATGGCCAAACAGATGTTTTTCAGATTTTTACATACAGCCTTCACTTCCCTGGCTGCGCTCTCCGTGCCAAGTTTGAGCAGAGGGAGAGAGAGAATTTTATGGCTGAATTATAAACCCTTGACAATAGGGGTTTATAATGAAATGCTGACAGACCCCTTAACTAAAGCAAATGTTCTCGTCTCCGAGAGAAATAGATGTGGGGTAAATTCCAGCTGTGAATCTGTGAGCAGGGCCGTGTGTGAAGCCAAGAGGGTATTTGCTTCATTTTGGTCTCTGCCAAGTTGCAGCTCCACCAGTATCATCACATAATCCATGCTGAATTACTTGTAAAAGATACATTTAAAGTCACTTAATCCCCATGAAAACAATACATGAATCGAATTAGCGGTAACGGAAACAGCGTTCCTGCCGAGTTTCATTTTAATGTTGACTATGAATGAGTGACAAAGGGTTAGAGGAGGGGTCTGGAAGTCAGAACCCACTTCTGGCTCTGCTGCTGACTTTCCCTGTCACTTCCCATCTCTGTGCTTCCATTTCCTCATCTGTAAAAAACAAAGAGAGTTGCTTTCCCTCACATTGATGGAGGGAGGCTGAGCAGAATCCTGTGGGGTATTTTAAACGTCGTGGCTGAATGTAGCTCTTCTTGTGCAAAGCATTTCTGCAGTTGTGAATAATCTAGAATATCACTCCTTGTCCTGTGTCCTGTGCCTAGATGATCATAAAGGTGCATTCTGACCGTGAAATCTTTGAATCAATCCCAGTTTTGGGTGCTTGAAAAGAAATCACGGCTCTAATAGCACTGACACTGAGTCTAAAAATGATACACACCACCTCCAGGTGGATCCAGGGTCAATTCCCTGTTTCGTGAATGAGAAGTTTTGCCAGTGACGTCTGTGGGAACAGGATTGGGCCGCTCACCATTTTGCTGCAGTTATTTTAAACGAGTACCTTGTTTAAGTCTGAATTCTTTGGGCTCCTTCAAACAGAGATTTGTTACCCCTTGTTACCTACTAACATCTCAGCAAAGTAACAAAGCCTCATTTTGCAGATTGTTTATTTCTGGATGGCAACCATGAAGCCATTTCATATTTGCAGGGTTAACATAATGCTGCGGGGCTTTTTGAAAGGGGAGAGGTATTTCTAGTCCTATTAATTTTTTTTTAAATGAGAAATGTTGAGATTTATGTATGAAACAAAATACAGGACTATGTAGCACTTTAAAGATTAACAAGATGGTTTATTAGATTTGCCCTCCTCTTCCACTGGAGAAAACTAAAAACCAAATAGGTTTCATTTCATTTGATTTTACACTTTTTATTTAAAACTTTCCATTTTGGGAAGCGGGCGTTGTTATTATTAAATCCCCTCTATCAACTTATTTAGCAGCAGAGCATTTGTTGTTTCCTATAGGCGTGTACATTTCATACAACCCATGAGTAAAAAATCACTATTCTCCGTAGCTTCTTTATAGTAACAGCTCTGGGATATTATTCTGCCATTTTTCAGCTCTCCCTTGAAAACAGTATTGCTCGAGCTTATATTTAATTTTATCTTAGAAAAACTGTGTTTAAACTGTGTTTATAGGATTTGCATGAAAGCAGTCATATTAAATAACATTGCAGCTGTTTTAGAGGTCTCTATCAGGTGAGGGTATAGGATCAGTTTATTAGTAGTCTTTTTACACATGCGTAACTGAATCAAGGTGGGAAAACAATGTATGACCAGCTGAAGCAATTTTACCTAGCTTCTTATTGATTCCACTGCTGAAGAGGGTTTTTTTTTTTTTTTTAATTTTTCAGTAATGTCTTCAAGTCCAACCGTTGGCTCTTCCAGCGCTTCTTCCATCCTTCCATTCTCCTCCTCCGTCTTTCCTGCTGTCAAACAGAAGAGTGCCTTTGCTCCTGTCATCAGACCCCAAGGGTCTCCCTCCCCTGCCTGCTCTAGTGGCAATGGAAATGGGTTTAGAGGTAAGAAATTTATGATTGATTTTCAGCTGGCCCTTACGCAGCAGACCCTGGCCTGTAGGAAGGGGTAGCAATAGAATCTCAAGGCTGCAAAGATCTAGAGAGCGAGGTGGATTTACACCAGCTCAGGATCTGACTTGTGGGGTTTATCTACAAAAAGATTCTGCACCTCTTACAATGAAACCACTGCAGCTAAATTCAGCATGTGGCCCCAAGGGGTGAGAAATTCACGGGTTTTCCCCCTACCAGGGCGGGAAAGGGAATTACCTCACGATACATCTTAAATTGCTGCAGTTTGAACGTATTTTTAAATGACATGAAAGCCACCTAGCACCTATGGGGGACGGGAGGGATTTCTCTTCTCTCCCTCCCCCTACACCTCCAGTCCTTTTACCAATTTTTCTAAACAGAACGTGTAGATAGCTCCCAATACTGGACCAGATGCCCAGCTGCTATAAATCAGCACTGGAAACTTCAAGAAAGTGAGCTTGATTTCCATGGAGCTAGGTTTGACTCACACCAGGTGAGAATCTGGCTCTTTCAGGCAACGTCTACACTAGCACATCTATCCGCAAAACTTGTGTCATTCGGGGCGGGAATATTCCATGCTCCCTGAGCGCCGTAACTAACGCTGGTATAAGTGCTTATGAGCACAACTCTATGTCAAGCATCATTTCCACATGCATTGCTGCCATGCCGGTACAGCATTGTAAGTATAGATATGCCCTGAATGGTATTTAAATGCCAGCTGTTTTGAAAAGAAGGGCTTGTCCCTGGCCACCGGGGACTTTTAAAAGAAAATCTGTCCACTGAGCTAATCCACTGTAGGAAGCAGCCGGTTTCATGAAACTTGCTGCAGGAGTTAGGCTCAGAGAGGGAATTGAGTCTCACAATGCATTTACAGCCTTTTTTAAATAGGGTGATCTGCAGAACAAATGTGAACATTGAGATAAGAATGGAAAGCTGTCCTAAATTCAACATGCATGGGGCACACAAATGCACTCCAGCTCTTTATAAAAAAAATTATAGGTCCTGTGAAGCGACCTGGCTCCTTCAGGGTTCATTAGCGATATTTTAGATTATACAACTGGGACTTCAACTACACCAAGAGATGGTGGTAATTCCAAAACGAGCCATGCAAAACACATCTGTGGGGTGAATTATTAATCCCTACCTAGGAATTATTAATCCCCATTTTATAAAATAATCACATCCCATATGTGTGTTAGACAAAAATAATTATATTTTTAAAAGCTAACTTAGAAAGTGTGCTATAGCTGTTAAAAATCACCTGAGAGACTTCATGCCTTTAACATAGGTTCAGATGAAGCAAGTTAGTTTCAGTGAGATTTCCAGAATGTTGTCTGTCTTCAGATAAACACAGTTCACAAAGAGGGAGAAAAGAATACATATAAGTACTTCTCTTCCAATCTGTTTAAAAGGGAGTGAAAAAATGTCAAGTAATTACCTGAACTGTGAGTATTTACTTTGTCTCCATAGAAGCTGTACCCATTTAAAATTAGTGTGTGAATGCGCTTAAACCTGTTTGTCTCATATCAATTTTAAGTCATTCAAATTAATTTAGCAATATCTACATGTGCTTTGAAACAGATATAAGGCTTTTCTGCACAAGAAAATGGCACTGGCTTAATTTAGGATGTGAATTTAAACTGATCTAGTTAAGTTGGTAAAAACCCCTGGCTACATCTAGACTGGCAGGATTTTCCGCAAATGCTTTTAACGGAAAAGTTTTCCGTTAAAAGCATTTTCAGAACAGATCGTCTAGATTGGCACGGATGCTTTTCCGCAAAAGCACTTTTTGCGGAAAAGTGTCCGTGCCAATCTAGACACGCTTTTGCGCAAAAAAGCCCTGATCGCCATTTTCGCGATGGGGGCTTTTTTGCGCAAAACAAATCTGAGCTGTCTACACTGGTCCTTTTGCGCAAAAGGACTTTTGCCCAAACGGGAGCAGCATAGTATTTCCGTAAGAAGCACTGGTTTCTTACATGAGATCATCAGTGTTCTTGTGGAAATTCAAGCGGCCAGTGTAGACAGCTGGGCAGTTTTTCCGCAAAAGCAACTTGCCAGTCTAGACACACTGTGTAGACAGTTTAATTTTTTTTTATGTTGAACCAGTTCCCAATAGACAAGAGCTTAATTGAAACAACACACCAGTGTTAGCAAAATCTGTTTTAAAAAGTATTAGGGTTTGTCCACACCCTAGTGCAGTGCAGACTGCAGGAGGGTGAGTTATAGATGGTGCTAGCAAGTTGCACTTTACCCACTCCATGTAGAAGTAAAAGGTACCTAGTTCACTTTGATGTAGTCCTGTTAGAAAGAGGACAACACAAGCCCTTTAGTAAACTGCTCCAATTGGTGTAGAGACAAGTCTCATTTTAGGAAGTTCCTAACATGCTGTACCGTACTCAAACCTGTGATTGTGCTACTCAACCTGTGTAGCTCTGTCTACACAAAAAAGTGTGTAAAACAATTCAACCAACCTCAAGTGGAAACCCCGCTTTGAATCTACATTAGGTTCTGGCATACAGTATTACAACTGTGTTAAGCCAGTAGGGGTCGACCTCAGGCTACCTCAAAGTAGCTAATTCAATTTTTACCACACATTTTTCCTAATCTAGACATATCCACTAAGCCTGGCTACACTGTATATTAAGGTCCCATTTTAAAATAGTGAAACAACCTGTTAAATGGACAATTGATTTATCTCCCTCCATAACTCATGTTGCTCAATATTCAACATGTTTATTCCGTCTATTAGCCCTTTCTCAGTGGAACCTTACTAGAACATGTGACCAGACACAATTTGGGTTGGAATTCTCTCTCTCTCTCTCTCTCTCTCTCTAACAGGTAGTCTCCATGCACTTCCATGTAAGTTGTAGTGAGGGTGCAGTTATAGCAATGAAAGGCACTTCCAAATTTATTTATTTTGTTTATTCCCTTTCCACACAGTAATAACTCTGAGGGGGAAAAGCATCTTTATACCAATATAACTGGAGCTATACCATGGGAGTGGTACTGCTACAATTAAAGCAGTACATCTTTCACATTTAGACATGCCGTCGCTCTGTGGATGTACAATACGTCCCTCTCAGCAATACTGTAAATACTAACATCAAGAAGCATGTTAATTTTCAGAAAAGAGTAGAAAAATCACATCCCTGTTTAAAACTGGGGGGTCACCAAATGAAATGAATAGGTAGCAGGTTTAAAACAAACAAAAGAAAGTATTTCTTCACACAATGAACAGTCAACCTGTGGAACTCCTTGCCGGTGGATGTTGTGAAGGCGAGGACTTTAACAGGGTTCAAAAAAGAACTAGATAAATTCATGGAGGTTAGCCCCTCCCTCCCCCCCCCCCCAATGGCTATTAGCCAGGATAGGTAGGAATGGTGTCCCTAGCCTTTGTTTCAAGCAACAGGAGAGGGATCACTTGACGATTGTCTGTTCTATTTATTCCCTCTTGAGGCACCTAGCATTGGCCACTGTAGGTAGACAGGATACTGGGCTAGATGGACCTTTGGTCTGACCCAGTCTGGCCAGTCTTATGTTCTAACTGATATAGCTTTTAGTGTGGAAGCAAGTTTTCTAAAGGAGCTTGTATAACCAGTATATGTAAATTTATACTATACTGGTTTCAATCTCTACAATGAAAGTAGTACTAAAAACTGTGCATAGACCAGCCCTCAAAGGACCTTGCGCAAGGCCAGGGTATTGTAATGGAGATTTCAAATCCCCTGCTGTTACTACACAGTAAATCCTGTTACGAAGCCTCTGTGGAATGCTCCTGATGACTTTTTGGGACTGTTGACACTGTGGGAATATTAATTTAGAAATTAGGTCATATATCCGGAGTCTTTCCAAAACAAAAGTTCCCCAGAGGCAGGCTCCTTTGTCAACATTTTTAGGGATGGCCTCGATGAGGATAAAGGTATCTTTTTTCAAGCCACATTAGCTAAAATCTCACAGGGCAAGTTGGACTCTAAGATGTGTTAGCTAGTGGATGTGAACCCAGCATGTTCTAAAAATACACATATTATTGGAGCCAGGCAATGCACTTAGTACAGCCTGATCCAATCCAATCTTTTGTTATCAAGGGCATTCGTTCCATGAGCAATTTCAGCTGATTTTGGATCAGGTTCATGGAAATGATATATATAGCCTAGTGATGAAAGCACAGGCCAAAGAGTCAGATGTAGGTTCTAGTCCCATTTCTGATTTGGGCAAATTAGAATCTATCTCAGTGGCCTCATCTGTAAAATGGGAATAATATGTAGCCCTCTCACAAGGTTTAACATGGCTATCCCTCCAAGACGAGGTTTTTGTAAGAATGAATTTAGTGCTTGTCTGCACAGGAGCTGTTCCTGAGTCATTATCTGTGTGTCCACATCAGGAGTAGCTGCTGTGCTTTAAATTCACACCTAGTCAGGCCTGCCAACATGGGGGAGGAGGGGCAAAAGGGGCAGTTGGTCCAGGGTTCAGCAATTCAAAGGGGCTTGGAGCTCCCAGCCCACTGTAGCCTGAGCTATAGACTCCCCCCCCCTCCCTTTTAAATTGCCCTTCTGGGCGACTCTGAGGGTTTGGGTTGAGGCGCACTCCATGCAGCATGGAAAGCTGACTGTCCTGGTCCACCCCTGCCACCTGAGGCCCCACCCCTTCTGGGAGCATGGCGCCCGCTCCTCCCCACACTTTGCCCAGGGGTCAATGGAGGCTGTCAACACTCCTTGCACCAACCCTCATCATAATTAACTTCTCAACGTAGGCAAAGCCTGTGCTTGCAATGCACCCATTAGCGTGGTTCTGCCCTGCCTGTCAGGTTCAGGACCTTACTCCTGCCACTGGTGGAGTTTACACCAGTGTTAGCAATGGTGGGAAACTCTTACCAACCCCCCCCCCCCCCCTTGAGTGGATAAAGCTTTTGTCATCCTTAGAGGAAGGACGCTGCATTGTTTTAGGAAGCCGATGTCGAAAGCATGCTGTACCTTCTGGAGTGAGGCTAGACAGCAATCCCACATGCCACTGGGCTTCGTGGTGTACAACACACCCAAGCCCTGTGTGGATACCCTCAGATAACCCCACCATGTGTTCCTGCTTACCTCTTTCCATCTGCTATACATTCCCGTGATATAGCCGAACATGATGGGGGGGGGGGACATAAGCCGCAGTCCATACTGAACACCGTCCAAGTCTATACACACACCAAATTGATAGCAGGCCATCCCGCTCCGAACAATTGCATGCTGAGTTCATGTCGTCAATGTCATGCCAGTTTAAAAGTGGCATAGGGGAGGCGTAATGTGATGTGACATACAATGGCAGAAAGGGTACCTGAGGCCTGATCATCTCATCACAGATGATCGGAAAGGAAGCAAATTGGAAGCTGCCGGAATATGGACTTGTCCACCGTACTATTGGCCAGTTCAGGACATTTCAATAGGAAAAAATGCAAGGAACGGCTGGCAACCCTCAGAAGGTCAGTTAACCCCCAGACTCCCTCCCAATCCAAAGGGCATGCAAGTCTTGGACATGCTATGGAATGTCCCCAACTCAGGCACCAGCATAGCTGCAGTGAGCCCTTAAGGACACAGGAGGACTTTAGGGGGTGGTTAACCTCAGCTTTGAGATGAAGTGACTTATTGCAGAGCTGGAAACCCCCATCCCCCGATTCCCAATCCAGTGCCCTGTCATTTTCAAGGCTTTGCCTGGGGCACCTCCGTGATGCAACTACACAGCTCTTGGTTTGCACAGCATCTAATAAATGGGCAACATGGCAAAGGCTTCTAGACACCGCCACATTCTAGACATCAATAATGCACGTCAGCTGATTTATTCCTGAGCACAGAAGAATGTCTTACGGCATGTGGCAGGTTACCTGCAAAGGAATTTTTAAAATTTGGGTTATATTCATTTTGGGCTGTCTACACATCAGGAGGGAAGAGATTTTGTCCAAAATGCAGGTTTTCTGTATGTTCTTTACATCCGAGGGTACATCTACACTGTACCTCTGGTATCCTGAAATAGCTACCCTGTGTCTACACAAGCCACCTGTTATTCTGAAATATTTTTCAAAATAACGGGCACTCTATTTCGCCATCCTGGTAAACCTCGTTGCACGAGGGATAAGAGATGGCTCGAAATAGCGTGCTATTTTGATATTTGGTGTTGCGTAGCTGCGCCAAATTTCAAAATAAGCTATTTTGAAATAGATTTGAGCTGAGAGACACAATTTGCAGAGCTCAAATTGCTTATCTTATTGCGAGTTTGGGGTGCTGTGTAGACACATCCCAAAATACAAGGGGACTGCAAGGATTTTTCTTTAGCCTATTGGCTGTAGAGAGAAGCATTGGTAAACTGCACACGTCAGAACACAGGGGATCTTAAAAAATGGTCTTTCCTCTGCCAGGCTTTTGAGCCATTGAAGCAATTCAATAGGCATTAACTAAAACTTAAAAGTTTTAAGCCGTTATAACAAAAGGATTCCTCCTCCCTTGACTGTTGCTTAATTTCCCTCTCAGAGATGTCAATTTCACTAGCTCTCCAGGTGCTCTACAATCATGCAGGAGAGACAAGACCTTCCTTTCTAATGTGAAAGACCAGCAGGTTTATCTATTTTTAATTGGAAAACATCTGTCAGGCCCTGTTCATCACACACCATAAAGAGGAGAATGGCAGGAAGTGTCCAGCTTTTGCTTTCCTTGCTTCTCTGCAAGGGTATGTCCACACAACAACCAGGAGGGGTGATTTCAGCGAGGAAGCCATAGTGACGGCAGCACAAAACCCACCTGAATCCTAGCTACATACCAGGCCGCTAGACCCTGCTGCTGTGGCATCACTGCTGTGTTTATCAAAGCAAGGTCAGATGTCCTGCAGTCACACCTCCCCCGTGCAGGGTAACCCTACAAAGCCAGTCCATTTCCCAGGGCTGGATGGTGAATGTTACAGGAAGAATGGGGGCAAGTCTAGTGCTAATTGGGGCTCACAGGAAAGAGCTAGTTTGGGGAAGGCTAGCCGCCAAACATGCCTCTTCCAGGGGGCCCCCAAAGCCACTTCCCCCCACATTTTGCCCAGGGGCCTGGCGAGACTGTTGCCAACCTTATAGGGAACAGAGGCCTAATCTACACACCCCTTTGCACCGGATTAGTTACATGGATGCGAATCCTGATGGGGACGCTTGTAAGAGCAGTTTAGATTGGTTTAGTATAAAGTCATTCCTAAGTGTTTTAGGCTTTTTGCAGTTTAGCTTTTCTTCAACTGAAATAAGAGCCTCCCTCTAGCCTTTTGCACTAGTTTAATAAAGGTGTGATTTTTTTTGTTTGTTCATCTGGTGCAGATCTCCACGTAGACTTGGCCACGTGCGCTTATTTCTCCTTCCGTTAGGACTCCAGGGGCTTGTTTAGTCTGGGAAAACGTGGGGCAATTTAAAACAACACCTAGCAGCTAGTGAAGACAAAGCCTACACTACATTATCATAGAATCATAGAATACTAGGACTGGAAGGGACCTCGAGAGGTCATCGAGTCCAGTCCCCTGCCCTCATGGCAGGACCAAATACTGTCTAGACCATCCCTGATAGACATTTATCTAACCTACTCTTAAATATCTCCAGAGATGGAGATTCCACAACCTCCCTGGGCAATTTATTCCAGTGTTTGACCACCCTGACAGTTAGGAACTTTTTCCTAATGTCCAACCTAAACCTCCCTTGCTGCAGTTTAAGCCCGACTGTGGGCTTACATTACAACTGTGTTAGCTGCTCACAGTGAGGTCTGCAGGGTTGGCCCTGTCCACCTAACTTAGAGCTGGTCAAATAGCCATCAGAGTTACACTCATGGAAAATTTCACCTTAATTATGAAAAAACCCCACGAAAAACCCATCAAACACCCCCAAGTAAGAGACTCGCTCTTCCCGTATCATGATTTTTTCATGGAAATGGGCTTAGCCAGTGTTGCTTGCCGGCAAATGACAGTTACCTTTGGAAATCTGTTAGTGGGGTGTCAAGAGGACAAACCACCAGGATTGTCATAAACCTCAGGTGACAGACAAAGAAGTCAGTGATCCTCCCTTGGTGTGGTATTGTTCCCGCTGTACCAGGCAGATGAAGAGAATGGCTCAGAAGACTCAGAAACCACCACAAAAACCAGCTCCTGCAGTAGTTTCTGTGGCACCAACTCTGAAAGATCCATTGATAAAGAAACCTGAAATTAAGCTCAAGCTTGATACCCAAACAACATCCCCAAACATAATTTTTCCACAGCTGAGACAGGGGACATGAAGCACTATGGGCCAGAATCCCTACCTGAACCACATCTCTCTCATTGTGTAACCCACACATTTAGGTTATGTCTACACTAGCGGTTTCTTGTGCAAGAACTCTTGTGCAAGAAAACATCCACACTGCCATATGCGCGCTGTGCTTTTGCACAAGCGCTCCCGTGGCAGTGTGGACACACTCTTGTACAAGAAAGCTCTGATGGCCATTTTAGCCATAGGGGTTTCTTGCACAAGAAATCCCTGCCGAGCGTCCACACTGCCCTCTTGCGCAAGAGCTCCTGTGCAAGAGGGCTTACACCTAATAAAAAGGAGCTTAACTCTTGCTCAAGAAGCCCTCTCTTACCACGCCGTACTATAAATTTCCTTGCACAAGAGCGGGCGGGCAGTGGGAACGCCCTGCGGATTCTTGTGCAAGATCTGCCATACTTGCGCAAGAAGCCACGAGTGTAGACATAGCCTTAGTGTGGTTACTGAGCAATTCAAGTGGTACCTAGACCACAGCAACAATTACAGCCAAGAGATCTCTACAGCATGGGCTGGGAGCCAGCTGACTTTTAGCTCAGAGGGTAAAGGCTCCTATACTCCGTTTCATAGGTCCCAGGTTCAAATCCGCCTAGTGGTAGTTACAAGGAGGGGCTCGTCCGGGATCTCGACTGGATCTCTGAAGCTCTGGACGTGCTTCTCTCACCTAGGGGAAGTATGTAACTCACACACCTAGAGTACATCTAGACTACTGGCTTTTGTCAACAGATACTGTTGACAAAGCCTCTGTCAAAAAAGAGGGTCTAGACGCTTTCTTTCGAAAAAGCACAGTGTGGATGCAATAGCGCTTTTCGACATAACTCTGTCGAAAAAAGGCATTATTCCTCATAGAATGAGGTTTATCGCCGTCGACAAAACTGCCGGGTTCTGTCGACTTACTGTCGACAGAACTCGTCGGTAGTGTAGACGCAGGTATACTTTTGTTGACAAAACCCTGTAGTCTAGACACGCTCCTAGTGTGGTTACTGAAGCAATGCAAATGGTACCGAGACCACAGCAACAGTTAAGACCAAGAGACCTCTGCAGCATGGGCTTGGAGCTAACTGGCTTTTAGCTCAGAGGGTAAAGGCTCCTATACTCTGCTTCAGAAGTCCCAGGTTCAAATCCAGCTGGTGGTGATTACAATTGCTCAGGTGGTGGGGAGACTGTGCATTGTAATCCACGCTTTCCTACCTTAACCTCTTCATGCTAATGCCCAGTACAGAGCAGCAGCTGATGTAACTCACACATGTGCAGCATGGTCCCATTCTTCTGTCCTTATCTCATGATTATGTGCATAAGTCAGCCTGCAGCAATTAGAGGAGGGAGGGAATTAAATGGCCCAATTGTTTTTGTGAAATTAAAACAAAACAAAAAACAAATAAACCCACATTTCAGTTTAATACAAACATCTTCATGGTTTTAACACTGAGACTTAAACTTAGCATTTGCCATCCATCATCCCATCTGGATTCCTGGCAGCCATAGCAAGCTCTCTGTTTTTATACTGAAACCCATTAGCAAGGCCACAGCTGATCAAGTGCAGGCTTTCTGTGCTACAGTCAGCCATGGAGACCCTGCAGAGTCAACACCGGACGCTGCCAATATACAAAGAAAGGTTATTTCCACCACATACATACAGACACACTCTAAGTTGATGGGTACGGCAATTTTCGGAGCCATATTTTGCACTGGAAAATCTTACACACATACAAAAACCCTGAGAGTTGCCTTAAAAAAGTTCTTTGTCTTTGGAAAAAAAAAGTGTTGAATGAAAAATTTTGGCCAGGTCTATTAAGAGCCAATGGGCTTGATTTTCAGAAATATTGCAGCTCTCATTGACATCAGCTGGAAGTGTTGTCTGCTCACAAATTAAACCTCTTATTATCCTGTAAGCCAACAAATTACTTGACTTCTCAGGCTTCCTTGGGCTAGGAAGTGCTGGAGCTGGCTACTATGAGAGCCATCTGCTGTTGAAATGGAAGTCATCTTCCTCTTGCCTCCATGAAACAAAAGGCAACTGATGAGACATGGCTGCTTGTTCCTGATGAATCCAAGCGTAATTGGAAAAATCGGTTCCGTTTGTCTTTCAGCGATTAAGGCGGATGCATTTTAATTTGACTAACAGGTTTGACTTTTGAATCCCAAAATGGCTATCATGCCATCAACACATTTCTTTAATCCTAATTAGAAAGGTCTTTGAAAAATATCAACCCTAATCATAATGTAATTGCTGCATTTGTCATCTCATAGCAAGGAGGCAAAAGAAAATATTCCCAAACCTGAAGTTTAAATTGCCAGCAAAGACCAGGCCTTTGCTAGATGGAAACAAACTTTAAAGTGGTGGTGGTAAAGGGCAATATCTAAGGCCACATCTTCACTCTGTGGCAGATTGACACTGCCATGATCGATCGTCTGGAGTTTGATTTAGCGAGTCTAGTTAAGACTTACTAAATCAAACTCAGAGAGTGCCCCTGCTGGCAGCCAGTAGTCCTGCTTTTGCAAGAAGTTAGGAAAGCTGACAGGAGCATTTGCTCTTGTCGGTCTGCCGCTGTGGAGACCCCACCAAGCTCAGCTTAAGGTAAGTCGACTTCAGCTACGTATTCTATGTAGCTGGAGTTACATATCTTAAACTGAGCTTCCGGTCTAGTGTAATCCTGGCCTAAGAACTTGTTAGACCTTGGACTGCTTAGGTTAGGCTGTGGTCAAAAAGCTACCATGGTAACTGCAAAGAAGCTGGGGTGAGCAGTGCAACAAGGAACATTTTATATTTAAAATAAGAGTAAATGTATGTATTGCATCCAAAAAACTATGTTGGAATAATGTTAAAGTTGCAAAATCAAGCACCCAACAATTCAGAAGTGCCAGAATTAAAGTCACCTGGGCAACCTGCTCATGTCCCCAGCCTCTCTCTGGCCTCTACCCTCCTGCCCCAACCAAAAGGCTTCAATATCTGAGATATAGGTGAGAGGATTATTCTAGGAGGGGGTGGGTGAGATTCTGTGGCCTGCACTGTGCAGGGGGTCAGACTACATGATCATAATGGTCCCTTCTGACTTTAAAGTCTATGAGTCTATGAAGAGCACTACACCTATCAAACACCCCCTTCTCAGCCTCACACACACATGTACCAGTTCTTATCTCCCTGGCCTCTGATTTTCATAGGTATGAGCACTGATAACTCTCATTGACTCTCACTGATAACTCTCACAGATAACTCTCATTAACTAAGAGCTTACTGCTTCTGAAATCGCAAGCCTTTACAAAAGGGTTTCTACATACACTTTCAGATGGCCAGAAATCATGGGTGCCTAAGTTGAAATACTTTACCAGGGGTCAGTTTTTCAGAAAGGGCGGAGCGCCCACCCCTTTAAAGGGCTCTCAAGTTGACCACCTAAAAATCACTAACTGTTTCTGAAAATCTGGTTTGTGCGGGTGGGTGCATTCATAAAACCCTCCTGCCTCTTTAAAATCCTTCCTAGCCTGCGAGGTGAATTCCACGAGGAACACAGAGTTCTTTTCCCTGCAAGGCAGGAAGAAATTTAAAGGGGTCACGGCTGTGTAGTGTCTGATATTAATTACACACACTGAAGGAGCCGCTCACCCTAGGATCTGGGTGCGATCAGTGTTCGATTCATAGATCTATATAAAATTCTCCGTCGCGACAATTTTAATCAAGTGTTTCACTTGATAATTGCAAGCTGTCAAGGCTAATACAATAAGGCTCATCTCTAATTCTTTTTCCATTTCCCTCCAAGAAAAAAAAGCCCCTCGGAGATAATGACTGTGCTTTCTATATTCCCAACTCATCAGGGAGTGTCCTGCATTGAACCACCTTTATTGAAAAGTTACATCGATTCAATATATAGTAATACAGGCAAAAATAATTACAGCTTTGCTAGCAGTGTAAGACCTTAATCCAAACCTCACAAACATTCAATAAAAAGTGGTACAGGCTGGGAAATAGGCTTTTGACAGCACAGCCCCAAAGGGAAGTGGGGGGAGGGGAAGAGGGTGGAGCAAAGGAGTGAGTAGCAGATCTAAGCTGTTTCATGAGCTATGGAAAGAAGGGGGGAGTTAGAAAATATTCTTAAATCTACTTTCTCATTGTCACAAAGGCAGCTGGAGGTGCAAGATTCAGATGAAAGGTCAGGGGTGATTAGAGTTCGGCCCACCACTAGGAGAATAGGGTTTAATTGGCATGCTTGCCCTTTGGCTCAGTAAAAATATTAGCCCAATCCACTGGATTATACGGCCTTTTTTAGAACATAAGAACGTAAGAACAGCCATACTGGGTCAGACCAAAGGTCCATCTAGCCCAGTATCCTGTCTGACAATAGTGGCCCAGATGCTCCAGAGGGAGGGATCAGAACAGATAATCCTCACATGATCCCTTTCCTGTCACCCACCTCCAGAGAAACAGAGGCTAGGGATACATTCCTACCCATCCTAGCTAATAGCCATTGATGGACCTAACCTCCATGAATCTATCTAGCTCTTTTTTGAAACCTGTTCAAGTTCTAACTTTCACGACATCCTCTGGCAAGGAGTTCCACAGGTTGACTGTGCGCTGAGTGAAGAAAAACTTCCTTTTGTTTGTTTTAAACCTGCTGCATATTAATTTCATTCGGTGACCCCTGGTTCTTTTATTGCGGGAATAAGTAAATAACTTATTCACTTTTTCTACTTTTATTTTTAAAATAAAAATAATAATGAATTTTGTTAAAATCCCTGTTCTGACAGCTCTCCCGCCTTAAAAAGAATCCAGGGCCTGATCTACACCCAAAGTTGCATCAGTTTAACTAAAGGTCCAATGTTAAACGGATTCAACCACTGACACTTTGCCTACAGCCATTCTTCCATTCATTTAACCAGTGCCTCTGGTGTGTGCAGACACGCTCCCAGCTCTGGTTTTCTTTTCTACATGGGGGAGGAGAAGGGACTTGTTAATGCACAGGGTTTTCGGGTGCCTGTTTCAAGCTGTGGCATGGACCATCCTCTTTAGTCCAGCACTCTCAGGATCTGACCCGTGCCGAACCAGAGAATTTGCCAAACCAGAGGAGGTCAGTTCTGTCTAGCAGCATTACCAGCACTGCCACTGCTTCCTGGGCTCTTAGAAGACATTTAGGAGTCAATTAGAGCTAAATAACAGGACAGAATACTGAGAGTCGGACTGGTGGCTGTAAACCAACTTTATAGGACCATGGGAAACTTGGCCATACCCATGGTAAGTGGACATCCTGCAAACTAAAATCATGCTGGACCACAGATGTTGCTGGACCAGAGAATGCTGGATTAGAGAGATTCAACCTGTATTACCTCATCCACCTAATCTTTCTAATATCCTGGGACCAAGATGGCTACATTAGCACTACAAATCAGGAATTCTTAGGCCTTTTTTTTAAAGAGACTCAGCATGGACAATTAATCTAGACTGGTCAGTTTCACTCTCTCTTTCTGGCTCCGTGCCCTAAAATTGCAGGGTAGATTTATTCCTCATCATCATTTCTGAATACAAAAAAACATTTATTTGCACATCATGCTAAATGATCCTAATGGTGGGCCTAGATCCAGCTGCTTAAAATCAACATCGCTCCACAAAAATCAGAGGCTTATCCCCGATGTTTGCAGTTTATTTTAACACAAACATAAGGGTGAAATGTAAGGCTCTGGAAAGATGGGACTTTAAGTACATGCAGAATCTCACTGATTTCAGTGGGCATAAATCTTTGTGGGATTAAGGCTTTACACTGCAAGAAGGCCCCTTGGAAAATACAACCCATTGGCTTTTGTTTTAAATATATATAAACAAAACAAACCTTGCCCAGTGATGCCTTTGGGAACAGGACCAATTCCTGGCAGCTTAAACTGCTCCAGTTGTCCGTTAGGAAAGATACAGCTGCAATTAAAGCTGGTGAGAGTGACTAGTAAATAATTCACATGTGTCCAGTGTTCTGGGAGCATGCCCGGTAACGACAGCAATTCAAACAAAGGGGGTAAACCGAACAAAGGAAAGGCTGGTGTATGACTTCTACTGAAGCTAAGTGAATACAATCCCTTGGTCACTCTCAGATGAATTGGGAATTGGCCCAGATCCTGTACGTGTTTAGGGTCTACCGCCCATTTGCTGCCATGTTACCGCTGCTTGGTCACAGCCGAATCACTTCTATATGTGTAACATGGAAAGAAAGATGGATGACCTTCCACTCCATCGGCCAATATGCTTGCATAAGCCTCATCATCTGACTAGGCACCCTTAAAAGGAGCTCTTTTTGAAAAAGTAAACCATGTGCACAGCACTCATTCAAAATGAGTCATTAACAAGGTCAAAGCTGGAGAATTCACTGTCGGCCTCACTAGGACTTACGTGCAAGCAGAGCCTGCTAGGAGGTCTGATTCCCGTTGGGAAGGGATCCAAGCAGGGCTGGCCACTCTGCCATGTCTGCTCACCCTGGGACCCGGTGGCCGTGGTCTGTTTTGACATCAGAGCCTACGTTTTGAGTTGTGCTTCGACCATATAGGCGGCCCAACCTGAGACACCCTAAAGGGGGCCAATTTTCAGGGAATTCTGAGCACCCCCCTCCATGAAAATTGGGCCCTGAGAAAGGATCTCACGAAGGCCACCAACTCCCTTCATTCAGCCAACAGAACATAAGTGGGGAAGAACCCTGGGAGGCGTTTATTCTAGAGGAGTGGCTCATTCGTCACTTTTGGCAAGCTGAGCGGGAAAACAGATGCTAGATCTTCTTTTCTAGCTGCTAACTGGCACTAAAAGAAGCAGAAAGTTTTGGAGGGGAGGTGCACCTTAGTCCCGCCTCGTCTCTGCCTATGATGCATAATAATCAAGTCCCCCGTGGGGTGTAATACTTTGGTCTAATTTCAGTTCTTCGGTTTAGTGCAGGGCCGCTGACAGGGGCAGTAAAGGGAGCAATTGCCCTGGGGCTCAGTGATTCAAAAGAGCCTGGAGCGCTGGCCCTTTAAATCACCGCCAGATACTGTGCTCCGAGTGGCTTTGAGGGAGACGGGGGAGAGGGAGGTGTGCTGCAGCCCAGGGGGCGCTAAAGGTTGGCTGCCCTTGGTCCCGCCACTTCTGGGAGCACAGACCTGCTCCCTCCTCTCCCCCATTGCCCAAGAGCACAACAAGACTTTCAGTTCCTCTGGTTTAGTGTATGGGTGTTGATGGCCTGTGATTCACAGGAGGGTCAGGCATGATGATCTGGTCATCCCTTCTGGCCTTCAACTCTACGACGACTAGCTTGCCTAGTCGTGCTTTTCCACCGATAGTTGCCATGAGGATACTAGATCACATGTGGGAGAGGAAGTGACTCACGTGTCTATGTCTCTATTGAAGGGTGGCTCACAATTCTGCATTGATAAAACAGCTGCCAAAGTTTCAACCTTGTCAATCTTCATTTTCAGCCATGACTGGTCTTGTCGTTCCCCCGATGTAAAAGAAGAGGATATTTTGCTCTTTTTGTTTCGTTTTTCATTTTTCTTTTACAGCACAAAACTACTTATTGTGATGGACCACTAAAAAGAAAAAAAAAGAAGCACTACGAGCTCTTTTTTGGGGGAAAGCCACACCCAGAAAAAAAAGGAACAATTGTTACAAATTGGACAAGATAGGAGTCTGGATCTTTTACTTGTTCCATGTTTCTTATGTAGCCATGTCAACTCCTAAAACATTGCAAACAAAGAGTTAGCCAAGCCAGGCTGGACAGCAGTTGGCATGATGGGGTCAGAAACGCAAGGTCTTTTTTGATGGACACGAAACCTTCCTAACGTTTGTAAAATATTAAAAAGAAAAAATTGGCAAATGATTCAAGCTCGCTATTTTGGATACTATTTGTTTTACTTTGTAGGGGAAAAAAAGTTGAAGTTTCTATTTTCTATGGAGTCTTTCAAATACCAATTTAGTTTATGCAGAAAAACAAACAAACAACAAAACAGGGTACCAGCATGGAAGAATTTCTAGGACAAATTGACATGAATGATGGAACTTTGATGTATGTGTGTGTTTATCTATAGTTTAACCTCTTTAAAAATGTAAGATGTTTTACAATTATTTAAATAAACTTGTAACTTATTGTATGTAGAGGTAGCAATTAAGACCATTTTTGGACTTTTTCCTCCGGTTGTACAATGAAGAAAAAATGATGCAAAAATGTAGTGACAACTTTAAGAGACGTACGATTATTGCTGCCGTAGGCCTTCACTTCTCTCCTTAGCCCCCTATTGAACCATGTGCAAGGATGTATAGGATTCTTTCCAATTAACGCATCACAAATTTTTACACACACTACTATATATATGTATATATATCAATCAGTAGTTAATGTAAGAATTTTATCCGCAGCTTTTTCCTCTCCATCTTTTGCTTCAGTTAAAATTTTAAGGTACTGGTATAAGGTGGCTAGTTTCAAAGACCCTATTGGCAAATGAATGGCTTCTAAGTGTTTGAACAAATCAGATTTTTTAGGTGAAAATGAATTTATTTTTTGAAATTCTCCTATGAACAGGAGGGGGATCGAAACGGTTCTCTCATAGTTTTCCATGATACTATGGCAGACGTACAAAAATACGATTATATTTTATATTAAGGGTGCATTCATAAAGGGGTATGTAACAGTAATAATTAATAATCCCCCCTAACTGTGATATAGCACTTTTCATCTGTAAGTCAGAAAATGCTTCAAAGTCTTTAATGTAGTTCATTAATTAGGATCTTTGAGTAAATGGCCATTCAATTGTTGTGGAATCCACTGACCTTCTTTTTTTAACTAGAACTAGTTTTAATCAAACAATCCTTAGCATTTTTAATGAACACCACAAATTTATTTGGTTCAAATTTTTTGGAATTTCAATGAAGAAACCAACTTGATTCATTTTCCATGTTCTGTTTCCAAATCACAAGGGGAAGGGAAATACACATAAATTAACATTCGTTGGTTTCCTGATGAAAACAGTCATGAAAATGGCCATTTTGTGGAAGTGCTGCTTTTCACAGAAAATTTTTTAAGCAGCTCTAAGCATCCTTAATGCACTCCGCTTAGGGTTGTGACATTCCTGTAACATTACTAATTTATTTTGCTATTTATAAATGCATCCTTAAGATAACGTGACAGCCAAAATTTGATTTGCCCATTCACCAAGGAGACTCATCATTAGTTTATTCTGTGATCATTTCAGGTGAGCAAAGCAACAGTGGGCTGGGGTGGTAGGCATTCTTGACACTTTGGTTGTGCTGAGCTAATGTGTATTTCTGTTTGGGGAGTGGATTAAAAATAGGCTATAAAGCCTCAAATCTAGCTCAGGTTATTAGGAACTGAAAGCTACTGTGTGTCCTGACTTCATAGATCTTAGTCTAGTCTCTAGTGGACAGGTGTTTTAATCTTGAACCGTCATTGTAGGACCATATGCTTAAAAAAACAGACACCAGGGCAACTTTATTCATGTAAATAATTCCAGTGAAGTCAATGGGATAGATTAGTTATGGTCCCGATCCTGCACTGTACTGCACCAGGGCTGATCCACCAGGCGGTTCTATCCTTATAGAGTGTAGAGCAGTATCAGGGCGCGCATGACAAAATTTACTGAACGTGCCTAAGAGTTTGCAGGATCTGGCTCTTACTTAGCACGCAGCTCGGCAGAGAGGCCAGGTAAACTCAAATGATCCCTGTGGGACAGAACTCGGAACCAGAAGAGGGAGATGCTGGGGCTGTTTGATAGATGATTTGTGAGGTGCCTTTTCACTGGCATGAAATCCACCTTGAAAAGGTTTTTTATTTTCTTTTAAAATCAACGCCGCCATTTAAAGAACAGCACAACTGGCAATTAAATGCACCCTCCAGGAGAGAATAGGTCGGGCCTATTTGGTGTTTAAGGAGCAGCATCAGGAATACGGAGCTAACCAAAGTCTTGCAGTTGGACTAGATACAGTGTCTGAATTCCAGAGAAGGTAAAATAAAGTTATGTGACTGTAAGGATGAATGCCTCTGCAGATCCTTGTGTGCCCCTCTCTCCATCTGGGAGTGAACTCTTCATGAAACTGAATGATCTGCAGAAGGTGAAAGGACCTTATGTGGTAAGGAGTCTCGAGGAAAAGCATGAACTATCGTAAATTCACTCATTCACCCTCAGTCTGACTAGCCTGGTGACTGTTATCTAGCACAAACAATCTAATCATTATATACTCAGAGATATCAATATCACAATGAGACTAGAAGATTGATGTTTGAGGCTTCCTTGTGTACACCGAAAATATGCATTGAGGGCTATAAGGACCGAAGTCAAAAGTCCTATTGACTTCAATGAATCCCTGCCTTGCCAAAAGACGGATGAAACTCACCCGGGGTATTTTTCACCCCTCACTGTCCATCCGTCATTCAGGGCCTCTCCCAAAAATGCTGAAGTCCATCAAGTGCATAAACGTGCATGTCCCTGTTTTCACTTCTCCAATAATTCTCATTGGTTACCCTCAAATATTGCCAATTGTCTGCTATCAAAAGGAGACTGTGGCAATCTTAAAACTTCTGTGCACCATGAAAATCCTGGATATGGATTTCTAGACTGTATGCTGAGCAGTAGCTGCTTGCTAGTTGGTGCTATTGAAATTTTTTAATTAAAAAAAGTATTAAAAAGTTTCTATTTTTCAAAATTTTTCATTGGAAACAAGTCATGAAAATACTAGCCTGCAAATTATTCAAAATGTCCTTTTATTGATCAGTCACCTTATACATATTGAAAAAAAATACTGCCTCTTTTAAAAATGAAAAAAAAAAGATTAAATTCTCAGAAAGTTCAGAGAAAAAGAAAATCAGACCATTTAAAACAAATGCTTCTGAAATTTTCAAAATTCATGTGGTATTTAAAGACATTATTTTCATGAACTCTATTTGCTAGTCATTCTCTCTACTTGGAAAGTCAGGTGTCCAATTTAGACCTAAGGAAAACGTCCCTGAAAGACTCTCTCAAGTACCTTGAGAAAGAGACCTATAAATGTAGCTGCCCACAAAGTGAACAAAAAGGACATCTTAGCTTGATTTGAGCTGTCTAAAAGTAATGAAATTAACATGACAATGATTTAGAATATGAATTTTGCTCATGCATGGAAAGTGTCTTGTTCAACTTGTTGGTAGCTTCATGTGGAAAAACGTGTAAATAAAAAACAACCACGAAACAAGGACTTTGGCAGTGGCAAAAATAAAAAAAATGTGTAAATTTGTGTGTAAGGATTTTTTTTTTAAAAAAGGAAACTAATCAGTCCTTTTTCTAGTCATTGCTGTTTAAGAATTCTCTATCAAGTTTCCTTTTCTTTTGACACTAGAAAGACATGTGTTGCGATAGGTAGTTACAAATTTTATCATAACTTTCAAAGAGTATGTTTTATTTCATTATTTATCTTGTTATAGCATCTTTATTCTCCCTATTTCTTTGCACATTTTCAATATGCATGGTTTTTAAAGACCGTTCTCTCCCTTTTGTAAAATAATTTCTCCCAATTGTATAGTTCATTTATTTTGGGTTTTTTTTTTTTTTTGCTTTGTCAGTTATTATATACGGTATGAAGTTGCTATGCACAGAGCTTTTTGTAAAGATAGCTTTTTTTGTTTACTGTTTTTAATGGTCCTACTTATTGAAGAATATCTTGTTTGTAAAATGAATATGTCTACTTCAGTTTTAAACTTTAAATTATCCTAACAAAAAAAATAAAATTTTTGTACTGTAAAAAGAATGGCCTGAAATTTCTGAAGCTCGAAATAGGCTTTATTGTGTATTTCTTCTGTTCTTGATGGATCTAGGTAGGTACTTTAGGGCAGCAAGAGGCTTATTTTGAACAGCAGGTGCAATTGACTATTACATCAGGTTACCAACGACTGTGGGAAATTTGCCACCACATGAAATCTTTAGATCAACACTAGATGTTTTTTCTTACAGAAAGGTTCAACCTCACGTTTTTGGGCGAGATGCAGTAATATTTGGCAGACCACAATACATGATAATAATGACCACTTCTAGCCTCCACATTTATTGGTATGGTCTTAAAAAGGGAGGTTTTATTTCATTTTATTGGTGGAAGGGGGTCAAACTTCAAAATGTTCAAATATTTGACTAGTCCTAGAACTCTACAAATGGAAACTCATTTTCAGGTAGCCAGATAGTGTTTTAATGATTATTTATTAAAGCACAGATTTCAATTAGAGGTATACAGGGTTTTTATTTGTCTTTTTGAGCTGGCAAGCAGCAAGACATAGACTACAGCTGATCAGCTAAGGAAAAATATGAACGTTTTTCCATTAAAAATATAAGTGTTGAGTCTGGTTTGATGTGACTTATGGGTCATATTATTTTACATGACCCATAGTCATGTGGGCTAGCTACTGTCTCTAAACAGAACTCTGAGCAAGAGTTATAACATCAACAGCCATAGTCCAGAAGGCATTGTGACTCAGACTTTAAGTCGCTAGTCGCTCCTGCTTCATTATGCACATAGTAATTTGCTGCTGGCTTATATCAATAATAAATGACCAGACTCTCTGTACCAGCTCAGCTGTAATGACCAGCAAGTGAGTCGAAGCAAAGAACACCCTTGGCCCGAAATATTCCCATTCACCTGCTCCTATGAGGGAGTAAGCAGACACTTTCTTACCTTTATGCTTCTGTAGCCAACCCATATAGGTAGCTAGAATTGGGGAAAAAAATGCTGGTTGTTTCTTGTGAGACATTTTGAAAAAGGAAATTTGAAGGGAGGAAGGTCTTTTGAAACTTGTTCCAAGTCCTCTCTCCTCTCCGAACTCACAAAAAAAAAAAAAAATCTGAGGATGGCACAACATTTACTTTCGAAAAAAAATTAGGCTTGCAAAAACTGAACATTGTTTAGTGTTTTTGTCAAACCAGACTCAGACTGGTTTGAGTGAATTCTTTTGCAAACATTTTCACGCAGGCGAAGAAAAAGCCATTTCCCCCAGACAGACTTTTGGCACAAGTTTGTTGACAAGCTCTAATGCTTCACTTCAAGACAGAATCTGGCACTGAGTGAGTGTTCAGACATCTCAGTGAAAGTGTTGCAACCTCTCAAAGTGTCATCCACAAACTGACAGCGGAAAAACGCATTTTTCAATCTTCATCTCTTCCAGTCATTCATTCAGGGAGCAGAAAGAATAGCCATGCAACCTTGTTAACAAACCACACAGCGCTAACAGTCAAAGTGAAGAATCCATCAACTAGTCCTGATTCGACCTACCGCAGTTTACACCAATTGAGGATTGGATCCAGATTATTTAAGATTAGGCTGGGCACTTTTTTTTAATAGGCTGCTGTGATTTGATAGTAAGCAAAGACTTCTAGGGATATAATTACACATTTAGGGTACATCTACACTACAACACTATTTCGAAATAACTATCTCTATTCCAAAATAACTTAGTCCACATCTACACAGCAAGCTGTTATTTAGAAATAGTGTCAAAATACTGTCAAGATGGAGGACTTCTTTCTCTGACTCCTATAACCCTCATTGTATGAGGAATAAGGAAAGTCGGAGGAGGAGTGCTCTGTTTTTAAATAAGTGCTGTGTTAGATGCTCCCTATTTCAAAATAAACTACACAATTGACATAGCTCAATTTGTGTAGCTTATTTCGAGTTAGGCCCTGCAGTGTAGACACACCCTTAGTGTGAAAGGGAATCCTATTCCACACCAGTGACCTCGTTTTTATATGCAAAGGGGGAAGAGCTCATTGTGATGGTACAAAAAGCGCTGAGATTCATTACACTGTGCTACCAATGTGTAACCTCTTTGGAGAAATTTTTAATATACAAGCACACTGTGTGCTTGTGATATGTTATCCGACTGACCCTTAGAAACTCCTCATCTGAGTCAGAGCAAATGTCAGACAAAACATTGGGGGCAAGGGGAGAAATGCATAGAAAACTTACGGCTAGTCAATTTTAGAAAAATGATCAACTCTTGACTTCAGTGTTACACACACACAAATGTTATGTTCGGTTAAACACATACGAATTTAGCCATGCAGAAGAGGATATGTGAGCGCGCACTCTGTTTTGTAAAGCTCAGTCAACCCTAGAAAATAATCTGCCACTGATCTTGGTTTGGCTTTTGTCGTTTCTTAAGTGGGTTCAGAACAACACACAGTTAGGTGCCTCATCTCAAAAGCAGGACTGACAAGCATTTCATGACCCCGGCTGCAAAAGACAAAACTGCCTTCAGAAACAGGACCAGCTCACGCAGGTTCCTCTTCCTGCCACACACTCAACACACTGCAGCAAACACAATCTTCCCTCAGCACGTGCCCTGATGGAGTCAACCACAAGGGGCACCAGACCCAATGAGTTGCACCAAGTCAAATGATTCTGTCTCACTTTTGTGGCTGTGGGAAGGATGTGGCTCCTTCCCACCATGGTCAAAATTATGTTGTGCTGAGTCCTTTGGTCTTTCAATGCCCCTCCCACTCGACTCATTGCTATATTTAGCAGCGATTCCCTCGGCGTGCAAATGGTTCCTTGATCGACGGTGTCCAGGTATGTCCCCTAAATGCATTTCCTCTATCATGCATTATTGCTGGGATTTTCAAAGGTGCTTCAGGAAGTCAGGTGTCCAACACCGAGACGCCTCGTTCCCTTAACCTCTTGGAAGTTCAAGCCTTACCCAGCCCCCTTCGATCCCACTTTGCCTCATAACCCTTGACCTTTAGCTCACGTTCAATGTTAAACCAACGTCTTGGAACACACAGGCAGCCTATAAAGAACTGGCCAGTTGTGTTTCTTTCCCAGCGCACTCTTGCATCCGCTATCTATGTTTTATAGTAAGCTGTTTGCACTGGGGGCCTGGGTTTCTTATATGACTGCAACATCATGCATAGGGTGCTATGTCTGAAATCTTCCCCCTAACATAACTGAGGAGACTATTTTGAAAAGCTTAGCCTTCCCCCACAATGTGAACATAAAGTGGCTTTTCACCACTTTTTCCAAATTATATACTACCCTGCGGTTCTCTGCATCATTAAAGGGATCTCACGGCATTTTACAAATGCATTTATCAACCCTGAGGACACAGCAAGGAAACACGATTTAATGGGCAGGCCTCCTAAATTCTAGTCCAGAGCCCCTGAGTTCTATACCCCACTCTGCTACTGGCCTGCTGTGTGACCTTAGGCAAGTCACTTACTCCCTCTGGGCCTCTCTCTGCTCTTTCACCCTTTGTCTGTCTTATCTGTGTAGACTTCAGGGCATAGTCTGTCTCTCCATATGCACCTGTACAGCTTCTAGCACAGCAAGGTCCTGTCCTCTGCTGTTACCTCTAGGAAAAAATGAGGCCTACACAGAGATTAAGTGACTTGTCTACATTGGTTAAGAGGGACAGTGGCAGGAAGACAACCAGGAGTCCTGACTGAAAGTCTTCTGCTCCGAACCTTGGCCAGCTCTCCCGCCTGGCTGAAGTTTTCTCTGTGAAAAATAAGATGGGCTCCTATTTCAAAATTGGGCTCAAGATCAGTATCATGTTTGTGTTTTGTACAGCACCAAGCACACTGACACTTCCCTGATGATTGTAATTGTAGTGCTCTATGCTGTGCAAGAGATACTGTTGAGAACTGTTGGCTGGTACTTGGTCCAAGAGGGGAAAGCCAGGATCCATCTCTTTACCTTGTACATCTCTGAAATACTTCCCACAAGAAAGGCCCAGTGAAAACTAAATTCTATCAAACACTGACCAACCCTGACCCACCTCCTTACAGGTTGTGTTTAGGCATTTGTTTGGTTGGAACTTGAATTCCACTTTAATACACAGTGAAACAGTAGCTTCTCTTTCAGCCACTTATGCCAGGCAACTAGGGAATTGATGGAGCAGTTAAAATATTTATCTCAATGACAACACGCAGCTGCTGAGGTGCCAAGATCTGAGGCTCTAATCACACCAGGTTACATAAGTAGGAATGTCTCATTAACTCTGCTTGCGGGACTGGATTAACCAGACAGCTGGTGGCCATACAAGAGGGTGCAGACAGAGCAGCCATGAAACAGAGACAATGTCTAGCAAACATCAACATCGACAAGGGGAAGTGGGTAATCCTAAACTTCCTCCTCCGAAACAGACTGCACCAAAATACTGTTCCACAGAGGCAATCCAAGGATGGTGTCTGTCTTATCAGGTTTCTTGGTTCGCTCTGTGTTTCTGCTAAACAATCAATCCTTCATAATAAATCTCAGCCCCTTGCATAACACAAAAAACAGCCAACCTTGGTCCCAGTATCAATCATGATCCATTGTTGGTTCCTTTTCTGATTTCTATTTAATGTACTTACTAATCTGTTACAATTTATAGCACAGTTAGTAGGTGAATTTGTCACACACTCTTATGTTTATGAATATTATCTCTGATCAATGCAATCCCCCTCGGGCACAAGCAGCTGGATTGTTTTTGGATGCTGTTCCAACCTAACCAGTAAATTGTGCATGATCCACGGCTGTGGGACAGAAACATGCAGCTATGTACATTATGTGGCTAGGAAGAAAATGTCGAGCAACAAGGTTCGCTAGCGTAGGCAGAGTTCCAAAAGTTGGATTGCTGGCAAAAGTCAAAACCCACAAGAGCTGGAAGTCAATGACAGGCTGAAGAGAGGCTCAAACATCCAATGTCCTCAAAGTTCAAACTTGAAAAGCAAAAACTATTTCCCTTAATAACTGGACTACACAATGGCAGAAGGTTCGAATGAAATTAACACGTGTGCATCTGAAATACACTGGCATTGGCCTTGGTTCTGTAACATTAAAGTCCATAGGAGCTTTGCTATTGACATCAGTGAATACACAATCAAAGCTTAGTGCATGCAGTCACATGGAAAGCTAGGAAATAGAATTTCTGTTCTCTTGGAAAGACCAGCATTTAAAAAGCTTAATTCAAATCGGAATGCAAAGCTGGACTTTTAAAATGAAACTTCCAAACATTCTCAGGTTGGAACTCTTGCCACCTGTTTGAGTTGATAATGTTGATCTGGGTTATTTTGATATGGTAATACATTCTAGGTCAGCTGTATGATTTCAGTTCTGTCCATTTTGACTTTTCATGTTACATTTACATAGATTGGGGTGGGCAATAAAATGGTGATTGTTCACCAGGGCTGCTGTTACCTGCAGCTCCACAGGTACGGGCAATTACTGCTCCCATTGGACGGGAACAGAGATCTGCGGGCAATAGGAGCTATGGTCACCAGACCTGTGGAGGTGCAGGTAAATATGGTGGTGTGGGAGTCCACCAGGGGCTAACCCTGGCAGGCCAATATTTGCCCACCCCACATGTAGATAGTGTTTATATAGTCCAAATTAAATCAATCCAAATGATAAATTAAAAAAAAAAACCTTTCTACAAACAAAATGGAGGAGTTGTTTAAAAATTTTCCTGTCAGAATCAACACATTCCCAAGAAAAGTGTCTATTTCTATTAAATTCCTTTTTTCGATAGAAAACCGTCATTTTTTTTATTCAGCTCTAGTCATGTGCTTTTCTAGTGACCATCAGCGCCTGCTACGTCCTCAAGTTTTAAGGCCAAAAAGGACTACTGTAAATTAATCTGGTTAGATCTCATGTAACACACGGGACCTTGAGTCTCTCTCATCTGAAGATGTGCTACTTTCTTTAACTCAACTGGTAGGGGGTTGAGTTTTCCAGGGGAAAAGGTTCTAGTATTGCTCCCACAGCCAGCCTTTGGAGCTGTATGCACACCGTTGACACCATATCTTTATCTACCTTAAAATCTCTGCCCACATTATTTCCGAGGTAGTGAAAGGAAGAGTGAGGGGATGAGTAAATAAACGTGCGAGAGACTTTGCCTCTGGTGAATAATACTATCCCTGTCTTTGCTTACCAGCTGAAACTTCTAAAAGACACAGGCCACATCCTAGGTAGGTGTCAATCTGAGGCAATAGAACGACACTGATTTATACCAGCTGAGGGGTGAACCACACAATTACGTTCCCCATTGGCTTGCAAGCGAAACACACAGCTATAAAACAAGAAAAAAAACAGAGAACTTTTGAGATTATTTTAGCTGTTGCTTTCAGATCCTGCTCAAGCTAGTGCAAGGTTTCTCAATTTTTTTTAATAAAGTAACCCTTTTTCAAAACAAAAAAATTATAAGTACCCCCCAGTACCTACAGTTTTCAGACACACAATTTTTTTTCTACCATTGCAACACATTTGTTTAAACAACTTAATTGTAGCCGGGCGGGTGATGAAATTTTTGAGTGTAAAAAGTACAAAAATAATAAAGTGCTATAAAACTTAAAACAAAAATTCGTTTTTTTCCAAATTTCAGTTGTGGTGACGTACCCCCCAGACTTTTCTCGAGTACCCCAAGGGTACTCGTACCACCGGTTGAGAAACACCGAGCTAGTGCATTGCCCAGGAGCACAAAGATCACTCTCGTTAGTATCTACAATGCAACAGGGCCTACCAGCCTCAAGAAGCCGTTCCGAAACATAACAGAAGCATATTTTCACGCAGACACGTTATAACTATAATAGCCCGGTTTCTCGTTTAAACAAAGGCTCTTTTACACCACTCTGGCCAGGTGAAACATCCTTTTATGGTCTGGGGCAAAGTAATGTCGGCCTTTGTGTAGGTCCTGTAACGTTGCCAACTCCATGGTTCTAATGCAAGTTCTTGTAAGTTGTATAAATTCTCAGTTCTTGGAGGCATGTGATTCTCAGCTTTCATTTACACACATAATTAGCTTTCTGCCTTACTTGGCTGCAGAGAAAAGCTTGAAAAAATGAGTCAAGTGAACTCTAAAGGTCCAAAACCCAGAAGGCAAATACATTTCTTAAAAACAAAAGACAGGACTATGCAGCACTTTAAAGACTAACAAGATGTTTTATTAGGTGATGAGCTTTCGGGGGCCAGACCCACTTCCTCAGATCACATTTCTTAAGAGATCTTCAGAATTTTAAACCAGGGTGGGCAATAATTTTTGATGGGAGACGGGGGGGGAGCTACTCCGAGATTTTGGAATGTGGTTGAAGACCGCACTTTTCCATGATATTAATGGAGGAATTCCGGGGCCGGGGATGGAGGTTGGGTGCAGAAGGGAGCTTGAGGTAAGGGATTGGGGTGCAGGAGGATGAATGGGGTCTAGGAGCGAGTTTGGGTGAAGGAGGCAAATATGACCTAGGGCAGGGGACGGGGATGCAGGAGTTTGGGATGTGACCTAGGATATGAGGGGATTGTGTTCTAGGGCAGAAGATTGGATTGCCAGATCTGGGAGGGGGTATGAGTGCAGGAGGGGGCAGAGTGTTTAGGTATGTGGAGGGGGGGGACAGAGGGTTGAGGAAGGGAGGGGCTGGGGTGCCAGAGGCACGGTCTGGCTGGGAGGCGCTTATCAGCAGAAACCTGAGACAGACTGTCTGCTGCAGGCTGCTCCACCGGCTCCGCTCCAGGCATGAGAGAGAGGAGGAGGGGAAGAGAAGGGAGGGAGAAGGCTTCCTACTCTGCCCCTGAGCCCAGCAAAAATTCTCAGCTCCTATTGGCTGGAAACTGGGAGATTGGCCAATGGGAGCTAAGAGATTTTGCTGGGGGGCGGGAACAGCATAAGAAGTCTCCCTCTCCCCTCCCCAGTGGTCCAGAATGGAGAACAGCTGGCTTTTTAAAGGGTGAGCTGTTCTCTGCCTAAGGGCTCCGGCAAGCCAGCCGTGGGTTGGATCTGGTGGCTTGGCAGGCCAGATTCGGCCCACTGGCAGCCTCTTGCCCACGCCTGTTTTAAACTAATCTAATGATTTTCTGAGGATTCACTCGTAATTTTTTTAAAATCAGTCAGGCCCACACAATCTAAGATATAAAGAAGAATGTTTGTATGTTTGTGCGCTAATAACTTGGACACTATGGCTGCGTCTAGATTGGCATGATTTTCCGGAAATGCTTTTAACGGAAAAGTTTTCCGTTAAAAGTATTTGTGGAACAGAGCATCTAGATTGGCATGGACGCTTTTCCACAAAAGCACTTTTTGCGGAAAAGCGTCGGTGCCAATCTAGATGCGCTTTTCCGCAAAAAAGCCCCAATCGCCATTTTCGCGATCGGGGCTTTTTTGCGGAAAACAAATCTGAGCTGTCTACACTGGCCCTTTTGCGCAAAAGCTTTGCGCAAAAGGGACTTTTGCCTGAACGGGAGCAGCATAGTATTTCCGCAAGAAGCACTGATTTCTTACAGTAGGAAGTCAGTGCTTTTGGAAATTCAAGCGGCCAGTGTAGACAGCTGGCAAGTTTTTCCAGAAAAGCGGCTGATTTTCCGGAAAAACTGGCCAGTCTAGACACAGCCTATAAGAGCTAGCGCAACCAAACTTCACATGGGATAACCTGTCATCCAGGAGAAGGTTTTAAGCGACTGTGGGAGGGAAAAGATGAGAGATGGACGCCTCTCCCCGGGGCTGCACGGAGGTTGGCAGTGCGGGGAGAAGTGCCTTCCCGGGGGAAGCGGTGGGGACAGTCACTCACTAAGGCTGGCGGAGGGACAAGGAAGCAGAGGGAGGGCTTGGGAGCCAGCAGCAAGCGCGTGGCTCCCTTCCCCCTCCCTCTCCTCAGGCTCCTCACCTCAGTTATATCAACTGTCCTGAGCAACGCCGGGTAACTCCAGCTAGTAAAGAAATATTTCCAAAAAGTGAGTACTCTGCCAAGATTGCACCAAGATAATACGGGAGAATGCAACTCACTTTAAGAAGAGGTTCTAGATGTACCTCGTATTTCTCAATGCATTCCAGGGAAGGGGGACGACGCGGGGTTAAGTGCCAGACAACCTATCACAATCCAGCAGTTCTGTATGATCCAGCTGCAGGAGGATCTGGTCGCAGCACTTTATGGAAATATTAAGCACTGATTGAAATTTACCAGCAGGGTCCCTATGACACTGCAATTGCTGCAGTCATTTCTTTGTCTTTAAAATGCCATATAATTGCTAATGTAATTAGTGATGTATACAGAGGGGGCCCACGCAATTACCAAGTCCTAAGATCAAGTAATTAATGTTCTGTCAACAAAACAGCAACTGTTTCATTAACAACTGTCTGGATCTGAAAACAGATCAGCCCACGACGTTACCAACTCGGCTGAGTTCTTCCCTCCCCGTCCCTTTGCCCCGTAAGAGTAGCAAATTCAGAGGAAAAGTACCCTCGCTCTGACTGCAGGAGTGGGGGGAAGAGGCCCAACCACAAGGAAGAGTTGAGGCACCCTGCCACCAAAGACACACCCTGATTTATTGGGAGAACTGACCCTGGCGATGTCTGGAATGGCCTTGAAGCCGCAGGACTGGTTCATACCTCTCCTTTCTGCTGCCGCATGTGCTGGCATCCTGGAGTTTACAGCTGGCGCTCCTGCTAATTGCCAGCATTCAGAAATCATGCGTCGGGCCCCAAGATGGAATTGGCTTAAAAACCATAAGCCTAAAAACATGTTGGGTTCTTTCCATTTGCCTTTTGCTTTATGAGACTTGGCTGCCCACTTGCTTCCCATTTTTCGCCGGGACTCTTGCGGGCTAGAAACTTACTTAAATGAGAAGGATGCTCATGTTGTCATAGAATATAGAACCGGAAGGGACGTCGAGGGGTCATCGAATCCAGTCCCCTGCCCTCCGGTCAGGACCATGCAATGGTCTCGTGCAAGTTCTCAATTCCAAGAGTTGGGGCTTGAAACAATACACTGAAAATTGCGAGACAATCTAAAACGGTACAAGAGATGGCCATACTGATTGGGAAGGTCTATTCAAGGCTTTGGACAGTAAAGGTAACTGAGTACCAAAAGGAAGGGCCAGTTACAGGCCAGCGATATCATCTCTCCCACCGTAAACCAAAGCTTGACCTACCTCCCTAGTAAAATTATCTTAAAATCAGTACAACAAAATCAGCTGCTTTTAAAAATGTCGCTCTCTGTCTCCTGCCTCCGCAACTTCCACTCTCTAAATGAGGCTTTAATTGAAAAAACTACCTTGGCTCCTCCCTTGTTGTTAACCCTAGCATCACGCCACCAGTAAAAGTGTTTCCAAAACATGGCTTCTTCTCATCTCCTCTCCTCAGTGCGGCTCTTCCAGGCTGCCAGAGGAAGCTACAGTGCTGTTTTATTACTCCTACTAGGTATTCTTGATTGCCCTCTACTGGCATCTTAATCTGTTAGCTGTCTATTTACATATATGCAGAGCCCTCTGGTGACAGCTTTGAGACCACCTCCTCCATAACAAATAAGGGTAATGAAGGCCCTGATCCTAAAAGGCCCAGCGTCATCCCTCTGGCTTAAATTTAAGCACATGCTCCAGTCTCTTGCTGAATTCAAGGTCTTAATCCCCGTGCACGAGATTGCCATTTTGTACATTCCCAATGCACTGGCTGTGCAGTCTTTCCACCATGTTTGAACCTGCCAGAAACCAGCTTCGGAGCTGGCCCAGTCTCCCAAAACACTTCTTTGAAGAAGCACATCACACACGGGTAATGTCGTTAAATGATAGCCGAGGGAGAGTGGAATTAGACAGTAGAGGCCAGGGGATCGGAGAGGATTTCCGGCGAGATTTGAAACACAAACACACACAAAAAACCCTCAAAAAGTACACAAGTTTTCCTCCGCCCCGTGTGGGTGTCATTTTATTACAGGATAATTAAAGAACACTTTAAAATTTTGATTAATAGGCTCTTTAGCGTCAGATCTTTGATGACAGTCATTTAAACATTCAGTTGCTGTGCCATTGAGGAATGCAAATAAATAAAGGATTGGTGTTTATCTTTCCCTTTGGTTTATTAACAGAAAAGTTTTTGAACGTGAGGTTTTAAACAGAGATAAGCCATAGCTGGGACCACAATCCAAGCCCCTTGAAATTCAGGGGAGTGAGAATTCTCAGAGCTTATCTGGCTGTGTGGGATTTTGGTTCTAAGGTAGATCCAAACCCAAAAGTGTTTATTATCCTTTCAAGAATTGAATGGGCTTCAGCTAAACTTCTCCTCGGCTTACTTGACAGGAAATGTAGACACCTCCCTCTGTTCCAAAGGTTTGGTAAGTTTGTAAGGGGTGTTTTAAAATATTTGTGGCATCAATGATGCAAGCTTGATCTGAATCAATGCTTCCGTTACAGCCAGCTGGAATGGGAAAGAAATCCTGGGCATGTTTATGTAAATACAGTTTGCCCCTGATTTGCTTAGGCCTGCTAGATATACAACTGTTAGGGTGCATCTACACAGCACCCTAAACTCGAAATTTGCTTTACGCAAACTGTGTCTTTTATTTTGAATCTATTTTGAAATGTGGCTCATCTACAAAGCGCCAAATGTCAAAATAACATACTATTTCAAGCCATCCCTTCTCCCTCATGCAACAAGGTTTACTGGGATGGTGAAATAATGCATCCGTTATTTCGAAAAATATTTCAAAATAACGGGCGGCTTTGTTTATACAGAGTAGCTATTTTGGGAGCGTGTAAATGTAGCCTTACAATGGTGTTTTGATCCTTGTAACCATTTTGGCTGTTGTGGTGGTCACAAATTGTGTTAGCACGAAATGCAGGAATTGTGAAAGAGGATCACCAAGGCTTGCGGTGATTGTGGGACTGCAGAACGTCAGACTGTGTTGAACTCAGTTCAAAAGGTGAGACACTGTGGCTACATCTACACTGCAGGCTTTTTGTGCAAGAACAGCTGTTCTTGTGCAAAAACTTGCCAGCTGTCTACACTGCACGCGCATTCTTGCGCAAGTAAATTTACAGTACAGCGTTGGAAAACAGGGCTTCTTCTGGAAGAGTTATTCCTCTCCCCATGAGGAATAAGCCCTCTTGCGCAAGAGCTCTTCCGCAGGCAGTATAGACAGGCAACATGAATTTCTTGCACAAGAAACCACTATGGCTAAAATGGCCATCAGAGCTTTCTTGTGCAAGAGAGCGTCCACACTGCCATGGACACTCTTGCGCAAAAGCACATCTCTTGAGCAAAAGCACATGGCGGTGTGGATGCGCTCTTGTGGAAGACCTTTTGCACAAGAACTCTTGTGCAAAACAGTTCTTGCGCAAGAAGCTGCCAGTGTAGACGTAGCCTGCCAGTGTAGAGAACCTTGGATGGACAAAGATCTCTGAAGTGAGCTAGGGAGGGAGGACTCTGAGTCAGCGAGCTGCATGGGTGCCAGGTGTGAGCTATAGGACTGGTTCAACAATAGAGTTAAAGAACGGCTCCATAAGGAGCTTCTTTTAGTATTTAAATATATTCCAGTGGATGCTGGAATCTTTTGTGGCTGGACTGTGCTAAGAGCTGAAATCCCTGAGAGCGGAAATCACTGGGTTTGGCCCAGAGTCAGCGGAAGATGTGATAAGCAGCCAGGAGAGGGGCAAGCGGTATCAGAGAGCAGAGAGCAGGTAGATGGCGAGTGACTAGAAGAGTAAAATGCCTCCTACCTCCTCCCCTGCCGCAGGATGGGAGGTGAACTCTGCAGATGCACCTCTGAACTGTGGGTCTGCCCTGACCAAGGGCAGCAGCTGTGGGTGGGGTGTACAGAAGGGCTGGGCATGTGAAGGGGACATTTACATTGCTGGCCTAAAGAACCTGTGAGGAAAAAGACATGGCCCAATGCACTTGTGGTGGGACTGTTACCCATGGTGTTGGTTATGAATTCTGTTTGTGGTGTTTTCCCAAATCAATGCCATGTTATTTCTCTCCCCTTTTATTAAAGGTGTCTTTTCTACACTCAGACTCTGTGCATGTGAGTGGGGAAGCATTACCTCTCAGAAGCTCCCAGGGGTGTTGTGTGAATTTCCCAGCTTACGGGGTGGGGTCTCAAGCCAGTTCTGTGTTGGATGGATGGAGAGGAACCCCTAGATATTGAACCCAGCCCTAGCTGTGGCTGATGCTATCTGGCAGAAGGGTTACAATAAGAAGACAGAAGATGGTCAAACACTGGAATGTGGGCTTCGGGGTTATCAGAATTGTTCTTCTTCACACACACACACACACACACACACACACACGAAATAGGGAAGGAAATATCAAAACATCAACATTTGTAAAATTTCAACCAACTGGTCAAAAATCTGAGACAAAAAGTCATTAAAAATTCCCTAGCCCCCTTTATTTATTTTTTATTAAAAACTGTATTTTTATTAACACACATTTTGAGATATTCTTGGACAGACCGAGGAATTGCTCATTCGTAAGGGTGCTCAGGTAAAACGGAGATTAACCTAACGTGCTGGCCTGACGTTTCAAAGCACCGGGCAAATAAAATGGCCATCGGTGAATAAGTGGGTTAAAAATTGATTTTTGTACTTGAGGTAATCCATATTAGGACAAGATTCTCCCTTCAGAGCACGGCAATTGGAGGATGTTCAAGAGATTACAGATTAAAGACAGGCGAGGCCATTAGATCAGCAGGTCTGACCTAAGGAACTCGGGGAAGGAAGGAGGCAGAGAGCAACTAATGTGCATAACGAACATTGTCAAAAAGCCGGGGGGACAGCTCACAGAATGTGCTTTGCACTCAGGTTCCACGGCCATTATGCCTTCAGCCACCACTTACTGCAGCCCTGTTTAAGGAGAAGACTATATTCTCCCATGGTGGACTTTTCCAGTGCAGCTTTGAAGAGACCCGAGGCTCATGCTTTTGTGTAGCACTTAATTAGAAAGGGAAGATGAAAACCTCAGGAGTTAAGATTCTGCCTTTCTAATTTACATATCCCAGAAAGCAGCAGAACATCGGTACACTAGCCATGGGGTCCCCACTCGCACCATGCAACGATGCCCATCAAAAAGAAACGAGTAAAATCCTGCCATGCCTGCTTGCTAGTTAGCTGCAGTTACTTATGTACAAGGCACGCACAAGGCACTGTACAGTTTATACCATATGCCAGCTGCTTGATTGATGCCAACTTGGCAATGGATGCAGCTGAGATATTCAACGGAGCAATTCAGATTTCTTTGTGCGTGTGCACATTCACATTTCTGAGATTACTCTGGTTTATGGCAGTGCAGGCAATTGCCAAGGAGACAGCTTATAATCTAAACCCAGGGGCTCTGGCTAGACTGGCGTGATATTCCGCAAATGCTTTTAACGGAAAAGTTTTCCGTTAAAAGCATTTTCGGAAAAGCGCATCTAGATTGGCAGGACGCTTTTCCGCAAAAGCACTTTTTGCGGAAAAGCGTCCGTGGCCAATCTAGACGCGCTTTTCCACAAAAAAGCCCCGATAGCCATTTTCGCGATCAGGTCTTTTCTGTGGAAAATAAATCTCTGCTGTCTACACTGGCCCTTTTGCGCAAAAGTTTTTCGGAAAAAGACTTTTGTCCGAACGGGAGCAGCATAGTATTTCCGCAAAAGCAGCGACAATCTTACATGAGATCGTCAGTGCTTTTGCAGAAATTCAAGCGGACAGTGTAGACAGCTGGCAAGTTTTTCCGGAAAAGCGGCTGCTTTTTCGGAAAAAGTGTCCAGTCTAGACACAGCCAGGAGTTTTTCAGCTTGTCAGTTGCATGTGGGAAACTCACATTGACTTCTATGGGGTTTGTTCAGCCGAGAAAGGTGAAAACCTTGAATATAGAAAGCCCAACTTCCATGTAGAATAGTGATAGAGATGCAGTTGTGTTAGTCTGGTCGAGCTGAAACAAAAGACAGGACTATGTAGCACTTTAAAGACTAACAAGATGGTTTATTAGGCGATGAGCTTTCGTGGGCCAGGAAGTGGGTCTGGCCCACGAAAGCTCATCACCTAATAAACCATCTTGTTAGTCTTTAAAGTGCTACATAGTTCTGTCTTTTGTTTCAACTTCCATGTAGTTAGAGGTAATTTGGGCACTACAGCTAACTGGCTTTTTCCCCACAACAGTTCAAACAGAAGTAATTTTGTTTTCTGACCAACTCATCTTCTTTCAACGGGTGTTTACACACTACAATTGGTGCTAACATGGCTAAAAATGGTAGGGTAGACGCAGTTGTCAGCATGGTCCATGCAAGGCCACCTGGAATTCTGGGTACCTCCGAATGATGCTCAAATCATCGGTGCTGCGTTTGCACTGATCTCTTTGTTAGCCTGGGTTCTGAGCTGCAATCAACTCTCCAATAGCTGGGGACAACATCTCCCAGAGGTGAATCCATGCAGGTTAGAGACTGGGGTAAGAAATTAGTCAACTAATCTGTCCATCTCCCATGTTTGAGTATTGGAGACATGAACCGTATGCCTTGGATCCCACCAAGAGTAACACAATCAGATCCCACCTTTGTTATTTCTGAAGCGCTTATACCCCTGGTCAACCCCAAATTCAGAACTGATGGTAGCCACAATAGAATCATAGAACCATAGAGCACTAGAACTGGAAGGGACTGCAAGAGATCATCAAGTCCAGTCCCCTGCCCTCATGACAGGACCAAGCACAATCTATATCATCCTGATCGGTGTCTGTCTAACCTGCTCTTAAATATCTCCAATAATGGAGATGCCACAACCTCCCTAGGCAATTTATTCCAGTGTTTAACCACCCTCATAGTTAGGAAGTTTCTTCCTAATGTCCAACCTAAACCTCCCTTGCTGCAGTTTAAGCCCATTGCTTCTTGTCCTATCATCAGAGGCCAAGGAGAACAATTTTCCCTCCTCCTCCTTGTGACACCCTTTTAGGTACTTGAAAACCGCTATCACGTTTCCTCTCAGTCTTTTCTTTTCCAAACTAAACAAGCTCAATTCCTTCAGCCTTCCCTCATAGCTCATGTTCTCTAGGCCTTTCATCATTCATTTGGCTCTTCTCTGGACCTTCTCCAATTTCTCCACATCTTCCTTGAAATGTGGTGCCCAGAACAGGACACAATACTCCAACTAAGGCCTAATCAGTGCAGAGTAAAGTGAGAGAATGACTTCCTGTGTCTTGCTCACCGCATTTCTGTTAATGCCTCCCAGAATCATGTCTGCTTTTTTTTTTGAAACAGTGTCACACTGTTGACTCATATTTAGCTTATGGTCCATTACGACCCGTAGATCCCTTTCTCCTGTAATCTGTTAATTATGTAATAGTAATAGTGTCTCCTGTAATCCGTTGGCCCATGTTGCCGCTCTTAATTGTTGTTGTTTTCTCTCTTCTCCACTCCTCTCTTCCTCCCTCATCCATAATTAGCCATTTGTGGTACTTACATGCCCCCCATTACAATACCTCAGTCTTTAATGCATTTATCCTCACAACCAACCCATTTTCTAAGTGGGGAACTGAGACACAGGGACTAAGTCACTTGCCCAAGGTCACACAGGAAGTATGTGGCAGAGTAGGAATTTGAACACAAGTCCCTCAAGTCCTCAGATAGGGAATCAATAAGATTCCATTTCTAAGAGAATGCCTTCAGGGGGGAAAAAGTGTGTCTTGCAGTTTTGATCTAAACACATTAGTATGTAAGGAGGCATTGACAAGTAACCAACATTTTTAGCTTTGGTTCACTATTTGTCAATGGTTTTCCTCACGAGTCTCCATCCTCCCCTTCAAATATTTGCAACATGTGTTGCATCTATATGCAGATCAAAATTATGGATGCTTCTGGATGAAAGGGAAGGGGGAGGAAAAAGAACCAAGTTTAATACTCTACAGCAGTAGCACAAATCTCCTGGGCATAGAACATCGTTCAGGTAGACACAGCTGGTGAAATGCATCACATCAAATTAGTATCAAGGGTATTGAGACTCTAAGACGACCGGCAGACAATTCCCCTTCTAATGTACTGCTTTTTAAATTGCTGAAGCAACTTGAATCCCAAATCTCATGTGAAATGAGTGATACTAACATGCCTGCTCAACTACAGAAAGTGAAGATCAAAGACGCAGTGTCCAAATTGGCTTTGCAAACAAAGCAGCCCCAGAAAGCCCCAAGAGAACGTGGTGCTAATTTTATCAGATCTCCTTGACTTTTTCCTCCAAACAGTTTGCCATTTAAGAAAAACAATAATCAGGCAAAGGCGTTTCTTGGTGTCTGTCAGAAGCCTGCTTGTAAGTCAAACTCCCTTTTAAGCATATTCTTTGTGGGTTACCTAATAGTCTTAATCTATTTTAAATGAAAAACGAGACTGACTTACACTCAAATCTACGTACACCTCATCCCCCACTACACACATACACACTCCCATGAATATTTCAATACAAGTCAGGCTTTCAGATCAATACAGGCAACTCTCAAGCTCTATTGATTTTCAGAGGTTCAACTCACCAGGGTGATAAAATATTTCTCAAGTTATGAAACCTGAGTTAAAGAGCTTTTGCTGATACTTCAGCATTTACTAGCCCCACATCTCGCTCTCTCTGGATTTATGACTTAGCAATAAGTCTCCGTAAGGTGGGCCATACCATCCTATAGGGCCCACTCTGGGTCAGAAAGAGAGGCCAATATGGGCATGTCTACACTAGGAAACTATTTTGAAATAACTAAAATCGATTTAATAGCTCCCAAAATAAGCTGTACCAGAGCTGTGTCATATCAACACTACTATACGGCTCAGAGTGCTGGCAGATGACAGAGTGCGACCGTGCCAAGCTCTCATCCTTCCACACCACCAGCCTTTGTAAGATACTTTGCATCTTTTGGCCGAAAACAATCTCCAATCATGACCTGCTCCTGTGATGCCACCAGGGGGACATGACCACTATGTCATGGAGATGCATAGGGCACATGATGAGAAGGGAGGCAGATGCCATTGTAAAGATAGCACTTCATTAGACACCTGAAGGACGACGGAAACGTGGGAGGCCCAAGACAACATGGCGGCATACTGTTGAGGCAGATATGAAGAGAATGAACTACAGCTGGGACACACTGGAGAAAATGGCCAAAGACAAATAAAAATGGAGAACCTTCGTTGCTGCCCTACATGCCAGCAGGCGTAATAGGCATTAACTTAACTAAAATAACAGCACTGAAATAGCGTGTCCTCGCCACAGGGAATCTTCGAAGTTCGTCCAAGGCAGGCTCCATTAATGTGGACATGCTACCTCAATTTAGAGTCCCAGGAAACACTGGGGAGTAATTAGTTCAAATTACTCTTGGGAGTAGTTATTTTGAAATAGCAGCACCTGAGCAACTACGCTACCGCTATTTCGAAATAACTATTTCAAAATTAGCATTATTCCCCGAGAAAAGCAGAAGTACAAATTTCGAAATAAGCGGCCTGTTATTTTGAAATACTGGGCTTGGTAGTGTGGTATAAATTCAACGTAAGGGGAGTTATTTTGAATTAACTCCCTAATGTAGTCCAGGGCTATGATAAGTCAGCCTTTAAGGTCCTCAAACTCCAGTTTTGTGAGGTAGTCTTCTCCATAAACCTGAAATTCCTTATTCCAAAAATAATTCATTAGTGAGTGGATACAACTCCCTTTCAATGTATCCTTTAAACCATCTAAAAAAAAGGGCCACCAAATACAGCAATTCCCTACTGAGGAGAGGCCGCTAATCCTCTTCATACGGAAAAAGAAATAGACTCCAATTATGTTTTTATACACTTTGGATTTCAGGCTTTTTATGTTGTTTCAGTTAGTAGCACAATGATCCAAACCTATTTTATTATAACGAGCCAACATTTGTATTATTCAGATACAGTTTCCCTGCAGATTGCTGCAATTCAGTGCAATTATTATTATTTATTAGTTGTATTGCCATACCGCCAAGAAATATCAGTCCATGATCTCTTTGTGTTATGTGCTGTACAAATAGCCTTTGCCCCTTGCTCTAAGTAATTGCCAAAGTCCTCTGGACTCTGGATTTTAGTTCCAAAGTAATAACTATCTTCTTTTTTTTTAAACATCCTTTCAGATAGGATTCCCTCTCCCCTCATCTGCTTGAGAATAGGTCTTTGACAGTTGTTTGGTCTCCATGGTAGCCAAGAGACCTGCCTCTGCTACTGAACTGCTGTAGAACTTGGAGAGCAAGTCACTTACTCTGTCGTTGGTTCCCCTTCCACTTTGACTGTCTGTCTTGTTTAGTTAGACTGTAAGCTCTCTGGAGAAGGGAACATTTGTTATCACATTTGTATAGTGCCTACCATGATAGGGCTACTGGAAAACAAATTAAACCAAGAACCAAGGCTGTTAGGCGCTATTGAAAATCTCAGCGAGCAACACCTTTTAAACTAATAAATACATTGCAAATACTACATTTTGACACTTGAAAATAAAAAAATGAATCTCATTTAATTAGGAGAATTTAAGAAGGGAAAAATTTCAACTTCTTAAAAAGTATGACCATGCTGAAAGGCTTGATGGAGGCAAATCAACACAAAAATTGGGCTTTATTCAGTTTTCATATTGGTTTCAAACATTGTTAATAGCTCTGCCCTTAATCTATCACTTAGTCACCTTGACACATTTTATAAGCCACAATAAGTGGCTGCTTCTTATGCTTTGAAGAAGCATAGGAATATAAGGGAAAGGAGGCTAATTGACTTGACTAAGGTCGTTGCGTGAATCAGTAGCAGGTCTCTTGGCTCCCTGCCACCTATCGTAGTCTTGAAATATATTTCTCCATTTGAGGCTAGCTCTTGTGTCCATGAGAATTAGGATTCACCTTCCATCAATTGAAATTAAGACCCAGGTCTTAGAAGAACCTAACTAGCCGCCAATAAATCCTACAGGTTGCAATTACACTCAGATGACATCCCCTTCCTACAGTTTAACAATAAATACTGAATATTGGCTACATGCAAATATATCAGACATCTTGGATTGTTGTGTAAAATGTGTTTGTTTAATTTTAATGGGAAATAAATATGAAATAACAGATGAATGTTAAAGGACATGGAAGATGAAATAATTGCTGGTAGTTACTCAGAAGCAGTATGCCTTTAAGCCCGACTCTCTTTTACGGCAGTTGAAGAACTAGCTTTTAATACACAGAGCCCTGGTCTACACTAAGGAGTTATTTCGAAATAATAAGCGGAGCGTCCACACTACCAAGCCCATTATATTGAAACAGGCTGGTTATTTCAAAAACTGTACTCCTGCTTTCCTTGGGGAATAATGCTTATTTCAAAAGTGCTCTTTGAAAATAGCGGCAGTGTGGATGCTTCACTGTTGCTATTTCGGATTAACTACTCCCCAGAGTCATTCAAAGTAATTACTCCCCAGTGCTTCCTCATAATTGGGATACTCTATTTCGATTTGGTTATTTCAGGAGTTATTTCGAATGTTGTTATTTCAAAATAATTTCCTACTGTAGACATGCAGCTGTGGTTTGGAGGGCTGAAATCTTCTCCAGGTGCAGGAATTCTAGTCCCAGCTCTGTCAAGATGGGTCTACAAAGCAAAGCTATTTCGGAATAATGGCCGTTATTCTGAAATAACTACGCGAGCATCTACACAGCAATTCCATTATTTTTAAATAATTTCAAAATAACGGACGGCTTATTCCGAGTTCTTTAAACCTCATTCTACGAAGAATAACGCCTATTCTGAAGTAGCTATTTCAAAATAAGGCGTGTGTAGATGCTCCACTTCTGCTATTTTGAAATAGACCCCCACCAGGGCCATTCTAAATTATTCCTCCTGGGGCTTTAAATCGAGATAGCATGTCTACATTAGGGGAGCCGTTTCGGTCTCATTTTGAGGCTTCCCTGCAGTGTAGACATGCTATTTTGAAATAAGTTATTTCAGAATAACTATTCCGGAATAGCTTATTCCAAAATAATTGTGTCGTTTAGACATAGCTTCAGTGACTTCAATAAAGCCATGCCATCTTACCCCAGATGAGGATCTAACCTTAAATCACTCAATTCTGCCTAAAGAACAGCCATAGTGAGTCAGACCAAAGGTCTGTCTTCTGCCAGTGGCCAAGGCCAGGTGCCCCAGAGGGAATGGATTGAACAGGGACACCTCTAGTGAATTTTCCTAGTTCTTTTTGGAACCTTGTTACCGTTCTCGCCTTCGGCCCCTTTAATCAATTTTGAATACTTCCCTTCAACCACAAAGGCGTCTTTCCTGAGGGGACTCATCTCGCTCTCCATTACAAACAATCAGAAAAAGCCCTTGGTCCAGGGCTATACAAGTCTTCCTACAAAGCAAATGCTTTGCTCCCCGTGAGTGGCAACCAGGGCTCTTGATGTCTAGAGGAAGCAGTTTAACAATCAAATCGCTCCTCTGATTTGTATTCGCGCCCTGCTATTAATGCATTGCACTAAGCTGGTTAGCATTTTTTTTTCCTATTGCAGTGGCACACTGGGATGATGGCTTGGAGGATTTTTCTACAATAACCCCCAAATCCCTTTGCTGATCAGTATGCTCTGTGGCACTCCCATTTCTCATGTTCTCTCGGTTTTGGTGCATTGCCCGCAGACTTATTATTTTCCATTTGTCTGCATTAACACTACATTTTCCATTTGCTGCACCCCGAGGAGAGCAAAATCCTTCTAAACGGGGTGGCATTTCCTTCTCCTTACCCACTGCACCTTCCACTTTTGTAAGATCCACATACTGCAGATTGTAACATTTAATGTGCACTGTCAGGCCACCATTTTCAAGGACAGATGTTTAAAGAGAGGCTACAAAGTTAATGTCTCAGCTGGAGCAGCCCCTGTCCATGGTGGGCCCTGTGGGGCTGGAGCAGCCCTTTGCCTGTGGCAGTCAGGGACCCGCTCCATCCTTTACTGGTTAACCTTACAGTGTGATGCTTACTGGTTAACCTTTCACATCCCCAAATTGAAACATTCTTCTTTATTAGCATTAATTGTTGGCACCTGAGTAGCCTCAAAAGGCCTCTGCTTGGCTCAGGCCCATTGTGTTTGGCGTCATATAGGCACCTGGTAAAAGCCTGTGCCTCCCCCGAATTGTTTACTAGACAAGAGACACAAAAGGAGGGGAGGGAAACTGAGGTACAGAGAGGTAGAGCCCAAGGTCAACAAGCAAGTCAGTGGCAGAGCTAATCCCACAGCAAAGGACAATCTCTGGGCTGAGAGCATAACTGTCTACATTCACAAGATAAAGGGTAGTCCTGTGGCACCTTAGAGACTAACCAAAATATACAGAATCATGATCTTTCGTGGGTAAAACCCACTTCATCACCCAGAAAAGCTCAAGAGTCTATATATTTTGGTTAGTCTCCGAGGTGCCTGTGATGGATAGGGAGAGTGCTGGCCAGCACTCGGTGACTAAAGGATTCAACTCAGGTAGCTAAGAGTGTTGGCAGGAAGCCAGAAGAACCAATGGGATACAGCACTGAAATTTAAATTCTAAATATATACCTTGCCGGCTCTCTTTGTGTGGGAGTTCTAAGTTAGCAGTTGGAGAACAAGATGAAATAATCAACCAGAATTGCCATATCAGCAAGAAATATTGGCATGGGACTGAACTGGGCCTTGAAGTATGGATCAGTACAGATTGTGAGTAGAGGGAAAATGTATATTTAGTTGTGATCAGGTTGTTTTTATTTTGCTGCTTGCTAAAACTTATCTGCGTGAAATCCACGTGCTTCCCTCCCCCCATTTACTATACCTAAGCTGCGCCCAGAGATATTTTTTCTCTGTTTTAATCAGCTCTTTTCTTAGTTGCTCTGTAACACCTAGCAGCCAGGTATGCTTTATCAAGTATACTTTTTTGTTTTGTTAATAAAATCACCCTTTTTCAGGCTATGATTTGATTCATGTCTCCTGGAAGGTAACAGAAGGTCTGTACGTGTGCCTGCCTAGCCTGAGAGGTCAGCTAGCAGAGACACAGTTTGTTTTATGTAGGTTTTTTCTTTTGTTTGTTTCTTTTTTCAAGTTCTCTTGTGGCAAAAGAACTTGGGGTAGCCCTGGGGAAGAAATTCAAGTGTTTCTTCCTGGTATTCAGGAAGTTTTTAAATCACTTGATGGTGGCAGCCTATCTTGCATCTGTGACTGGGGAGTATTGTTGCAAGTAGAGCCTATGCAGGCAAGGTATTTAAGGTCTTTTGCAAGCCCCCATCTTCTGCACTTGGAGTACCAGAGTGGGGAACAGCCCTGACAGTGCCACAGGACTACTTGTTATTTTTAAAGTTACAGACTAACCCAGCTACCCCCCTGAGGGTATGTCTACACTACAGTGCTAATTCGAACTAACTTATTTTGAATTAGTTAATTCGAACTAAGCTAACTCAAAATAACGCATCTAGACCCAAAAACTAATTCGAATTAGCGTTTTGCTAATTTGAAATAGCACGTCCACATTGAGTGGATCCTGAATGGAAGGTAAGGCTGGCCGGAACCAGTGCCAGCAGGGCATCAGGGTTGGACTGGGTGTGTGGGGCTGCTGCCTCAGGCTAGCTGAGGGCTGTGCTTAAAGGGACTCAACCACCCATCTCGGACAGACAGTTCTCAGGTTTCTCTGCTTGCTGGTCCACCTCAGTGAGGGACAGCAAAGCATTCGTGTCTCAGAGTGTTCTGCTTGCCCTCACTTGGGACACCACAGCACTCTGCAACATGGAACCAGACCTGTCCCTGGGCATGCTGGTGCGTGTCGTGCCATTGTTGCCATCAGCCCGGCTGCACTGTCTGCAGGCTGCCATCCAGGAGGACCATCGAGGGGATGTCAGGATCCAGGAGGCCCTGCGGGAGAGCTTCCACCCTGAGGAGTGCTAACAGTCTCCCCAGTCTGCCCCACCGGGGGCTTATGCCCCATTCCTCCCTCTCATCCTTCCACTTACCCTTCCCTAGCCCCCCCTTCCTGATGTCAAATAAAAGACTCATATTTTCAAAAATAACAACTCTCTTTATTTAACACAACTGGGGAGGGGGAATGAAACTCTGGGGACACAGGGGAAAGGAGGCGGGAGAGGGGAGGGGGAAACCTGGGAGGAGGGAGCTGGAAGGGGGAGGAAGGGGACGATGGGAAGGGAAAGCTCAGGGTTCGGGGTCCTGCTGGCTCTCCCATCTCGCAGCATGCTGGTGCAGGGGCATCGGGGGGAGTGGCTGTGGAGGGTGAGGCAGGAGGGATGGGGGTGCGGTGGAAGCGGGAGGGGGAGCAGGGGTGGAAGGAGGAGCGAGAGCAGGGGCGGCTGCAGGGGCTAGAGCAGGAGGAGGCAGGAACCTGTCCACCAGGGTCTTGAGGTGACCTCGGAGGGCACGGCCCTGATCCTCCAGCACCTGCAAGCTCCGCTGCCGCAGCCGCAGGTCCTCCCGGACCCAGTGCTCCTGGGTGCGGAGCTGCTGCTCCAGTAGCCGCAGGTGCTCCTGGCTGTGCATGTGGCCTCTGGTGGCCAGGCTGGCAGCCATGTGGCTGTAGACGGCCGCGTTCCTGTGCCTCGTGTGGAGATCGTGGGCATTGGAGGCCTCCCCCCAAACCTCGACGAGGTCCACGATCTCCGCACTAGACCAGGTGGGAACCCGCCTCTTGCGGCCCCAGGCAGGCTCCTGGGAGCCGCCAGCCTGGTCCTGGAAAGAGGCGGAGGGCTGGGTGGTAGTGGGTTCCTGGCTCATCCTGTGCCAGGTGCAGGGTCTGCTGGTTGGATGCTGGCAGGCTTGCAACTGGCACCGTGGGCAGACCATGCCCTTTTAAGGGATCTGGGGCCGGGAGGGGGGCAGAAGAGTTTTCCTGGTTTGGCCCAGAGTGGCCACCAGGGAAACCTGGGAAGGGCTAGCCTCCAGCTAGTTCCAATTAAGTGGCTACACAGCCCTTACTTCGAACTACTTAATTCGAACTAGGCGTTAGTCCTCATCGAATGAGGTTTACCTAGTTCGAATTAAGCGCTCCGCTAGTTCGAACTAAATTCGAAATAGCGGTTTGCATGTACAGCTGCTATTAAAGTTAATTTGAACTAACGACTGTTAGTTCAAATTAACTTTGTAGTATAGACAGACCCTGAGATATTTTAAGCGAAAGGGTGCCAGAATTTTCCCCATTTTACAGAGAGGGAACTGCCTACATGGCAGTAAAAGATCTGTAGCTGGTTTGGGGGCCTTAAAATTGTAGTGCAGACATCTAATAAATAAATGGAGATTGCCATCTCCTGGAACGGAAGGGACCTTGAAAGGTTATTGAGTCCAATCCCCTGCCTTCACAGTGGGACCATGTACCATCCCTGACAAATTTTTGCCCCATCTTCCTAAATGGCCTCCACAAGGATCAAACTCACAAGCCTGGGTTTAGCAGGCCAATGCTCAAACCACTGAGCTATCCCTCCTCCCTGCTGTGTATAGGGACCCATAGCCCTAGCTCCAGCCCAGTTCTAAACATCTACCCTACAATTGTACGACCTACAGTGTAGGCATTCCCTTAGTTCCAGATCTGTAAAATGGAGAAAATTCCAACACTCGTTATCGTGTGAATTTAGACAATAAAGTCCTCAGCGCAGGGATCATCCTTTGCTGTGGGATTAGCTCTGCCACTGACCTGCTGCTTGTCCTTTGGCTCTACCCTCTCTGTACCTCAGTTTCCCTTCCCATGAGCCAGATTCAGCTGACCCAGACCAGCTGTGGGACTTTTATCACTGAGTAGATGCCCCCAAAGGTCGAGAGAGATTAAGGGCTTGATTTTGCAATTTAATCCATGCAGGTGGATGATTTTAGGTACCTGGGCAGATCCCCACTGCATTTCACTGAGTTGCAAGAAGATAAAATGGTGCTCCCTGGCAGACCCATTTGCTGGATCTAGCTCCCAAAGTGAATTCTCCATGGTCACATGGGTTGTCTGTGGCAGTCCTCAGAAGCCAACTCAGATCTACCAAGTCCCAGTCCTGTGACTTGAACTGTGATTGTCATTCTTCCTTTCCCCTTAATAACACATGCACACGAGTACCAGCGCATGCACATCGTAAGGCATACAAGTCAGATTCAGCCAATCCCGCTGCACCCTTCAGACCAAGTTCGCATTTCATCCCCCGTAAGCGGTCAAGAAGCCTCATTTTCCACCTCCGCTAAAACCAGATTTAAAATGGACTCCGTGGCACAGCACAATGAAACTCACAGGAGCTCTGTGGTTGCTTCCCAGATCACCACTTGGAAAGTTTACTCCGAGTGCAAAGCTATCTGAGCCAGATGCACTGCCTCCCATAGCAGCAATACTTTGAAGAACTCCAAGTTAGTTAAAACTTCCCTCCAAAACCCAAGATGGCCATCTCTAATCAAATTACATTTTTCAAGCTGTTCACTCCCCAAATCCCATCAAATGATTTCTAATATGTTTCCCACAACTGGTGTTAAACTATAATTGCTTGCTGTATCTTTCGCCCTTTTTGAATAATGGGTGGTAGATTTGCCACTTTATAGTCCTCTGGAATGTGACCCATCATTATAAAACTTCTTTTAAAAAAATCAATTAACACTGCACAATTTTCTCTCCTTTATTCCCTTTAACTGCCTTGAATGTACCCTCTCAGGATCAGAGACTTGACTGGCCTTGGAGCGCTAAACCTTTACACAGTAATTTACATAGTCACGTGCATGCAAATATCTTTCGCGTACATGCTAAGAGGGTCACCTCCTCAGCAGATATAAATGTGCCAGTTCACACCAGCTGAGGATTTAGCCCAGAATCTGGCAGTTGTCCATCTACTACCCTCTTCGGTAAATGCAAGCAAAACGGCAACGGGACTGATCCAAAGTTCAATCCCAGGAATGGGCTTACGCCCCTTCCTGAACTGGGAGCTCAATTTGTACGTTCAGAGGTTCTGAGCATCCCAGCTGCAACCTGAAGAATGTAGCACTGAAGGGTGCTCCACACCTCTACAAATGAGGCCCTTGGTAAATGAATCAAATGGGAGATGATTCGAGATGAGATGATCTCCTGCCACTCAGACAGAAACTGCATCTGCCCAGTCGAATGAAGGGTCAAGAATATTTGCTTACTCCAGCAGAGAACTTAACTTTATATTTAGGCTACGTCGACACTGGCATGATTTTCCGAAAATGCTTTTAACGGAAAAAAGCATTTTCGGAAAAGCACGTCTAGATTGGCAGGATGCTTTTCCGCAAAAGCACTTTTTGCGGAAAAGCGTCCGTGGCCAATCTAGACGCGTTTTTACGCAAAAAAGGCCCGATTGCCATTTTCGCGATCAGGGCTTTTTTTTTGCGGAAAACAGTACTGTGCTGTCTACACTGGCCCTTTTGTGCAAAAGTCTTTCGGAAAAAGACTTTTGCCCGAACGGGAGCAGCATAGTATTTCCGCAAAAGCACTGACAATCTTACATGAGATCGTCAGTGCTTTTCCGGAAATTCAAGCGGCCAGTGTAGACAACTGGCAAGTTTTTCCGGAAAAGCGGCTGATTTTCCGGAAAAACTTGCCAGTTTAGACACAGCCTTACAGACTCTACCCTGCCCTTTTTGTCACCAGATTGCTTATCTATACGGAAAAATTTCAAGAGTGCCTGACTGCTGGGCCTTAGGGTATAGAACCATGAAACTGGAAGGGGTCTTGAGAGGTCATCTAGTCCAGTGCCTTGCAGTCATGGTAGGATTAAGTAATATCTAGACCCTCCCTGGCCACTCTGTGCCTAACCTGCTCTTAATCTCCAGTGATGAAGATTCAACAATCTCTCTAGGCAATTTATTCCAGCACATGTTGAATCTCTTTAGTCTGGCACCCTTGGGACTGGTGCTGAACCAGAGAATTTGCCGAACCACAGGAAGTCAATATTGTCTAGCAGCATTAACTGCCCTTCCACTGTTCACTGGGTTCTTAGAAGACATTTAGGGGTAAATTAGAGCTAAATAACAGCCCAGAACACTGAGAGCCAGGACTGGCAGCTGTAAACAAACTTTATGGGACTGAGGAAAACTTGGCCACACCCATGACAAGTGGACATCCAGCTAACTAATATCATTCCGGGCCATGGATATTGCCGGACCGGAGAGTGCCGGAGTAGAGAGGTTCAACCTGTACTTAACCACCCTGACAGGTAGGAAGTTTTTTTCCTAATGTCCAACCTAGCCTCCTTGCTGCAATTTAAGCCCATTGCTTCTTGTCCTGTCCTCAGAAGTTAAGGGGAATATTTTTTCTCCCTCCTTGTTACAACCTTTTACACACTTGAAAGCTTTTATGTCTCCTGCCAAGCTTCCCTTTTCCAGACTAAATAAACTCATTTCTTTCAATCTTCCCTTATGTTTTCTAGACCTTTAATCATTTCTGCTGCTCTTCTCTGGACCTTCGCCAATTTCTTCACATCTTTAATGAAACATGGCCTGAAGAATTGGACACAATACTCCAGTTAAGGCCTAACCAGTGCAGAGCAGAGCGGAAGAATGACTTCTCGTGTCTCACGACACTCCATACGCTGAGCTGCAGGTGTGATTCCCAGCTGCAGGAGACAGACTTGTGAGCTCATGCTGTTTAAATGCTTAAAAGAGCATTGCCGTGATGGCACGGGAGGTTGGTGAGAGGGGACTAGCTGTCATTAGTGCACCGCTGTCAAAGACACTAGGCATGTATTCAGGGCAGCTAGCCCTTCCACCACCATGACAACATTCTGGTTTTCTCTTGCTAGCTCAATTAGTGCTCGAAGGATTAGGTCTCTGTTAGCTGAAAATCACCCACAGCTCAAAGTGTAGACATGCCCTTAGACACCAGTACCGCTCGTAAGCTTTGGAAAATGTTAGTGAGGATTGAAAATTATTATGGCTCTTGGCTTATACTTCAATTGGAAGCTCTTTGGGAGCAGGGATTGTCTTTTTGCTCTGGGTTTGTACCCAGCACAATGGTCCATGACGAGGGCTTGTAGATGCTATGATAATGGAAATTAATCCAGCACCAGGCCTTCAGCCAGAGAGCTCTTTGTCACCCAATTTATTGTTATCTCCCTATTTTGATAGTCCTTTACCTACTTGGGGATTGCTGCTTTTTACAAAGTTCAACATGGTATGTCCAAGCAGCCTTACCTTTTGCATAGCACACACCCAGATGGTACCAACGCAGACTTAGAAGGACTAGGACTGTACTACTGCTCTCCTACAAAGACACAAAGTCAGAGAGAGAGAGAGAAGAGTGTGTGCTGTGTTCAGAAGTCTTGCTCGAGCTCCTGTAGTAGCTTGACCCCACGACCTTCTTCAACAATCTTTAATATACAATGTTACGTGATGCCTAACGGCACTTGTTTTGGAGCTGGGTAGGGCAGAGGTCAAGGTCTGGAATGTTGCCGCGGCTGCTGTTTACCGAGCAAAGACAATTAGACGATTGTCTGGACAGCCGCGCTTTGTGCTGTATGATAAGCATGTCATCGACTCTCTGAGATGGCAATAAACAAGTTTTCCTTCTTTGACTTCCTCCTCCATTTCATCGGAATCCATTACGGTCTTCCTCTACGTGCCCAACAAGCAGTCCCTTTCCTCTGTTGCTTTTGACGGCATTTGATCTTCTTGTGGCAGTAGAATGCTATGAGTCGCGGCAGTAAGCTCAAGTCATGAAGAGAGATTTTTCAAAGGCATGAATGGGAATTAAGACATCTCACGCCTACGGGCTTTCCATAAGAGTTAAGAGTCCACTGATTCTTTGTGCCTTTGGAAAAAAACCTCTCCAACACCATCAACAATTCTGATTTCTGAGTCACTCCAGTAAAGGGAGATGGGCAGCACTTTGGGGCAGGAACGGTCTTTGTTCCATGTTTGTACATTGTCAAGCCCAAGGGGGTCTAAGGTGGGGGCATGTAGATGCAACCACCACATGCATACGTAATAAAGATGGTTCCCCAATTAATAGCAAGAGAGTTCTTTTTCACTCGGTGCTAACACTTTCGTACTCCTCAGAGTCCGTTTCTTTCCTTGGGACTGATAATCTCATGGCGATTTAAAGCTGATTTTCCATTCAGTGAGTGCCTGGTTCAGGCCTGAGCCCCCAAAACGGTGGGAGACACTGGAAAGCATATCACAGACCTTGTCTACACTATGGCACTGTAGCACCAGTGGGCGTGCTGGTGTGACTATGCAGCCCCTGATGCAGCAAAGCATTTAAGTGACTGTGTCTTAAGCTCATGCCTAAGACATTGCTGAAAGACAGTTTCCTGAACTGGGATGTTGGTGTTTAAACAATGGGGGACTAACTCACTAAGGCCATGTTGACACTAGGAAACTATTTCAAAATTAGTAACTTTGACTTAACTCCTGGATTTTGCAAATTCAAACTAGCGTGTCCACACTATGGGGAAGCCACGAAATTAGTCCGAGGCAGGCTCCCTTGGACTTAGAGCCTCAGGAAGCACTGGGGAGTAATTAGTTTGAATTACTCTGGGGAGTAGTTATTTCAAAATAGCAGCACTGGTGCATCCACTACCATTATTTTGAAATAACTATTTTGGAATTAAAAGCTTCAGAGGGGTAGCCGAGTTAGTCTGTAACAGGAAAAAATTAAAAAACAACAAAGAGTCTGATAGTACTTTAAAGACTAACAAAACATGCAGATGGTATCACGACCTTTCAAGGGCAGAATCCACTTCTTCAGATGACCGGAGTGTCGGAAGTCCAGATCCAAGAGCTTGGACTTCCAACACTCCGGTCATCTGAAGAAGTGGGTTGTGCCCACGAAAGCTCATGATATCATCTACAGGTTTTGTTAGTCTTTAAAGTGCTACTAGACTATTTGTTGTTTTTAAAGTTTTTTTATTTTGGAATTAGCATTGAAAAGCAGGAGTATAGATTTTGAATTCCATGGCCCGTTATTTCAAAATAACGGGCTCGGTAGTATAGATGCTCCGCTTATAAATTCAACCTTGGGGGGGGGGGGCACATTATTTAGGAATAAAGACCTAGGCTGCATCTAGACTGGCAAGTTTTTCCGCAAAAACACCTGCTTTTGCGGAAAAACTTGCCAGCTGTCTACACTGGCCGCTTGAATTTCCGCAAGAACACTGACGATCTCATGTAAGATTGTCAGTGTTCTTGTGGAAATGCTATGCTGCTCCCGTTCGGGCAAAAGCCCTCTTGCACAAATGCTTTTGCGCAAGAAGGCCAGTGTAGACAACGCGGCATTGTTTTGTGCAAAAAAGCCCCGATCGCGAAAATGGCTATTAGGGCTTTCTTGCGCGAAACCGCATCTAGATTGGCACGGACACTTTTCCGCGAAAAATGCTTTTGCGGAAAAGCATCCATGCCAATCTAGATGCTCTTTTCTGCAAATGCTTTTAACGGAAAAACTTTTCCGTTAAAAGCATTTGCAGAAAATCATGCCAGTCCAGACGTAGCCCTAGTGTAGACAAAGGCTAACACAACATAATCTTGGTCTGGGGAAAACAAGTAGCTATTGAAAGACAAGTTTAATTGATGGAGCGATAAAAAATCTGAATCTTATCTACAATATGGCCCTCATTGGTGGGAATTTGTGAATCAGGTTCCCAAGCATATATGCAGACAGATGGAAGGCATACTACTCCCACACAAAGATTTAACTACTGGGGTGAGGTGTTCCTCCTAAAAAAAGAAATCACAAGTATTTATTATTTAACAAGGAATGAAAATGTTCGAGTGAAGTGCTCGAGAGAGCTCCATTACATTCAAGAAAGCTCCTAGCCATCGACATTGAATAGTTTTCCTAAATTGCCTTTAAATATTATGTAAATGAGGACAGAATGAGGCGCAATGGTCTCAAGTTGCAGTGGGGGAGGTCTAGGTTGGATATTAGGAAAAATCTGTTTCCCTAGGAGGGTGGGGAAGCACTGGAATGGGTTACCTACGGAGGTGGTGGAATCTCCATCCCTAGAGGTTTTCAAGTCCTGGCTTGACAAAGCCCTGGCTGGGAGGGTTTAGCTGAGGTTGGTCCTGCTTTTAGCAGGTGGTTGGACTCGATGACCTCCTGAGGTCTCTGACAGTTAGGATTCTATGAACCACTGACACGGAAATAGCAGTGCGCCTACTGAAAAAAAATTCAATCGGGATTTCAGATGCCCTAGAGGCTAGGGATATTCGGATCCTGAATTGGGTTTAGATTAAGAAAAAGGGCCCATTTTCAAAATTCAGGTGCAGGGCTGCAGGATCCCAACTTTCTTTCATCCTTATCATGTTTTATCTGAACATAAAATTACTATCTGAAGTGGCCCCTTCAGAAATTATTACCCACCCTGGCTAATCCCAGTTACAGTCCTGGCGAATGAACCTGTGCAAATGGGCACAAACACAACAACCCCAAATCCAAGTCCAGCAAATATGGACTGAAGAGAAACCAAGCTCATTAGCACAGATGTATTTTCCAACTTTGAGGCCTGCAAGTAAACCCACCCGGACTGACTCCTAGACACACACATGTTATAGAACCCCTTTCAAACCAAATTGGGGAAACACATATCCAGGAAATCCAGACTCCTAACTAGAACATTGGAGCAACCAAACAAAAGTGTGCCCCAAGAGAGCCCTTCCCAGACTTCACACCAAACCCACCCACAAGTGAAGGGAGCTATTTTCCAGCCCCATGCAGTATAGCACAGATACGATCAATCCACCTCCCAGTTGTGTGTTTCACTATCAAGACACACTACCTTGAGATCTAAGAAGCTGCCAGTAACTTAACAGAAAGCAGTGCACAGACTGAACATTAAGTGAGGACAAATTCCCTCTTACATCATCCACAAGTTGACTGTACCACGGTGAAAAGCATGTCCAGGACAGCTTACATTTAATTGCCTTAACTAAGCCTCACTGGAAAACTTGGACTTTTAGATTTTTGTTTTAAACCAACTTTTGTCCATTGAGTTTGCCTGCAGGTTTCTTGTAAAGAACTGAACAAGTTCTGCCCAGCAAAGCCAGAGCTGTATTTACTATTCTCCAAGCTTCCACGACACCTCCTTTCACTCTCATTGCACTATGATAGGGCAAGGATATAAATCCAGGGAAATTAATCAAGGCTGTTCATAGCCAAACTATTAAACATAGAGCTCCTGTTTGCGGGCCTCCAAGGTTTCTTAAAGTGGAAAGAAACATTGTCAGTGTAAGCATGTTAGGAACTGTGGGCTGTTTAAAAAATGATCTAGTGATGTTTTTTTTAGGGGCCGCCACGTTGTATAAAGGCTTGCCTTGCATGAATTTAGATATTTCTATTAAAACAGGGGAGGAATGGCCCACATCTGTTCAAATAGTCTCTCTTGTCAAGATACGGAGAAGGCCAGGCTATTTCATGCTTAGAAAGACTTCTCTTAGGAGAAGAAATGTAAAAGATTAAGGGTGACATTTTCAGTGCATTCAAGTGACTTAGGAGCCTTTTCTGTGTTCTGAGTCCATGGCTTTCTAGTTCTCATGCAGCACTTCAGCCAGCTGTAAAGTGCTCAGATCCCGTAGTGATGGAGGTCTTATATTTCCCTAGCAGCCTAAGTCACTTCAATGTTTTAAAAATGTTACCCTATGATTATTTATTAGGGAAGGCCAGATTCAGAACATAAGAACGGCCATAGTGGGTCAGACCAAAGGTCCATCTAGCCCAGTATCCTGTCTGCCAACAGTGACCAATGCCAGGTGCCCCAGACAGAATGAACAGAACAGTTAATCATTGAGTGATCCATCCCCCGTTGCTTATACCCAGCTTCTACCAAACTGAGACTAGGGACACCTCCATACACACCCATGCTGGCTAACAACCATTGATGGATCTTTCCTCCATGAATTTATCTACTTCTTTTTTGAACTCGGTTTAGTTTTGACTTTCTGGCAAGGAGTTCCGCAGGTTGACTGTGCACTGTGTGAAAAAAATGCTTCCTTTGGTTGGTTTTAAACCTGCTGCACCTCATTTGGTGACCCCTAGTTCTAGTGTTTGAGGAGAAAATAAAAAGGTTGACCAAGGCATTTAGGCACCAAAGCACACAGAGGCATCTGGTGACATTTAGATAAAGTTAAGCACTGACGTCCAATTTACTTGCATGGGAATTAGGCATGTAGATGCTTTGGTAATCTCCACTGAGCTCATTCTTGAGGATATTCTGTGGGGGAAAGAAGCAAGCTTCTCCATCAGGCAGGTTACAGCACAAATGGGGTTTCTCATTGCCTCTATAGTATCAAGTAATAGCAAATGTCAAAAGACAAGAGATCAGCCTGCTAAACCCTGGATCAGTGTTGGCATTATGTAGGTTCTGAAATCCATGATTCTCTCATTCCGATGCAGCCCTTAAGTCAGATGTGAAGCTCTCAGATCCTGTGGCAATGGAGATCCTCAGTTCCCCTAGACTTGTGGCTTTCTGCCTTGGATGCGGTGCAGAGCTGCGTCAGGACCTTCTGTGGACTGAGGCGGAAGAAAGAGGAAGAGACCACCCGAGGACCCAGGAAAAGGTGCGACCGTCCATGCCTCCCTGGAAAACATTAACAGATGAGAGGAATGTGAAAAGGGGGTAGAAACTGGTGCCAGTCCCTGTACACAGACCCAGCAGGGTGTGCTATGTGTGTCATCCAAGGAGACAATTTATCTCAAGTGGTAGGAACCTGTCCTTGTGGTCCCTGTCCACAAGCCAATCTGGGTTTAGCACTGTGGGATCCTGGAATCTCCATCACTGGAGATATTCAAGATCAGGTTAGATAGGCATCTATCAGGGATGATCAAGACCGTGCTTGGTCCTGCCATGAGGGCATGGGGCTGGACTTGATGATCTCTTGAGGCCCCTTCCAGTTCTAGTATTCTATTATTCTAAGATCAAGACAGGGACCATCTTTTTTTTCTGCATCAGCAGAAAAAGAAGAAAAGACAGAGATATGCGCAATCTGTAGGTATTTTGCAATAATCCGTTCAGGTAAGTAAAAACTTTATCTCAGACTGTAGCTTATTTTAAACTTGTTCATTCTCTCCTATTTATTATAAACCTCTTAGACACTTCTGTAGCATGGACCACCTCGCCGTCCCTTCATACAAGCTGACCGCCAAAAGATGTGAGTGCCCTCCTCTAGCCTCTTCTCTTCCTCGCTTTCCAAAATTCAGCTGGAAGCTGCTTTCTTCCCCGCTTGCCTGTGCATCTTCATTTCTCCCTCAGATGTTCTTTAACTCATTAACTGAATTAATGTAACCATAAAGCACTCCAGGTGAGTAGAGTTCAGGAAACATCTGATAAAGTCTCAGACCCTCATGCCACTAGCTACGTAAAGGAGCCTTAAGTGTAAATGAGAATTAGGTCCTTATTTTACAAATTCTACATCCCCGTGTGATTCACAGGCTCTGCTCAGTAACAAAATGACTCTCGTTGATAAAGTCACATGTCTCTGATGTAGACTAAATACTCAAGTATCCTGGACTGTGGAGAAATTATTCTTGGACCTCTATGAAACGAGACCATCCATCATTTCCCCCCATACATGCGTCTTACCAAAATGCCTTTTTTTAAAAAAAGAGTGTTTTATTAGAAAATATTGGGTACCTAGTAGATTGCATAATGGTGGCTTTGCCTTTCACTTGTAAGAAGTGACTGAAGAAGAAGAAAAAAAAACCCGAAACTTAGCACAGAAATAACATGGAAGTCGCCCTAAAGAATGTTTATTTTTACTAGGAACACCGATACCTTTGAAACCTAGCAAGTTTCTTTTTCAGGTCAATTAAACTTTTGTTCAGTGAAATCGCAGAGGAGACAAGAATCTGAGCATACGAGGTATTGATTGCAACCTCCTAGCACCTGGGGAGGGGCTGCTCCATCTGGACATGAGTAAGTGGTTTCAGAGTCTATAATTTCCCACATACATGGTCAAGGGAGAGAGGGGAAGGGGTTGTCAACTGAGATTCCAATGGTATATTCTGTCCACTCTGCCATTAATGGGGACTATGGCAGACTCCTCCCCATAGACGATCATATCAAATTCAAGTTCTTGATCCTTATCTTCAAGGCACTTCGTGGTCTGAACCTGGACACCGAAATGACTGCCAAGTGTTCAAAGATGAGAGCCCCGGTCAGCATTCTCCTTTGGTGCAGTGGGACTATCTGCCGGGAGGGTAAAGTGCGTTTGTGCAGAAGACTTGGCTTTTCAGAGGCCCAGTCCAAGGCTGCATTTCTGCAGGATGCAAGATCAACCCCACACGTCACTGCTTTTCCGACCAAGTTCAAGGTGCATTCCTTCAAACTGCCTTTACTAATAAACAGCCCCCCAAAATCACATGCTTACGAAAAGAAAAAAGAGCCAATGTGGTTCACTGAATAGGGAAGGGGCCTTGAACATAACAACATAAGAACATAAGAATGGCCATAGGGGGTCAGACCAAATGTCCATCCAGCCCAGTATCCTGTCTGCTGAAAGTGGCCAATGCCAGGTGCCCCAGAGGGAGTGAACTGAACAGGTAATAATCAAGCGATCTCTCTCCTGCCATCCATCTCCACCTGACAAACTAAGGCTAGAGACACCATTCCTTACCCATCCTGGCTAATAACCATTAATGGACTTAACCTTCATGAATTTATCTAGTTCTCTTTTAAACCCTCTTATAGTCCTAGCCTTCACAATCTCCTCAGGCAAGGAGTTCCACAGGTTGACTATGCGCTGTGTGAAGAATAACTTCCTTTTATTTGTTTTAAACCTGCTGTCCATTAATTTCATTTGCTGGCCCCTAGTTCTTATTATGGGAACAAGTAAATAATTTTTCCTTATTCACATTTTCCACACCAGTCATGATGTTATAGACCTGTATCATATCCCTCCTTAGTATCCTCTTTTCCAAGCTGAAAGTCCTAGTCTCATTAATCTCTCCTCATATGGGACCCGTTCCAAACCCCTAATCATTTTAGTTGCCCTTCTCTGATCCCCTTCTAATGCCAGCATATCGTTTTTGAGATGAGACCACATCTGCACGCAGTAGTCAAGATGTGGGTGTACCATGGATTTATATAAGGGCAATAAGATATTCTCCGTCTTATTTTCTATCCCTTTTTTAATTATGCCTAATATCCTGTTTGCTTTTTTGACTGCCACTGCACACTGCGTGGATGTCTTCAGAGAACTATCCACGATGACTCCAAGATCTCTTTCCTGATTATGGAGATGTGAGTTCTGTTCTCCCAGCTCCACCACTGACCTACCTCACTTTCCACCTCTATTTCCCCTTTCTACCTTTATCGATTTGCACTGTTATCTCTGTGGGGCAGGGTTTGTTTCTCATTATGTGCCTGTCCAGCACCTACAGCAACGAGACGCAGATCCCTGTGGGGACCTTTCAGTTCTATTGCAAAATGTATTTTTGAAAACGGATACATATTCTACCTTCTCCTCAATGAGGAGTCCGGAGAGAGGCAGAAAGAACGAACCCCACGTGACTGACGCTAGCAACCTCACCTAAAAAGCATGTCCACGCTACAGCCACGTACCCCAAAGAACGTGTTCTGTTCTATTCCATATTGGTGACTTAAGAGCTCTTTCCTCCTCTGTGATTTTTAGAGTTCAGCCAATTTAAAAGCTCCTGCTAGTCAACAAAATGCTCTCCACAAATCTACGCCAGAGCGAAAGTCCTCGTATTGAAAACACATCTGAGATTTGGATCAAACTGACCTAAAATCCAGCCCCTGTTCTTGTTGGTGTCTTCCCCTCTGAGCAGTAAACAAAGAGTAGGGCTGAGAAGCTAAGCCAAGCTAATTTAGCCCATTATTATTTGATTGAAAGGTGACACTGCACGTTTAAATGGTTTATCCCCTTCTTGTTAGTGGCATCATTCAATCAGGACTACTAAGCCTCCAAGTGAGTGGATTGCAAGCGCCCAGGGAATTACTCACTCAAACCAGGAAATGTGGGGTTTGTTAGTTCAAACAGCATCTGTAGGAAGCTGGTAAACAACAGCTGAGATGATGAAAGATCAAATCAACTCCGTGCTTTGAAGTAAAAGATATTAAAACCACGAGTGTAACAATTCTTATTATATCTCATCCCCCCTGCCTTCTGCTCCACCAGAACATGGCGTAGTTGCTCTAAGCTGCATAACAAGCTATATAATAAAAATCCATAAAAATATCAACAAGGCACTTGAAAGTGACATGGAAAAGCGACCGAGGCCTGTTTCTGGTGACGCTGCCAATAAAGGTAATTTGTTACTTTCTGCCTGGAATGAAATCAAACATTCTCCTGGATGGAGTGTGACATTTTTATTCAGCTACATTAGTTTGAAAATCAAGACATGTTGTCATCTGGATGGGCATACTACAAATACCCGGAGACAGAATTATTAGCATTATTTGTTGTAATGGGGGCATGTCAGGTGATTTACAAACATAGAAATGAAAGGATAACATTTTCCAAAGCCCCTAACTAACTTCGGAGCCTAACTAAAAAAATAATCGTGGCATTAGACATTTGCCACCATCACATAGTTCATTCTGCTTGTGTGTTTTAGCCCTTCCACAAGTCTGTGTCTTTCTTGTCTATTTGGATAAAATTGTACTCCCCATCTGTCTAGATGTAGCTGTTGTCTTATACTTAAATGGTAAGTCTTTGGGGAAAGGGAGCATTTTTTGTTCTGTGTTTGTACAGCGCCTAGCTCAATGTGGTCATGTGACTCCTAGGGGCTAACACAACACAAATGTCAACTAAAAATGTGCAAAGGTAACTTGATCAACCTTTCCTCCATCGCGTGTATTGAATGTCATCTTTCTAAGGACGATGCCGCGTCTACTTTCTACCCAGAATTGAGAGGCTGGAAATACCAATAAGCGCATATTAGGTTAACCACTGGCCTACACTTTGGAGACAGTTTTAGGGATGATTGAAAGGGACGAATGAAGACTTAATACTCACAGCTGTTCTCAGAAGATTCAGGGCTCTGGCATACTTATCTGCGTGGTTTCCAGTTCTTCAGCTCAGCCTCTCAATATTTTGCCAGCGCAGGTTCACAAGGCTTTTCCTTGTAAGCAAACCAAAAACAAAGGGTCTAGGGCCAACAAGAATGGTTTAAAAGCTATGGGAAATCTCCTACGAGAGGTGCCTGAGGTCAGGCCAAAGGCTCAGATGCCATGGTGATAGATTAGTCCGAGAACCCGAAGAGAGCAAAACGGAGTAGAATTTTAAGGCCAGCTCTCGGTTAGGCACTTAGATGGAATGGCTGATATTTCCCGAAGGGCTTGGTCCCCAGCAGCTTCCATTAAAGAGCCTTTGACTCATTACGTTCATTTAAAAATCTGCCCCTTCATTTTAGGGACTTTGCCGGGATCTGAGCTTCTGAAAATCTGGCTCCTATTTATGGGTGCTGAGCACTTTTCATTAGCTGGCCTTAAAATCATTTCTCTCCTTTAGAAAGCAGACGGTTCCATTCTAGCCAAAGCGGAGCTGCACAAATTATCTTCATCTCCTGCCACTCAACCAAGTCCCTCCCTTGCTCCCACCATATTAGACCGCAGAAATGTCTCAGCCAAGGCCCTGCATGAACTCATCCTCAGCGACAGCTCTATTTTCATTTCTTCCTACAACTACACTCACGCCCAATAATCCTCCCAGTCCTCTTCCCTTCCTCCTGCCATTCTTAGCTTTGCACCCTTTATTGGGCCGTGTTTACACTAGGAAACTCATTTTTGAAATTACTACATTCGACTTAACTCCCGATTTAACAAATTCGAAATAGCGTGTCCTCACTATGAGCGAGCTTCGAAATTAGTCCGAGGCTGGCTCCGTTAATGTGGACAAACTACCTCAGACTTAGAGCCCCAGGAAGCACTGGGGAGTAATTAGTTTGAATTACTCCGGGGAGTTGTTATTTAGAAATAGCAATACCGGAAGGGCTACACTACCACTATTGCGAAATAACTATTTTGGAATTAGCGTTACTCCTGAACTAAAGCAGGAGTACAGGTTTTGAATTAAGTGACCCGTTATTTCAAAATAACAGGCTTGGGAGTGTGGACACTCCACTTATAAACTTGACCTAAAGGGGGTTATATTGAAATAAAGTCCTAGTGTAGACCAGAGTTCATTGTCCTCCTGCTGCTTGAAGCCATCATCTTCTTCCAGTCCAAAAAGACCTCTCTTTTCTCTACCCCTTAATTCCCCTAAAACTCTTTCTTGAAACCCAGTTCTTTCAGGATTTTTTCCTTCCTTCTCTATCCTTCTCCCTTTAGCTGCCACCCTCCATCTTGCCTTCCCTCTGAATAAAAAAAGACTTCATTGTCCACAGCACAGGGCAACTAGAGAGAGTCATGACATCTAGGTTCCGGCTCTACCAGTGACCATTGACTTAATCTCTCTGAGCCTTTTGTCTGTAAAATGGGGATAATGTTATGTACCTTTCTTTGTGAAGTGCTCTGAGATGTGTGGATGAAAAGTGCTATCTACAAACTAAGCCTCATTTAACTGCAAGCTCTCCAGGGGAAAGCATGCATCTTATTTATGTTTGCAAGTAACATTTGTTTTGCTGTGTAAATAATTTTTCCACTATCAATTATTAGGAACAACAATCGCCTCCTTCTTTTGTTTCTACAGCCTTTGGCTTTTTCAGTTGCTTGGGCCCACCACTAGATAATTAGGTCAGTAGGAATGCTACAAACAGCTGTAATTCTCCCTGCCAACATAGTCTCTCTGTGTGGAACTAATATATCCCCATGTCAAAGAAACCTAATGTCAGCTAATTCACCTCCCCTCCAAAAAACCCACTCCTACATTATGCTCTTTTGTAGTAATGGAATGATGCACAAGAGATAATATCTAAACACATATGGAAATTAAGCCAGTATTACTGGCATACACAAGGCAAGAAAAATGAAATAGTAGTTTGTCAACACATTTGCATCACCATCAATGTTCCCGTTAATCTTTTCCAACCACAAGAGGACTAAATTTGTGTATGTGCACTAAGGCATGTGTGAATGTGCACCACCAGTAGAAGCAAAAACCTAGCTGCGAGTGCTCTGCTGATCAGCTGGGAAGCGTCTGAATCTCTCCTGAGCCGCCACACAACACACAGCATACAGGGAACACTGCTCACCATAGTATTTTAATGTCTCTTTACTCTATAGGGCTAGAGGGACTTATTGAAATGCTTTAGGGTAGTTGTTCACAACCAAGGGTATATATGAAGCTTGGGGTATGTGCTACAAGCCAGCTGGCTATTATTCTCTCTGTAACTGGTCTCAGTGCCATTAGATGGGACAGAACACCACATGTGTACCTCTGGGGGTACTCAGGAAGTCTTCCAGGGAACATCAACTCATCTAGATATTTGTCTGGTTTTCTAACAGGCTACATCAAAAGCCTAGTGAAGACAGTACAAACTAAAAGCAATAAAGGGTATGTTTAAACTACATCCCTCTTTCGACAGAGGGATGTAAATTAGACACATTGAAATTGCAAATGAAGCAGGGATTTGAATTTCCTGCGCTTCATTTGCATAATGGCAGCTGCACGGTCTTCGAAAAAGGGCTTTTTGAAAGTAAAACCGTTGTCTAGACGTGACTCTTTAGGGAAAAAACCTCTTTTGAAAGATCCCGTACTCCTCATTTTTTGGAGCACAGGATCTTTCGAGAAAAGGGTGGGGGTTTCCGAAAGAACCGTGTCTAGACAGCAGTTTTGCTTTCGAAAAGCCCTTTTTCGAAAGACCGCCTGGCTGCCATTATGCAAATGAAGCCTGGGAAATTCAAATCCTGGTTTCATTTGCAATTTCGATCTGTCTAATTTACATCCTTCTTTCGAAAGAGGGATGTCGTTTAGACATACCCCTAGTGTGGGCTGTGATGCTTTTGTGGTTTTACGTCTGATTTTGTAAGCAAGCCATTTTTAAGTGAGGTGGAACTTGGGGGTCCACAAGACAAATCAGACTCTTGAATGGGGCACACTGGAAAGGTTGAAACCCTTTGCTTTGGGGTAAAGTGCATCTCGCTTCTGGGATAAGCAAAGCTCCGAACTTGCAGTGAGCACTGTCCAGGCTGACCCAATGCACCATGGAAGACTCAACACTTTATCAGCATAGAAAGGGCCCCTCCCCTGCCTTAGAGGCCACAAAGCCAAGAATGAAGCATGTAAGAGCTGGGGCTGAGTCAAACTCCACTGAAGGGATCCAACTATGCAATCAGATCCTAAAACTGGCACCCTACTGTACTAGGCACATGCTACGGCAAGAAATGGTCCTGACTTCCAAGAGCTCATTGTGTAAACACACCAGACAAAGGCTGAGAGGAAAGTAATATTTTACTGATGGGGAACCGAGGCACAGAGGGATTAAGTGACTCGCTCAAACTCACACCAGCAATCGGTGGCAGAGCCAGAAACAGAACACGAATCTCCCAGTGCAGTGCAGTAAGCCCAAGACCAGCCCCTCCTTGCACCATCACCGGTCTGTCCTGCCTTAATGAACGTGGAGTCAATCAACTCTGACTTGAAGGATGCAGGAACAAATCTCATTCTATTCCACCCTGAGTGGAAGGCTTAGCGCCAGCACTGAGCAAAAGGCAACCACCGAAACTGAATTAGTTACATTCCATAAAAGAGTAAAGTGGGCTCAAAATAGTGTTTTATTTGATGCTGCAAAAGACAAGACTAGGAGTTTAAATTCATAACTTTGCTAGACACAAAAAAATGATAATTTTAATAAAGACACTGGATTTATGGCTGGTGACAACCACCTGTAATATACTAATCCACTGTTTTGTCCCATGACTACAGGGCTACATTTACACTGGCAGCTTCTTGCGCAAGAACTGTTTTGAGGAAGAGTTCTTGCGCAAAAAGTCTTCCACAAGAGTGTGTCTACACTGGCATGTGCTTTTGCGCAAGAGATGTGCTTTGTGCAAGAGCGTCCATAGTAGTGTGGATGTTCTCTTGCACAAGAAAGCTCTGATGGCCATTTTAGCCATAGGGGTTTCTTGCACAAGAAATTCATGTTGCCTTTCTACACTGCCCTCTTGCGCAAGAGCTCTTGTGCAAGAGGGCTTATTCTTCATCAGGGGAGGAATAACTCTTCCGGAAGAAGCCCTCTTTTCTGACGCTAGACTGTAAATATACTTGCGCAAGAATGCACATGCAGCGTAGACACCCGGCAAGTTTTTGCACAAGAACAGCTGTTCTTACACAAGAACAGCTGTTCTTGCACAAGAAGCTACCAGTGTAGACGTAGCCTAGGAATGTTAATGGATCAATTTGCCTTGAATGGTCATGTGGAATATGTGCTAACTACTTATGCTAACGAGTGGTCCTGCGGCACCTTAAGCCATGTCTACACTAAGAAACTATTTCAAAATTAGCGAATTTGATTTAATAACTCTCGATTTAACAAAATTGAACTAGCGCCTCCACATGATGGGGAAGTCTCAAAATTAGTCTAAGGCAGGCTCTGTTAACATGGACACACTGCCTTGGATTGAGAGCCCCAGGAAGCATTGGAGAGCAATTAGTTTGAATTACTCCAGGGAGTAGTTATTTTGAAATAGCGGCACCAGCACATCCGCACTATTTCGGAATTAGCGTTACTCCTGATGAAAAGCAGGAGTACAGATTTTGAATTCTGTGGCCCATTATTTTGAAACAACAAGCTTGGTATTGTGGATGCTCTGCTTATAAATTCGACTGGCGCAGGGTGGGGGGTTATTTTGAAATAAAGTCCTAGTGTAGACCAGGGTCTGAGACTAACCAAAATAGATAGAATCATGAGCTTTCATGGGCAAAACCTACATCCTCAGATGAATTGCAGTGGAAATAACAGAAACCAAGAGATATATAGATCAGCAGAACAAGTACCTGTCAATAGTAGGCCCTGTGTTAATAAGGCTAATTAAGTGGGCTGGATATGTCCCCTACACAACTTTCGATGTGGAAATACAGATGTTAATGGCAGGAGAGATTGGCTTTGTAATGCACCAGCCAGTTCATGTCCGTGTTTAAGCCCAGGGCAACTCTGTCAAATCTCTAGATAAATTTCAGTTCTGCAGACTCTCTCTGTAATTGCTTAGTGACATTCCTTGTGCTAAACTATCTGCTCAAGCTTGTGTTTAGTGCAGACTTGAGGAAGAGCACTGTCACTTGAAAGCTTGTCTCTCTCACCAACAGAAGTTTATCCAATAACATTACCTCCCCTCCCCACACACACACTGTGTGTCTCATTTTATTAAACGGTTTCCCAAGTGGTAATTGAAAACAGAAAATTTGATTTTCAGGTTTCATTTCTCACGGCTCTCACCGTGACTGAATGGGACAATGATCATATGGAGAAACAAACATACACTGGAACAATCGGTTGCGTGCCAGGAAGGCAAACTTGTATCAAATGAATGTAGCGTAGGTTTATTGAAACCTGCTATTCTATCAGTCACCACTCCTCCCTCTTCCCCTTCCCTTCTATGAAGGTATTTGCCTGAGTTACTACTAGTAATGCAATAAAAAAAAAAACAGTTTTCATTTGACTCTTGTTGCACTGTATACCAGAGCTGCATGCTTTACAAGTCTACTTGAGAGAAATAAAAAATAAGACTTCCTGTATGCCTGCTCCATTTCTCAAGTTATGAGGCAGAGAAAAATCAGTAATTGCTTCGCATAGAAACGTGAAAACAATTTTAGAACTCCCCAGCCCTGTATCAACGTGCATGCATATGTTTTTTATCGGCTCTGAACGGCATATCATCATAACACGTAAGAGTCGTGATAAAGGAAGTGTTGCACTCTACGGTTCTGCCTTGACCTCCTTATACTCAACCATTTACAAAATTACTCTCTTTCCCCAAGCCGTGCGGGGGTGGAGGCGGGAGGAGCAGAGGACTCCACACCATGTTTTATTTTGCCATCAGAAGCAGAGTTAAATATTTGTGACTATGAACTCATCCCTCCCAAATCGCTTTAAAAACGGTTCCAGTATCGAAAGAGAAGGGGGGAATTTAACAGGTAAATATTATACAGATGTAATTTTATAGGTACTAATGTTTGTGCTAGCCTGGGCACTAGTGTTAATGTAGTAATAGAGACAGCGTGTGCATGTGTGAGTGTGATAATTGTGTACATTGTGTATATTTCATTGAATCCATTGAAAGAGGACAGGAAGAAATTGAAATAAACACACATAGCCTAAGTTTACTGAATAAAAAAAATGATCAATTGTGCGTATTTCACTAAATCCAGCAAAAAAAATTAGTTTCCACATGGGCTGATCTACACCTATTTTGCACCAAAATAAGCAAATTCACCCATTTTGTTATTTCAGTGCCAGTCTGTACACATACGCCAGTCCCGTGTTTAACTATATCCATCAATAACAGAACATGTGATCCAGCAAGGGGCGATAGGAGGAATCAATAGCATGCAATTAAAAACATTTCTTCTAAGAAGTAATAACACGTCTTTTCCTTTTGCAAAGCAGACAGCTGAATGCTCATACAGTATGTATAAAAAAAAAATTAGCCCGGTTGGACGTTCTCCTCCAGCATTCATAAGGAAACACTGGCGCTCTCTGTAATGCTTGAGGGAAAAAGAAAGTGCTCATATAGCATGATGAACTGCCAGCAGCAAATTTTAATTCTTTCCCCTCCCCTATGCCTGTTTGACCGGCCTGTTGCATATGGTCAGCTCATTCTTTGCACCCCGATCAGGGCTCCATGGCTGGAATTATAGCTCTCTCAAAGGGGACCACAACACAACAGCTCTGCTAGTTAAAAGTAATGAGTTGCGGGCATGAACACAGCCTAGGGAATGCTTCGGACCTTGATCCTGCCAGGAGTTAAGAACATAAAGGCCATAATGGGTCAGACTAAAGGTCCAGCTAGTCCAGTATCCTGTCTGCTGACCATGGCCAATGCCAGATGCCCCAAAAGGAGTGAACAGAACAGGGAATCATCAAACAATCCATTTTCCATCACCCATTTCCAGCCTCTGACAAACAGAGGCTAGGGATACCATTCCTACCCATCCTGGCTAATAAGTACTGATGGATCTATCCTCCATGAACTTATCTAGGTTTTTTTTTTTTTTAACCTTGTTAAAGTCCTCATCTTAACGTCCTCTGGCAAGGAGTTCCAGCGGTTGACTGCATGCTGCGTGAAGAAAAATATCCTTTTGTTTGTTTTAAACCTGCTACCTATTAATTTCATGTGGTGACCCCTAGTTTTTAATGTTATGAGAACAAGTAGATAACTTTTCCTTAATCACTTTCTCCATACTTGTTATGCTTGTATAGATCTCTATCATATCCCCCTTTAGTCTGCTCTTTTCTAAGCCGAAAAGTCCCAGTCTTTTAAATCTCTCTTCATATGGGATCCGTTCCAAACACCTAATCATTTTTGTTGCCCTTTTCTACACCTTTTCCAATGCCACTATATCTTTTTTGAGCTGAGGTGACCACATCTGAACTCAGTATTCAAGATGTAGGCATACCATGGATTTATGCAGAGGCAATAAAATATTCTCTGTCTTAATCTCTATCTCTTTTTAATGATTCCTAACACGGTTTGCTTTTTTGACTGATGGTGCACACTGCGTTTCTTGCACGTCAGACTGCTGAGTAGGCCCACTGACGTCAATGGGTGTACACGGGCTACTTACAGAATTTGGTGCTTTCATAGATTTGGGGCCAGAAGGAGGCAGGATATCATCTAGTTTGCCCTTCTGCACAGCACCGTCCAGAGAATTTCACCCACATTCCCCATGCGGAACCCAATAACTTGTGTATGGCTAAAGCATATCATGCAAAAAGCATCCCATCTTGATGGATCCAAAGCATTCATCTGAGAGATGGAGAGTCTATTACTTCTCTTGTTCTAACCATTAAATAGCCTTAGTATGAGTATACCTGATAAGAGTTAAAGTTTCAAGTCAAACTGCAATCAAAAGGAAGACTTGCCAAAATTGTTGGGGGAGGGGGACTGTGAGCATGTGATTGGATGGAATTTTGCTCTGGCTTCTTTTTGTGCTTCTTACATGCCACATTTTTCATACCAGCAAGATTTTCTGACTGGCTTGCTGCTTTGCAAGTTAAAACAGGTAGAACTGAAAGGTGAGAGGGGTGGAAGTTGTTATGAGTAATCTACAACATTTGATTGCGTTGCGGGTTAGAGTTAAGAGGGATAAGCATCAGTATCATTTGAATTCTATTTTTCAGTTTTGTATATTAATAAAGACAAAATAAAGAGTTTAAAATAACACAGAACCATCTTATTTTTTAATGAGCAATGAATTACTCGTTTCATTTTTCTCAGTTTTTCCAATGGAAACTTGGAAACGTGCCAGACCATTGGTCTAATCAATCCAGTATCTCAGCTCTGACAGTGGCCAGTATTAGCTGCTTCAGGGAGAAACAGCAATGTTACCATGTGGTCTTATTATGGTAACCCTTTTCCTTCCTTTGCCCCCTTTCCCAATTGCTCATTCACCATTTTATGTCTTAAGTCAGAAAGAGGCAGAGACCATGCAAATCAATGGGAGCGGTAAGGTCTTCCATCTGTTTCAATTGGCTTTGGATCAGGCCCCACCTGCTCTGTGAAGTGACAAGCTGGTCAAAAACGTTGTCAACATTTTTTTAAAAAAACAGTTTTCCACAGCAAAAATTCAGATTTTTTTCCTCCAACGGAACACAAAGAAAAAAAATTTTTTTTTGAGTTTCAAGATTTCTAAAGTTGAAAAGATTCATAGAAAACTTCAACAAAAAGATTTGCTTTCCCCCAATGTGTCCAGCAAAAAAACAAATGACGTTTTCTGGCCAGCCCTAATCAGTAACTTTTGAGCAAACTAATATATAATAAACCTCGACATGGGTCTTATAGAATAACCTGCCCACTTGAAAAGTTTCTGCATAGTCCCCATGAGTTTATGTTTGGCTTAGATAGAGACAGATGCGATTTTATAACCCTTCCCAACTTCAAGAATTTCTCTTCATATTTTTGCCTAATGTGACCCTGGATGTTCTTATTCTCCATATAAATGTCTTTTTTTAAACCAGCATAGCTCTTGGTCTCAGTAATACTTAGCAGCAATGAGTTCCACAGGCTAATCGCTTTGCTTGAAAATTAGCACATTTCAAACACAGGCCAAAAAAATCTCAACTACGGGATCCCCTGAGAGTAACAAGAATGGGATTTTAAGTGACTTGCTCCCAGTGACACCGGCAGTCTATGGGGTGAGCCAAGAGTGGAATCCAGATCTTGAGACTTACCCACTAGACCGTGGACCATGGGTGAATTTAGGGGCTGAGGGAGGCAACCCCGTAGGCCCGCCTCTTCCACCTGATGTCCCACCCTCTGTAGGAGCTAAGTCCCCCCCTCAACGCAGGGGCAGGGCTCCAGTGCTCCCCCTTCCCCTGCAAGCCACCCCCTTCCACTGCAGGGGCAAGTCTCAAGCTCCCCGCATGAGTCTCACCCGTCCCCCAGGCTCCCCATCCCCGGAGCATGGGGAGGGCACACAGCGCATGATCCCAGCCTCGGCGTGAAGTTCAGAGGCAGCCTGGGAGCCATGCTGAAGCAGGGGGCGGATTGTGGGCGGGGCCACGCCTAGCAGTTAGGGAAGGCAACGCCTTCCCCTGCCTCTTATATCCATCGCCCGTGCACTAGACCATCCTTCCTTTTAATTTCCCCTTGTTCTTTAAAAAAAAAATCATTTCTCCCCACCCCCATCCCCTGCTCTGCTCTTTGGCGGAACGAGAAAGATGGCACTTTAACTTTCATAGCTGCGCTCTGTCGGTTCTTCCTGCCACTTGGGATGTGCTGTCGCTTCCATGGAAACAGAATCGTGAATCTTTTTCCCTGGAAACATCTCCAGCCTCCTTTATTTTATTTGGTGGTGTTTGTTGTTGTTTTCAGGTGCACGGGAGTGGGGGGGGGGGGAAAGGGAGGCGGCGCGGGAGTCATGCTGTTATTTAATGTAAAAAGCCTTGAGAATCTAAATGAGATTCTAAGCTATATAAACGGACGACGTCCTCTCCGCTTTCAAAGCCTTCCCTCTGTTCTGCGGCGGAGCTCCTTTGGCAGCGTGTGGCTCGCCGTTCCGAGGGCAAGAGGGTATTAAAATATTCACCACAGCATCTGTATGTACAAGGAAAATAAACTGGCTTGACAACGAGGAGAGTCGCGCACGTGTACGGCGTCCGTCACGGTTGCGAAGAGACAGGACTCCAGTGTCATGCACAGAGAGGGGTATTCTCTGCCGAGGCTGCTGGTCCCAGCTACAGCTATGTGGCTCACTCTCAGGTTAGCCGGGCCTCTGCTTCTTGCAGTCATTGTGTGAGGGCTGCCATCTTGGTTGAGTCTGGGGATTGACCACAAATCTCTACACTCTTGCTGGGGTGGGGAGACACACACTGCAGCAGGCCCAGAGGGGCGGGTGGATTACAGCCACAGAGGGCCTTACATCCTGGACTGGATTAAGTAGCTAAGGAATAGACAGCTGAATATAGCAGGGCACATCACAAGGTTCGGTTATTGTACTGCAATTAGTGAAGAGGGGGACTAGAACCTCTCGGTTATCACTAAGCCACAGGGAAACAAACAATTTGGAGCAGGTAAAAGGCTCCCTCCTTCCATTCCCAAAAGCTTTGACTATATGATGACTGTTCAAGGGCCTATGTGAACTCAGCTGATGGGTTTCAGTCCACAGCCGACAGGACACAGGAAAAGCACAAAGCACATTTGGTACCCTGGATGGCAATTTCTTCCGAGTCCCGCCCCCAAAGAACTGAATGGATCACAAGGACAAAACCGTTCCATCCCAGGAAGTGGGTTATTTCCTGGCTAGAAGGAAGTGGAGCAGCATGGATGACTTCGCTGTTGCTACCTGTACTTCTTCCATTGGTCAAATGGAGAAAAGGCTGTCCCTCGTAAGCAGCTTATTGTGGCTGTCCCTTGTAAGCAGCTTACTGTGATCCTCCTGGAGAAGAAGGATGGTCTTGAGGCTAAGCGAGGTCTCAGAAGACCTGCAGTCAGTGCCTCTGCCACAGCCTCCATGCACAACCTTGGACCAGTCACTTGATCTCTCCGTGCCTCAGTTCCCCATCTGTAACATGGGAATAATCACCTTTCCCTTCTCCCACTGTTTGTCTTCCTTGTCTACTCAAATCTTATGCTCAGTGGGTGTGAAATTTTCATGGGGTGTGACTTAGGAGCTAGTCCCCTTTTCAGAAGTCTCATAGATGCCTCATTGTCATTGAAAGTCACTGGGAGCTGGGCTCCTAAGGGCCTAAGTTATTTTTAATAAAGGGAATTAGGCTCTTAAGTCACGAAGGCTACGTCTACGCTGCATGCTCCGCCTCACCTCTGACTCCGGTTTAAGCCCGAGACGTCTTCCGTCCACACGCAAAATAGTCTGACTCAAGTCAGCAAGCACTCAGGGCTTGAGTGCTGGGCCTTGCTAAGGATCAGAGCTCAAATCCCACCAGGACCCCAGTCATTATGCAGCATCACATCACATCACAGCCAAGACTCAGAATACCTGCACAGTGCAGTACACAGGTGTCAACACAGCTGTGAGACTCAGGTCCGACCACCACAATCCTGGGCTTACAATAGAGATGGAAAGAGTTCTTCCCAGCATGCTTACATCAGCCTTCCCAGCATGCTTACCCAGTCACTGGTTAACCGGCAGAGCAGCTGTGTGGTGGGCTCAGCCTGGCCAGAGAGGGCTGCTCCAACCCGACCAGGCCTGCCACATCATGCCATGGGTGGAGGGCTGCTCCAGGGTTAACCGGTTAACTTTTTAACTGGGAGTTTACATCCCTATTTTACAAGGCGGCACAGGCTTGGGAACTAGGGTTGCCAGATGATTTAACCAAAAATACCGACCCCTCCCCCCCCCCAAAAAAAAAAACCACACCAGGAAAAAAATTCTGTTGAGAGGAAAAAAAAGGGGGAGATCAAAGTTGTTGAGCCCAAAAAGGACCCCAACAGCAGTTATTAAGCAGAAAAAAAACCCAACATGGCCCCTTTAAGAAGAGGCTTTTTTGCTAGTGGCCATTTTGTTTTTCTTTCCAGCCACAAGACAAGCCCCTGTGGAATCAGGTAAGTGGAGAGAGATCCGGGGGGGCCAGCGGCGGGTTCGGGGGGCCCGGTAGCTGAGTGTGTCGTAGGGTTGCCAGGTGTCCAGTATTTTCACCTCCTGGCAGGGAAAAAAAAATCTCAGAAAATACCGGACGTTTTAGGTGTCTGGTATTTTCTGAATTTTTTTTTACTGGACAGGAGGCAAAAATACCGGACTGTCTGGTTCAATACACTTGGCAACCCTATTGGGAACCCCGAGTCCACAAGCTCGGTTCCCACAGACTTGGGCTTAGCATGCAGCGTAGACAAACCCAAGCCAGACTCCCAGCCAGGCAGGCAGGCACATGCTAGCTGGGCTTCTGCTGGATCACCAAAAGGAGCCATTGTGGGCTCTGGCAGAGACTCAGGCTGGCCGTCCAAGCTCAAGCCCAACCCATCGCCTGGGCTTGGATCAGATGACTGGCCCAAGTATCTGCTGGACTCCGCAACATCCAGAGCATAGCTTGAGCCCCAGCGAGAAACTTGCTCCTGGCTGAAGTGTGGGCATGCCCTTCAAACTCCAAATTCTTTCCTCTCTTACTGTATGTGCGTACATACATGTGGACGCACTGGAGAGGGTCCAGTGGAGGGCCACCAAAATGATGAGGGGGCTGGAGCACATGATTGACGAGAAGAGGCTGAGGGCTTTGGGTCTATTTAGTCTGCAGAAGAGAAGAGTGAGGGGGGATTTGATAGCAGCCTTCAGCTTCCTGAAGGGAGGTTCCAAAGAGGATGGAGAGAGGCTGTTCTCAGAGGTGACGGTTTTTAAGTCCTGGCTTGACAAAGCCCTCGCTGGGATGATTTAGTTGGGGTTGGTCCTGCTTTGGGCAAGGGGTTGGACTCGATGACCTCTTGAGGTCTCTTTCAACCCTAGGATTCCAATAGCTAGTGCAACAGGGCCCTGATCTCAGGTGGGGCTTCTAGATATGCCTGAATTACAAACAAACACAACAGTCGCTAAAACAATGGACACTCCATGCTCTTCTTAAGAGCAGCCTATGGAAATCTACCCTGATATGTCAGGGGGTTGTTAACCAAATGGATCCTGAGGCTGTCTCTTCCTACGTGCCATGGAGGCAGAGAAAATTCCTCAGTCATGTCCTTGCACTAACTGGCAACTTACAACAAACAATTCTGGCTGTAAAAGAAAATTCTCCCACTGTTCTGTGTGCATTGCTAGTGCAATCCACAGAACCCGTGTTGGTTTCATGTATCATAACAGCCTGAGGGAAACTTTACTCTTTTTTTTTCCTTCTCGTTCCCATCTCTTTCTCTATTCCCCCCCTTCCTGCAAACAATTAATTATAAAACTGCACCTAAATTATAAATTACTAACTTTAAGGGAAGAAAAAAATATATATCTTGATATTCCAAAAGGCTGATATGTCAGGATCGGAGAGAAGCAGCTGTTTTGGAAATGTTGCCTTTTTCTTTGTTCTGAATGCTATTTAAACATTGGCAGGGGGCCTCATTAAAGATGAATCGATGAATTAGTAAGTAGTGTTGTAGCCAGAAGAGACAGCATGTGCTCCTGTGGTGAAAACAGATTTACACAAAAGAAAGGAAGGGGAGAGAAAAAATACCCCCCAATCCTGATGCGTAACAAAGTCAATGTTTTACATTATTCTATCACAGCTGTGTTGCTCTGCACCGATTCCAGATGAGATCCATCAGCATTTCCAATATAAATTCATATTTGGGGATGGAGGTCAGACCTCGGATGCAAAAATTTGCTCTGGGCTAAAATGTAATAAACAAGTTTTCTACCCCGGAGCAATTTAGTTACTAAAATGTTATTAAGTGTGAAACAATAATTAGCAACATAACATGTGAATCACCAAATGCCAAGATATAATACATCTGAGTAAAGCAAAGGATGGCTGTCACAACAGATAGATGCATATATTTACTTTAGTTTGGCATATTTATTATTGACCTGAAGAAAAGCTCTGTGTGAACGTAAATGCTCAAATACTTCACCAACAGAAGTTGGTCCAATAAAAAGGCCAGGTCTACACTAGGGGGCAAAGTCAAACTAAAGTACGCAACTGCAGCTACCTGAATAGCATAGCTGGAGTAGATGTACCCTAGATCAAGTTACTTTGGCATCTCCATGTGGGGGGGTCAATGGGAGAACCTCTTCCATCGACTTCCCCTACTGTAGTTGATGAGAGCACAATCAGCAGTTGATTTAATAGTCTTTGATAGACCTGCTAAATTGATCCCTGCAACACCGATCGTCCATTAAGTGTTGACAAGGCCCCACCCACCTTGTCTATCTAATATCTTCAGTCCCACAGATGTACAACAACACAGCATGCAACAGAAGTGTAAGAAAAGCAAACAAGATCTAGGCAAGGATCTACAGAAAGTTTTCAAAGAGAGTCTAGAAGGGTTAGCTGAAGCAAAATGCAGGACAATGTAGCACTTTAAAGACTAACAAGATGGTTTATTAGATGATGAGCTTTCGTGGGCCAGACCCACTTCCTCAGATCAAATAGTGGAAGAAAATAGTCACAACCATATATACCAAAGGATCCAATTAAAAAAAATGAACACATATGAAAAGGACAAATCACATTTCAGAACAGGAGGGCGATGCGGGGGGGGGGGGGGGGGAGGAAGGAAGGTAAGTGTCTGTGAATTGATGATATTAGAGGTGGGGAGAGTGGGATGTCTGTGAGCTAATGGTATTAGAGGTGATAATTGGGGAAGCTATCTTGGTAATGGGTAAGATAGTTTGAGTGTTTGTTCATTCCTTCCCGGAGAGTGTCGAATTTTAACATGAATGACAGTTCAGAGGATTCCCTTTCAAGTGCACGGCTACATTTCTATCACTAGAAGGGTTAGGGAACTTGAAATAACGAGCAGGAAGATGGATCAAAACCAGAACTGTTTACCTGACTCCCAAATGTCAAGGACTCACTGAAGACAGTGAGTGGTGAGGGATGGTGCAGCATCAAGGCCTGATTCTGGAGATTCAGAAATAAATAGTAAAGGAACTCAAACCCCACTGCCTCCTTCATCGGATTGTAAAATTCAAAGCCAGAATCCTAGGCCGCAATCAGTATTTGCTTCTAAATGTACATCAGGCTATTCGTGCCTTTGTCATGTAACGATGGCAAATCAAACATAAAACAACTAAGTTGTAGGTGACTCCAAAATTGAATTTCCTCTTTAAACAAACCTTAAAGTTGCAGAGAATGAGACACTTGCATTGATCTAAAAAGTATATACAAGAGCTTGGATTTTGCAAGGCTCTATTATTCATTTCCTGGTGCGGGTATTTTGCCTTCTGTCTCATAAGTATGGGCATGGAGATTTATCTGGTGTCCTTCGAGGATCTCAGTGGAAAATGAGCTGATCCACTATTATTTGTATTACAGCAGTGTCTACAAATCAGAAGCAAGCTCAGGCCTGGTTCAGCATTGCACAATTACATAGTCAGAAAGAGTTCCAGCCCCAAAGAGCTTACACTTTAAAAACAACAACGACACAAGCTGGGAAGAGAGAGAATTATTATTTAGTTTTGCAAGTGAAGAACTGAGGCACAGAGAGGTTAAATGACCGACTTATGGTCGCTCGGGTAATTCGTGACAGAGCTGAGAACTGAACCCAGATTTCTCCCATCCCTCATCAAATCTGGCCTTGCTTCTGAGCTTCAGATTCATTTTGGATCTTCCACCGTTAACAAACCTCAAGAAGAGTCTTTTTAAAGAGACATTAGAGGTCTGATTCTCAGTTCTGCCAAGGCCCCTTTGCAATACTTTGGCGGGATTAAGAGATGAATTCCTACCCTCTCCAAGCTTCCTTCCCACTGCCAGAGCAGTCCAAAGGGGTCTTGGTGTAGCTTGAAAGCAAGCACTTATTGTCTCCATCTCCAGAAAACCAGGCTTCCTACCTTAGAAGATTCTCTAAGATGCTCAGTAGCTCCAGATACAGATGGTTTTGTTGCAGTAAATGTCAACAGTGAAATCAAATGTAAAACTCCTTTACCAATGGAGCTGTGATTCGAGGAACCTTTCCTTCTCCCTCCGCCAAAAAACCTACCCTGAGACCTGCAGAAATTACACAGATCTGTGCACTGGGGAGATGAGGCACAAAGAAGTTTGACAACCGACACAAGGTTACCCAGGGAGTCTATGGCAGAGGTGGGAACTGAACTCACATCTCCTGAGTCTCAATGCCTTAAATGTGAAGACGTTATCCTCATACTGCCCACCAGTGCTCCCTATAAGATGAGCACTTGGGCAGCCACCCAGGAGACAGTCAGGTGCCACCCAGCTGATTAGCTGGTGGCTATGGGCATGCTACATGTCTTGCTACAGGTGGTGCACACCTGCACATGCCTCGGTGCCCATAAACTTTATTCCGCACGTGCATGGAAAAAATTAGAGGGAATGTTGCTGCCCACCCTGCATCCCTGAGCAACAGAACTTAAATGAATAGGACTACTACAAAGTAGACTACATTGCTGCCTTAACTCCAGCTCCACCAGTATAGAGATGGATGCTTTTTATAACCGTCTTCCTTCCAAAAGAATAAGCACTCACCGGCATTCAAACCATGGTTGTGGTATGAGCATGCGGCCTGAGTAAAAGGAGAAGTGTAAATGATTTTAGATGGGATTAAAGCCAACACCGCAGCTCATGGTGTCACTTTAAGGTGGATATGAAGGATATTAACTACACATTTTTTTAATTAACTTTATGTCCCTTGATTCCTCCTCAGCCCCCATCTACGCATTATTCGCTTTGATTTCCTACGCGCTTTGGAAATGTGACCCAGATTCTCTCCAATGCAGCTATCTGCTCAAGCAGAAGAATCGAGACCTTCAGGGAGCAAAGACAGGCCTCCTTGATTCTCCTGGTGCACCCACTGTAGCCCTGACTCAACAGGCTCCATTACGGCAGCCTTCACGCTGCTCTAACTTATACCTGACGGCAAAGGGCCCCGTGAGACTGCAGGACAGTGGAGAACGGGAGGAATACGGTGCCTCATGACCTCCTACTTCCAGAATGCGTCTTCCCATCCCTCATGCCAGCATGCGACACACATCTGGCATAGGGGCCATGCAAACTGAAAACTCCCCTACGCCTGAAAAATTCAGGGCAGTGAATCGTAACTTGGTAACGCCAGAAGCAGCCAGAACAGTGGGAGAAACATCAGACCCTGCTACTTTGGCTTTCTCCATTCTTTGGCTACATGGTAACTTGAAAGGTATCCCACATATAGGGGGCAGATTCTGCCACCCTGACTCACAGTATGTGCAAAATCAGTGGAACTATTTGCAGACCAAAGTATTTCAGAATGCAAGGAAGGGAAGCAAATTATAAAATATCCCATATTAAATTATGCATTGGATGGGATTACCAAGGGCTAGGGTAAATTCTCCTTCACTTTGGAGTCTTTAAATCAAGGTGGGAGCCTTTCCAAAAAGATGTACTCTTGCTGCACCATTATTGGCCTCAAGTCAGCAATCACTGGGTGAAATTTCTATGCCCTGCATTACTAGATTGGGCTAAATAAGCACAATGATCTGGGTTTACAATCTATGAGGCTGCAACATTTTACATTCTAAACAAGGTGCAGATGGAAAAACTGGGAAAGGGCAGTAGGAAGAGAAGACACATAATTCAGGGATGGAATGCCAAAGACATTCCAGGATCCCAGCCCAGAGATGGTTAACGCTGAAGTTGTCTCATAAAAAAAAAATCTAGCTTGCTGCTCTTCCAAACAGACATGGCTTCCGTTCAAAATGTGTGTTTCATCCCGCGGCCGGGGCTCTGGCTTGGCTGTACTTTCTCTGGGTAGGGTCATAAAAAAATATTGTACCTTAAAAAATGTACTTGAAACTATTGATTTCTGCTGTGCTAAAGCCCCTGACATTCTGGCGCGATGAAGATATTGCTCTGGACCCTGTGTGCCTCCTCATACTTCTCCTCTGCTTATAAGGGTCTCTAAGGATGGTATTAAAGATATTGTAGTTCCCACTTTCCGACTCTGGGATATCAGCGAGATCCTCCTGTGTAAAGAATAATTATCAGCACTGCTGTTACCTCTAGTAAGTGTGTAATTACATGCTCTGTTTTGTGGGCTGTAGGCTGTGCAATTTTAAATTATACAATAATGTCAAATTCTCTCTCCATTTTCTTCCCCACTTCCCTTAACAAATAATAATAATAATAAGACAAAAAGGGAGAGAACCTCTGTCCCCTACCAGGCTTGGCAATTCTTGTTTATGGCCAGATTAAAAGGAGCCCCCTAAAAGCTATGATTTCAGCCACAGAAGTGAAAAGACCTTACAGGAAGGGGGAGGTAAAATAAATGAGAAGGGGATCAAGACGAAGAAGGAAAGAAAGACGGAAAGAAAAGAAACAAAGAGATCGGAGAATGAGAGCGGAGCGTTCTCCTGTGCTTGCTCTCAAGTCCAATCATGCCACAGAACGTGAACCACCTTTATGGGAGAGCCTAGTCCATAACAGAAGCCCAGCGCATATTTGAATCCTTTCCCCAATAAATAAATAAATAAATAAATAAATCTCTCCCTGCCGGCCTCAGTGTGAGATTTCTCCACAAACAGAAATCAGCGCTCGGCGAAGGAAATTAGCCTGATCGTGCTAAACAACATGGAGTGCAAAGCACATGTAATCAGTTCAAGAGATCAGATGTCAAAGTGTTCCCTTGCCCGTCCCTTGATCATCACACCAATTAGTGATGAAACATTAAAATAAGTCTGCTGTATATGTGCCGAGATGGCTAGCAGCTACCGTGCATCTACTCTCCTGCACACGCAGACAAAGACTTAAGACACCTATGATGCCCGCACACTGAGCCTGTTTAGAAAACAGGCAACAACAACAACAAACGGGCAAAACCCCATTTGCAGTGACAAAGGCAACCTCTCTCCTGCTGTCTTAGGAAGATTTTCTTAAAATGCTTAAAAAGGCTTTAAAGACTTAAAATGCATTTGTGGCCTGTGGACCAGAATCTCAGCTGGTATAAATCAAAATAGCTTGTTTGGCCCCAATAGAGCCATGCCAATTTGCAGCAGTTAAAGGTCTGGCCCACAGTACAGAAATATATTGAAATTCTACCGCTTTTATATGGCCCATGCCTGTTTTCATGTGTTTTTTCTGCTGCTGCTGAAAATTATAGGCATTCACACACTATAGGGAAGTCCTATGGAATTTAACACATGATGGACTCAATAGGGATCTATAGAAATTACTGTATAAACCTATAGTATTTAAACATAGCATTAGATTATTTATATAAGCTGCTTTTTTGGGTAAAGATGGGGGTGGAAACCATCCTATAGAATTCTATGACATGGATTCAATTTTCAATTAAATTCAATCAGATGGCCCCAAACCCCATACAAAAAAACTATGGATAATTTATCACATACCATTACATTATACATGTTGAACCTCCCTAGTCCGGCACCTTTGGGACCTGACCAGTTCCAAATGAGAGAATTTTCTGGACCACAGGAGGTCAATATTGTCTAGCAACATTACCAACACTTTCACTACTTACTAAGCTGTTAGAAGACATTTCGGGGCAAATTAGAGCTAAATAACAGCACAGAACACAGAGCTAGGACTGGTGGCTGTAACCAAACTTTAAGGGACTTCAGGAAACTTGGCCACACCCATGAAAGTGGGCATCCGGGTTACTCAAAGCATGCTGGACGACAGAGGTTTCTGGGCCAGACAGTGCCAGACTAGAGAGGTTCAACTTGTACTGGATTTTTTCTACAGTGGCAGATACCGTTCCTGGCTCCAATCCCACAATCGTCCCTCACAGGAGTAATCCCTATTCACAAAATTAACCCTCTTGACTTCCTATGCAAGTACAGATCATAATATGAATGAGGTTCGTACAACCCAGTTCTAACTGCTTGTAGGGAATTCGGCAGCATGGCCAGTGTTTTAAAGTAACTCATTCTAAGCTACAACAGTCAATAAGTCTATTAGTAACTAGAAGCTCAGTCTGAAGAGAAGATGAGTGCCATTCAGCTATGGAAATTGAAAGCACTTTGTGCTTCCCTTGTTTGAATTATTACTATTAAGTGTTTGTATTATTGCTCCACTGAGGGGCTCCTATGAAGATTAAAAGTACACAGGGCCAGATGATGTGCAGGCACATAAAAAGAGACAGCTCCTACCCTGAATGATCTTATAATCAGAATAAATAGCAAAAGGAGAAACTGAGGCCCAGGGAAGTGAAAACTTGTCAGCGGAAGAACAAGTCTCCTGACATGAATCCAGTACCCTACCTACTAGACAATACTGCCTCCAAGTCCTAAACTCTGTTGCAACATATTAAGATCATACTGTACTGTCAATAAGAGTAGAAATATTGCAATTGTGAAATTGTATTTCCATTGTCACTTAAACACATTTTTCACATTGCATGGGAAGGGGAGGAGTACTTAACTGTCACAAGATGTTGTAACAAATCACAGTCCATTGGACACAACAAGCTAGCATAGACAACTCCAGTTGGGCTTGTATCTCTGACACAAACTGTTGTGGGAGAGTCATACCATCACAATGGGTTATCTGCATGTGTTTTGCCTAGAAATAAAAATACTGCCAAACCAAATAGGTTATTAATGGATTTTGCTTCAAAGATACAGATCAAAGCTCATAGAGAGATGTTCTTTCTGCTCCTCTATAATGCTGGGATTTTTAAGAGAGACCACTGTATAAGAGGGGAAAATACTATTATTAACTCTACTTCATAGTAACTTTCCACCTCAATGTGCATGTTAGCATATGGCTGTGTTTAGTTTTCCGTATTATAATTCAGTACTGAAAGTGATCACCTGTATGAAGATGCTATAATGCTATTTGCTTGTAAGAGTAAATATATTCACACTGCAAATGTCTTGTTATGTATGATTAACACATAGAGAGAAGGCAGCCTGGGATGAGAAAACCATGCAAAGCAGTCAATCACTTCTGGAAATCCAGTTGTCACCCATTAAAGGCTCTATCTTGCAACAAGCTGAATAGTGTGGCATATGCTTACCTTAAGCACTTAAGCAAACCTGTTGAAGTGTAGGGGTTTTTTAATGGGCAAATAAAACACCTTAAAAAAAACCTATTTATGTTCCAATGGGAGCTAATAGAAAATTTCCTTTCCCTAGAATTTTTGTCCCATTCTGTAGCATTCAATGAGGAATTACACCCTTGCAGTAGAACACGATGAGATAATTTAAAAACAAACAAGAAGAAGCTCTCATTTTCTGTTCAGTTCTATAGGTTTTGAGAATGACTTCTATGAACCCCTATTGATTTAAGGAAAGATTTTTTTTCAAGGTACAATGGGCAGTTAGGGGAAGCCAAAGGGAATTGGGGACCTAATCAATGTTTCCTCTAATTTTTTTTCCATCCCAGTGTGGAATAAATTTTGTTATGTGCACTGAGGCATGTGTCCGTGTGCACCACTAATAGAAACATGTGCTGGCAGCTGTGGGTATTGAGGGTGTTCTGCTAATGAGCTGTGCAGCATTTGAATCTCTCCTGGATGGCCACCTAAGTGCTCATCTTATACACTGAACTTAACTAACCTTTGTACCTTTGAAAAATCTTTCCCTGCTAATTTCAGTGGGACAAATGCAGATGCCTTCATATTTCATTGGATTGGGCAAGATTGCTCAGCATTTTGCAGGATCCAGCCCTAAGGAACAGGAAGAAGGAAATGTGATTCCGAGACATCCAAAATAGAATTAAGTCAACTGTGAAAAATTGTCATTGAACGGAGAGACAATATTTTTGTGCCTTTCCTTTACTGATTCTTATGGGGAAAGTCACTAATAGGCACTAAATCAATAGGGCTCCATAGGAATACAATCAGGAATAGTGGCAACGCATGGGACCTATGACATGGTGAATTGCTGTAAGTGCCAACAACAGTGACAGTAAGTCCTCTGGAAGGGAAAAGAACCGAAAAATCTCAATCGTTTCAGGAAAGGAATAGCAAAGAGCGAGATGGGGGAAATGAATTGCAAACAGCTGAAGAAAGGTCAGTGAGGCGAGTTATGTAGAGTGAGGCCACAGACACGGAGGTGCAGACAAGGGTGCAGCTAGTCCACATGCTGTATTCCGATGACCAGCAGAAAAACGATGGGTCACATTGACCAGGAATATCAAGCCCACTGTCTGAGGGCCCAGCAAGTGGTAGGAAATCCTGAAGACAATTCCTTGATGGGAGACTGGAGAGAAGCTGATCAAGGCAGCAACCACGTTCATTTGGATTATGGAGTGACCTAAAAGTAGCGCAAGAGAGGATACAATTGGAGAGGGACCAGCTGCATCTGGAAATCCAGCAGCTTGCAGTCCAGGGGCAAGAAAAAGCAGACCAGAAACCTACAAGTGGGGGTCATTTGCTGGGCAACCGAGAGGAATACAGGCGCAGTTGCCATGAACTGTGACAGCATTCTACAGAAACGTCTCTAAAACCTTCCGCTTCTAGTAGAAAAGGAGATTGTATAAAAAAATTGTTTGTAGCTGTTCCATAGAATTCTACAGCAGGGATAATATATATATGTGCTATAGGATGTTCCAAAAGCTACGCAGAGGAAGGAGACTGCCTTCCAATAGATTCTGTGAAGATAAAATTAATGCTATTTTATTTGTGTGGCCAAAAAACAGCTTGCCCTAAGCCAGCAGAATTTTATTCTGCTGAGTTTGAACAGACTGCAAATGAACCAAACTGGTTTTCAAACTGGCTCCCAACAAATTCCAGTGAAAACCTACCTAAGCCTAAGCAACATTTCAGTATCCAAAGGTTATTTAAAACCTCTAGCATGATCTTATTTTACACTGTTCTGTGACAGAAGATCCCCTCACAATTAAGAGGAGGTACATTTGGACCAGAAAGAAAGCAACTACTTCAAGAAAATGAAGGCTCAGTGGTTAAAGCCCAAGCCTAGAACTTTGGAAACCTTGCCTCAAGTCCCTGGGTTTGCCACAGATTTTTCCATATGACCATAGGCAAATCATTTAATCTCACTGACTTAGTTTCTCATCTATACAATGGGGACCATCCTTCCTACCTCACAGACATGCTATAAGCTGTTCAAGTATGTTTAAGAGAAACCACATAAATACCTAAGACCAACAGGAACTCTTCATTGCAGGAAAAAATAGAATGGAATGCCATTAATTGGATTTAGCCATTTAGCTCTTCAAGCTAAAATAAGGGTGACCAGATCTTACACTTCAGGGTCAAAACTGATGCACACCAGGCAATTGTGAATGTGGGACTGGATCTTGCAGAGTTATCATTGCACCTCTCCTAACTCTCCTCCCCATCTACCTCCCGAAACCAGACCAAAGCTAATTAAATGCAGGGACATTGTTTTTTACATCTGTGGAATACCAGGTACATTTATACTGCTGTGTCAGTGCTATTCATTTTATTGTAATGCTTAAAGAAGTTCACCTCCCCAGCTCCAGGCACCTGTAATAACGAACAGGGTTATGTGGTTGAGCAAGTGCATTATGGGGATTTCATCTTCCTGTGGAGCATCTGGTATTGAATGTGGCCAGAGGCAACGGACTTGCTGGGTCAATGCCCTGTCCAATACGGCAAATCCTAATTTTTACCACATCTAATTTTCAGCGGCAAAGAGGTTTAGGCAAAGCAAAGAAGCAGAGAAGATGGAGTTAACACAGTGTGAAACCAAGCGGCATGTCTGCAACACGCTTGTTTTGCACCATGTCGCAGCCACAGTGCAACATTTGCCTGAGAAGAGAGTGCAAATTAGAACAGATGTAAATCATAAATATAGCATGCAATAGGCCTGAATACCAGAAGACACTAGCTACCGAGAATTCCTATTCCCTTTTCAATAAAGAGCTCCAGCATTCACATACGAGCCATGCAGATCCTGACAATCAAATAAAGCTAACACATTGCAATGAATATCCAGACCATGCTCGGCCATAAGTTTATCACCTTCCCTGTGTGGCAAGGAAGCTACTGTGTGCCTTACAAATGGAGAGAGCTATTAAAATATGGAATCGCCTCCCACGGGCTGTCGTTGAACTGCAGAATATTCTATGAGAACCAATCCAAGGGGATGAATTTGATGAATTAATGGGGACTGTAACATCTCCAGTTCCTATGCCTACTGAAGGAAACAAAGAAACAGGAAAATATTTTGGAAAATAGCAGCATTTTTTAAAACGAGGCTTTTGTGATCTTTACAAACCATGGGCCCGATCCAGCTGACCTTTAAGCATGTGCTTTGGTCCCATCTTTTGCCCCCTGGGGCAGAGTAAGGGGAGCTGAGCTCTGTGCCCGCCTCTGCCGCCTACCCCACATCTCTGCCCTTCCAACAGAGCCTTTACCTACACAAATCCAGCCTTTATCCACACAAGTGGGCAATTCCTAAAAGAATTTGGCTTACTTCCTTAGGGGCATTAGGCAATTCCAGCCTGAAACTGGAATGCTACTGGAGGCAGGGGTGGTCTTTAACCATGTGCTTGTGCCGTGCTTAGCCCAATGTGGCCTTGATCACAAATAACTGTTTCAAATTTTGCTAATCGCAAAGTATTTACAAAAAATACATTTTCCCTCTAGGATCTGTGTTTCCCTGGAGTAAGTCACAAAGGACCTGCTCCGGTTCAATTCTGGGTGCTCAGCATCTCTCAGGACCAGAATCTTCACCTTTCTTATGGACCTATCAAAGTAAATGCAAGCCAGACCTTTATCACTGGACTATCAGGTGGCTTAAATAACGTTTGTACATACTTTGGGATCTTTCGATGAAAGATGCCTAGTAAGCACTGTTCATTGAGAAACATTTTAAAGAGGCATGAAGTAAATTTTTTAACTCCAAAAAATTTCCAGTGATTTTTGCCATCTTCCCTCTCCCTATTCAGATCTCGGGACTGGGGATTTTAACCGCAAAGCCTCGCCCAACACCTGTGTCAGTTTCACATCCTCGGATTCCACATCACAAATGGGTCAACCCTTGAACTTTTATTTTCCCCAAGATGGATCATAAATTTAATTTCTTGGTTATTCGAAAGCTGATGAGCCCCGCCCCCACTTTTTATTTTTTGAAAGCAGGCAGGCCTCCTCTGTTCCAGTCAGGGGTATATTTCAGATTTCAACTGGATCTCCTCGCTGGAGCTTAATTGATAGTGAAAGTCTGATTTCTGAAGCCAAGGTAAGGTACTGAAGGTAAGTGATCAGAACACTGCCCTGGTAATAAATCACTGTAGTCCAGGTCACGGTTTGGAGTGTGAATGCAACGTTCAATAAAGAAACACACGCCACCTTTCAGCTTCACGCCGACCCCGGCTAATTGACCTCCTTGTGGTCCCACCATTAATCATTCTGGCACAAGGGGCAAGAGGCAGCTCCATTGCGGAGACGTACAGGAGGAGGGGGCTAGAAATAAAAGGTAAAAGGAAATCATAGACAATTCTCCATTAATTAATTCATTGGATTTTCTGCTTTGTTGGAAGCAGCTACTTTGCCAAAGGAATATCAAGACCCACAGACCTGGGTCGGGCTGGCCTGAATTTGCTTAGTGCTCACGGCAAATAAAAGCAGATGTGAGCAACTGTTCTGTATACAGAACCAGGCAAAGACGGAGACAATGACAAGACAGCTTTCCAGTCCTTTGTGTTCACCGAGCCTTCCGACCGTCCATTCATAAAACCTCTCATCAGCTGTTTGCAGCCGGATTCCGCCGTGTCCTTCACCTCATGTTGTCATTTATATGGGAACAAGAGAAGTGCCAAATATTACTTAATCCAAATGGGGGCATTTTCCACATCCTGGCACAAATGACACGCCACACGGTGCAGATAAATGGAGAAGCTGGCTGTTTGTTTGCCATTTCAACTTATATGGGGAAGGAACAGTTTCGGCTCAAACTCAACTCAGGATTTTGCACCTACAATTAACGTTGCCTGTAGGTTAGTCTATGTACTCAGTATGCAGGGGCACTTACAGGGCACCTATGTCCTTGGTGGTATGCAGGCCACCACTGGTTTAAGTTAAGGTTGGAATGTCAAACCACTGGTGCGAAAGGCCATAGATCAAATTTTCAAAAGCTCCTCAATCCCATTGCCAAAGGAGACGTAGGCTGAGTCTATGTGGCCAAAAAGATCTTTGGCCATGAGACTCAGTCATCTGGCGTGGACTTGGAGGGCTGCTTCTATGGGGCTGAAAATACCAGTGTAGAGGTTGGAGCTCAAGCTGAAACCTGGGTTCTGAAATCTGGTGAAGGAGGAGGGTCTTAGAACCCGAGTACAGATATCTACACTGCTTTTGTTAGACCTACAGCACGTGGACTAAAAATTTCTCCATTGGCCTAGCTACCGCCTCTCAGGAAGGTGGACAATCTATCCTGGTAGGAAAATCGCTCCTATCTGAGTAGGCAGCATCTAGAGATGCAGTTGTGAATCTGTAGCATTTAAAATTCAGACAATCCCTTAGGTTATGTCTACACAACACGATTTTTGCAGCAGAGAATATGCCAATGACGGACTCATTAGCATGAGTCGCAATGTCATTAGCATATTTTCTGCCAATGCTTTTTGCGCAAGGGGTTTTTGTGCAAAAAGAAGCAGTGTAGCCGCTTCTGTTTTACGCAAAAAAAAAAAAACCAAAAACAAAACCATTTGTGCAAGATTTTTATGTCTTTCCCGGAGAGCATCGGCAGAAAACATGCTAATGACATCGCGACTCATGCTAATGAGTCTGTCATTAGCATACTCTCTGCTGCAAAAACCTTGTAGTGTAGACAAAGCCTCAGGCTCCTAAGTCTCTTTTGAAAATGAGACTTGGGCACTTTTGAATTACTTTGCACCTTATTTTGTGTTGCATCTGGTTTCGTTTAATTCCATTAGGAACAGGCCTACGAAAAATCCAAACAAGCTGGAATGGGAAAGAACAATTGTTCACTCAGGACTAAAACTTTGGTTGACCTAGATACATCATTCAGGGCTGTAAAAAATTTCCTACCATGGGAAACATAGTTAGGTTGTCCAAACCCCCACTGTAGACACAAGTAGGTTGACAGATTCTTCTGTTGACCTAGCTACTGCCTCTCAAGGTGGTAGATTTATTACGGGGATAGAAAAATCCCTTCTGTCCTGGTAGTGTCTACACTACAGTAGCACAGCGCTGCTACACTGGTGCAAATTTGTGTGGAGACAACCGCCCCTAGGCTGATATCTTCAAAGCTGTGTAAAGAATTTTAAACACGCAAGTCCCATTCAAGTGAATAGGAACAAAGGGTCTGCATCTCTCATCCACAAGGAGCGCTACCAGTGCTTTGCTCACCAAGGATGCCAGAAACGGATCCTGTCTTTCGGAAGCACAAGTCTGCAGGTCCTTCTTCAAAGTGATTCATCTCAGTGGGTTTGATGGGACCATTGAGTGGGGCAGGGGCTCTGTGTGAGCTGAGGTATACAGGATTGGGCCTGATGCAATGTATCACAATGACAGTGCACACAGTTTATTTGTAGTACCATGGTGCCTAGAAGCCCAGACCCAGCTCAGCACCCCATTGTGGAAGGCACTGTGCAAAACACAGGACAGAAAGATAGTCCCCGCCCCAAAAAACTTATCTTTCCTGTCCAGTGCTGTACTCGATGTTGCCTTCAAGTTCAACCATCTCAAAATTACCGGCAGGTAGGCAGAGTTGTATATAACCATATCATCATCATCATCATCAACCACCACCATGGGCTCAACGCCCGTTGGTGTCCGATGCTTCCCTCACTATTTCCTTCCATCTTTCCCTGTCCACTGCGGAGTGTCTTAGTTTCTGTAAACTAGCTCCGCACCAATCTACTAGATCACCTACCCATTCTCTGTGGGGTCTCCCTCTCCTATTCGGACCATCCATTATGCCGAATACCAGGGGCTTAACCGTTCGCTCGTCGTTCATTCTGCAGATATGCCCGAATAGCTGTAACTGCTGCTGTACAACCTTCTGCAGTAGGTTCTCTTTTGGCTATATCTTCCTAGATAATGCCTCGTTGGTGACCTTCTGCATCCATCCTATTCTATATCAGTTAGTCGTACTGGCATCAGGTTTCATTGGTATTGTTGTTTTACAATCAGCACATCGACACTCATCTGACCAGCCCTCCTCCTTTATCCAGGCTTGGGACTGGCATGAAACCCCTAGAGGCTTCATGGTGGAGTTTATATAACCATAGCAAGAGCTTAAAACAAAATGCCACTCAGGACTGGATTTTCAGAGCTCTTTTGCCTCCCTAGCCCCATGTATTCCAGAGACCAGTGCAGCTGAAAATACTGGACCCCAAACTTCCATTTTTGAGGCTTGCTCCAGTCTTCACTGAAGTATTTTCCTGTCTTTCCAGCTTCTCTCCATTTACATCGCGTGAATGCTTGAATGCTTCCCTTCTAGCAATACAAAGAGAGGACAATCCCCTTGGAGCTTGATACACAGAACCTATTAATAAGCAAATGGAAAGAGCTGGCACAAATTCCTCATTGTTTAAGTCCTCAGACACCTGAGTTTGAAGCATTTCCCTGCAGGGTCCCATCCATACAGCGTGGGAGATTACTTAGGCTATTGTCTTGAGTGAACTCCACAAACTCTCACATCCCAATGGCTTGCAGGCTCTGATTTAAAAACCAAAGCTGAGATTTGGTAGACACCCCAAAGGGAGGATAGAAAGTTTGAACTCCTCAAAATCAAGCACTTAAAAATCAAGTGATTGTAAACAAAAGTATAGCAAGCATGGTATTTTAGGAAAGCTTGTAACATTGCTCTGAGGGTCATAAGAACATAAGAACATACATGCTGGGTCAGAGCAAAGGTCCATTCAGCCCAGTATGCTGTCTGCCAACAGTAGCCAATGCCAGATGCCCCAGAGGGAGTGAACAGAACAGGGAATCATCACGTGATCCCTCTCCTGTCATCCATTTCCAGGCTCTGACAAATAGCCACAACATTCCTACCCGTCCTGGCTAATAGTTATTGATGGACCTAACCTCTAGCAATGCGTCTAGCTCTTTTTTGAACCCTGTTCAAGTCCTGGTCTTCAAAACATCCTCTGACAAGGAGTTCCATGAGTTGACTGTGCGCTGTGTGAAGAAAAACTTCCTTTTCTTTGTTTTAAACTTGCTACCTATTAATTTCATTTGGTTACCCCTAGTTCTTTTATTATAGGAACAAGTAAATCATTTTTTCTTATTCACATTTTCCATACCACTCATGATGTTATAGATCTCTATCATATCCCCCTCAGTCTCCTCTTTTCTAAAATGAAAAGTCCACGTCTTTTTAATCTCTCTTCATATGGGACCCACTCCAAACCCCTAATCTTTTTTGTTGCCCTTTCCTGAACCTTTTCCAATGCCAATATATCTTTGAGATGAGGCGACTATGTCTGTATGCAGCATTCAGGCAATAAGATATTCTCGGTTTTATTTTCTATCCCTTTTTTAAATGATTTCTGACACTTCCTTTGATTTTTTGCCTGCCGCTGCACACTGAGTGGATGTTTGCAGAGAACAATCCACAATGACTCCAAGATCTCTCTCTTGAGTAGCTGTAGTAAATTAGTCCCCATCATATTGTATGTATAGTTGGGATTATTTTTTCCAGTGTGCATTAATTTCCAATGTGCGTAACATTAGGAGATAAGACCACAGATTGTGGTTGACTCTCTCTAGTTTGGTACTCTCTGGTCTGGCAACAACCGTGGTCCGGCATGATTTTAGTTAGCTGGATGTCCACTTACCATAGCTGTGGCAAAGTTTCTCATGATCCCAAAAAATTGTTTACAGCCACCAGTCCTGACTCTCAGTGTTCTGTGCTGTTCTTTAGCTCTAATTTACCCCTAAATGTCTTGTAAGAGCCCAGCAAGCAGTGGAAACGTTGGTAATGCTGCTAGACAGTATTGACCTTCTGTGATTCGGCAAATTCTCTGGTTCAGCACCGCTCAGGTCCTGAGAGTGCCGGACTAGAGAGGTTCAACCTGTAATTTGTACATATTGAAAACCATGCTCACAAACTTCAGCCCACTGCACAGAAGGGCAGAGAGCTGTAAGGGAGATGTTTGTCCCAATCTAGTTTACATCAGGGCTACTCAACTTTGGAAGCCCCAGGGGCCACAATGATACTCACAGCACATGCTGAAGGTCGCAACTTAGTTGTGGTTGCATGTACATGCAAATATATATGCAAATATATGCAAATAACTTATTTCACACGAACGGGCATGAATACAAAGATTAAGGCAAGACGACACAACATAAAGGCCCCATTTAAGTCAATTCTGCTGATATTAATAAAATGCAATATTTACCTGATTTCTACCCATATGACGGCACTTTTAATGAACAAGGACAGTCCAGGAATTTAACTACTAAAATGCATAACAGAAGACCATTATATTGACTACATTTTTGTTTTGGCTCTCACCCACGGACCACATGTTGAGCCCTGTGTAAACCCAAACGGCACCGCGAGCCGCAAACGAACAGGCTGCATGTTTAGTAGCCCTGGTTTACATGAAAATATTTATAGGTGCCTATCCATTATCCACCTCAAGAAAAAAAAAAGGATGTCCCATTAAGCTACTCTTTTCATGCTTGGGTCAATGGGAGAGAGCTCACAGATCGATGTATCGCATCTAAGTAGGCGTGATAAATCGACGGCCGGTTTTCACTCCAGCATCGATCCCCTGTGTAGTGGAGACAAGCAGGAAGCACCAAGTTCTCCTTACTCTGGGAAACAGTGTAAAGGCAATAGGTAACTTGTATTAGAAAAGGGATTGTACCTAAGGAATACAGAAGTGTGAAGAGGTTCCACCCTTATCTTTATTGACTGTGTAACTTGTGTGTATTTGCTTTTCCCTAGTATTTCATTTGTAGATCTGTCATTTTCCTATTAAATAACCCAATGTAGGTACTGTATCCCAGGTAGCTCGCTGCTGTGGAGTGTGTGTCAAAGGGAAGTGATAACTGGTGGGGGAGGGGCTGGTTTCATTCCTTCAGGGTGACAAATTAGAGAGGAAAATCTGAGCTTCTTGTGGCAGAGACTGGTAGCAAAGAACTCAGGAAAGAGGAATTTGGGGCGATTGGTAGGGCTGTTGGTGTTACCCTACTAGGAGTAACTAGCCTGGGGGAAGCCAAGGTGAGATACTGTATTTGTGGGCAGTCTACTGGTGTTGGCGACTTGAGCCCATCCCAGCACTGTATTAAGGCATCCCGAGATAGTTGGACAGGCGGCAGACAGAATCACTTCCTGGTCTGTATGGGTGTGTCTAGACTACAAGGTTTTGTAGACAAAAGTGGACTTTTGTCGACAAAACTATACCTGCGTCTACAAAATGCTGAGTTCTGTCAACATTATGTCAACAGAACTCAGCGGCAGTGTGGACAGCTGTAAACCTCATTCTATGAGGAATAACGCCTTTTGTCGACAGAGTTCTGTCGACAGAAGGCGTTATTGCATCTACACTGTCCTTTGCGTCTACACTGCCATGTCGACAAAGCGGCTTGCTTTGTCGTCAGAACTGGATGTAGTCTAGACGCTCTTTGTCGACAGAAGCTTTGTCAACAGTATCTGTTGACAAAACTTCTGTTGACAAAAGCCTGTAGTCTAGACGTACCCATATGAGTCCCAAAATGTCACAGCAAGGAACAAGCCTCTCTCTCTCCACACTGACCATACCTCTGTGAGTGACTATGAGTGAGTCAAAAGAAGATGGTGAAGATGGCTGGAGAGAAGATCAATTCCTTCTCTCTAACCAGAAACCTGTCACTTACATTTGTACTCTGGGCCAGGCTGTCTCAACTCCTCTCTGTTGCCCTTTGCAGCACAGGGCTGTCTGAATCTGGTTTTAAATGGAGCACCCCCTGGTGGATCATCTGGGGAATTTTTCATTCCCCATTTGCTTTAGTGACTGCAGACAGGATCCAATTCACTATTGCCCGGAAATCCGCACAGTCGTTTCCATCAGAGCAGAAATCTGCCGTTCGGATAATAGTAACATTTTGCATTACATCCGTGCGTAGTATAGGACTCCGCAAAGGGTCTGATCCAATGTCCACTGATGACAATCGAAAGACTCCCGTTGATTCCAGAGCCATTAGGTTAGGCCCAAAGGAGAAAACATTGGAGAATTCAATTTCCTCCTGTCCTACAGGATTTTTCCAGCCAGCGGGGTGAGTTCCTGTATTTTTTTAAAAAGGACACCCTTCCTACAAGCCAGGTGGGATATTAAGTTTCTAGAACCATCTATTACAGAATTAAAATAAAACAGCCCTTGTTCCTGTGAGGTAAAATCTTTGGTTCTGTGCCATCCTACCGATCCTGGACTCATCTTGTAACAAAGCTGTGTGTTCGACAGATTGCAATCCTCAGCGCTCATAGCAGGAAAGGCACAAAGGCTGGGAAAGCATGCACTGCATTGCCCTCAGATAAAAGAATTGTATTTGCCACATAGGGTGTGTCTAGACTACATGCCTCCGTCGACGGAGGCATGTAGTCTAGACACACCCATAAAGTAAACCTCTTCTGCCTCCCCTCTAGTGCAGGAAACAAAACCCAAAAAGGACATTTCCCCTACAAGACAGACCCCACCTTATTTGCTGGGTCCTCTCTCAAAGTTTCTATCCTGGCTTTTCCCATAGCAGGCCTACTGAGGGCTTAAATCAGTCGACGTGGCAATTCTATAGGGCATACCATGCATTATATACTTAAATCATTTGCTTGTCTTTCATATTGACACCCTCTCAAACTCAATCCCATCTCGTAAGTGTTTCGGTGACATGCTGAATATATATCACACTCCCTAGTGGACACTGGTCATTTTAATGTTGTGAACAACTTGTCACACCTTTCAGTTTCCTGCCACCTTGCTCCATTTGCTATTTCAACTGTATAAATTGGGGTGACCAGAGGATAACAATAATCTTACATTTATATAACACTGTTTATCCCAAAGGATCCCTAAGCACTTTACAAATTTTATGTATTGTTCTCCCTGCTGCTTCACTGGCTGAAACATGGTACTAACCAGCTTTATAAAAGCTGAGAACAAGATGCAAAGAATATTGTCTCCATTTCAAGATACAAGGTGAAATTGTTAAGCAGAATAAAACTAAACGGGGATGTGTCTAGGCCAAAACACCTCTTGCTAACAGTGCTTTGTCAGGGGTTTTTAAATAAATCCCAAGTGGGAATGAAAGCATATGTCTCACAGTAATGCTTGATAATGCCCCACAAAAGGACAAGGGCCATTACTAGACACAGGCAGATATTGAAATTTACACATGGGTGTGAAATTTATCCATTTGTTCCTAACCCTCTTCTGTTGACACCTTAGTCTGGAACAGTTCCTCAGATTTGTAACCCAAAAAGGACAAGTCACTTTCTTGGGATTGTGCTACCTTTGCATGGAGTTACACAAATGAATATTTGTGACAAGTACATCCACAGAACATTAACAACTTCCCCTGATTTATCCAACTAATCAACATTAAGTACAATAGCTCAGATGGTGAATACTCTGGAAGCTCCATTCAAACAGTAATCCAGAAATTATGGCAAAGAGTGAATAAGTTCAAGGAAAGGCCCATTTGCTCAGATATTCGTCAAGTAAAAAGAGACACCTAGCTGGTTATTAGACTATTTTTGTCAGTAGAGAGTACTTCGGTACTCCCTCTGGGTAGTGCTGATGGCTAGGCTGAACTGCAACCTTACCACCACAAGCAGCCTGCTATTTTTAGTGCGCTAACTCCAGAGCTGAAACTAAGGTTTTCTGCACCTGGGGCAAGCTACTGAGCTGCGCCCTCCTCCCCATGCAAAAAAAAAAAAAAAAAAAAAAAAAAAAAACAGTTAAAATTCTCAATTTTTTTTATTAATTTTATTCATTGCACATGTTAATTACACTTCTATTGAGATTGCAAATAGATGATAGTAAAGATATAAATGAAATAATATTTTAACTTTCTAATTTTTAATTTTGCAAATGCCCCACTTGACCCACCATTGTCATGGCTCTGGCTAACTCAAGCACATCTGTCTATCTGCACCAATAAGCACACTCCTAGCTGCTCTGTGCACACTGACACACATAGCAATTCCTTGCAATCCCTCTGGGAGAATTTACTGTATCACATTTGTGTATCACTGTAGGCCAGGGGAATTGTATATAATTCAATGACAAGAAAGTGACCACAGCCCTACAGGAACTATAATGGGGTGGGTGGCGAGGGAAGGCGGCAAATTCGGTCAGGTTATAACATCTCCAGAGACATATCATTATCTGGGGAGTCTCTCATATTCTGGTTCAAGTGGGATTATGTAGGTGCCTGATGCTAGCCAAAGCCTAAGTTTGGAGTTGCAAGACCTCCGGTAAGCTTTTTAGTATGTATACAGGTTCTCTCATTGTTTGTAACATGTTTTCTCAATGTTTTCACCATAAGAATAAATGGGCTTGCTTAGAAAGAGCGGTATGGTGTAGATTATATGGCTAACCTGCTTGCTTGCCTATAGATTCATTATTTCCTTTTGGTTTTGATTATATGTTTATTATAATATGTCACAGTAGGTTCATATTGGCAGTTTGGCTGTAACACAAGAGACCTACAGGCCAAATCCTGTATGTTAAGACAAATCTAGCATGCACCTTTCTGGGGCCTTTCACCCAGATAGAGTCAATGCTTATATATTTGGGACCTTTCACCTAGATAAAGCAACCTTCAATGGCAGAGAAGCTTCCAAGAATACCCTCAAACTTAGCAAGTGCCTCGTTGCTTAGAAAAACCCTAAATAACTGGTTAAGACCAGAGTGAATAATTGCGAAGGACAAAATACCAAATGTGATAGAAAACCATAAAAGGCCCATGGCAACGAACTGACGTATATAATAAGTTGAGATGAATGGTATACTGACCTATAGGAAAAAAACACTTCTGATTAGTAAGATGAGGAAATACAAATAAGAAAAAAGAAGCATCCCCTACTGAATATGTATCAAACATAACAACATCAGCATAACACACTATAAAAGTGGCATCCCAGCCTCGGGGTGGTAGGAGAAGAAGATGTAGTCAAAATGTGGTTAAGATGTTGCAAAAAACCCAAACATGATTCTGGGATGCATTAACAGGAGTGTTATGAGCAAGTCTTGAAAAGTAATTCTTCGACTCTTCTCTGCTTTGATTAGGCTTCAATTGGAGTATCATGTCCAGTTCTGGGCACCACATTTCAAGAAAGATGGGGAGAAACTGGAGAAGGTCCAGAGAAGAACAACAAAAATGATTAAAGGTCTAGAAAACATGAGCTATGAGGAAAGGCTGAAGGAATTGGGCTTGTTTAGTTTGGAAAAGAGAAGACTGAGAGGGGACATGATAGCGGTTTTCAAGTATCTGAAAGGGTGTCACAAGGAGGAAGGAGAAAAATTGTTCTCCTTGGCCTCTGATGATAGGACAAGAAGCAACGAGCTTAAATTTCAGCAAGGAAGGATTAGGTTGGACATTAGGAAAAACTTCCTAACTGTCAGGGTGGTTACACACTGGAATAAATAGCCTAGAAATAAATTGTAGAATCTCCATTACTGGAGATATTGAAGAGCAGGTTAGACAAGACACCTGTCAGGGATGATCTAGATGGTGCTTTGTCCTGCTGTGAAGACAGGGGACTGGACTCGATGACTTCTCGAGGTCCTTTCCAGTTCTATAACTCTGTGATTCTGTAGTCCTTGAGAGGTGCCAGAATGATAGCCATTGATGATGACGGGTCAGGTGAAAGTGATGAGGAAGATGATGGCTAACACCACGGGTTGCTCTAGAAGGAATGGTGTGAGTAGGTGGTATGGAAATATAGCTGTACATTCCCTATTTGTCTTATGAAATGGGGGTTTGTGACTGTGCAGAATGTATTACTAAACTACATTTGTAAATCTACAAGAGTTCCTAGAGCAGGAGTGTTACAACGGTGCACACCAGGCAACTGTGGTAACTCCTGTCTGCTGGAATTACGTTGTGTGCAGTCTTTGAAGAGCAAGTAAAGCTGGCCAGGTTAGGCAGTCTGGCTTGCCAATAACACCACACTGTAGTGAGAGAACTGTGCAGCCTGGAAAAAGCCTGGTCAGGAGGGAAAGAAACACATGTTCCCGGCAAAAGAGCGATGGCAGGGAGCCAGAATCCTAAAAATGGGAGTATTTGCTGGATCACAGAGGGGTAACCACAACAGACATATCCCAAGGAGAAGCATTGTCTAAATCACCACCACAACTTCCTAATGTATCCTGCATAAAACTGGGTAAAATTTCTCAAAGTTGGGAGTCAAGGGGGAATTTTAAACAAATTTGTGCATACATTCCTCTTCTGGGTTTTTTTCCAGCTAACTCTAGAACTGATCAAACCCACAAATTACAAGTAATAAATGGGTTCAGTCTTATTGAAAACCACCACGAGAATAGCTTTTTCTCATGGCATGTCTGTATTTCCTATTCTGGCTGCAATCATCTGGAGAATGACCTGTAAGGACATCTCAAGAGTCTCAAAAATAAATACGTACAAAAACAGGGTTCATAGGTTTAATTAGCATCACATTTTGGGTCCATTTTTATTTTACCTGATCTAATTTACTTATCCTTACAGGAGAAATATACATATTTCGGCCAAATCACATAATTGTTCTTTCCCCATCTTCTTTTAGAATTCAGGCTCTTTTATGTTACCCAAATACTACCCCTGCTCTCTTTTACTTTCTTCCACACCACCAAAACAGTATGCAGACGTTCAAAACACTTACCTTTCTGGATGGGAGGAAGTGGTCTTTCCGGCAGACTGATGAGCCAGCTCCCAGGACTTCCTGAAAAGTCAAATGATGGATTCTTGCATCAGCAACCTGAAAAGGTTCACTGACAAATAATGGCATCATTGGATTAAGGACCGCAGTGACAACTTCAGCAGCCTAAATGGATGAGCGGTAGCTTCAATCAAGTTCTGAGACACAGAGAACAAAGTAAAACTTTTCAATTCTATTTCATTGGAAAGAGCACTCCCACCGCAACAGCTACACAGAAAAATTCTGATCCCGCTATAACCTTTTCCAGTGCCCAAATGGCTTAAAATATAGGAACTTAGGCCAGTCACTGCCAAAATATTTTTAAAATCCCAGCATCCTAGCAATTTAATGGGCAGGATTGATGTGATCTAGTGGGCAGGATTGTGGACAGTGTTTTATTCTGATGCTGATCTGCTAGGTGACCAAAGACAAACACTCTGTGCTCATTTACCTACCCACCTGCACATCCACTAATGCAGTGATCACCAACCAGTAGATTAGGATCTACTGGTAGATCTTGGAGCCTGTGACAGGTGACCCTGATTGGTTTGGTTTAGAGCTAGAGCACTTCAGCTGCCCTTCCCTCCTCCCTCACTCTCTTCTCCCCACTGCCATGTTACTCCTGACCTCTGCCTGGGAGATGATCCCTGGAGGACATCTGCTTGCTGTTCAGGGTGGGGGAGGAAGAAGAGGGGAGGCACTGATGTCAGGGTGTTCCCTTCCCCCACCTCTGTACCCCCATCTCCACAGAATGAGCAGAGTGGGGCCTTGGAGAAGGAGTAGGGAAGAAGGTGGGACAAGGGTTTTTAGGTTGGAGGTAGATCCTGGATTGACAAATTGGAAAAGTGATCATGCACTTAAAGTTGGATACCTCTGCACTAAGGTGATCTCTGCCATCAAATGCCAGCAGTGCCCCTCTGCCATGTATATTGGCCAAACCGGACAGTCTCTATCGGAAAGAATTCATGGACACAAATCAGATATCCAAAAAGACAATGCACAGAAACCTGTTGGGGAACATTTCAACTTGCCCGGACACTCATTAATGGATCTCAAAGTCACTGTATGGTTTCAGGTCAATTTCACAAGCCAACTCCACAGGGAAGCCTTAAAACTTAATTTCATTTCCAAGTTTGATTCCTATCACAGAGATATGAATTAAGACATTGGCTGAATGGCCTGCTACATTCCGCATCCTAATGACATAAAAAACCCAACAATGGGTACTTAATAACAATTAGTACCTTCTCTATCAGCTCTGTGTAGCATGGACATTCTAATTGACTCTTTCCCCTTTTTTCTTTTTCTCCCCTTCTTTTTCCTTCTCTCTCCCCACCCCCAACCCCTATTTATTTAGAAACTGGACCTTTAATAATTCTATTCATCTGAAGAAGTGCGTTGTGCCCTCAAACCTCATGATACATCTACATGTTTTGTTAGTCTTGGGTGCTGAAAGACTATTCGTTGGGTTTTTTTGTTTGTTTTTCTACCTACCCACCGTTTGTCTGACACATTTATTTAGAATGTAAGGGTGTGCCTACAGAGCACCTGAAACTCAAAATAAGATATGCAATTTGTGCTACGCAAATTGCGTAACTTTTTTCGCATCTATTTCGAAGTAGCTTATTTCATATACGGCCTTGAAGCTGCCCCCCCGGGGACTTCTGTCTTTTAAATCAAAGAGGACCCATCTCAAGCAAATCTCTCTGGAGGCCAGCGATGGGACACTGGATGGAGAGGGTCTGCAATACAACAGAGAACATTTTCCCCGGTGTCTGCCTGCTGGGTCCTGCCCCCGTGCTGGGGACGGAAAGATTACTCACCTTGTGGAGCTTTTTGAGATGGAGTTTTTTTAAATGTGCATTCCTGTGGGGGCTCCCTGTTAGGTGGCGGTGCACCCCAACGCCATCCATCAGCAATTTAACGAAGCAGTGTCCGCATGGGTCACGCAACGTGAGCGCCGCACACGTGACCTGAACCTTCCAGGTCCTTCTCAACCATCCTCAGCTGCTGGTGGAGCTCAGAGGCAGTTCTTCACCGCACCCTAGACCATTAGAGAAAATGCAGAAAATCACAGCGGCTAGAAACAGCTTAGATATTTCCTTCATGGCCCCTTAGACGTCATTTTCAGTTCAATTCTGAGCCCGTTCCATACCTGATCTAACTGATCACCATATTTGGGACCAGGAAGGATTTCCCCTTCCCCCCCCGCCCCCCGTCAGACTGGCAGAGACTCCAGGGTCTTTTGCCATCCTCTGCAGTAGGGGCCCGGGTTACTTGCTAGTTTGAACTATAGTGAATGGCAGGGCCACCCAGAGGATTCAGGGGGCCAGGGCAAAGCAATTTCGGGGGCCCCTTCCTGGCAGTCCCTGTCTCAGATCTCAGACATTCTCGTGGGGGCCTCTGCAGGGCCCGGGGCCTGGGGCAAATTGCCCCACTTGCCCCTCCCCCCCGGGCAGCCCTGGTGAATGGAGGATTCTATGTATCTTTAAATCAAGATTTGAGCACTTCAGTAACACAGCTAGAGGCAATGGGCTCCCTGCAGGAGTGGGTGAGGGAGGTTCTGTGGTCTGCAGTGTGCAGATCAGCTTGAAGGATCATGACCGTCCCTTTTGGCCTTAAAGTCTATGAGTATGTCAGGTAACTGCAGCAGCTAACAGGCTATGTGATGCTTGGAATGGCTTTGCCTGTTACGTTCTTGATGCTACGTCTCGCCAAAGGAAACGGGGATGGGGAGGGTTGTGACATGCGGATCTTCTAATAAAATGCTCTGAACCATATATTTCTATGTACACACTTGCCAAGACTTATGAGAAGCTGGGGAAACTTAGGATGCGATTTTCTTGACATGTTGTGGGATTTTGCAGAAAACCTGAGAACCAGTGCCAAATGAGGACAGCACTTTCAAATCACATTGCAACACATTTTACAGTTGTGTCACACCTACATGTATCTATCACACACACACACACACACACACTTTGTAAATTGCCTTAGGCCACTGCTAGCTGAAAGGCACGATATGCAAATGTCATTATCAACATACTGGAAATCAACTTTCCTTTCCCTCCTCTGTATGATTTCAATGGGCTGTCTTCCTAAGCACTGGAATACATAGATACATTTTTTTTAAAGAGTCACTCATTTCAATGTCTATGGTCAGCCAAAACAGGAAGAATAATGGATAGCAAAACAGCCCTTAAGAAGACCAAAGTTATTAGCCTAATGCATTGAGAGGAGTGATGCATTAAGACATTAAGAATCAAAACAATCACATTAATGCTTGACAGCATAAGCAGGAAACAAAAGATGAGAGATGTAATGTAAACCATATGGCTTAATAACTAATACCTCATTTAAGCATCTTTATTAAAACAGCTCTTATAGGCATGGGTCTTAATAAATACATAAAACATTGTTGGTAGGATGCTATGTTCCTTTATTTCTCTCTTCTCCCCCCACCCCCGCCCCCACCACCCAAACACACCCAAACAAAACTGTCAGAAAAATTTTAATACTACTTTCTCTTTCACAAAGTCCAAATTCTATGTCAACCCAATTAAGCCTACGCAGTTATAATAAATGAGGCTTGTCAGTTATTCTCACTTGAGACTCACACTGTAGCTAATATTACTCAATAATGCAGATGTTTTCTGTCTCTTTTCCTTGGAAAAAAAAAATGCATTCAAATGAATTAATGATAAATTGGTATTAATATGGAGAGGATATGCTACAGAGTGACACGGGGCAACTTAAATGTCAAATGGCAGAGAGGTGTGTGAACGATGAAGCCCTCGAACAGGCCGATCTACTTTGGTCATTTATAAGTTAGTACATTTCTAGACCTCACACGTTTCTTTTTGACACAGCATAAAACTATTAGAAACTCTCAACAAAAGCTATGGGCAGCAAGCCAGCTGATGTAAATAGTCGTAGGTACATTGGCTTCAATGGCACAGTGGCAATTTACACCAGCTGAGAATTTGCCCCACTGGAGTGTTAAAGAGACAATGTCAAGATAAGAATCAATTTACAGAGGGTTGAGGGCTTCCTGAAGTTAATCAGAGAGATCCTGGCTACCAGCTGGTCTGAGTGGCAGAGTTCCAGGGACTTCAGTGGAACTGTGTCCATCATGTAGCCTATGATGTTTTCAGACATTATCCTCTTTAGCCTCCACTGTCACCTTTGGTTATTAAAAGAGAATTAATTCTAAGACATGAAATCTAATGGTTACATGCAGGGTTTTACATTTTTTTTTCCATGAAAATAAACTTGCTTCCTTCCATTTTTTAAATAATTTCCATATGGATTAGCTTTGGAACGATTTTTGACTTTTATACTTCCCTTCCTGTAGGATTTCCTTCTTTTTATGTAATGACTTTACAAATTGAAACTAACGCCAGCAAATTTGGAGCCAGGTTATAAACATTCCAAAATGCAGGGAGCGTTTGAATCCAGTGTGAGACACATCTCTGGCAAATGGATTTATCATCATTGGAGCCTGGGCGGGAAGCCATGTGTGCTTGTCCCAGGGTATGTATGCACCCTAAAACTGGGCTATACAGTCTCTCTCTTTCTGATCCTACTGACTATTCAAATATTTTATACACAGAGGAACTTCTCCAACAGTATAGAGACACCCACCCCAGAATAACTTGGGAGAAAGGGCTCTCCCATAAGAGAACCAAGCTCTGGATTCACTCTTTGCTTTCGGAACAGAGAACCAAACTCAGTTTCCCACATCCCAGGTGAATGCTCCAAACCATTGGGGTATTGTATCTGAGAAAGGTACCCCCGGGATTGTGAATCTAGCTCTTCATTTTCCTTGCTTTTATTTAAAAAAAAAAGTTTAAGTGCCTGATATTGAAATGGTCCTTCTTGAATCAAACATCGAACACTCCATTGACCCAAAATGAAAAAGTCCCTGGTTCATCAAAAATGCAGGAAAAAAAATCCAGGATAGTGTCAACCCAAACCTATTGGATTAATGACACCACTAGAGAACCAAAAAGCCAGTTAATTTGCTCAGCTCTAATTAGCAGCCTGGAGTTTAGAGGTAACTGTGGGCCAGAGTCTGATTTTAGCCATGTGGGTGCAGGAGCGGCCCTAGACGAGCTGCCAGCAACAGGCGCCCTAGGCAAAATGTGCGATCAGCGCGCAATCAGCGCCCCCGCCTCCAAAGCCCTCAATGGCTGTTTATCTCGGTGCCCTAGGCGACCACCTAGTTCGCCTGTATTGACAGGCTGCCACTGTGTGGGTGCAAATCCAGAATAATTCTATTTGAGCTAAACAGGCTACTCCAGACCCAAGAACAACTACAACCGGAGGCAGGGCTCTGTCCAGTAGAGTTTTGCTATTGGATCCAGCACCTGGTTTCTGATGCAAAGGCCCTATCACAAGGGGTAATTGTAGACCTACCCACAGTAGCTGTAATCTAGAACAAGACCATTAGGAGAGAGGACAAAGCACTATGAATTCTGACGCCAAACTTTTAAAAGAAAATGCAGAGAACCCTCAGTTATTTTACATTAAAAAAAAAACTTATTTCCTAAACTCCTGTTTGGAAAAAGTTGGGTAAAATTGCTTCCCGTTTTAAGTGGAGTGTCCTTCTTTTGAGATCTGCAGTCAGTAATAAATAGTTTCTCGCCTACCAACTTTCTGAAGCAATTCAAAACTCACCTGGGCTACTGACGTGCCTGCTAACAACGGAGAATAGGATAGGAGATGAAGGATTTGACACTGTCCCAAACAGACACTTAATAAATAAGTGTCTCTTGATATGATTGAAACCAGCTGGGTGAAATGAAATAGGGAAGAACGTACCTCAGTAGAATGAAAGAAAGATAAAGTTAGAATAAATTTGTCTCCCCCTTTTGCTTCTCCACCCCCCGCCCCTGCCACCACCTCTCCTATCTGAGCAAACCTGTTTTTCATAACTTTTAAAGGGCAAATATCCAGCACTTCCTACCAAAAGAGACAGCCAAATTTTAACTATTCCAAAGAAACACAAAAACCGTTTTCATTTCTTCAGTGTCTCTACGAGATCAACAACTCCAAGTCTTTGACTGGCTTCAAAAAGCGGGGAGGAAGGGAAGGAGGGGTAGACGTAAGACCAAGAATTTCAGTAGTGCCTAGTAACTTCAGAGTGCTCAGACTGAGTCTCTTACCAAGGACTTAGTTTTCACTTGCCCTGCAAAAATCAAGATGTCTGAAGTTTGTCCCCCCTCCCCCCAAACCACCACTCACTTCTAAAATACTTGGTCTTAAATTGAAGCACCTGAAACCGTTTGTCATTTCGGAAAATCTTGGTTCAAAATCATACATTGATATAGGACTTCTTCTCCCCAAAGGACCGCAGAATGATTTATGAACCCACGCTGCCTCTACCGAAGGCACCGCTACATCTCCCCTGGAAATGCAGCCACCACCAGGGTGAAACACGGCAGCTGTTCAACAGCACACGGCTCTGCTGTGCAGCTGCCCAAACTATTTGATGCTCTAGAGCGTAGTATCCAAGGGAAAGCGCAGGGGGAAATTAGGCAAGGAGAAGGTTTTTAACCAGATCAAATTTTGCCCTGTTAAACTGTTCTCATACCTGCCTCTAGCAAAAGTTTCTACAGGATCTTTAATGGAGACAAATAGTCATGCTATCTCTTTTAGGCTCTGATGGCAACTTCAATAGCACAACACTATTTTTAATCACCAAGACCAATTCCTGATCATGGTCCGGATCCTACAAAGACAACCATAGGAGTAACTATACTCTTGGGAATATTCCCATTGCAGCCAACAAGCTCAGTCACGTGAATAAAATTACTCACGTGCTTCGGTCTTTGCAGGGTTAGCCCCGCAAATTAGATTTCTCTGCTAGGTCTCCCATCCCATCACTTCCTGGGGATAACCCTGCATAGTACCAGACCACCTTGTGGGGTTTGTCTTTGGTGAATAGGGTGGTGTAACTATTTTGTGTAGGCTCTTAGGAAACCAGGTCAATCAAAGTGCATATGAAATAAGAACAAACTGAACCAAAACTTTTTTTCAAACTGAACACTTAAGGCACCAGGCAGTCATTACGTTTCTTAATCAGAAGCTAAACATAAATAAACAGAGACGGCAAAGAAGAGAAGAAGCCAGAGAACAGTCCTAAAACCTATTGTTCAAATACAGAAATCCAGCATGCTAAAGCCAGAAGGATTTTCTTTATATTAGGTTTACGTCCAAGAGCAAAAGGGAGAAAGTAGCCTTCCAGAAAGGAATGGGAGGTTAAAAAGAAAATAATATTCTTCGAAGCTTCAACACTCTGGAAGCTCATTTGTCATGAGACACATGATAACAGACTTGAAGAAATGCAGGCACTGGCTGCAAAAGTCATTAACTTCAGAGCTCTTGTGCAGTTGTGATCAGAAGTAAAAGAAGAATATTCATACCCGCAGATGCTGTGAGCCACGTTAGGGATTTAATTACCTTGGTGTAAAGCCAGAATAATGCCATTGGTGTCTATGGCGTTACTCCTCTTTTACAAGGCCATCCCTACACTAGGAAACTATTTCAAAATTACTCAATTTGACTTAACTCCCATTTTAACAAATTCAAAATAGCGTGTCCTCACTACGGGAAAGCATCGAAATTAGTTCAAGGCAAGCTAGGGAAGTTGTGGAATCTCCATCACTGGGGATATTTAAGAGCAGGTTAGATAGACATCTGTCAGGGATGATCTAGAAGGTACTCAGACCTGCCATAAGGGCAGGGGACTGGACTTCTCAAGGGCCTTTCCAGTTCTAGTATTCTGTGATTCTATAAGTTCTGTTAATGTGGATGTGTTACCTTAGACTTAGAGCCCCAGGAAGCACTGGGGAGTAATCAGTTCGAATTACACTGGGTAGTCGTTATTTCAAAATAACAATACCGGAGCATCCATACTACCATTATTTCAAAATAACAATTTCAGAATTAGCATTATTCCTGATAAAAACCAGGAGTACAAATTTCAAAGTAAGCAGCCCATTATTTTGAAACAACAGGCTTGGTAGTGTAGATGATCCACTTATTAATTCAAACTAAGGGGGATTATTTCAAAATAAAGCCCTAGGCTGCGTCTAGATTGGCATGATTTTCCGGAAATGCTTTTAACGGAAAACTTTTCCGTTAAAAGCATTTTCGGAACAGAGCATCTAGATTGGCACAGATACTTTTCCGCAAAAGCACTTTTTGCGGAAAAGCGTCTGTGCCAATCTAGATGCGCTTTTCCGCAAAAAGCCCCAATCGCCATTTTCGCGGTCGGGGCTTTTTTGGGGAAAACAAATCTGAGCTGTCTACACTGGCCCTTTTGCGCAAAAGTTTTGCGCAAAAGGGACTTTTGCCTGAAAGGGAGCAGAATAGTATTTCCACAAGAAGCACTGATTTGTTACAGTAGTAAGTCAGTGCTTTTGGAAATTCAAGCGGCCAGTGTAGACAGCTGGCAAGTTTTTCCGGAAAAGTGGCTGATTTTCCTGAAAAACTGGCCAGTCTAGACACAGCCCTAGTGTAGATCAGGGCCAGATTAGCAGAGCGCCCACAGCCACCCACAGCCGGCAGCATGGGTTTCTACTGGTGGTGCACATCCACACATGTCTGAGTGCACATAAAAAATTTATTCTGCCCATGGATGGAAAAAAAGAGAGAGAACATTGCCACTTACAGCCCACTTAAGCATAGTTTTGAGAACTTTTAATATACATAGGACTTGTGCTGGTCGTCTGAGCAAGGATGAATTTTATCCAAGGCCTTCTATATCTTATTTACTATATGATCCATAACAGCTTTTACAAAAAAACCCAAACACACAATATACTTTAAAGTGCCTAGCTAGCATTTGTTTTAAAATTGGAATCTAGGCATTTTTTGAGTTGAACATGTTATTGTGTTGTCAGTGTTTCTTTGTAGAAACATTGTGTTCACATTAATTCTCCTGTTTTAAATAACCCCAAATAGGCAAGTTCAGGAGCAAAGGGGGAAGATACAAATTCAGTCAATCCACCATCAGGAAAGAGATCATAATTCTTTCAGAAGAGATAAATCATTAAACGAGGCTGTGGTCTGGGAAGGCATGGGAGTGGGGTTTGATTCTGTGGGCGCATGGATGGACAGTTCTCCCCAATGCACGGATCGGCAGATGATGTCACAAGCCAAGATGGTATTTATATTTCTGACATTATGAGTTTTGTGATGTCATGTGAAACATCCATTTGTTCTCTTGTCCATATAAACCCAACTTCTGCCAGCACACAATACCTCTCCAGACTCTCCAACATTCTTCACAGGACTATAAAACTAATCGCATTTAAAAAGAGGAAGAGGAGAGATCGTCCATTGTATTTTCATGGTCATAAATACTTGTCTCATAAAATGGAGACTATAGGAAGCGTGGATTTGAATGTGGTTTATTGTACTGTTCAGACAACAGAAGACTTGTACTCCCCCTGCCCCATAGAAGCAAAAATCCCTTACAGCCCAACATAGTTAATTTTATAGTACGTAAGAGTGCCTATTTATGTTTGCATTAAACCATCCAAATCGGCAAGTGCTTCCCTTGTGCCATTCAGTTGCACAAATTGTTGTTTTTGTTTTTAATATCCACAATAATCACGATTTAAACCAAACTGCTCACTCGTCACATATAAGGACTCCAGGTTAGCGCCTATGTTTGCTTTCTCCTCATGTCTTGAGTAAGTTGGCACGTGCTTTCATAATTATATACCGGAAACAGGCAATGGTATAATTACAGGTAAGAAAAATGGACACTGGATATGTGGCAAATAATGATTAATGAATGAGATTATTCAGGTCATCCAGATAAAGAACAGCCAAGCTTACAATAAGTGGTCACCATAAGCCCCTATCTTTAGAGGCCATTATAAAGAATCGCCACAGAACATGTGCAGCAAAAGAACACCCACACTGGGATAGATCAAAGGTCCATCTAGCCCTGCATCCTATCTTCTGACTGTGGCCGCTGCCAAGTGCCCAAGAGGGAATGAACAGAACAAGTAACCATAAAAAACGAGTGGTTCTGTGGCACCTTAGCAACTAACCAAAATACAAAGAATTATAAGCTTTTGTGGGCATAACCCACTTCATCAGATGAAGTGGAGTGGCAAAAGCTTGTGATTCTATGTATTTTGGTTAGTTTCTAAGGTGCCACTGGACCACGTGTTTTTAAAGTTACTGGCTAACACAGTTTCCCCTCGGAGGTAATGCTTCCCCTGTCACCCATTCCCAGATCTGACAAACAAAGGCTAAGGATACCATTCCTGCCCATCCTGGCTAATAGTCATTGATGGACTTATCCTCCATTAATATATCTAGCTCTTTTTTGATCCCTGTTAATGTCTTGGCCTTCACAACATCCTCTGGCAGGGAGTTCCACAGGTTCAAAGTGCATTGTGTGAAAAAAAAATTTGTTGGACCTTTAAATATCCCCTATGCTGGTCAACTTGTTTTGCTAATAGATTAGAGACAGATTCTTCCCCCTTATGCCTTCAGGCAACATCTAACTTTACAACAGTCCCACAGATTTCAAGAGGGCTACTTATGTTGACAAATACTATGCGGCATGAGACATGACAGATGGATCAAGACCCTAAATCAGGTGCCTGAGACAAAGGGTGGAGTCTGGACCTGACTGAAGTCAGTGCAAAACTCCTATTGACGTCAGAGGGGCCAGGAATTGACCTAAGTTCCACTAGAATTGCAGTAAATAACACTACTCATTGAGGGTTAGATCGTCCCATTAGACACAACTCTAAACAAAAGGTGGCATGTAAAACGTGCATGGATGGGTATTTACTCCTCTCTGTAGGTATGCAAATCCATGTTGCATTTAGATGATCAATTGTAAGTTCTTTGGGGCAGAGACTGTTTTTGTTATGTTACTATAGCACCTAGCTCATTGTGATCCATGGTTTCAGCTCCTACTGTCTATAGTAAAAATAATAAAACCAACCTCCCCTCCCCGCCCTTTTGGCTCAGCATCAAGTTGCAAAAGAGGATGCTACGTCTAATTGTCTTAAAGAGATTGAAACGTTTTAAGCAGCAAATGTTTGAAACTAATTGAAAGCAAAGATAAATTTAACAATTACGGTATAGCGAATCCGAGGCTCAAGGGTGGGTTACAGAGAAAGCAAGGAAGCAAACAGGGTTAAAAAGGCTAGAGGTGTAACCCACCTTGTCCCGGATATAGGTGAGGGGTATTTAACAACTTAAGCTATATGGCTGCGTCTAGACTGGCATGATTTTGCGGAAAAGTTTTTCCGTTAAAGTATTTGCGCAAGAGAGTCTACACTGGCATGTGCTTTTGCGCAAAAAATTTGCTTTTGCGCAAAGCATCAGTGCCAGTGTATACGCTCTCTTGCGCAAGAAAGCTCCAATGGCCATTTTAGCCATCAGGCTTTCTTGCGCAAGAAATTAACTTGGCTGTCTACAGTGGCCCTCTTGCACAAGAATACTTGCACAAGAGGGCTTATCCCTGAGCGGGAGCGTCGGAGTATTTGCGCAAGAACCACTGATTTTGTACAATACAAAGTCAGTGTTCTTGCGCAAATACTCGTGGCCAGTGTAGACAGGAGGCAAGATTTTGTGCAAAAGCAGATGCTTTTGCGCAAAATCTTGCCAGTCTAGACGCACCCTATCTGCCCTTGAGGGCACCACACATAAAGACAGAGGAAGTTTTTGTCTCTGGCATAGTTCATAAGTCCATGGATGGAGGGGACCCCATGGTGTGATCTTCTTGTGTCATCTTCTTACTGGTAGTCTACCTGAGACAACAACAACAGAAGAGAAGGGAAAAAAATTAAGCTTAGTCCATCAGGTAAAAGAAGCCAGTGCTTCCCATGAGCTGGTCCCTTGGCGGCCTGTGTCGTCCGTCTGCGTCTCTGTCCCTCATTGTCCATCTGGGATGGCTCCTTCTGCGTGTAGGTGACGGGTGTTTAAAGCTCAGTCAATAAGTGTCCTCAGGGGCAACACCCATAAGACGGAACAAAGTCTTTGTCTGTGGCATAGTTCATGAGTTATTACATCTACTTTTAAACTAAAAATACCCACACACGCTCAAGTTTCAAATATTTGCGATCCAACTACTGAATGAAATTGCAGTCAGCTTGTGGTGAGCCGAGGAAGAGTCTTAAGTTTGTCAAATAAATTATTCACTCCGATCTAGTTCCGATGAGACGCAGTGCTCCCTGTTTTTATGTAAAGCCTTTTTCTTTGGCTTTCCTTTCCCCCCCTGCAGGAGGGAATTCAAAACCAAGCCGCTAACACAATTAGGTGCCAGAATGACAGACTCGCCAAAAAGGACTGAAAGAGTTAAACATGCATAGGTTGGATAAGAGATGACTGCGTAAAAGGAAATATTATACCCTGAAAATATTTGAAGGGAGTAAACACCAAGAAAAGGAAGAAGTTATATAGGGTGAGACAAGGAGATATAACTATGAGTCACAGGAAGAAAGTCAAACTAAATTTTCCCTATCAGGAAAAACTTCATGACAATCAGATCGGCTGGGTTATCTAATTGTCTCCCAAAGGAAGCAGTGAAGGACTCATTACTTAGGACATTTAAAGTTACATCTCCATCCCTAACTCTAAGGATACTCGTTGTTTAGCAGCCAGTGTAGCACAGAGGAAAAAATGTGATTTGGTGACTTAGGAGGCATTGTTCCAAATATAGGACAGTGATTTCTTAAGCCCCTTTATTGATTTCACAAAAGCTTCTGACCTTCTCAGTAGAAACAGACTATACCTATCTCCTACTGGAAGGGACCTTGAGAAGTCATTGAGTCCAGTCCATATACCATCCCTGATAGATTTGCCCCAGATGTTCCCCCCTCAAGCACAACGCTCACAGTCCTGGGTTTAGCAGGCCAGTGCTGAAACCACTGAGCTATCCCTCCCTCCTCTGCTCTAGCTGCACTTCTAGACCAGATTGGATGCCCCCCACAAGCTCATAGGCATGAGTTGATCCTCCTGTGAAAACATATAGCACAGTCCAGTATGATGGTTCAGTTGCTGAGGCTTTCCAGATTCATAACAGAGTTATGATTTAGTTAGGGTTAGTTCTGCTTCGGGCAGGGGACAGGACTTAGTGACGTTCTGAGGTCTCTTCCAGCCATAGGATTCTATGATTCTGCAAGGCTACGTACTTGCCCCAACTCTGTTTGGGATTTTCATCTCTGTGCTACTGAAACAAGCTTTTGGTTCGCCAACTGAAGGAATCTACTTGCACACAACACCCAACAGAAAGCCCTTCAGTCTTGCAAGACTCAACTCTTAAACCAAGACTGAGCCAGCCCTTATCCAACATCTCCGCTTGCTGACGACCCAGCAATGACAACCCACACCCATTTCCAAAATCTCCCAAACATTTTTTTCCCAGAGCTTGCCAAGACTTCAGGTTTATCATAAGCTTGAAAAAGACAAACACAATGTGCCAAGGAGTTGAGGAAGCACCCACCATCAAGATCAACAACTGTGAAGAGGAGAACAAATTTCCCTACCTGGAGTCCACTACTATGGCCAACCTCTCACTTGAAATGGAACTCAACATCTGCACTGGAAAAGCCACCACTGAACCAGAGGGTATAGCAAAACAACAAACCGACAGAACACACAAAGATCGGTTGGGTCCTGATAACACATGCATGATGCATTTGTTCATGGACTATATAGTTGCATCAGGAAAAGAAGCTCAACAGTTTTCACATGTGTTGCCTTCGTCAAACCTTTGGAATCTCCTGGAGGGACAGTCACCAACACTGAGGTTCTTGATGGGGCCCGCATACCCAGCGGGCAGACGCTCCTTGAACGAACACCTCTGCTGACTCGGCATGCATACTGAATAACTGATGGGCACATCCCAAACGACCTCATCTATGGTGAACTGGCATCGGGAAAATGACCCAAGGATGCCAAAAATTGTGTTTCAAGCATGTGCACAAGTGAGACCTCAACGAAAGAGAAATGGATGTGCACAACTGGGAAGTTATTATTCTCTTTATTTGGCACTGTTGAGGCAACATCTGGCCTGTGTCTACACTGGGCCACTTATTCCGGAAAATCAGCCGCTTTTCCGGAATAACTTGCCAGCTGTCTACACTGGCCCCATGAATTTCCGGAAAAGCACTGACGATCTACTGTAAGAAATCAGCTGATTTTCCAGAAAAACTATACTGCTCTTGCTCGGGCAAAAGTCCTTTTTCCGGAGAAGGGCCAGTGTAGACAGCACAGTAGTCTTTTCCGCAAAAAAGCCTCGATCGTGAAAATGGCGATCGGGGCTTTTTTCCGGAATAGTGCGTCTACATTGGCCACGGACGCTTTTCCGGAAAAAGGGTTTTTACGGAAAAGCATCCTGCCAATGTAGACGCTCTTTTTCCGGAAATACTTATAACGGAAAACTTCCATTTTAAGCATTTCCGGAAAATCATGCCAGTGTAGACGTAGCCTTGGAGTATCACATCCAATTCTGGGGCCTCCACTATAGAAAGGATGTGGACGCATTGGAGAGGGTCCAGAGAAGGGAGACCAAAATGATTAGGGGGCTGGAGCACATGACCTGTGAGGAAAGGCTGAGGGATTTGGGTTTGTTTAGTCTGCAGAAGAGAAGAGTGAGGAGGGATTTGATCGCAGCCTTCAACTTCCTGAAGGGAGGTTCCAAAGAGGATGGAGAGAGGCTGTTCACAGTAGTGACGGATGGCAGAACAAGGAGAAATGGTCTCAAGTTACAGTAGTTACATCTAGGTTGGATATTAGAAAAAAAAAACTATTTCCCTAGGAGGGTGGGGAAGCACTGGGATGGGTTACCCAGGGAGGGGGTGGAATCTCCATCCCTAGAGGTTTTTAAGTACCGGCTGAACAAAGCCCTGGCTGGGATGACTTAGTTGGGGTTGGTCCTGCTTGAGGCAGGAGGTTGGACTTGATGACCTCCTGAGGTCTCTTCCAGCCCTAGGATTCTATGATTCTAAGACCACACAAGACTGCAGCCTTTGGAAACAAGAGCTCAGCAAAGGTCTCTGGTGCTGAGAGGAACCAGTCCAGCTTAGCAGTTGAGAAAAGAGCTCACAGAAGGCAGAGCCCAAACAACTAAAATTCAGCTTTGAATGTGACTGATGCGATTCTTAAGTAGGTCTCTTCAACCATGGCCATGGCTGCTATAAAACCAACAGAGTAAATTCTTTATCTCTCAGGGAGGGATACATACCCATGGCCTGCGTCTAGACTGGCAAGTTTTTCCGCAAATGCAGCTGCTTTTGCGGAAAAACTTGCCAGCTGTCTACACTGGCCGCTTGAATTTGCGCAAGAGCACTGACGATCTCATGTAAGATTTTCAGTGTTCTTGCGCAAATACTATGCTTCTCCCGTTCAGGGAAAAAGCCCCCTTGAACAAATGTATTTGCGCAAGAGGGCCAGTGTAGACAGCTAAAAATTGGTTTGCGCAAAAAAGCCCCGATGGTGAAAATGGCAATCGGGGCTTTCTTGCGCAAAACCGCGTCTAGATTGGCACGGACGCTTTTCGCAAAAAGTGCTTTTGTGCAAAAGCGTCCATGCCAATCTAGACGCTCTTTTCTGCAAATGCTTTTAACGGAAAAACGTTTCTGTTAAAGCATTTGCGGAAAATCATGCCAGTCTAGACGCAGCCATGGATTTTCGAGGCTGGAGGAGACTGACTATGGTCCCTGTCAATTTCTAAGCAGAAAGACAGGGGCCTTTTTGTTATTTTATGATACATAAAAACAAAGGGTAAAATTTTCAAAGCATCTACATGCCATTGGCAAGAGACTGAGCCCAGCTGCTGTTACAGGCCAAATTGTTGAGGTATTTAGATGGCTAAATCCTATTGATTTTAATGGCAGTTATGCATATGAATGCCTTTCATCACTTTTGACCACGGGGCTTAAAATTTTCAAGTCGTGCAGGCATTTTAATCCCAAGTGTCCATATATTTTTGTTTTTATTTATTGACCCTTTGAGTTGAAATGAGAATGGGAAGTTAGCCTTGGAAGAAACCCATTGTTCCAACCAAACTCAGGAATCCATTTGACAGAAAAACGGCACACAGCTGGTGCTAAAGGGGCCCCCTTGGCAATTTCAGGTGAAAGACCAAAAAGTTGACTTACAGTGGTCTTTGTACAGTACCTTGCATCCTGGGGTGTTGGTTGACTGGGGCTCCTAGGCACCATGGTAATAGATATAAGTAATAAGTAACAGCTCATGCACATCATCCATATGGACTCCTCTTTTGCTCCTACAGGTGGTCCTTTAAGGTCAGGGTTGAGACACATTGGCTGGGTCAGTATGGAGAGAATTTATATGACCTGTCAGCAGCATTGTACTTGTTGCATGAGCAATACGGTTGATATGTTTCTGATTTACCTCTCCGGCCTGACCACATTCATACAATAAAAGGCATTTTTTTAAAAAACAAATTCAAGTATTCACATCCAACTAAATGAATAATCATAATTTGTGTTTAATTCACACGTTCCTTCCTTTCCCCTCCCCCTTCATTGCTTGTTACACTAATAGAAATAATAATAGGATAAATCAGAGACCAGGAACCCCTTTGTGTTAGGCTGTGTTCACTTGACCATTTACCTGCCTGTGAAGTGCCCCATCTGCCAATAGGACATACAAATTCTATTATTAATTCTATTCCATGGTTCAAAATTTCACTAAAAATCTTTCCAGAAGATTAAAGGTGAGCTGGAAGATTTTAAAAACAAGGACTGGTCCTGCGGCTCCTTAGAGACGAACCCATAATATATAGTCATGAGCTTTCATGGGTAAACCCCACTTCATCTAGGGTTACATTATTTGAACCTTCAAAAAAGAGGACACTCCTGAGAAGAAGAGTATCTATATCAGTATCTATGAACTCACGTTGTATTAATGTGGATATGGGAAGGTCAGTGGATGTGATATACCCTGACTTTAGCAAAGCTTTTGATACGGTCTCCCACAATATTCTTGCCAGCAAGTTAAAGGAATATGGATTGGATACATGGACTGTAAGATGGAAAGAAAGCTGGCTACACTGCCGGGCCAAATGGGTAGTGATCAACAGCTCGATGTCAGGTTGGCTGTCGGTTTCTAGCGGAGTGCCCCAAAGATCTGTTCTAGGACCAGTTTTGTTCAACATCTTTATTAATGACCTGGATGAGGGGATGGATTGCACCCTCAGCAAGTTTGCAGATGACACTAAGCTAGGGGGAGAAGTAGATACGCTGGAGGACAGGGTGACCTGGATAAATTAGAGGATTGGGCCAAAAGAAATCTGTTGAAGTTCAACAAGAACAAGTATAGAATCTTGCACTTGGGATGGTAGAATCCCGAGTATTGTTACAGGCTGGGGACCGACTGGCTAAGTAGCAGTTGTGTAGAAAAGGATCTGGGGATTACAGTGGATGAGAAGCTGGATAGGAGTCAACAGTGAGCCCTTGTAGCCAAGAAGGCTAATGGCATATTAGGGTGCATTAGGAGGAGCATTGCCAGCAGATCTAGGGAAGTGATAATTTCCCTTTATTCAGCTCTGGTGAGGCTACATCTGGAGTATTGTGTCCAGTTCTGGGGCCCCTACTATAGAAAGGATGTGGATGCATAGGAGAGGGTCCAGCAGAGGGCGACCAAAATGATTAACGGGCTGGAGCGCATGATCTATGAGGAGAGGCTGAAGTATTTGAGTTTGTTTAGTCTTCAGAAGAGAAGAGTGAGGGGGGGATTTCATAGCAACCTTCAACTTCCTGAAGGGAGGTTCCAAAGAGGATGGAGAGAGGCTGTTCTCAGTAGTGACAGACGGCAGAACAAGGAGCAATGGTCTCAAGTTACAGTGGGAGAGGTCCAGGTTGGATATTAGGAAAAACTATTTCACGAGGAGGGTGGTGAAGCACTGGAATGGGTTCCCTAGGGAGGTGGCGGAATCTCCATCCCTAGAGGTTTTTAAGTCTCAGCTTTATAAAGTCCTGGCTGGGTTGATTTAGTTGGGATTGGTCCTGCCTTGGGCATGGGGCTGGACTTCATGACCTTCTGAGGTCTCTTCCAGCTCTTGATTCTATGATTCTAATGTGTTTTATATTAATACAATGTGAGCCGCTAGATACTGATTCAGAAAATTCAAATATGGTAACCCTACTTCATCAGATGAGCAGGAGTTGAAACAACAGAAACCAAGAGATATATAACAGCCAAAAAAAAAAGTACCTGTCAGTTGTAGGACTGGTGCTAATGAGGCTAAGTAAGTGGGCTGGTTGTGTCCCATTCTTAGCTTTTGATGTAAAAATGCAGTTGTTAAAGGCAGGGGAGATTAACTTTATAATGTGGCATCCAGTTACTGTCTTTGTTCAAGCCCAGGGAAACTGTGCGACAGGGTCAGGCCAGAGGGCTAGACTAGAAGGGGAGAGAGGCAGCTCTAAAAAGCAGAAATGGCTCTGGCTCATTAGAAAAGGGTTACCGCAGGGCAGCCAGACAACACACGCAGGGAGAGCAGAGGAGATGGGGCTGATATAAATCAATTAGGGCCAGCTGATCTCACTTCAGGCCACTATAGGGCCTTTTTAAAAAGCCTTCTTCCCCCACCCCCTCGGGGAAGGGGATGGAGAGTAGGAGAGCAAGGGGGGAGTACAAGAGCAAAGGAGAGGATCAGAGAAGCTGATGAGGGGAATGTGGGCATTGCCATAGACAACAGGAAAGGTGAGGAGCTCTGACAGGGAGTGTTTGGACTTCCTTCTCAGGTAGCCTGACTGTTCAGCCAGTGGCTAAGGAAGCTTGTTTTCCTAGCTCCAGACTGATCGGGGTCACTTACCCCAAAGTCCTTCTTGCTGAAGTGCAGAAGCCCAGATCCAAGCAAGGAGGAGGAGGGTCTGTGCCGTAGCCCCTAAATTACCAATGAGAGAGTGAACTGAACAGGGTCTGGGGCCCCGGAGAGGGACCAACCCTGTCACAAGTATCAGATTTGTAGATGAATGCGAGCTTTGGTCAGACCAGGTTGATTCATTGCATTCGGGCGCTTTGTTTGTTTAAGTAACTTCCAAGATACGGAGTAGCACTTTTTATAAAAACATCCAGGTGGTGTTTTTTCAAAGCTACCGGGCAGGATTTTGACACTGAAATGGAGGCATCAAATTCCTTCAAATTCTTTGAAAATCTCAACCCTCCATTATAGGCCTGGAAGAAGATCTCAGCGTCTGCAAGTAACATGCTTGTAAATCGTATGTCCCCTCCCCCTATGGTTCACATGGAAATAACAGCCAGATAATATGATTACTCCTTGCGCTCAAGTGGCTTGGCACTGCAAGTATCAGTTCAAATCTTTTTGACAACCGGGTGCGAGGATGACTCACTACACATATACACTGAACTTTGGGACTGTCCGCCCAGAACCAAGGTCATAGCTTGTGACCTGCTATTTTATGGACTTGCCAAATACTTAATTTTTTAAATCAAAGCATCATTGATTTATCTTAATCCAATCACCCTTAACAGTTTGCTTTTTCACTTTACCTATAGAAGAAAAATGATACTTAGTCATTTTCCTACCCAGATTTCAAAATACTTTAGGTATGATGATGGTTCCTCACTTTTCCACTTATAGAGATGGGAAAACTGAGGCAGGGAGAGGGGATCAGTCACAATGATTCCATGTAAGAGCCAGGAATTAAAAACACATAGATCTTCTGGATCCTAGCCTAGTGTCATTTTTATAGGCTTGGCAGAATCCTTTTTTTTTTTAAGATACAATTTTGATGGACAAGAGTAATGCTTCTATTTTAAGCATTTTTCCCATAGTATAAACAAACATTTTCATGGTCACAAGTAGTTTTGGAGAAGTTAGACACTGATTTGAAAAAGCTAAAAGCTTTTTTGAATTGTAATGGTTTATACATATGTCACCATCCAGTCAACACACTTGTATGTATTTCAAACAGAGTAAACAAAGTAAATATGCCTAAATCAAACTCTAATGCTTTCTCAAACACCACTTTTCTTATTTTTCTTATCTATAAATTTTAACTATCATCAATGGAACTATTTTTCCATCAGTTTGGGTGTGTCGTGATTTTGGCATTGACGGACACTTCTTAGTAAACATCTAATTTTTCCAAGCTTGCCTATCTACTAAACCAAGCTGATTATAAAAGGAGCACAAAGTGCATGCCTGTGGGAAATGACTATGTATTGCAGTAATGCCAAGTTATTCCAGCTGAGATTGGGCCCTATTGTGCTAGGTGCTGTACAAAACACATAGGGAGAGTTCATGCCCTGAAGAGTTTACAGTCTAAACAAACCACGAGAGACAAGGGCTAATGAGGGAAATCGGGGCACAGAGATAAGTGATTTGCCCAGGGCCTTATGGCAGGTTGATGGCAAAGCCAAGAATATAACAAGCTCTTGTGACCTCAGCCCCATGCCCTATATGCTTGTCCACTTCTCCTTCATAAATTGGAAATCGTGCTGGCTGAGACCAAGCTTGGTTTGCTAAATTCTACTCCTCGGTGTATTTTTTTCCCAATAGGCAATTTTATAAAAATAAACATTTCTAATGAGAATCCGGACAGCCCCTTCACCGTGGGATGGTGCTAACAATGCAGCTGTACTAGGGGCAGGACAGATCTCCCACACCTGCTGCGATGCAGAGCTTCCAAATCCTCCGCAAGGCTATCGAGAGAATGCAAATCATGATGCTGACAGCCCTCAGCCAGACAGGAATAAAAGCCCCAACATGCCATTAATGGTATGAAATTAGAACACAAGCCCTGATTTATGGAGGCCTGGCCAGGCCATGTCTGTCAATCGATTAGGAGGCAGCAGGGTTCTATTAGAAAGCTATTGTATTCCTACAGTATCTATCACCTGATGTCTCTCTCACTCACCCACTCACACACACACACATCCCTTCCTAAAGACAAGCAGCCCCGATACAATTGAGCCCCCAGGTTCCTGCAGGAGAAGAGAGGTGAGACTCTTATGTCTAGACTGCATTCCTCTGTCGAAAGAGAGATGTAAATTAGGCAAATTGAAAATGCAAATGAAGCAGGGATTTAAATATCCCACGCTTCGTTTGCATAATCGCGTCACAGTGGACTTTCGAAAAAGGGTATTTCAAAAGTGAAAGTGCTATCTAAATGGGGTTCTTTTGAAGAAAAAAACCTTTTTTTTTTTTTTCAAAAAAATGAGGCGTACAGAAAAGGGGTGTTTTTTTCAAAAGAACCGAGTCTAGATGGCGCTTTCACTTTCGAAATACCCTTTTACGAAAGACCGCTGTGACATGATTATGCAAATGAAGTGCAGGATATTTAAATCCCTGCTTCATTTGCACTTTCGATTTGCCTAATTTACATCCCTTTTTCAACAAAGAGATGTAGTCTAGACATAGCTGTAAACAGGAAGGGACATGGGAACATACAACCTAATTCAAAGTTCATTGCGATTCGGTGGGAAGACTCCTGTTCATGTCAATTGGCTTTCAATCCAACCCAGTGCATAAAAGGTTGTGTACGGCCCAGAGAGGGTCTGTAGAGCCAACCACTGGTGATACCATATTTATGAAATGGTACCCTAGGTTTTGGGGGAGGAGTCTATTCCACCTCCTCAATCTTCCAATGCATTTCCCCTGTTTACAGCCCATTTATTCATGTTGTGTTCTGGGACCAATATAAAAATGGCCATCTTGGGTCACCCAATGGTCCATCTAGCCCAAGATGCTGTCTTCCAACATTGTCCAATGCCAGATGCTTCAAAGGGAATGAACAGAACTCTTGGGTGAACCTTCTCGCCCCGACGATTTATGGACTATTTAATTTATCAATTTGTTCCCAAACCTCCTCTGTTGACACCTAAATCTGGGACAGTTCCTCAGATTTGTCACCTAAAAGAGTGGCTCTGGTACAAGAATCACCCTCACATCCTTTGCATTGAAGACCAATGCAAAGAATTTATTTAGCGTCTCTACAATGGCCTTTCTTAAGCACATCGATTGTCCAGTGGCCCCACTGACAAGTTGGCAGGCTTCCTGTTTCAGGTGTAACAAAAAAAATCCTGCTAGTTTTTGAGCCTTTGACTAGTTGCTCTTCAAATGCTTTTTGGACCTGCCTAATTACAGTTTTACTCTTGACAGAATTTATGCTCCTATTTTCCTCAGTAGGATTGAACTCCCAATTTTTAAAGAATGCCTTTTTGCCTCTAACCACTGCTTTTACTTTGTTGTTTAGCCATGGTGGCACTTTTTTGGTGCTCTTAATAAGGGCCTTTTCATCTTCAAAGTGCTGTACAAACCTGCACAGCTCACTGCTGCTTTAGGAAGATAATTACTGTGATGCAGGCAGCTTGGATTTGCATAAGTGAGAGGGGACTTTCAATCTAATTTTAGGCATCTGAACAGAAGGCAACACTAGAGCTGGGAAGAAAATTTCCACTGAAACAAACCTATGATGAAAAGACAGGTGGAATGTGGTGGAATTCACAACATTTTTCCATCCTGTTTTCTGTCCTGCTTAGGAAAAACCATGTGAGGGATTGCCGGATTACCATACATAACACCAATTATCACCCATTTAGTTCTGATAATCCCATTATGGATTGTCAGCAAGATCTGGACCTCAACCTTCAATGCCAAAGTACAGACTTAGAATCATAGAATACTAGGGCTGGAAGAGACCTCAGGAGTCACCGAGTCCAGCCCCCAGCTAAAAGCAGGACTAACCCCAACTAATCATCCCAGCCAGGTCTTTGTCAAACTGGGATTTAAAAACCTGAGGGCTGTGTCTAGACTGACAAGTTTTTCCACAAAATCAGCTGCTTTTGTGGAAAAACTTGCCAGCTGTCTACACTGTCCGCTTGAATTTCCGCAAGAACACCGACGATCTCATGTAAGATTGTCAGTGATCTTGCAGAAATACTATGCTGCTCCCGTTCGGGCAAAAGCCCTCTTGCGCAAATCATTTGCGCAAGAGGGCCAGTGTAAACAGCACAGTACTGTTTTCCGCAAAAAAGCCCCAATCGCGAAAATGGCGATAGGGGCTTTTTTGCAGAAAAGCGCATCTAGATTGGCCACGGACACTTTTCCGCAAAAAGTGCTTTTGCGGAAAAGCGTCCTGCCAATCTAGACACGCTTTTCCCGAAAATGCTTTTAACGGAAAACTTTTCCGTTAAAAGCATTTCCGGAAAATCATGCCAGTGTAGACGTAGCCCTAAGGTTTCCACCACCTCCCAGGGGAACCCATCCCAGAGCTTCCCCACCCTCCTAGGAAAATAGTTTGTCCTAATATCCAACTTAGACCTCCCCCACTGCAACTTGAGAACATTGCTCCCCATTCTGTCATCTGTCGCCACTGAGAACAGCCTCTCTCCATCCTCTTTGGAACCTCATCCTGTTTTCCATTTCCCCCTTCAAGAAGTTGAAGGCTGCTATCAAATGCCCCCTCACTCTTCTCTTCTCTTCTGCAGACCAAATAAGCCCAAATCCTTCAGCCTCTCCTCATAAGTCATGTGCTCCAGCCCCCTCATCATTTTTGTTGCCCTTGGCTGGACCTTCTCCAATGTGTCTGCATCCTTTCTGTAAGGTGGGCCCAGAACTGGACTCAATACTCCAGATGTGACCACTTATACTGAAGGAGTAACTATTAGCCATTAGTAGGTGGCTTTTATTCTCTATGTAAACCATCCATTAGGAGGGGACTGTGACTGAGTGGCTTAAATCACAGCTGTGGCAGGTAGCTAGCTGTATAGATAAGGGCTTCTAAAAGCTGTGGAGCAGGAGGGACCTGTCTGCCAGGGAAGCTACAGAGACTTCCTAAGCCAGAGCAGGGCTGAGGAGGAGCAGGCAAAGCTGAGGAGCTCTGGCCAGGCAAATTCCCAGGCTGAGGCCTTGCTCTCAAGGCCTGAGAGTCCTAGGGCTAAGGGAGGGGAGGTCCACCCCCTTGCCAGTGATGAGCGGCCATTTCCGACTGTAGTTTGTCCTTGAGGCAGGGACTAGATGACAAATGGCAGTGGGTCACTGAGGCAAGGTGGGAATTCTGAGAGGGGGAACCCCAGAGTGCAGAGGGCATTGCTGTAGGGTACTGGGTGGAAAAGGCACCCTGGGCTGGAAGGGGTATGGGGTCTCAAGCAGAGCAGGGGACAAGTAACTGAGGGCAAGACACCGGCCAGCAGAAGGCGCTCTGAGGCTGAAGAGTTGACTCCCTGACTGACCAGCAAGAGGCGCTGTGGTGGTGAGTCACAACCCTGTTACAGGGACAGGTCACACTTCACCAGCTGGTCCCACAAGGGGGACACATTATATTTGGAGCTGGCTGGAAATGGCCCCTCTCACCTTAAGGGAAATTTCAGGGAAAGCGTGTTTGTGTGCACACACGTGTGTGGAGTATGATTCCACTGGATTTTTTTTTAAGACAGCACCTTTTTACTTTGTCTAAAACCTCAACCCTGAAAAATATTTGATTTTCACTTTTCCAAAAAAGTCAAAATACTTGAACTCAATATTTCATAGAGTTCAAAATCCAATGTTTCTGTCCAAAAACAACCCCAAAAGTATCCACAGGAAATATTTGACCAGTCCTAAATATACTTTACCTGCCCCAGACAGCGATGGGAAACCTGTCCCGCTTGAGGAAAAAGTAGACCCTTAATAAGAGGGAGACATTTATGCTTCCACAACAGCTGTCATTGCATTTTATACTTAGAAATTATCGCTCTCAAAGAAAATTTGCAAAATATTTAAAAAACAAGCATCAGAGGCAACAGACAGAACACACACACTGTGGGATGTCGAGGACTTTCCTAGAATTACAGTCTATCACTTTATGAGTATGTGTGTCAAGCAGTTGGGCCTTGTCGCAAGGAGCGCGGTGGGGGAGGAGCCGTGCCTCATTGCCTTAGGGAGCAGCCTGTTTTGCTGCTCTCTGTTTTGGTTACTGCGCAGTTTTGTTCTGGATTCTCTGCATAAAAGCAGAGGAATGTTGCAGCCTGCCAAACTTTAGTATAACTTTTTTGTGGCTCTGCTGAGAACCCCTCTCTCTCACTTTCTGTTCTCTCTTTCTTTGGAAGGTAATGCCCTTTGGTGCCCAGCCAGCGATCTTCCAACTCAAACTGTTTTAAAGTTGCTCAAAAAAAAAAAAAAAAAAAAAGCAACCCAAATGAGTATTTATAACTTCCTGACAGATTGGATAACTCAAAGCTTTTTATATAACTGAAAAATCTCCCCCTCTCTTTCTCCAGATAATAAAACTTGGAAGTCTTTAGGGATGGACATCTTCCCCCATATCCCAAATCAATGCCTGGCATCTGAAGGAACCTCTCTTTTAACAACACCATGCTGTCAGCATGTGAGTCTGTCAAACCACACTCACTCACTCCTCTCCCCTCTCCCCCACCTCCTCCACACCTCCTGTGGCCAGCTCCAGGCTCTGAGTCCCATTAGGGAGAACTGCAAGAGCAGCCTTGATTTAGAAGATAATGGAAGGTACAAGAGGAAAGCCTTCCAAGTGGTAGGTTTAAGGAGCAGAACAAGTATGAATACTGGCAAAAGCTGTGGTGAAGTTGCCAAGAAACTCTATATGATGCAGGTGCAAATAGTTTTTGTTTTTTTTTAAATTCAGGCTCATTAAAATATGTATTTTGCAAAGGGGATTAAATTAAAACATCTGGAAACCGGGGGAAGAGAGGAGGGGGAGGAGAACATAGTGCATGTGAGGGAGAGAATCGGTCCCTCCGTTTCCAGTCTGAAAGTCGATTTGAAGGCCCCTGACTTCATCAGGATCCATAATTGTGGGAAAGTAACCTGAAGATGCCAAACAACAGGAAATTACCAGAAGAATCTGTCAGCACAATCAGCTGCTATTTTCATTGTTCTTTGGCAAATTTATACACAGTCGGGAACACCTGGGCTGGCACACAGCCCGGGTTTGACTAATTGCCAGGGGAGAGGAGCAGTCATTTGTCTTCGGTGGGGTTTCCTACGCTCGCTCCTCAAAACATGTGGTTTCACTTTTCCCCTCTCTCTGCAGGAAATGGCAGGACAGTGAAACGCAGAATAAATGAGTTCGATTCCAAGAGGTTGCCTCCTCAGAGGCCACTCCAAAAATAACTGTCTTGTGAGAGGCTGTTAATAACCAAGATTCTATATACTGTCTTCAGCAAACAACATTTCAAAGGCACACTGTTCCTTTTCTCCCCAGACCCTATGTACATTAAAAACATGGCGGGGGGAAGGACAACGACGAAGGAAATAGAAGCTCAATAATAAGAGTTCTCTGTATACTCTGTGCAGGGTTCACGTGCTCATCCAGTTGCCTTGCAAAATTCTCTTCATCTTGAGTACAGTGGAATAGAAGCATAATGTACTCTACTGCTTTGCCACCATCATGTTAAGATGAGCAAATAAATGTGGTTACCAGGCTGGTAACGTTTGCATGGTTGTCAAGGTGCTTTGTTGTTGTTGTTGTTTTTTTAAGGCATCTTTTTACTTTTTAAAAAGAGTTTGAGCCTGATCCTCAATAGAATTACACTGGGCTATGCCAGTTGAAGAGCTATCCGTATTGAGTTTAGGGCCCAATCCTGCCAACGCTTGCTAGAATGAGTCTTCTCAGATTATAAGCTCCATTCGTCATATTAAGCATAACATGATAAGATATTTAGTTTCTGCTCATTCTATTTTCAGGGATCCACTTGTGACTAGCTGATGCATGGGTCTCAGATAAAGAAAATACAACTGAATAAGCCCTTTCCTGCAAGCTGAAACTGCTTTTGAACCCACATTTTGAAACACAGACTTTCAAAATACGCAACAAACAAGAGAAGAGACCCAGCAATCACCTGCATTATAGCTTTATCTCTGCTGAGACATTGGTTTTGACATTGTAAGAGTGCACTTTAAAAGATCACCACTTTACGAGAACCACCTGTCTAAAGCGACAGCTTTTTCCTTTAACTTTGGAACATATTTTTAAGGTTAGCATACCACTAAAAAAAAATTGCTCCCCTACCCCACTCTCCACCGATTCTTAATAATCCAAGCTAAGATACCCCCTCCATACAGCAAAACCATGTTTTAATATATTCCTCTTTTAGACCTAATTTAATAGCATCGTATTTTAACGTTTTGGGTTGGGCCGTGTGTTTTATATTGAAGTGTATATCCGCATTTGGTATATTTTCACCTGCATCTTTTCCAAATCTTACAGTGATTTAGTGTCCTGGCACTATGACAACAAAGAATCAACTACTTTTTTTAAAAAGGCATTTAAAACATACAGCAGATTATCATTAGACTGGGAGAAGGCGCAGGAGTGGGTAGGGGACATTTGGGTTTGATTTGGTTCCTGTTACCAGAGCAAAGCTGGATTGTAATTCTAAATTGACACGCCTTTTCCTTGCTTTCCCCAACGAAAGGTGAAAGATACGATGGAACATTTTACAGTACGTAGCATATCGGTTCTATCGCAGCACTGACAGAGTTCAGAATTGGCTTAATTTCTCTACAACTGAGATGTTTTGACATGTTTATTTGTTTAATTTGTTTATTTTGACTAGCTCTGATTATAATTGGCAGCAATGAACAGAATTAACATTAGACAGTGTCTTAGGCTTGTCGGTTGCAATAATGTAAAAAGCATGTGAAGACAAATCCTCTGAATACATGGCAGGAGAGTATAGTTCAGATGCAGCATGGATTTACCTCTGGTCAGGTGGAGTAACCAAAGAGTATTGGGGTTACATGGTAATTTAGGGGTATTGCAAAGCTCCTAGTGATTTCAGTGCTGTAAAATGACGCCCTTCTAGATACTAACAATGAAACACTCTTTAAAACAAAATTACTTACTACCAGTGATTTTTTTGTAAAAATTTGTTGAGGAAAAAAAAAAGCGCTGAGGAGTAACCAGGGAGGTCAGGGCTGAAATGCAGTCATGGCCCCTTTAATTGCCATATGTCCTGAGTGGGCTTCCATCTAGCCCAGGGCCGGCTGGGGGCCGTGCTGGGGGAAAGCGGTGAGTGATCCCAAAAAAGGGTGACAATACGCATACCATCACAAAAAAAGCACTGCTTACTACTGACACTTATAAGGCCAGATCTAAGATACAGTGGAGTAAATAGGAAACTTAAATTAGTCTATTGAGTTTGGATCAGGCCCTAAATTAATAGGGAGGTGATGGAATCTCCATCCCTAGACGTTTTAAATCTCGGCTTGACAAAGCCCTGGCTGGGATGATTTACTTGCAACGGGTCCTGCTTTTAGCAGAGGGTTGGACTCGATGACCTCCTGGGGGCTCTTCCAACCCTAGGATTCTATGAGTTTATGATTCTATGATAAATAAAATCTCAACGCACAGAGTTCATTCCAGTTTTTACACACTGCGGACTAAATCCTGCAATGTACGAAGTACCATTAACTCCCACTGATGTTAACTGATGTTATTAAGGTTGCTCCACACCTCCCATTTATTGACCTTGGCAATTTATTGACCCTTTGCAGTTCGCTCAGCTTGGGGAAGGAAGAGAACCCATTTTCACTGTGCCAATATCTCTTTCGAGTCAGTTTTCTTTTCCGTCTCTCTTGGACTAGTACGAGTCTCGGCTCATCTGAGGAAGTGGGTTTTGCCCACTACAGTTCATGAGACTATATGCTAAATCCACATACAATTTGTTGGTCTTTAAGGTGCAACTGGACTACTCATTGGGCTGGTCTGTTCTGCCTGCATTCACCGCCCTTCAATTACATTCTTCTCATAGAAATAGCATGGGGGGAGGGAGACCTTTCAAAAACCGGGCTTTGCAAGTCATGTTTTTCTTTAAGCCACAAAGATCTAAATGTCTGACTTAAATTCAGTTAACAGCATCCATTCAAAACTGACAAAAAGCAAGAAAATTCAGAGCCATGGCATCTCTCTCACAGGCTATTCTGCCGTGATATTGCAGCCCATATGTTCCACAGCATCACACTTCTCGGCGCCACATAGGTAAATGGCAATGCTAACAGATCCCCTTCTGTGCATATAGACAATACAGCATGTGGGTGATAAATCCAGGGCCCCAACTGGCTGAGTTTATTTTCTATCCTTCAGCGTGCTCTGCTTAGGCACAGAACGCCTAATTCCTGTCGTTTTTCATGCTCCTTAGATTCCAAGTCATGACCCCACGCTCTACCGCCAGAAGAGACTTGAATGGAAATCCCTATAGAATAGTCTCAGAGGGGAGCCATGTTAGCCTGTAACTTTAAAAACAATAAGTAGTCCTGTGGCAACTTAGAGACTAACCAAAATATACACAGTATCATGAGCTTTTGTCGGCAAAACCCACTTCTTCAAATGAGCTCCATTCAAGCTCATCTGAAGAAGTGGGTTTTACTCATGATACTATTTTATATATATAAATATAAGTTAGTCTCTAAGCCCCAGTCTCTAGATTTTATTTCTAAATAACTTCCCCAAGGTCGAATTTATAAGCCGAGCGTCCACACTACCAAGCCTATTATTTCAAAATAACAGGCTGCGGAATTTGAAAACCTGTACTCCTGCTTTTCATCAGCAGTAATGCTAATTCCAAAATAGTTATTTCAAAATAACAGTAGTGTGGATGTGCCAGTGCCACTATTTCAAAATAACTACCTCCCAGAACAATTTAAACTAATTACTCCCCAGTGCTTCCTGGGGTTCTAAGTCCGGGGTAGCATGTCCACATTAATGGAGCCTGCCTTGGACTAATTTCGAGGCTTCCCCATAGTGTGGACACGCTAGTTTGAATTTGTGAAATCAGGAATTAAGTCGAACTTAGTAATTTTCAAATAGTTCCCTAGTTTAGATGTGGCCTAAGGTGCCACAGGACTATTCATTGTTCCTATAGAGTAGTATCAGCCAGAGGAGTCACTATTGAGCGATACTAGACTCACCAAATCCACAAGCTCTCCTGCCAAAGGCCACTCAGCCCCTGCCAAGCCAAAGTTCAAATACCACATCCATTCTGTAAAGAGACAGGCTCAAACAGCAAAATCTAGATTTGAATTCAGATATCTAGTTCTCCCGTGTTTGGAACAAAACTAAGAGGTTTAGGTGATAACGGTGAAACACAGAATGAGATCTCAAATGGACGTTACCCATGGCAGCGTAAACATTCAGAGCTGGGGTCATCAGCAACAAAATTTAGGTCTTATGTCTCACATTTCACCTTCGTACAGCAAGGAAAACTGCTGTATGGAGAAGAGAATCACCTTGCCCGAGATCATATGAGTTGGCATCAGATAAGGGAAAAGAACCCAGGAATTCAGTCTGCTCGTCTTGGGCTTGTGACACATGACCCATCTTCTCATTTTGCTAGGATTTGGGCCACATTTGGTTACATGCTCAGTGCAATTGTTAGTAGCAGCAGCAGCAGCGAGTAGTCACATGACACATTACGGCCCCATTGTATAAACACATAATGAGAGACCGTCCCTGACCCGAAAGAGCTTACAGTCTAATTAGAAACAAAAGTGGGAGATGGCAGAAAGTCGGTGCCAGGTCTCTGAGAAACCAGTTCCCTCCATATCCTACTGCGTGTTATCCATGGAACACCAGGATGCTTTGCTCGTATTTGCAACCAAATATTTTCCCAGTGTGCAGCATGTCACATTGTGATGTGTGAGCTTCTGCTAGCAGACCATATGTGCGGCAGAGCAGGGGGCCAAGTGAAGACTGTTGCGTGCGCACCAAGCAGTACCCGGGGCTCACCTCACAGAACGGGCTTTGCTTTTCTCACCTTGGCTCACTTGCTTTGTGCTTTTAATTCATTATTAAAAGGTGACCTGAAAATGCTCTCCCTCTGCCAAGCCCTGCATTCAGGTCCCAGGGTCTCGCCTGCAGCCATTGAAAATATCACTAACACCTAGCACACCTAGGAGACCTAGGCTCCTTTACTCTGACTTGCTGTAGGTGTCAGTGATGTCAGCAGCTGGAAGAGAAGGAAACAGAAAAGGATACAGTGAGAGAGCGAGCTTTAAAAAAAAAAAAAAAAAATCAGACCATGGGCCTGATCCTGCAAAACACAGAGCAACTTCTCTGGGTTTGCAGTAGAAGATGCCCAGGATCAGGCCCTACTTAAAGAAGTAATTAATTTTCAGTTATTTTGTGATAAAACTCTGTTGAGTTTCACTTAACACCACACAAATATTTACCCATTGAAACAAATTTCATTGTTAATTGTTCTTATAAGAAACTGATCAGAATGATTCTGTGTTGAAAAAAAACACCTTACACTTCCACAAGTCATGGGGCAGGCTATTAGCTAGTTAATGTGTAATAATAGTTTACTATAAACATTTCATGCACAATGCTGAGCCTTACATGGAATTCAGCTTCATCCTGGCTCTGCCTACAGGGCAACCTGCACCCTAAACAGGAATTTCAAAGCTGGTCTTCAAATCGTTCTTATTTTGTTGGTTTCATAGGTGGGCTATTTGCACTGTTCTGGGCATTTGAAATCAACCACTCAACCAGGAAACAGAAACAACACCACATCAGTAATGTAACTCACCGAACACAGCACAAACTGCAAATATCTATAACAAATTTGTGAAGTGCCTGAAAACCAAAGGGTTATTCATTTTTTTTTTAAATCAATAAGTTCAACTAACAAATATATCTGAGAATCCAGGGATCTAATTTAAAGGAAAATCTATTTGTTGCTAATGATTGTTTTAGCTCTACTTTTTACCCCCAGTGTAGTCAGTGCCAATGTTTATTATTATTATTATTATTATTAATTAATAATGAAAGCTAAATGGTTTCAAAAGAGATAATCTTATTTTGTTGGTTTCACAAAGTACATTTGGGTTATAGTTGATACTACAGTAATTGTAACTACACCACAAATTCAGTGCAATTACACTGTTGTCATGCTTTTTGATAGGTAATTGCCACTCATTCATGTAACTGGCAGGTTAATTGTATTACAAAACTACTTGTTATTACTCCCCTTTGCTTTCATTGTTAATGTATGTACAACTTGAACATGGGTTCCTTAGCTACATTGTATTTCGACTTAATTTGCACTCGGTGACATAGTAGCTGTGTCATAATTGAATGCATCAAAATGCATTCCAACACCGTAACTACAGTGTATTTGCAATCACTGTATTGTAAAGAGCAGTTCTATATTTAAGGCTGGTGAGTGATCAATTGAGTGTCATGGAGAAAGGAAACTTCTCTTTGGACATTGGAGAAGTGCACAGCATGAATAGCAAAGGTGAAAGGATCAATACCTGAAACATCTTCTAGAAACACCTCATTTAGGGGTGACAACCCGACCCATTCAGTCCCAAGTTTTTAGTGAGTGCCACCATAGTGGCAATTTTCTGATATAGATGTGAACTTTCTAAGAACTAGGCTGAGCCCATTGACACATCTAACCTGTATCAATGACCTGCCAGTGATACTTTTGCACACTGTGGATGAGATGCTAAAAAGTAGGTAACAATGCTACTTTTCCAGGGGGCCATAGTAAACCACAAGCTAAATATGAGTCATCAGTGTGACAATGTTGCAAAAAAACCTCAAACTTGATTCTGGGATGCATTAACAGGAGTGTTATGAGCTACATACAAGAAGCTATTCTTTTGCTGTACTCTGCACTGATAAGGCCTCAATGGGAATATTGTGTCCAGTTCTGGGCACCACATTTCAAGAAAGATGTGGAGAAACTGGAGAGGGGCCAGAGACGAGCAACAAAAAATGATTAAAGATCTAGAAGACATGACCTACGAGGGAAGACTGAAAGAAGTGGGTTTGTTTTGTTTGAAAAAGAAAAGACTGAGTGGGGATATGGAAAAAAATTGTTCTCCTTGACCTCTGATGACAGAACAAGAAGCAGTGGGCTTAAATTGCTGCAAGGGAGGTTTAGGTTGAACATTAGGAAAACTTCCTAACTGGCAGGGTGCCTTCGGTGGTTGTGGAATCTCCAGACCTGGAGATATTTAAGAGCAGGTTAGAAGGACATCTATCAAGGATGACCTAGTTGGTGTTTAGTCCTGCCGTGAGGGCAGAGAACTGGACTTGATGACCTCTTGAGGTCCCTTCCAGTTCTAGTGTTCTACGACACTGGGTTTCCAGCTTGAGAGACCCTAAAACAGCTTGATTTTCAGCCAATCAGTACTCAGCTCCTTCTGGAGACAAGACATTTGAAGCACCCAAAATTCAACATTATCTTTTGAAAAATCTTGGCCCATGGTCTTGGCTGAATTCAAAGTGGTGCTGGAAAAAGACTTTACACCCTAAACCAGTGGGGTGGGATTGTGGGATTGACAGGGGTGTGTGTGGCTGGGTCACCTCGCGCCACCCCTGGAATTTCTTCACACACACACACACACACACACACACACACACACACACACACACACACACACACACAGTTTGGGAACCCATGCCCTAAACAGAGCCCCTGAACTCCCCGTGCCACAGTTTGGATTAACTCCACTGTAAGGATTGCTGCGTATATAGCTCATATTCAAGTCCACAGCTAGTAATCATCTGGTCCACAGGGCAAAATCCTGGTCAGATGCTTTATTGTCTAGGAATCAATGTGTCTTCTCCTTTGAACCCGGTGAGCAGGTTTTGGCCTCATGGTGAAGAGCAAGATCACCAGCTGTGCATGTTCCGTTGAAATATTCCGCCCTTCTTTCAGTGGAAGATTCATCTGCCACATCCCTTTGGTGCTCTCCAGTCTAATTATTCAAGACTATTTTCCTCCCTCCCCATGTCGACTCTTTTTAAAGTGACAGCACATGGCTCAGTCTAAGTCATGAAAACCACAAGATAGGCTCAGTTGAAAATAATCACGGTATTCGGCGGCATTGGTGGCTCCCACGCGGTACTTCTGGAGATCATTGATGGAGAGAGGATGGTCTCAAACCTGCATTGGAGCACCGACTCAAGGCAGCTTTTGCTCTCTGGTGGACTGTGTTTTAGTCCCTCTGAAGACAAAAAAATTAAGCACCCTGCTGGTCTGCCACAAAAGCCACCTTGGAGCTATACATGCCCAAGCAAAGGTGTGCTTGCAGGGGCAAACTGGCTGTGTTTTGAATTCCCAAATCTGCAGCACTTTAGCATTTATCTTCCAAACAGACATACGTGCTTTAAAAAACAAAATCAAACTCTAATAAATAATACCACTTACAGAGCACCTATCAGACGCAGATCTCCAAGCATTTCACAAAAGCAGGCCAGAATCATTCCCTATTCTACGGGTGGGAAACTGAGTCATGGATTTCTTTAGTGACTTGTCCAAATTCAAACAGCAAATCACTGGCAGAAGGAGGAATGCAAACCAAATGCTCTGATGCCAGCCAGTGGTTCCCAAACTTTTCGGCTTCATGCCCCCTTTTTGATTTTTGAGAAACCCTCATGCCACCCCCCAAAAATAGCAGCAAAACTTGTTTATCAAAAAAAAAAGTTGCCCTTTTAAGAGCAGAGCAGGCATTGCCCTTTTAAGGTGGCCATTTTGAAGTATGCCCAGGATGCTCCATCCTCCCCCTGCCCCAGCCAGCCCAAGCTGTGCATGTTCTGGCCGACACCTGAGCCAGAAAAAAAAACAGAAAATACCGCACATTTCACATGGTATTTTTTTTTTTTTAAACCAGACAGATCGGGTTTTTTCTTGGGGGGTGAGATTGATGGGGGGCTGGGTCGCCTTGTGCCCCCCCTGGAATTTCTTCATGCCCCCCAATTTGGGAACCTATGCACTAGACCACAGTCCCTAGACCACTAGACCATGCAACAAACAATTCTACATGCATGATGCAAAGTAGGGGTGGGGGGAGAAAATACCCTTAAAGAAATGGATTCTAGCTGCAAACTTGCAAAGAGGTTGTTCAGATAAGAGAAAACACCCGGACATTGTCAATTTAAACAAAGGAAGCACTTTGAACAGATCTCAGACATTGTGCCATGGAGCTCAAGGCAGCAAAAGTCACCAGACGCTGTACCTTTAAATAAAGTAACCAAGATGAGTGAAAGCACCTACACTGACCATGGAGGGTTGCAATGAGAATGCAACCCTCTGTACGTGGCTATCTGTTGCCATCTCGTGGATAACAGCTGAACGTGCCAAAGTCAGAGCAACACAGATTCAGAGTCTCCTTTGGGATACAATTCTGTAGCTTTTCAAGAGGATAACCTCCCAGCTACTTTCCTGCCACATTATTAGCTGCCTGCTGTTTGTTTTAAAGATAAAGAGGATTTTTCTTGTTGACTGAAAACACCAGTCAAAGAGGAGCTTAGATCAAAAAATCATGTTTCTTTAATTAATTTAAAAGATAAAATGGAGGGGGGGGGGGGCGTTATATTCTACTGCCAAATGGTAAACAAAGGGTTTGCTTTGCAACTGCAGGCATCAAAACACTGCTGTCAAGAGTGCAACCTCTAATGGAGCAGTTTACAATGGCATTAAGTCACCAAGGATTAAAAACTCAGCAACAAATCTGTTTGTATCAACGTCTGTGGCAATTCAAGTCACTTTCTGGTTTTGACTCTCCTGTTACAGTTTGCTCAGGGATGAAAGTGTTTAGGGTAATTTATGCAATGCCAAGTTCTGGGGTGGGGGGAATCCCTTTGGTGTCTGGCAAGCCCTTTTCAAGTCACCAACGCATGAGAGGAAGCGCTTCCTAATAGCAACAGCAGGGGACAAAGTATGAAGGCATCTGAGTCACTTCATCTTTCTGGGCCTCAACTTTTCCATCTGTAAAATGGCACTTGCTTTGTAAGTCAGTTGGAGGGCATCTAGGCAGCGTCATCTTCAGCTTGAGTTGTTGCTACCTTTGATGGAGCCAGCACTCCAAAAAGCAGCGTGGCTATGACCGTGTGGCAGGAGCAGGGGCTAGCTTGCAGTCTAATCCGAAATCCTAGATATGTTCCCGGGCACTTCCTCATGGCTACTCTGCTATTGTTAGTAGGCTAGCTCAGTCAAAGCTGGCATGTGCCTGGCTCCCCAAGCTGAAACTTGCATCTGCAGCATGGACATGCCCTTGCAGATCTCTAGATGGAGAGCGCTGTGTAGAAATTAAAAATCATCGTCTTGAGCAAGTTACTGGGGGGCGAGGCAATTTTCTAGCACAGCCCCTCCTTTTGGCTGGCTGCCCAAAGCCAATGGGCGTTGCAGGTGCTGAGCACCTGCAGAGAGGCTCGTGAAGCCAGATTTTTAAACTTCAGCCACTGACAGCTCTAATTTAGGACCCTACCGCAACAGAGCTGGATTTTCACTAGTGCAGAGTTCATGTGTGAGGAATGGAAGTTGACAGTGGACCGACGCACAAACAATGAGAGAAGAGAGGAGTCCTAAGAACAAGAAGACAACCTACCTCATAGCAACACACTCAAGGGTCTCAATCTATTTAGCTTAACACAGAGAAAGTTAAAGAGCTACCTGATTATGGTATCTATGCAGGGAAACAAATATTTTATAATGGAAGACTCTTCAGTCTAGCAGAGAAAGGTCTAACACTGTGGTGTCCTTGGTTCCGAAGCAGTAGCGACTATCAAGACTATTGCTATAGCGAACTAGCTACATTATTCTGAAAATGTAAATAATTTTGTGAGCCAACTAGCCACACTTCCACCAGCCAAAGAGCCACATTTGTGGCTAGCATATTGGACACCACAGGCATGATCCCATGGCTGGGAGTTGAAGTTAGACTTGTGGTTGGAATGCTCCTTACTGAGCTACTAGATATTTAAAAGAGCTAGAGTCACCCAATTTGGGATGCAGCTTCTTCTGATCCTAACTTAAAGCAAGGTCAAGGGTGGGTTGCGCCAGGGCAATGGGATGTGCCTGGAATTTGACTGTTTCTCAGAAAATGGAAACAGTCTGGGCATCTCCAAAGAGAGGAGTCTGGTAGGAGGAACTGTTATACTGCAGAAAGACCACAGGGGGGCAGCAAGAGGGCAGAGATGGGGACTGCGCTAACTATAACCCCACTGGGCCAGCAGGGGGATGAGGTGGAGAAAGGGACAGCTCTCTACTATATATGTCAGAGAGCTGGTCTGTCTGTGTGTGTGTCTCTATTTGTCGACTTCCTTTATAGCACCAAAGTTTGGGTTTGGGTTTGGGTGTGGGCTTGGACTGCAGCAGGTGTGGGTTTGAGTCTACCCTCATGCCTGTGCCTGCCCCTCTTCTGTAATAGCCCTGGGCTTGCTGCTCTCTTGTGGATTGGAATGGTGCCTATAGCCTCTATTTGTCAGAAGCGGGGAATGAGTGACGGGAAGGATCACCTGTTCTGTTCACTCCCTATAGACAGAAGACAAGTACTGGGCTAGATGGACCTTTGGTTTGACCCAGTAGCTCCTATGTTGTGATGTGTGTCTATCTGCCCCCCCCCCCCCCCCCCCCCGGCTGCAGTGGCCATGGAGAGGTGCTTCTCGCCTGGTCCCAAGCTGCTGCATTGCAAGAGGGCTGGGGTTGTCCTCTCCTGGGGCAGCCTGCATCCTGAACCTCTCATCCCCAGCCCCACCCCAGAGCAATGAATCAAATGAAGACAAACACAAGATATGTCAGTCAAGGACCCCAGCAACGCCTTGTCAATCTTCTTGCAGGCGATAAGTGCTCTAGCGAACTGTTAACGCACATCCACGGACAGTTAAGCCACAGCAAGAATCCCGTCCAAGCTCACCGCAAGCTAACAGTTTGTGTAGTTCAGCCCTGAGTTTGGGCACCCAAGGACTGATACCCCTGAAATTGGAGCCACTTTTGAAAGTGAGGGCCTCATCCCATCCATGGCTCAGTCTGGTGAAGGTGGCTGGGCTTCTCCAGAGAAGCCCCAGGCATCTAGGGGTCTGACTCCCAAAATCCTAGCCGACAGCACCAGCTACAGGGTGTTTGCGAGACTTCGCTTATATTAGTACCCACAGCGGCGCACAATAGCTTGAATATTACTATGCTGTGTTCTCCCCTCTCGTGCTGTATCATCTAGAGAATTAGCAAGTACAATGTCCATTTCAAAAAGGGCTTCAGTCAACAGGACCGACCAACCTTTATTCCACATTAGCAAGGTACTACACATGCACAAATCCTATAGACTTCCTAGGAGGATTAGTCTCCGATGCTGTTTATTTCCCTTTAAACCTAATACTGATTAAGTAAATTAACATCCAATCGACAATATTTAAGGAGTAGGGAAAACATTTCCCATTACATCAAGTCCCCAGGCCATGGAGATGATCATTTTCTACTCTCCTTTTCTAGGGAGGCCAATGCATCATTAAATTATCGCACATTAGTTTGGGGATGTGCGTTTTACGGGTCCCACCTGGTAGCTAAAACATTGACGTCGTTAGACTGCAAAGCAGAACCAGAATGGCTCTGAACAATGCGCAGTGGGACTGGTTCAGAAAAGGATTATTACCGCTTGTCCATTTTTGGACTGACCCACGCGTCAGAATGAGTCACGGCGGAACATGCTCTCTCACATGGAGTTATACCTGTTGTCCAAAAGGTCCATTGACTTCAAGGAGACTAATAGAGTAAGACTCCACTCGGCAATAATACAAGGGATCAGAAGCCGGCCCTTATTTACCTTTGTTCTTCTGAGTCTTGGCCAGGATCAGAAGTATGAACCAATGAATAGAGCACTGGTCTTGTAGTCAGGTGACCCGAGTTCCATGCCTGGCTAAACCACTGACCAGCTCTCTGACCTTCTACAAACCCCATCACCACGCTGTACCTCGGTTTTCCCTCCTAACCCGTGTTGTGTCCATTTAGAGAGTGAACTCTTTGGCAGAGCTGTGCGAATAGCTGACTCTTTAGTCGGATGGCTGTTCTGCAAACAAATCATCAGCATTTTGGTTTAACCTAAAAGACATTTGTTTGGTTTTTTGTTTCCTGAAATTTTTGGTGAACTGAAAAAGTAAAAAGAAAAAAAATCATTTCCGTTCAAACAAAGCATTTCATTCGAGCTATTTTTAACCTTTATTTTTTAAAATAAAACTTGTGGGAAATTTCAAAAACAAAAATTGTGAATTTAAAAAGATCAAAAAGTTGATTTTTTAAAAAAAAAATCAGATTTTTATGGCAAGAGGGGTCCTCTGAAAAATTCAACTGAAATTTGGGAAATGTTTTGATTGACTCAAATGTGCATTTTTGTACCCCTCCCCCTTCAAAAAAAAGTTTTGGCTGAAAATATTTACCTACCTTTACTCTTTGGGAAAGGGACTCTTAGTTACTATAAGTATATACCAGGCCTACCTCAATCATGTCCTAATCTCCATGGAGTTTATAGATGGTATAACACAAATAAGTAATCATACTATCAAGACCCAGGGCTCATCCAACAGCACATCCTCTAATGTGATCTATGCCATCAAGTGCCAGCAATGCCCCTCTGCCATGTACATTGGCCAAACCAGACAGTATGACAAAGGATAAACTGACACAAATCAGACATCAGAAATGGTAACACACACAAACCTGCAGGGGAACATTTTAACCTATCTGGTCACACAATCATGGATTTAAAAGTAACCATCCTTCTACAAAAGAATGTCACTAACCAATTAGAGAGAGAGACTGCAGACCTGGAATTTGACACTGTTACCCTGGGCTTGAATAAAGACATTGGCTTTGTAATGTATTAACCAGTTAATTTCCCCTGTCATTAACATTGGCATTTTGACATCAAAGGCTATGAATAGGACACAACCAGCCCATGTCATTAGCCTCATAACACGGGTCCTACAATTCATAGGGACTACTTTACTGTTATATATCTCTTGGTTTCTGTTACTTCTATTGCAGCTCTTCTAATGAAGAGAAATTCACCCTCGAAAGCTCATGATTCTACATATTCTTGTTAGTCTCTAAAGCTATGTCTAGACTACATGGCTCCATTGACAGAGCCATGTAAATTAGTTTAATTGGCATACTCAAAGAAGCAGGATTTAAATAATCCCGCTTCATTAAAATAAACATGGCTGCCACGCTGTGCCAACGATCAGCTGATCCGGCACAGCGCAGCAGTCTAGACGCGGCGCGGTCGACAAAGGTCGACTGCTCCGGTAAACCCTTCCTTTGTTAACCGCATCGCGTCTAGACTACCACCCTGTGCCGGATCAGCTGATCGTCGGCACAGCGTGGCGGCCATTTTTATTTTAATGAAGCGGGGATTATTTAAATCCCCGTTTCTTTGACTATGCCGAATAAACTAATTTACATGGCTCCGTCAACGGAGCCATGTAATCTAGACACACCCTAAATTGCCACAGGGCTACTGGTGGTTTATCAAGATTAAATCCATTTTTCTGTCACCTGATGGCATGTACTTGGTGACTTTCTCTGACAGGAAAGGTTGGACCAATGGTTCTTGGCTGATTCTGAGATAGCCAAAGAGTTTGAGGCACTTGATTTTGTACATCTGGAGGGTTTTCTGAAATTCTTTCAGAGTTTACATCATTCTGCAGCTCAGGCACTAACATACAGGTATCTTCAGAGAATGGACCATTTTGTACCAACAAATCCATGGGGGACTTTTTTTCGCCACCCCAGTTAGTGCCTAGTCTGTGCTGTGAAACATGAATGGAGCTATCCTTAGTATATTTTCATTGTTGATATTCTTATAATACAGGTAGGGGACAAATCCTCAATTGGAATACTCCATAAACTACAACCGAACTAGCTCCCTTAACTGAGCTAGGCCAGCTTACATCAGCACAGGATCCGGCCCATAAATGGCTAATTCAGTTCTTAAACCTACTCCGCTCTTAGCTTTAACAACATCTTGCGGTGCCGAATGCCATGAGTTAACTGCACACATGCTGGAAAACACCCGAAATTTCATCGGAAAACTACCAGGACAAGATTTCCAGCTCAGTTTTGCAGCTGTTCTGGTCAGGATCCAAACTTTGGGGTGCTTGTCCAAAGCAAAGCAGAGTTCCAGACGTTTTGAGGACTTGCTCTGTTGCTGTTTTTTTGAATTTGTACCCAATCTGCAATGGATTGAAAGATGATGGACATTTAAAGATGGGGAGAGTGAAGAGGGAGGGTGCAGGGAAGGGGGTGAATCCAGCCAGCAATATTTTTTCTGTTTTGCATCATTTAAAAAAAACCTGGCATTAAAAGACTGAATGGTGCTCACCCTACATTTTTTAACGTACTGTAATTTCTCAGGAAAACACTTTGTGAAAAGCAAGCAATATATCGTGGTGCATAAGTATGCGACCATAGCTTCCCCCACCATGCAAAACATCTGTGACCTTGCACAAAGGTCATTCCTGCAGTAGTGTTTCTTTTTACGTTTAAAGAAATGTCAGGCCATTTTTTACACAAGACTTATGACAGGGTGCTGTTTATTGTATCACAAAGCCACTATAACTTCAGCATAAGGAAACTGCTATTATTTGGAGAGTATATATCTTTCTGACTAGCAGTAAAGATGAAAATTAAGAAGGGTCTTTGTGCCCAGAGTGTAAGTCAGAGTCTCCCTTAGTAATTCCAACATCTCTGTAGTTGAAAATGGAATCCTTACCAGTGCTCCGGTCAAGCTACATAAGGATACTTTTCAGGCTGGGATTCCTGGAGTTAATGTGCCTCTCCCACTGAAAATCAATGGGAACTGGGACCTAACCCTTAGAAATCCCTTCCATAGTGAATAGAAATGGACCAAATTCAAATGGCTCCATAGCCAGGCACCACCATTCCCGTGAACCTCCAGCGTCCCGGAGTTCAAATGCAGATCGGAACTTCCTAGCTCCCCACTGATGATTATAACAGGCAAAACCAAACCCCCAGATCCAAAACCTCCCACGTTCACATGGTGAAACATCAGCTCCTGCATTAAACTTTTACAGCAAGCCCTGATCCAGCCCCCCCTCCCCTCAACGATGGACGTGAGCCATTGACTTTAATGAGCTTTTCAGTTAGAAGGTGCGTATCCAAATGTGGATCTAGATGTGGATTGTGTAGCATGGGCAAATGACCACACAATTTAGGACATCATGCCTTTTAGATGAATCTCTCTAAGGGCTTCATGATATTACAGGGGTTCAATCTCACAGCCCTCGCGCTGTGCGGTGGGTGTCCTCACTGGTGTTTCGTAAGCCCTTGGTTTTGTTTGAATTTTGGAGTCAGACCCCAAAGCCCTCAAGCAAAACTCTCGGGTCAACTTGTCAAGGATCAGGTGCACACACAAACAAACACGTTTCAGCTGCAGAAGGAAGGCCAGCATCCCCTCATCCAACACCAAGGAGCAGGAGCGGCCCGAGGCGGGCTGCGGCAGCTGGTGCCTCAGGTGCCCCCACCTGCATGGCCGTCAATGGAGTGACATCATCATCGGGCACCGTGGGCACCCCGTTGAAGGTGGCGCCCTAGGCAACAGCAGAGTCGGCCTATAGTCATGGGCTGCCCCTGCCAAGGAGCCCAAAGGCAAAGATTAGGGCTTGTAACAAAGCCAGGTGAGAACTACACCATGTTCCAATCCTTTTGCAGGGGGTGGGGCTGAGCCCCGCACAAGGAAGGGAGTCAGCCATTCCAGATGGGCTTTTCACAAGGTCTCAGCCGTGGCCTAACTCCGTTCCCATCACAGCCATCAGGAGTTTCGCTGGGAATTTCAATAGGAACTGAGCTAGCGTCCCCTCCCATTCCCCCCCCCCCCCGAGCAGAATGAACATGTGCTCCAGTGTGGGGGGGAGGTGCAACCCCTCACCTTCACACAGGTGCACATGATAAAATCCATCTGGCGGGAGCGAGGCCAGGGAGGGGGATCAGGGCTGGGGCAGACGGTTGTGGTGCAGGAGGGGGAGGGCTCTGGAAGGGGGGGGCAGGCATAGGGTGGGGCTGGGGATGAGGAGCAGTGTTCCCTCTAAGCTGGGCAGCAGCTGGTTAGTCAGCCCTGCCCAGTGTCAGCTCCTGACTGGGCGGGGCTGATTAATCCCCTGTGAAGCTCTGCTGCCCTGCAACTTAGAGGGCATCCTGGTCTGGACTGGGGGTGCAGGCTCTGGGATGAGGCATTTGGAATGCAGAAGGGGGACTCTAGAATGGGGAAGAGGCTTAGGGTCGAGTATTGTGGTGCAAGGGGGTGCAGGTTTGGATAGGGACTCAGGGCTGGGATACGGGCTCTAGGCTGGGGATATGGACTTTGGGCTGCAGGAGGGGGCTCAGGGCTGGGGTGTGGGCTGAAAGTGAGGCAAGGGGATGGGTATGGGCTTACCTGGGTGGCTCCTTGCTGGGGTTGGTGGGGTGCGGCTTCTCCACACCAGAGCTCAGTGCTAAGGCTGGCAGGGAGGGGCGCCCGCCGCTGTCCCAAGCAGACTGAGAGCTTGGGGAGAGCTTTCTCCTGATTGCGGCCTGAGCCTCTGTACGGGGCTGAACGGGGCCAGGGCTATGTGCTGGTGAAAAGATTGCCCTTAATTTCTCACCGCCTCATTTCAGCTTTTCACTAGGACAGGGATACTCAGGCTGCAAAATGGCCACAAGTGGCTCTTTAATGGGTCTCCTGCAGCTCTTTAAAGCAAAAGATATTACAACACTGTATGATTTAATTATTAACCAAGCAGGATGCTTTTACTGTGTTATTAACCAATTAAGTTATCAACTCGCTCTAAGTTATTAACTTATTTGCTGGGAGAATCATTTACATATCTCTACACATGCACATAGACGAGGTTTACCTGGCGTAGTGGGATGGGCAGGGAGGGTGCCCCTACCCTCCGTTTGTCAGGGGCTGGGAATGGGCGACCGGGGAGGGATCACTGGATGATTCCCTGTTGTGTTCACTCCCACCGGGGCATCTGGCATAGGCCACTGTCCGAAGACAGGACACTGGGCTAGATAGATGTGGCTGTTCTGATGTTTTATGTTGCTTGGGTCCTTCCGGGCAGGGGGCTGGAGGGGTGGGGAGTTGCAGGAGTCAGAGTCGGGGGTGAGAAGGGGCTCAGGGCAGGGACTGAAGTTCAGGGGGTCCTAGAAGGGATGGGGGTGCAGCAGTGAGGGGGTAGTGGGGGCTGCTCCCCAAGGCTCTGTGACCTGGCTGCCTGCTGCTCCCCGGGGCAGTGGGGCTGTGCTGCCCATCTGTCCTGAGCCAGGCGGGGGCAGTGGGGGCTGGGCTGCCTAGTCAGTGGTTGCTCTGGGGCTTTGGGAGCAGTGAGGACCTCTCCCCAGGGTGACCCGGTGGGAGGAGAGCAAGGACCATGGTGCCTGGGTAGTGGCCGCTCCACAACTCTCCAGGGCTGTCAGTGTAGTTGTGGACATGCTTGCTTGCTGCCCCCCTGTGGTCATTCTGGAGTATAACTGTCCCTGCTATCCCTCTCTTTCTGTTTGATGGGAAATGATCACATTCCAGGCATGTCCCATTGTCCTGGTACAACCAGTCCCTGACTTGGCTTTAAGTTCTGATAAGAGGAAGCTGCATGCCAAATTTGGTGGCCCTCGCTCTTCCCGTTTAGGAGGATCTCTTGAACACACAGTCAGGCAAATTCTCACAAATAAAGAGTAGATTTTATATATAAACACTAAATATTTCCTCCCATCTCATTGGCTAGATCAATTGATAATTCCTTGTTCTGTTCTTTCCCCTGTGGGGCACCTGGTATTGGCCTCTATCGGGCGACAGGATCCTGGGCTAGATGGAACTTGGGTCTAACCCAGTATGGCCGCGCTTAAGGCTTACTAGTACAATCGCAAAGGAACCAATGTATTCACCTGACTGGCTTTTTTGGGTGATGCTGACTGTCAATTTGGCTCCTGATCCACTGAGGTCTGAGTAGCACTGCTTACACTGGGGATGGGCAAGATACAGTCCACAGGCCAGATCCGGCTCACTAAGCTGTTTGATCCAACCTGCAGCCTGACCTGCCGCTTCCCCACCCCCAGACCAATCAAGACCTGGAGGCGGGGGAGTGCGCAGAGTTGTTTGCTGTTTAACGCAGCTGGTGGCTCCCTCCCTTCGCCAGAGGTGGGTGGTGCCTAGAGGGAGCCACCAGCCATCTTTAGCTTCCAATGACTTCGCACAATTCCCCGCTCCCATGTCCTGACTGGCCTGGGGATGGGGGAGCGTGCAAAGTCTCCTCCCCCTCCAGGGCTGTGCAGCACCTAGCAGGAACCGCCAGCTGTTTATAACAGCTGGCGGTTCCCTCTAGGTGCCATGTGCCCCTGTCAGGAGGGAGTCGGGGGGGGGGCTAGGGACTTTGTGGGCTGCTCCGATTGGCCTAGGGGCAGAGGAACGCACAACGTCTTGTCCCCCCTCCAGGTGCATACAGCGCCTTTCAACCTGAGGCCCCACCCCTCCTGGGGGTGGAGCCAGCCCACGACTGCCTATCAAAATGTGTGAAGTGGCCCCCCTGCAAAAATTATTCCCCACCCCTGGTTTAGGAGCTATCTTGGACTGAATACTGGCTAACTGAAACATCCGAAGCACTAAAACCTAGAGGGGCTACAATAGGGGAAGGAAATCTCAGTGGTTTGAACATTAGCCTGCTAAACCCAGGGTTGTGAGTTCAAGCCTTCAGGAGGCCATTTAGGGATCAGGGGTAAATCTATCAGGGATTGTATCCGGTCCTGCCATGAGAGCAGCGGACTGGACTCAATGACTTTTCAAGGTCCCTTCCAGCTCTATGAGCTAGGTAGGATATGTTGTTGCTTGCTCGGCACAGCAACGAGCCATCCCTCCAGGGCTGTGTTAGCAGAGCACAGAGCATTAATAAGCAACATCACTTCGCCATCCCTAGCACCCAAAGATCTAAGAGCCCTTTGCCAACATGAATGAATTAGAATCTAATTCCTACCTGCATTCAGGAATCACCCCAAACTGGGTGTGATACACAGTGTGCTTGTAGGACTGTGTTGAGGAGCGACGCTTACAACATCTGGCTCTGCCACAGCCGGAGCTCATCGCAGGTCCGACTGTGAGTCCCATTTTGCAGATGGGGAAACCTGGCCACATAGAAGTTAACACAACTTTCCTAAAACTCTGGCACTCCAATTGCCGGCCCTAAGCTTCAGCCATTAGACCACACTTCCCCTACCACAACCCTGGGAGGTACCAAACATGACAGCTGTGCTGTTGTCTTCTCCAGTCCCCTCCTAAGCTTAGCCACACTCTCCTGAGGTAGATCCACCATTAACAGGGTAATCACAGACACAGCAGATGTATTGAGATGCAGACATCTAGCAATGCTTTATATACAAGTCATGGCAATAAATAATAATAATAACCCCCTGCCAATCACTGCTGGAAAAGCATCCACTGGGAAATTAATAAATTGCCCTCCATGGACTACCAAACATATGCCGCCTGCAACCAAAGGTTCTGTTTTCATTTAAAAACACTGAAAGTTCAATTATAGTTCTTTAAAAATCTACGCAAAAAACATATAGGTGACTATTCAAACCAAAATGACTTCATAAGCCCCCAGCAAAGGGCCTCCCCCCACACACCAGAAAGGCTAATACGCGATATTTCAGTGAGCCACAAAGGCACTAAATAGTCAGTGCCCGTTGAAGTAACTCGGCAGGAGAAAACGGTGGTTCAGAAGACATGGGGGCACGTCTCTGAGTGCTTGGTTTGCTCTTAGTTGAATTTCACTTGCCCAAGCATCAGAGCAAGTGGGAGCTTCAGTGCAGACCAGTCTGTTGGGTCCCTGTTGGCTGAGCGCATTTCTGAAAGATTCTGCTCTGTTGAATCAGGGAGTTTAAAAGTCTCCCCTCATTACACAGGCCTGGCCCACGTGTGTCTACACTGGCCACTTATTCTGGAAAATCAGCCGCTTTTCCAGAATAACTTGCCAGCTGTCTACACTGGCCGCTTGCTTTTCTGGAAAAGCACTGATGATCTACTGTAAAATCATCAGTGCTTTTCTGGAAAAACTATGCTGCTCCCGTTCGGGCAAAAGTCCTTTTCTGGGAAACTGTTCCGGAAAAAGGCCAGTGTAGACAGCACAGATTTCTTTTCTGCAAAAAAGCCCCGATCGCGAAAATGACGATCGGGGCTTTTTTGCAGAACAGCGCGTCTACATTGGCACGGACGCTTTTCCGGAAAACATGCTTTTGCGGAAAAGCATCCTGCCAATGTAGACGCGCTTTTTCCGGAAATACTTATAACGGAAAACTGTTCCATTTTAAGCATTTCCAGAAAAGGGTGCCAGTGTAGATGTATAGGAGTCTAGATTGAATGTAGCTGCAGGAGGTTGATTTTCTAAACAATGTGTCCATGCTACCAAGCCTTAAGGACTGCTGAAGTCAACTTCGGGTACCCCTGCTTTTATGGGTATGTCTACACCAGTGGTTACAGTATAGATGTACCCTATACCTCACAAGCCCAGCCCCCACCAAGTGTGGAAGTAATAAACCTCATCCGCAATTATCGAGGAACACAGCAGCAGTTTAATAGCCTGCAACTGCACTACAAAACCAGGAGGTCCTGTCCCACCTTCCCTCCTATCGCTTGACCCACACTCTGGGTGCATCTTGTTTCAGATTAGGCCACGCTCCCAAAACTGGTTCAAACACCAAAGTATTTGCAGGATCAGACCCTTCCAGTCATGCGGGAACTTATAGTGGGGGCGCTGGGAGCCATTGAACCAAACTGGAAACCCAGTGTATGATGGAAACTACTTCAAATAAGGGGGTGCAGCAGCAACCCCCCCGGCACCCTTAATTCCAGAGCTATGGGCCCTTACAATAGGATGCTTTTGGGATCAGAGCCCGCATACACTTACTTTGCGGCTGCATCTAGATTGGCATGATTTTCCGGAAATGCTTAATGGAAAAGTTTTCCGTTAAAAACATTTTCGGAACAGAGCGTCTAGATTGGCACGGATGCTTTTCTGCAAAAACACTTTTTGCGGAAAAGCGTCTGTGCCAATCTAGACGCACTTTTCCGCAAAAAAGCCCCGATTGCCATTTTCACAATCAGGGCTTTTTTGCGGAAAACAAATCTGAGCTGTCTACGCTGGCCCTTTTGCGCAAAAGCTTTGCGCAAAAAGGACTTTTGCCTGAACAGGAGCAGAATAGTATGTCTGCAAGAAGCATGGATTTCTTACAGTAGGAAGTCAGTGCTCTTGTGGAAATTCAAGCGGCCAGTGTAGACAGCTGGCAAGTTTTTCTGGAAAAGTGGCTGATTTTCCGAAAAAACTGGCCAGTCTCGACACAGCCTGCCTGTATGGCACCTGGCAGAAAGGATCTCCAAGCCTGCCTAGAGCCTTTGAGCACTAGTCTAATCAGAAAATAGAATGATACGACATGCATTTCAAACAGCTGGGTGTGTGTGTGTTGGGGGGGATGCCATATTTAGATATTGCAATTACTTGAGCTGGAATTTAGCCAGGACACTAACGTTACTCTTACAAAAAGTGCCCAGAGCACAGCTGGTTAAGATTTCCATTTTACTTTTAATTTCAAAGTTGCCCCCCAGCCCTGGTAGCAGAATGACGAGGGCTGGCAGGAAAAAAAAAAAAAAAAAAAAAAAGATTGTCTGTGACAAGTTGAAAAGCAAATGGGGTGGGAAAAGGAGGGATTTTTTGTTCCTTGCACATTTTTTCTGTGGTATTTTCTGCATTTTTCAGTAATTCCCCCCCCCCCCCCCCGGTTTTAGTGTCATTTTTGGCAGGGGAGGGCTAGGACAGGCAGGCTTGGTTTCCATGGGTCATGGAGCGTGCGGGAGTCACTGGGCCCTGCACCCCCATCTGCGGCCGGATGCGACACGCTGCCAGCAAGTCAAACTGGTTTATTTGTTGGCATGGACACAGAGAAGCACAGACTTGCTGTGATAGGAACCAGGAGTCATCAGTACAATTCATCTTGGGCGTAAGGGGGCCCAGAGCCAGGGCTCAGCCTCCCAAACCACCTAGGCTCCCTTCTCCCTAAGCCGTCCGAAAAACTAACACACACGCCCAGCAAGTGGGCACTGGGAGGCTCCTGCAGTGGATACGGTACCTGCCTCCGGAGCCAGTGGTGGAGGGTTGGAACCCCGCCCGCCCTGGGGACAGCTTCCCGAGGGACAGATATAGCACCCGTGGAACAAAGGAAGGATGAGGGGGCCCCTGAAGGTAGGTTCTTGTACTTTTGACGGAGGAATGCAGAACTCTGGGGCCAGCCTGAACTTGGGCAGCCCTGACCCCTCCTTTGTTGAGTTTTCTGGGCCCAAGGTGTTATCTGCTGTCACCTGGTCCTCAGGATGTGGGACTAGACCCCAGGGCACCGGCCTGCTGGGTGCCCACCACCAGCTTGCCAGGGCTGGAGCGGGTGTCATACTGAAAGTGGGCAGCAGGATAAGGTGGCAGCTGTTGGTAGAGGGATGGAGGCAGGTCCTCCAGAGGCCTCACTGATAAAGCTTCAGTCTCCAGGAGTGGTGGGCTCAAACCCTGCCAGCCCCAGGAGGGGCTGGGCACCCACTACCAGCCTGCCAGGGAGCCATGCCCAGCCTTCCCCATCTCAATAGCATTGCAGTGCCCAGGGAAACTGAGGCACACACAGAGTTACTAAAGAACAGAACAGTCGAATCACATACAACACAACAAAACCAAGAGTCAATACAATCCCTACTACTGTCACACCATCTTCTCTCTTTTGTCCTGTCCCCCACGCCTTTTGGAAAAGGGAGCAACGCCAAGAAGTTTTATTTCAATGACATACAAAGCAAAACACCACAATCAACACCACAGTTCAATCATTTGTAAAGCGCCACCCCCCCCATCCAAAAAACCCTTTTCATCTAGTGACTCAGCCCCATTCCCTGCAATGGTTCAGGTCACCTTTGTCATCTCCAACCCTCCCACGGATCCAGCCTGACTTACTGAGATGCTCAAGCGAATGGAGGGCACGTCTGCTGGAAGCGGAAGGAACTTGTTTCGCATAGTAAGACAGGCTGAGGGGGGACTCTCGCACCTCTCCACTGGGGCTGATGGCCTGTACTCCCCAGGAGCTTAGACTAGAGGAGCTGGTGGTCCTCTGTAGCCTTCCACTCCGTGATGCTAATTACAATGGGGATTAAACACCATGAAGGCAGAGGCGTGATCCCCATTTATTCTTGTACCAATGTTTTCCTGGAGCAAAACAAGTGTGGCAAGGTCCTTGCTCAGACCCCTCCCCCAGGAACCCTTCTAGTCCACCAATGAGCCAGAGGTCCTTTCCGGGGCAGTCACCCCCCGCCTTTTATTGTCAGTTTCCCACCTTCTAGTTCCAGAGCTTTGGTTTACAGCAAACTCAGCCAGCCTTTCCCTCTGCCTCTGCTTGGGGCATACCCAGGCTCCTCCCACTTTTAATTCCCCTCTGGTTGCCTCATACAGCCCTCTGGCTACTTAGGCCCACTTCTGCTTCCACTAGCCTTTCAGGCCTGGGCTTGCTCAGCTGGCAGTGATCGGCCTTTTCAGCCAGGCTGCAGTGGCAAGGCTCTGGCTCAGCCAGCTGTCTGCCACACAAGCCCCGGATACATTTTGGTTGGGCATTTGACATTTTCTAACCATTTTAGGTGTGAGGTTCTAACAGTCTCCCAATGGGAGGAGTAGGAGCAAGCAAACTAACTGGTTTTAAGCTTGAGCGGGATAGGTTTATGGAACAGATAGGAGGAGAGGATGGTCTGTGTTAGTCAGGACTGGACTTGTGACCCTCCAGTCCCGTGTTACCTTGCGAGATCGGACAGGATCACAGCTTGAGGTGGCACGGCTGCAGGATTCCTTCAAAAAGTCGGTGCTCTGTGCAATGCAGTTGAACTTGGCAGTCCTTAAATCAGGGGTAGGGAACCTAAGGCCCTGGGGGGCCAGATGTGGCCCCCGGCTTGTCTGGATCCCTGCCCCTGAGACTCAGGGCTCCCCCCAGTATTAGGGAGCCCACGCTGGTGCCCTAGCCCCCCTCTGCTCCAGCATGGACTGGAGCACACAATCTACGAGCCTGAGCCACCATAGGCTCTGGTGTGCAACAGAGTATGTGTGTGAGGGGGTGTCTTTCTGCTTGTTGGGGGCCACATCAGGGAGGATTTGTGGGGTTATTCCCCCCCAACTGATCTTTCTGTGGGTCAGTGGCCACCGACCCAAAAAAGGTTTCCCACCCCTGCTTAAATGTTACCTACCTTAAGCCTCCTTCACGGGCAGCGAATGGGGATGCGTACGCTCTCCAGAGCGCTGACATGGTGTCAGAGCAGCCACGTGGATGGAGGCGAGGGGAGGGGAGTATTTACTAGGCATTGGTTGGAGTGCCATCGAGTTGGGGTCCCGGCTAAAAAAAGAAAAGCGATGTAACGCAGCTTACTTTAAAAGAAGTGCTGACAGTCATCAACTCTCCCGTAACAACAGCATAATGCTCGCTAGCCAATGCTCTTCCCGCTGTGGGCTTTTCTGTGGCTCTCATCAGGAAGAGAGAGATGGTCTCTACTGGAATCCTGCTCTTCTAGGATAAGTAAGGCCTCTGTCTTGCAAATGGAGCCATGTGAACGAGCCCTTACATCCGCGTAGATCCCTGTTAACTTCAGTGGGGCAATAAGCAAAGCAAAGATTCCACTCCCTGCAGAATCAGGCTCTTAGAATTTCCAAAGATCTGGATTCTCGTGAAGCACACGCAGTACAAAGCAGAGATGGAGTCCAAGTTCAAATACATCATGCTAACAGCGTGGAATAAACAGAGGAAATTCTAGGACCTACCAAGCCTGTATTTCTATCACAGGTGGGTACGGGTTTGTAACCTGTAGCAGCCTAGGAGCTAGGAAACCAAGTTTCCATTCTCAGAATGCTTGGACAGATCGTTATTAAAAAATAATCCTATCCCTTAATTGCATGGGTTCTAAGTGGCTTTGTTGAACTCCAGGTTGGAGTAGTTCCTGAAGAGAAAGACTCAGAGTTAACTTTAGACACTGCACAATAACACAGGACCTGAAAACGAAATTAAAAAAAAACCCTTCATCCAATTTTTTTTCCAAATTAAATCGGGAGCATTCATAATTAGTTCCTACACTGGAGATATCTAGTGGGAAATGAAAGAACTGAAAGAGCCATAAGCTGCCTTCGCCCTTTCATTAATATTTGCTCCCAAATGCAGGTCAAATAAATCTAACGCACAGTTTGAAATGAGTAGCTTTAAAACTGATGTATTACTTCCTGTTCGGATTTATGCCACCCATTTTGGATAATTACTCCCACTGCTTTTCCCTTATCGTATTCAAAGCTTCTTCATGGAGAATGGAGCCAAGCCAAGTTCCCCGGGTTCTCTTTTGCTTTTAATAACATACCCTCACACCTTCTGCCACCTCCCACTGAAATATTATTCCTACCTTGGCAATTTCAGTCAATTGGATGTGCACAGGCAGATATCTTGGCCCCATTATGTGTAAAAACAACAAGTGATCTTGTGGCACCTTAGTCCTGACGTACACTAAGGCTGTGTCTAGACTGGCCAGTTTTTCCGGAAAATCAGCCGCTTTTCCAAAAAAAATACTTGCCAGCTGTCTACACTGGCTGCTTGAATTTCCGCAAAAGCACTGACTTCCTACTGTAAGAAATCAGTGCTTCTTGCGGAAATACTATGCTGCTCCCATTCGGGCAAAAGTCCTTTTGTGCAAAACTTTTGCAGAAAAGGGCCAGTGTAGACAGCTCCAAAAAAGCCCTGATGGCAAAAATGGTGATCGGGGCTTTTTTGCGGAAAAGCGCATCTAGATTGGCACAGACGCTTTTCTGCAAAAAGTGCCAATCTAGACACTCTTTTCCGAAAATGCTTTTAACGGAAAACTTTTCCATTAAAAGCATTTGTGGAAAATCATGCCAGTCTAGACGTAGCCTTATAAGGCTTTATTTCTAAATATACCTCCCGCCCCGTAAGTGAAATAAGTAGAGTTTCCCCCCTACCAAGCCCGTTATTTCGAAATAACGAGCCACTTATTTTGAAATCTGTACTCCCACTTTCCTCAGGGGATAACGCTAATTTCAAAAGTGATTTCGAAATAGTGGTAAGGTTGAAGCTCCAGTGCCATTTCAAATTACTCCACAGTGCTTCCTGGGGCTCTCAGTCGAGGTAGTGTGTCCCCACTAACGGAGCCCATCTTGGACTAATTGAGACTTCCCCATAGCGAGGACACGCTAGTTTGATTTTGTAAAAATTGGAATTATGAAGTCAAATTTAGTAATTTTGAAATAGTTTCCTAGTGTGGACATGGCTTATAAGACTACCCAAAATAGATAGAATCATAAGCTTTCATGGGCAAAACTAACTTCCTCAGATGAATTGGAGTGGAAATAACAAACTAAGGCTACATCTACATAGTGGAGCTATTTCGGGATACCTCCAGTATCCAAAATACATATTCCGCGGCTTAAGAGCAAGCCCATTATATCAAAATATAACAGGCTTGCTATTCTGACATTGCACAAGGGTGAAGGGATGTTTCGGAATAACGCCTTATTTCAAAAAAACACTGAAGCAAATTGTGTAGTTTATTAAGTAGTGTAGCTTATTTCGAGGTAAGGGTACTGTGTAGATGCACCCTTAGGGTACGTTTAGACTACAAGCCTCTTTCAAAAGAGGCTTTTTCGAAAGCCTCTTTCAAAGAAGAGTGTCTAGACTGCAACCTCTTCTTTCGAAAAAGTGAGCTGCTTTTTCGAAAGAGAGCACCCAGGCAGTCTGGATGCTCGGTTTCGAAAAAGCCCTGTTTGCATTCAAGAACGCCTTTTTTTGAAAGAACACTTTCGAAAAAAAGTGTTATTCCTCATGAAATGAGGATTACCGCTATCAAAAGGAAAGCCACATTCTTTCGATTTAATTTCGAAAGAACGTGGCTGTAGTCTAGACGCAGGTGAACTTTTTTCGAAAAAAGGCTACTTTTTTTGAAAAAACCCTGCAGTCTAGACACAGCCTAAGAGAGCTATAGAACAGCAGAAGAAATACCTGTCATTTGTAGAACTCGTGTTAATGAGGCTAATTAAGTGGGTTAGCTAGGTCCTCAGTGGTTCTGATGTGCAAATACAGGTATTAAAGGTGGGAGAAATTGTGTTACTTATGTGTTAGCCTGTGTATTACAGTAGAGGCTCAAGGCCCCATTGTCCCAGGCATTGTACAAACACCTGAGCCAATCCCTTGCCTTGTAGCTGAGGTCTTGCTCCACAAAGACTTCTGCATGTGCTTGCCGTTATGTCTGTAAGCCAAAAGGACTGGCTTTATCTTCACTTAACAGAAGGAGAGCATGGTCACAGCCCTATGTAAGACACCTCCACAAGCCTGGATCACCTGGGGTGCTTTGCAGTGCTGTAACATGGTGTGTGTGTGTGTGTGTGTGTGTTGGGGGGCAGAGGAAGGAGCAGGGGGGAGAAGAGGGGTGTTTTTCGGACCCGAGCCAGAAAGTTACAGTGCTGTAAGGGTAAACCTGCCCTGAGACACTAATCCTGCAAAGTCTTATGCATATGCATTACTATATAACACCTTATATACTATATATATGCCAGTTGTATATTTGTGCTGACAGCATCCCCACAGGGGAGCGATGTTCTCTGCACTTCACAGATAGGGATCAGAGGCACAGAGAGGGTAGGTCCAGATGCTCAAAGGGATTTAGGTGTCTAAACATCTTTGAGGACCTAGGCCAAAGTAACCTGCCCAAGGTCATATAGGAAATTGAACCTGAATCTATCCAAGCTGTAGGCTAGTGCCCTTTCCACAGGGCAAACTTTGTTCCTTCTTTCTTCCCCGTTGATGGGAAACGAGGCGGCACACAGCAAAACACTGGAACCAAATACCCCCCAGTTTCAGAACCAGACTCAGGACTCAGCTATTGCTCTACATTTGGGACCATTTCCAAACACTCCCAAAGGCTGGATCTGCGGTTTGCCTCTGGTCCCCTATCCACATCGTGGACTAAACTGAACTCCCAGGTCCAAATTCTGGAGAAGCCTGAATCCAGACTGTGAGGGATTCAAGCCTTTTCCCCTGGGATTCCTGGGGAGACCAAGATCTCAGGGAGTTAATTGTTGGTGTAACAAACAGGCAAGCCATTAAGGAGAGATTAGAAAGGGGGCAAATATTCATTCTCTAAAGAATAGGCAGACAAGGTGATGTAGCTAGTACTAAATCACCATTTCCCAGAAGGGCAAATAAGTGTTCCCAGCAGAGCATAAATTAAACTGCTTTAAAAGAGAGATTTGCTTGCACAGAAGGGACTTACTCTTGTTACCGTCGGGCAGGGAGGAGCAAGCAACTGGTTTCTAAGGCTGAGTTGCCTTGCCCTAACCAGCCCATGCACTCATTTTTGCAAGGGACTGTTAAGGTTATGTCTCAACTTGCCCCACCGGAGCTCAATCTTCTGGTGTTTGATTTAGTGGGTCTAGTAAAGCCCCACTAAATTGAATACTGAGGGCACTTTCAGTCAGCACCAGTACTCCTAGATTCACGAGAAATAAGGGAAGCTGACGGGTGTATTTACTCCGGTCAACCACCTGCTGTGAAGATAGTGCCAAGCTTGGCTTATGGTACATCAACTCCAGCTATATTATTTACATAGCTGGAGTTGAATACCTTAAGCCAACCTTCTGGATCTAGTATAGATCTGGCCTGAGGCCAACTCAGCTGGTTGGGGCCTTAGGAGGCTTCTATCAACTCTGGAGGACATGTAGTCGAAAGAGATCCCGTTAAGGTGGCCGGAATCCCTTTAAGAGAGTCAAAGGTGACAGTAGTGAGCACTAGAGCAAATAGCTGTACATAAGAGCACTCCCAGGAACTGAAGCATTGAGTGCATGGTATTTCACAAGGTCAGAGAAGGCTAGGTGTGAATATGCTATCAAACCCTGTGCCACCTGGTCTATGGAATTCCATCCTACTAAGCACAGGCTGAAATGCTAGTGGTACATCTGCCACCAGTCGCTGGATTGTCACAGCTTGGAGTAGAGATTATGTTATCCCTCCTACAGAGTTAAGTCATCCCCTGCTTTACCATACTGCCAGGAAACCTCCATCTCTATGTCCCTTACCTCCATATACACAGAGAGCTGTTCTAAGCACTATCCTTATTTCTTTCACGTTCCTTGCTGTGAAATTCATTGCCCCAATAGGGCACAAAACAGGAGCCTGAAGAAATAAACAAACCGGCCTTTCTGCCTTAGATCTAGGGACAGAGCTTAGATTTGCTTGAATCAACCCTGGGGACAGAACGAGTAATCGGGTAATTTAAAAGTTGAAACTTAGCACACCTGAGTCTGGGCTGCAGCCTCAGGAGACTCAGATGTTTGTTGTTCAGACACAATGTTTTCATTTTCCTTTTGCGCTGTACTCCTCCTCCTAGAGAAGCAGGGATGGATGGTACAAGTTGGATCCAGGCCTGAATGCCTTAAAGCAGTTTGGGGAAGAGGAGAGCGAAAGTAAATAGTAGAGGCCCATTCTAAATGGGTTACCCACAAAGGTAATACTTACAGCTGGATTTCCCTCAACTGGTGGTTAGGGTATTAATGGAGTTTCTTTTGGATCCATCAGTCAGCTGTTAACACAAATATTTGTAAACCGGTATTGCTGTTTGATTCATACCATCTGCTCTGTGGGATGGATTTTGCTAGGTAACCGTTATACCTATTTTTTCTCCCCGGGTAGGAGCATCCTTAAGCTGCTGTCTACAGAGATCTAGAGCCATTTTGAGATGTGGTGTTCATACTGCCTATCACAGAGAAAACAGTCTGTAGTCTTAAAGAAACTTTACTTTTGTTCTTTTTTGTTTGCTTGTTTCCTTTAATCTGAAATAAGCCCGTTCAGACTGAAAGTAACTATAGATTTTTGCAGATGGAGAAAGACAAAAATCTCCTTCGAAACAATTAAAGGCTGTTTATAGTTGAAGCACTAGATACAAACCATATTTACTCCTCTGGAGAGATTGACTAAATTTCTGGCAATTCAAAGTAACAAATAAACAGTGAAGAGGTTTCAAAAGAAAGAGGAATGAAAACAGTTTAAATTGTGACTCAGCCAAAGTTGTTCCACCTGCTCCTGAGAGGAAATGAGCTGGATTCTTCTGCTGGAAAGGGCCATTGTACATTAGGGCTAATGTCATGGATTTCCTGTCCCCAGCTGCTGGTAGCATGGCCTGGTACCTATTTTCCAAGTTGACCCAGAAAGGGAACCAATTCGAAAACAGAGTGTGGATGCCGGGAGAGGGAAGAGATTAATATTTTGTTCAGCATTACAAGTGCCAATAACAATTTACCAAACTTAAATTTTATCCATGGCAGGCAAGGTTTTGTGGGCGGGTAGGGAAAGGGGGAAAAGGCTTAGACCTAATTGTTTTTCAAACTGGCTAGTTGCCATAGGCTAGTGTGACTTGCAGCTGCCTCCACAGGCAGTTTCCCTGACTGAAAACAGGAAATTGCATCCTTGCTGTTTATAAACTGTGAAAATGAAATCACATTAATACTTCACACTTCTGCACCTTCCCGCTGAGGTTTTCTGGATGTCTCACCAACCAAGACAGATTAGGCCACCCAAGGTTCACTTCTCCAACTGCCTCTCCTAAACCATCTGTAAAATGGACACGTTACTGCACTGCTGCCCTCTGCAGTATGAAAACAAAAATTCAATGGTATGTCCAAGGCCGCCTCTGGCTGACACCTAAAGGAATTCCATTGAGCATGAGTAGGATGAACTTGTGTGCTTGTAGTAAAAAGGACCATTCTTCTACCTCCAGTTGTGTCAATCTTTTCAGTGGCTAAAATGTACAGGAATGGGATCCTTGAGGGGCAAGGACTCTCTTTCCTTGTGCTTGTACCAAGCCTTGAGGACTTGAGCTAGTACTTATACTCAAGGCCTAAATTAGGATTGGGGCTCATGTGAAAGTTAATAAGTACAGATCACTTCAGTCACAAACCCAATCACTATTAATTACCACAAGCTGCTGTAGCTCCATGCTAGAACAAACATGTACACTGAAGCAGGCAATAAAGCAGGGTGTATTGGTACAGTCCATGCATCTTTGAAAAGGGCCACTCAGTTTCCAGAGTAGATCTCGTATTCTATAACTTCTTCCTCCTTGTGCTATGTTACCACTGCACCATTGACTTTCCAGGTGAGCTGCTATACAGATTACTGCCTGCGTGAAACCTTCAGGTAAAAGAGCACCAAACTGGGAGTCCAGTATTGTTCATTTGCTTTATTGGGAAAAGCTACAGTCCCCATCAGTTGTTGGGAAAGCTGGCCTCTGAAGAGAGGGACCTTCCAAGAGGAATGGAAAATACAGTGGCTTATTAAAGCAAGGACACTTCTCTGGCTGACTGAACCATGCTAACGGCACACAGCAAGGAGCCCCACCCACCGAACAACACAGTGCATGAAATCCAAAGGGTTCAAAGTGCTTTACCTCATAAAAGCTTATGAGCAGTAACCTTACCACTCTTTGTAGCCAAACACATAACCTGCCTGTTTCTCCCACCTGTAAAATGGGATAATTTCCCCCCCCTCTCACAGGAGGGTTGCAAAGATTGATAGATATCTTTATAAAATATCTTTCCATTGCTTTAAAGTTCCATCTAAGAGCCAAGAATGAACGAACTGCTAATTTTACACACACGTTAGCATAAGTGCCCACAAATGTGCAAAGGTGCTTCACAGATCAAATACAGACAGTCCCTTTCTGGAGAGCTTACACTGTAAATTCAGCCACGTCAGAGTAAAAGCCAGGAAGGGTAAAGGACCACATCAGGATATGAAAAGGACAAGTGATAGCCATATAATCTGGAGGATAATCAATGGAAAGCCAAGAAAAGAACTCAGGGAGCCTGGCTCCCAGTCCCCTGTTCGGACCACTACATCTCACTTCTTTCCAAGAAAGTGTTAGAACCCACCCTCCTGGCTTCCTGTCCTGTGTTCCAGTCATACTAATCCCTAAGAGAAAGCCCAGGAACAAGTCCACAAAGCATGTAGGACTTTTTTCTTGCTCTTTTCCATCACCCGACGGTGTCCAATTTCCATTCCTTTGCATAAAAGCCATCCAGTCCCAGAACACTTTCACGCTGGGCTCTTCAAACACCGCTTAAAAGAACACGAATCCATGTTGCCTGTGAGCCTGTTGGACACACTTTCCCACTTGTTAGATGTAATTAGAATCCAGAAAGAAGCTATTACCTCCCTTCACTTAAATATCCATTCTTCCTTAACAAAGCATCCCAGGCATTAAATTTCAGACCCTGTGTTTTCAGGGATACACGGGTTATTTCCAAACCTCGCTATTACGAGTGAATGCGGTGACATTAGTATGAGTAAATGCAGGAAAAAGGATGAAATAAAACATATCCTATTGAAGGAAATGAGAGCTCCTTAAGAAAGAAAAACACACATAGGAAAGACGTGGGCATATCAGGATACAAATGGGACACTGGGGAGTGCCGGATTCCACAAGCATGATGTTATTGAAGTGTTTGATACCAGAGTAAGCACCTGCAGATATGAATTACATCCTTGTTCAGACCACTAACATTGGAGTACTGACATCTCAGGAAGTGCTTATGTTATATTTCAAGTCCCACTGCCAACTGCATAAATATCAAATAAATCAATCAGATATAAAAGACATTATCTTAAGGACTTTACAAAGCTGAACAAGCCACCTATCTCCCCTAAAAGCAGTGCCACCCTTAAATCATTTGGGCTCTTTTTGTCAATTACACCTCACCAGCCATACCATTAATGCACTTGAATGTTGGAAATTAACTTCTTCACTTCCATCTTTGCGCACAGAGACAATGTTGCAATTAAAAAAAAAAAGCCCCTATTCACCCTCCCTACCCCCACCCCGGATCTCAAAAGTTAAACCCCATATACATTTATTTACACAGCTCCTTTCAGCTACAGCTCTCAAAGTGTTGTGCAAGCAGTTAATTAAGCCTTGCAACACCCATATAAGAGAGATTATTAACCGGTTTTACAGAGAGGAATGCTTAGACACAGAGAAATAAATTTGCTTAGCCAAGGTCACAAATCAGGGTGGAATTAAACCAGCCAACAGCCAACCCAGAACTCTCCCATCCACTATTGTATTCTAATTATACTATATTGTATTAGATTATATCAGAGGACCAGCCTTAGCTTATTTAGAAAATATATTTTCCAATATATGGAAGATGGAAAAGATCAAGCTGTCATAAAACTGTATTGTTAAATTTTTCAATCTTATTTTGGGATATTGCAATTATATTCTGTAGGTATTTTCTGACTTTAAAACCAAACTTTGCACTTTTGAATACTTGAACCGTTCTACTCAGATCTACAGCTGTGCTTTCCTTAACCCCTTTCAACATGACAGATTTTAAAAAAGTTATTAAAACTAAAAAAGATGAAATATTTCTGAAGTAGAAAGCAGCTACAGGGTCTGCATATAGCAGATTTGCTATTGTAGCATTTGTTAAAGGTAGTTAGTTAAAGAAAAAGTGCTCTCTCTTCTTTACTGGAACAGATACTAAGACTTTTTTGGGGGGGGGGGGAGGGTCAGTTTCTCCATTACAAAATAAACTTATGAAATTGTTGGTGCACAGGGAGAACTAGAGACCCTGCATCACTATGTACTGTGGATGAAATGCAACATGTGTGTGTGTATGAATATATGAAGTAATATAATATAATAATCATTGATAGTCTTTGAGTTTTAGTAATCAAAGGAGATAGTAATCAAATTAAGGTTTATATTTTTAAAAATGCACTTCAATTTAAGAGTCTTAAGCTATTAGATTCATTTGTTATTTTCTTGCTCACCACCAGAACTTTAATTAGTGCTCTAAATACAACAACCATCCATCTTAATCAAGTGGGGAATATTTGGTGTAATCTGTTTATAGTTGTGAGCAACACCAATTTTAAAAGCTTGCTCAGTAGTAAGGAGGCACTTTTTTTCTTTTGCATCTTTTTACCATTTGTGAACTACAATCTATTAAATAACCGGTTTCTGTAAAATATTTACGAATGCTGTGATTTATTCAATAGAAGTATTTTGAGATCCACATAACTGCTAAAGACAGAGAAAATGCTTGCCAAAGAGGAGACTTTTTCCAATTAAAATTTAGCATTTAAAAATACTATGTTTGAAATTCTAGTTCCATTGATGTCAACAGCAAAAGTTACTTAGACTTCAACGTGGCCAGGAAGTCATCTAATACGTACCAACTCTGAAGGACAGTGTGTCTCAGACTGCAGGCAATGTCCAAGTCTCTGTATTAAAGGAACACTGTTATCCTGCACAAGGAATTCCAATGGATATGTCCAGTGGACACTCCATCTGTAACCTCTATACAGAATAGATGATATACATGGACTCAACTTGATTCTCAAGGTCGTCATAAAAACCAATTTTTCCTGCCATTGACATTTCCACATCAAAAACTGGAACACATCCAGCCTATTTAAGTAGCCTCATTAACATGGGTTCTACTATTGACAGGTGGTACTTCTGCTGTTCTCTCTCGGTTTCTATGTCTTTTGGTTTCTATTGTTTCCACTCCAATTCATCTGATGAAGTGGACGTTGCCCACAAAAGCTCATGATTCTATATATTTTGTTTAATCTGTAAGGTGCCACAGGACCACTGTTATAAAAACCACTAGTGTAACTTGTCCACTCCATCTGAAACTGAATGAGCCATGTAGATTAAATTCCTCTTATACCCCAAAGATATCCTGGAAGTCTCAAGTATGAGGAATATTGGAAAACAATGGCCAGGAAGAAGTTTGCACTGCTACAGTATACTGCCTCTCCTTGTTTTGTGGATAAAAAAGACTCCAGAGTTTCCAATGAGATCCATGTGATACCTTCCACAGCCTCTCCCTTCACATGCCTGTTCAAGCACAGATTCACGTTACGGGTGTTAGGCCCAGAACCTCAAAGATGTCCAACAGGAGTCAGGAATCCAGATACCATTAAGGCTCTGGCCAAAGTGCTGCTCCTACAATAACACCTCGACCTTACTGTTGAAAATTAAATACTTACATGAGGCCTCATACAAAATAGGAGCCTTTCCTTTGTCTATAATGGGTTATAGCCTCTACCTACGGAGTTATGTGGTCTGTTACATAGGCTCCTTTTTTTGGACAATTCCATAAGCAGAAACTAGTAAAAAATGCACACGGTAATTAATGTATGCTTAATATTATAGAAAATGTCTGCCTAAGACCCTGTGCCAATTTCTAGTTGTCAGTTTCAGTGCCAAGCTTCAACAGCTGGTCCAGCTTAATAGCCCTTCTTATGAACCCTAAAAAGCCTGCCTGCATTTAAAAAAACCCTCTTTTTTACATCAAAATATTAATACAAAGAGCACTTAGAAAATATAGGCAAAGCTGTAGGCTTCTCTAATTGTGTATCACAGGAAGTTGTGGGAAAAGAATGCATTCATGTTTTCAAGTGAATTTAGAGCTGGTGAAAAGGTGCCAGATAGCCCAGTGCAGCCTAACGTACGATCTTCCTCCACGGAACCAGAGTTGGCAAGAGCAGCAGCTCTCCCTAACCTTGCATGTTAGTATTTCTCCACCATGCTCTGAAGGGCTCCTCTCCAAGCAAGAGCATGCGCAGCTCTGTCTCTCTGTTCTGTTCAATCTGGGCAGCAGTTGTTAAGAAATGGTACTGTATCCCACAGTACATTCTTGTAAGCTAGCCTGTTGATGGATAGCTTCTACCTTGTACTTCAGCAGCTGTGCAGGCTGAAATGAGGAATCTTCCTGATCCATTTTACCCACAGAGTCAAATTCAATCTCTTGAAGTTGGTTGCTTTTTTCAGTGGCCTTTGGGTTTTTAATTATCTTGGCTGCAAGCACAATGCTCAGTTTTATGAAACTACCAGGCAGAGTTCTAACAGTTCACAATCTCTTTTATACACAAAGTAAACTTTCATATTACACAGAGCCCATTGTCCCCCCCCCCCCCACCCCATTTCTAAGTTTTTACTGAAATGTAGGGAGATCATATTTCTTGTTGGCAAAAATGCTGTGATTTTGCTGATAAAGAGATATACTATCAAGTATCCCATCTTTCACGTGGAACCATTTTGTAAACATAAGGAAATCTAATACCATTCTAGCACAGACATTGTTCATATGGCGACCATCCCATAAATCCACTCAAATCCTTTCAGCCTCTGGTCTTCTCCAAAACGTTCTCCTCATTAATGTTCATGCAAAAGCCAAATTCAACATTTCCAAGGAAGCTTTCATATTTGCAATCTCATTAACAGTTCCCTCTCAGACACACACTTTGATTCACTACTGCTGTCAAAAGTATTAGAATCTATTGCCACAGTTCAATTCACAAGATATGGGGAGGGAGTAATGACAAAAAGGGTTCAAATTTCTTAAAAAAAAAAAAAACCCCATTCAGCTGCAGTAAGGTGAAAGGCTAAATGTAGACAGAATAGTAATATGTAAGCAGTTTCTAAGTTTTCTGATGGGAATACTTAACAGTATAAGTATGTTTCCCCAGGAGATCATCTCCAGCATTTGGTCCAATTTCTTACTGCAAAAACTGAATCAATTCATGATGTAATGCTCTTGGGAAAACATTCCTCTTGAAAGAGAGTATCTTCCTAGGGAGAAGCTTGAAGAAAACATCTTAATATTGTTTAAACAGCTTTTGGCATAGTCTTACTAGTGCACTGCATTAGGTACTGAAAGCAGAAGGAAGGCAGGCTACAATATACAGAAACAAACCATTGCTGAAGTTTTAAGATTTATACAAAAATGGTTCTCCTCCTCCCCCTACACACCCTATCTTCCACTGATCTCTAGTGGAATATGAAAAAGGAGTTTTCAGACCTGGAGGTTTTCCTTGTTAATAAAAATGAAAAGAATTTAAGGCTTCAGCTATTCTCTGCCTCAGTATGAAACCACACATTTAATTCTGCCTGCAGTCTCATCATGGCACTTAACATCTTAGGTCCAGTTGATAAAGAGTTCAGGTAGGAGAGAACAAGCAGAAGTAGAAAGGGGGGGGGGGCATTTGCAGTGTAGTGAGGGTCCTTAAGAAAGATAGTCCTCTTTTTATTGTGGAGAGAAAAGCAGCACCTTGTGGTGGGGAGGCACCTGTGGGATGGAAAAAGGAGAAACTGAATATGAGCATACATGACTTCTACGTAGTTTAGGGGCCTGGGCTGGTGGGGGAGGGGGAGGGAAGGACCCATGAGCTCATGAGCTTTTTGTCCAAGATTTGACATTAAGTATTTTTATAGCCTTGGTCAAGTCATCTAACCACTTGCTTACACTTCTGCTCAAATTTAAAATGGATTAATAGCCCATGCACAGGGTATGAGGCTCAGTCAATGTTTGTACAGAGCATTGAAGTAGAATGGTATCAAGCATAATTTACTGAGAACCAATACCACTTCCTCTAAGGTAGAAAGACAAATGGAATTAAAGACTCAAATACTATTCAATAATCCCACCCTTATTTCAGACCAGGCCGCTGTTAATACCCAGACTTCCAAAACCATTCTTCCCTTAGTGAAAAAGTAATAGGAAAAAAAAATTGGATGTTTCCCCACACCTTTACAAGCTTCCTCTTCTCTTGTCCCTCCTTTTGGATGTTCCCCACATTTAAACCCCACTAAACTGACCTCCAGCTCATGGAGCATGCAAGGTCAAATCACCATTCACATCCTGTGAAACAACTAAGCATTGGCTCTCTAAAACGAGCTGTTCCTTTTCTAGCATTTATATTAACCTTGCACAGGTTCTCCTTGTATAAAGCACCAGGGGCAAGTATATTTCTTTTTGATGGGAGAGTAAAATTACTTTTTTCATTAGCAGTAAGTAGTTTTTGTACCTGCCTAATTAAAATTTCACAATAATTTTGCAAGGCTGAGAGCACTTTACATCAAAGAACAGCACAAACATTAATTCCCACACAGCCTTGGTGAGGTAGGCAAGTATTATTTACTACCAGAACCCAGCGGAACTGACCTTCCGTATGTGGAACAAGATACATCTTTTAGCAAAGCATTTGTTTGACTCTAAGTAGGTTATTTATGACAAATTGGGGGCAGAATAGGGGAAAAGGGTACACGAGTTACACTGAAGACAAAACTGATTTAGAGCGTGACTGCATTAAACCCCTGCCTTGCACTCAGAATCTATGGTTGTTGGCATATTAGTCAATAAAAAAGTAGAGGGGAAACTGAGGCACTCAAATTCAAGATTTTGCTTAAGGCTACCCAGCACATCATTGGCACAGTATAGAACTCTCGAGTTCCTGGCTCCCAGTTTCATGCTCAGTCCATTATATCATGATACTTCTCTTTAAATGATCTCACAATCTGTTTTTACAATTCCCATTCCAGATTTTAAGAGATGCCTCATCTGCATATTTGTCTACAAGATCATAATTAAAGAACATAAAAAGAGCTTTAAGTGTTTCATTTTAATAACAAGAACATTTCAATGGAGTTTCATATTTTATTCGTTCAAAGGGATTTTTGCTTCAAGGGTGGGACGTCAGGGATATAAGATTTTGGTTTTGGGCGGTCGGGAATGCTGCCTATTTTGATAATTTATGGTTAAATCTGCATTGTTACGGCACCCAGAGGCCTTTGGGTATAGGTGCCAATACATTAAAAGTTAATAACTACAGTTTGTTTAGGTCATAAAACATGTTGCATTCCTTGAATTATGTTGATTACACAGTGCAACCTCTTCACTAAATTGATCGGCAATGCCAAAAAATAGCAATAAGGCTGTATGTACAATAAAGAAGGTACTTAAACCAAAGTTAGTTGAGCTGGAAGCTAGTGTATAGAGGCTTCCATCAAGGACATTTACTGCTAGTTTGTTGGGTCCACAGAATATTTAGTTTCGTGGTAGCCCCTGAACTTTTAAATCCTCGAATCTCAGCTTTTTATCACCCATGTGGGAGTTACATAAAACATTTTCTTTCAGACTCACTATTCTGATAAGAGAAACTAATTAAAAAAATCTAAAATATAGGCCAACTAATGGAGTTTCTTAAACTAAACACTGAACTGAAAATATAAATGGCACCTATAAGCTGTAAATATATTAATATTTTTTCAAGTATTTTCTTTGGCTGTGTCATTCAGCTGAACAAGGGCTAAAAATTGTCAAACTAAATTCTTGGTGAGAGTAGAGCTCTGACTACTGCCAGTTTGAGTGAAACACACATCCAGGTTTAGGGAATATGTTTTGTTTGTTTTGGCTAGGGCACAGGGTAGAACATTTTCCATCCCATCCAAATACAGTCAAAAGGATTTGAAATATTGCACAATAAAAGCCATTCATTATATCTGTCTCCTCTCCCTTCCAAAAACAAAAATGGCTGACCAGTTCCAAATCTGTGCAGGGGGCAGGAAGATGGGAGTCAAAGGGTCATTGGCAATAACCCAAGACTAATACCAGGTTTTTCAGGTTTGAGTTAGGGAATATGTTCCATGCCTCCATTCCCAATGCAGTGTTTTTTCTTCTTCCTTGTCCAAAGCTTGGTTAAAGTAGTTAAATGCTGTTCTGCACAATTTACAAGACTTAATTACAAAACTAATACATTAGCTTTCTCATCAAAGATAAAGCTGTACTTTTCTCACAGGAACTGTAACAATCAGATCCCACCTTTCCTACTCTGAAGCATCCTGCTTTGTGCTACTTACCTACTTTTAAAATGTGCCAGTTAAAGACTCAACTATTATTGTTTTTATGAAACAAACATATCCTTTTCATTATTTAATAACTACTACTTTTCAAATGACTAGCAAGCTATCAGTACTGTTGTAGTATTCAGAAATATAATTGAGATTTTCTAATGAAGCTGAAAGAATATCCTTTGTTTACCTCCAGACACAGAATAGATGTCAACCCTGATCTGGGTAGACTGCTTAATAGCTTGGATTGTTAAAGCCAACAGGGGGAGTAGCAGAGTAGGAAACAAGATGGCCTGATGCCAATTAGTGCTCCACAAATAGGTACAATAACATTTTCTACATAGCATTTCAGCAGTAAGGCATATTTTTAAAATAAACAGGTATTTAGAAGAGAGAAAGGAAACCATGACAATAAAGTAATGTAGAAAATGTTCTGTCCCTAAAATCCATGAACTTCTAATTACAACACAGGTAAAAACTAGTGGATGTTTGTTACCACCATTTATCAGTAAATTAGAGCAATAGCGAAATTACTAATTTTTACTTCATTTTGTATTTCAGAAATTTAGAATGATTTTTGCTAGATTTAAAAAGAACAGTGATTTACTGCATATCAACAGTAAATTAGATCATTTACTCTATGAGCAGTGTAGTTTTCTGGAAAGATAACTGACTACTTCGCTGCCATTAGCAGAACATTTATACTAAGATTCCAACCCTTCTCTTTGATTCCGCATAGTCACATTTTCTAAAGAATTCATGCTCAATGTTTTTCTTCTTTATGCAATGCTGATGGTAAAACAAACTCAGCAGAAAACAAATTCCCATGGTTTATTGCATCCCCTACAGGTAGTTGTCAAGTATTTGACTATAATTTAACACTTTACATTATAGGGTAAAGTGTTATGTAACCACTCTTTCCTTACATAGTTACAGTTGACTAATGAGCTGGTAATTACAATATAATGGCAAGATAATGATTACATTTCCAGGAAACATTTATCCTGTAAATCAGTCACTATGTCGCAATTACACTGGAATCTGAGAAATGTGATTATTATTCAGCAATACATACTTCACTCTAGCTATGACTATGGTTGGAATGGCTACATTCTAGGAATGTATTGTAGAACTTCACTGGAACATTAAGTAATCTTCACAACATCCCTCTGAGGCTAGGCTGGGGAACCTACGAGGCTTGGGGCTCCCCTAGCAGTGGGGAGCTGGCACTCCAGCCCTCCTCCTGCCTAGACCCAGCACTCCCACTCTGCTCCTGCACCCTCCCTCCGTCCAGCCTGCCTAGCCAGCTTCTACACAATACCACTCTCCCCCAACCCACTCCTGCACACCCTCCCTGCCCAGACCTCACTCCCCAGCCACCTGTCCCACAAATTAAGCTCATTTTTGGCTCTACCCCAGACTCTCGGGGGGGGGGGTGTGTGGGTGTGTGGTGTGGTGTGGGTGTGTGTGTGTGTGTGTGTGTGTGTGTGTGTGTGTGTGTGTGTGTGTGTGTGTGTGTGTGTGTGTGTGTGTGTGTGTGTGTGTGTGTGTGTGTGTGTGTGTGTGTGGAGAAGACAAAAATCTACTAGACTAGCCCTGAGCGAGGGGAATGTGGAGGTGGGGTTTTTTTTTTTTTTGCTTTTCACTTGTGTGGCCTTCAACTGATTTACCTGTGGGTCAGTGGCCTAAGCCCAAAACCTTTACCCCCCCACCCCACCCCGTATCAGGCAGGAAAGCATTATCCCCATTATACAGACAGGAAAGGTGAAGCAAAATCGGGGAAATGGGTTGGCGAAAAGGCATAGTTATTTATACTGCGCCAAGGAGCCTCAGGCCTAGTCTATAGAATATCCATTGCTGACTACCATTTGCTTTGATTCAGCCACCCAGTTGCTTTAGCATTTAAACAATGATAAAAATCACTTCTCCATATACAAGATGTATTAACTATATACCCCTCTGTCTACTCAGAAAGAGCTGTAAGAGGAAAATAATGAACTGGAACCTAATTGCTCTACCAGTATAAATGCAGTTTATACATGCAAAAGAATCCCTTTTGCTAGGTTGGTCAGACCATTTGCAATACTGACAAAAGGACTCTGGTGCTGGTATAAAGGGGGGGGGGGGGGTAGAAGTTGCCAGCATGGCTTTTATAGCCCTAACACACATTTATGCAGGCAGAAGGATAGCCCAGTGGTTTGAGCATTGGCCTGCTAAACCCAGGGTTGTGAGTTCAATCCTTGCGGAGGCCATTTGGGGCAAAAATTTGTCAGGGATGGTACTTGGTCCTGCTGTGAAGGCAGGGGACTAGACTCAATGACTTTTCCCTTCCAGTTCTAGGAGATAGCATAGAATAAATTACATTAATGGAAATTGGCTAACTTTCTAGTGTAGACCTGACCTCACTCAGACTAGCATCCCAATGTACTAGGAACTGTACTAAGAAAGCAAAACCAAAAACCATCACTGCCCCCCAAGAACTTACAAGCAGAGCCAAAGTCAAGATGATTTTAAATTGTGATGGTGCCCAGTCTGAATAATTAACACCTTTTACAATTCCAGTCAAGACAAAATTCTTGACCAGTCAAGACTTCACTAGTCAAGTTAAAGCCTAGGTTTTCACATTATAAAAGTCTGATTGTGTTGTTCTGAATAATGGTAGAGGTTGAACCTCTCTAATCTGGTACTCTCTGGTCCATTAGATAAGTGGGATGTCCACTTATCATGAGGGTGGCCAAGCTTCCTGTGGTCCCATTACGTTTGTTTACAGCCACGAGTCCTGGCTCTCAGTGTTCTGTGCTGTTATTTAGCTCTAATTTATCCCTAAAAGTCTTGTAAGAGCCTAGTAAGTTGTAGAAATGTTGGTGATACTGGTAGACAATATTGACTTCCTGTAGTTCTGCAAATTCTCTGGTTCAGCATTGGTTAGGTCCCCACGGTGCTGGACTAGAGAGGTTCAACTATAGATATTTGTCTGAGCTTGCTGACTGGACATAACATGACAACTTAAAACCTGCTCTCAAAAAGGCCATAAGTGGCAAAACCAGATTATCTTGATGCCAAAGCCTATTGACTTCCCCCTGGACCATACTACCTAAATTTTCATCTTAGAAAACCCATGCAATGAAACAATTATAGACTGCCTTTAAGTTAGAGATGCAAATTTTATATAATCCTTTAAAAGAACTTGATTAACACCATTTTAAAAACATGAAACTAAAATTTCCTTCCACATCACACTTTAGCCCTTTCTCATTGCTCAGCTTTGTGAAAAATGTAGGCAGGTTGATGAATTCTTGGCTCCTGTTCCTACTCAGCAGCTTGGTAACCACACTGCGGCTTGCACATGGCTCCAGGAGTCTACATACACACACTTCCCCTTCTCAAAGGAGCAGTGTTTTATATGCATGCATTTCTGAGATAAAAAAATCCTTACACTTTACTTTCTCTCCCTCACACATACACATGCACTGCATGGGTGAAGATTCCTGTCTCAGAATCTGTGTTTCTCTTCAAAATCCAATGATCCTCCAACACCAGGACAGTCTCATGATCCTTGTTCCCAGTAAGTGTGGCCCATCTAACCTTAAGCGACTCATTATATTCTCTTGCAGTCCAAAAATTCCTTTAACCTATCCTCAGGTTCTAATCTCTAGGCTCAGTTAACCCCTGCAAATCCCAGTCTTAGTCCTCAATTATGTTCAAGTTCGTTATTTTCTCTTAGGCAGAAGTGTATAATTTGAATATATCTTCTATAATGGAGGACCAGTGATCTCCACTCATGTTTAAATGCTAAAGCAACCGAGAGGCTGAATAAAAGTAAATGATACTCAGGAATTGGATATTGCCTATAATCTTTGTTAAAGAAAGATTTAACTGTGGGCAACTAATCAGTTTCCAACAACAAAAATGGCTTGAACCCTGTGCTTGATCTAAAGGATATGGATACAACATACGTTGGTCCTCTACCCAACTGCTTTAACCATGACCACTCATCCCTGGGGTAATTATGCTGGAAACAAAACCTGTTTATATTTCAGTATCTTATGTAAGAAAAAGATATACAGCTCTCACAAGGAGAGTGTATCCAGAAGTATTTACAGACATTAGGATGTTCCCAGCAACTGAACAAATTCTGCAATACAGATTCATGCTATTCCAGTAAGAGATCTGCATTGGAAGATTTACACAATATAAAAGAAACTGTCTTAAGTATCTACTGAAAAATATATTCCAGGAAAAAATAAATTTTTAGTCAAGACCAATAGAAACATCCAGTCTTGCAAGAAAAGACTATGTATGGGCTCTCATATAGTAAACTCTCTCATAATTACTACAGTCAAGCTTATTTATGTGCTATTGATCATAAGATGAATTTAGTTTTATTTTAAGCTATAAATTATTTCTTCCAACTCTACTCTACATGGTATGAAATAGGCAAGAAAATTAAGTATAAAATAAGAGTATCAAGTGTATCTTCTATGACCAGTTTGTTTTAAACATTTTGACATTTCATTCTTCTGGTTGGGAACTATTTTTTAAAGATTTTTTTTAATCCATGACAGTTTTCACAAACAAGTCCAGTTTGTCTATCAGGTCTAACCCTGTGCAAAATTCATGCTTCACTGCCCTCTGTTGGTAAAGCAACAGTATAGCTAGTCCAACAAAATTTAATTGAATAAGCTCATACCTTCTAAATCAAAGTCTAAAATGTTCACTGTGATAGAATATTCAATTTTGCTAATATTAGAGCATATTCTATTACATTCTAGAAAACAGTTCACATCAGAAAAAATGCAAAAGACAGCAAGAGCAGATAAATGTGCAAACATTTTGTTAATCAAGACCTGAAAGAGGGAAGATGAAACAGTACAAGAAAGAGAACGAGACCTGATGAAGAACTGTCCCTGAAATCAACAGTACAAACACAATTTTTTTGATGTTTCTTGGAAAGTTTCCCCGAGTAGTTCTTTGTGTTCTGAAAGACTGGATATTGGTCTCTGCAGATAGGATAAAACAGACATAGCATTTCAGTGTGATCTTCTAACTTTACAGAAAGTACATAACTTTTATTCTGGCTCTAAATGGTCAAACAGGGTTTACAACAGATGATTTTTCAATGTTAAGAAACTGTTTTAAAGTTAGCATGCATCAGCTTAAAGTTGAAGCAATATAGTAGGAAAAATGAAAACAACAGTGATTGTGTTCAGTAGATCATATTTAACATTTTCCACTCTTTAGCTCACACTAGAAATAAGACAACAGTAAGATAGTAAGTCAACTACTGAGCAGTGTATATATGTACCCAATACAAGTAAAGATTTAAAGGATTCAAAAGCAGTTATGCAGGTCAGAACTTCATTTTCTGGACACCTTCATATCCTTTGTAAGGAGTTTAACATTAAACATTAAAACATTAAAAGTGATCTATACAGTAAAGATTAATCAATCCTGCAGAAACTGGGATTTCTTAATGATCCGCGTGAATGTAAAAGACACAAGTCCATAGCAGAGGGGGCTCCAGATCTGCTGGTGCAAGATGGTAAAGCAAAGTCTCCCCATGTTCTGCAAAGTCTGCCCACCAGCAGGAGCTGCCTTTATCATTTTATTATTGGCAGGAAGATCTCTATTTGTTAGCTTGTTTTTGAAATCTGAAAAAGAATTACATGGATTTCAAAAGCAATTATTTATAAAAGCAACTTCTAAAGTTAGATTTGGCAGATGGGATAGATCAACTCTTCAAACAATTACAGTTCCAGGACATTCTTGAAGCCATCATAACTTAACTCAGCGGTTTCCAAACTTTTTTCTCATGACCCAGTTAAGAAAATTGTTGATGCCTGCAACCCCAACATAATTTGGGCAGAATATGGGCTCCCGGGTGGGGCTGAGAATGAGAGATTTAGCTGTAGGAGGAGGGAAGTCAGGGTTGTGGGAGGAGGGGTTTATCTTATGTGGCTCCAGGTCAGGAGTGGAACTGGGGTGCTCAGGCTGGCACCACAGACCATGCTGCACCCAAGATGCAGTCAGCAACAGGTTCCCAGGTGCTCAGGGCAGGGGCAGTGTGTGAAGTCCTGTGCGCGCTCTCACGTTGCACCTAGGAGCCGGGCCTGTTGCTGGCTGCTTGTGGGGTGCAGCGCAGTCTGCGGTGCCTGGATAGGCAGGTAGCCCAATTAGACACCCCTCCACTGGTCACCTGATCACCCTGCAGCAACACGACCCAGCGCCTGATATTCCGCAACCCAGTACTAGGTTGTGACTTGTAGTTTGAAAACCACTGGCTTAACTAGTAAGACAAGCTCAGTTTTTAAAGGCTATCTAGCCTTCTAAATAGAATGGAATTAGGTTTTGAATCCTGCTCTGTCAAGAACCAACATCATTAAGAATCAATTATTTCCCAGCTCCCCTCAATAGTTTATCAATATAAGTTGCTCTTTTTGATCCATAAATTGTTTCTCTTTTCCCACAATAGATGAGAGCCACGTGTGGTTGCTGGCATTTCGCAAATTACAGGTTGGACCCCTCTGGTCTGGCACCCTGGGGATGTGACCAGTCCCGAACGAGGGAATTTGCCAGACCAGAGGAGGTCCCCTGCTACCAGCTCTCCACAACATCTTCCCTCCCCGCTGCAGGCCACACCTTCCCACTGTGCTGCTGTGGTCCCAGCAGCCCGGACAGTCCTGGCCTCAGCCCTGCTATCGGGGCTACCTAATCTCTGGCCCCACTACTGGGGCTGCCACAGCTGTTGTGTCTCTAGCCCTGGCCCTGCTGTCAGGGCTGCCGCACCACGGATGTTGCTGGATAAGCAGGTCCTGGTTTTGGGAGGTCCAACCTGTAGCAACTAAAGTGTATTTACTCTTACTACTTTTGTTACAACTTTTACTACTGCTTCAATTAGTTAATCCTTGTAGCTTTCAGTATTCTTATAAGAAATATTTCAACACGTTGCTTTGCGACTCAGTGCCATTTCTGCTAGTAATAGGAAGTGCTGATTCCTAGCGTTAAAAGATTAAAACTTCACCATCATTGCCAACTAACATGCCTGTACCCTCAAAGCTGAGCTTGCTTTTCCTCAGTTGGTTCCCCAAGCACTTTGAAATTGCCAAGCCGAAGGATAATTCAAGTTGCTTGGCAAATCAATAAGTAAAATGATTGTTAATGTAAATTTCTTTGTGACCTGAGAAATAGGTAATTCAAAGTATCATTTAGTAGTAGTGTAACACAGATAGCTGAATTAAAGCCAAAGAAAACCTACCATTAAAATACTGACCTTTTTCTTTTTAAAAATGGATGGCCCAATTTGCCTAGGCATCGGGATGGTTCTCAAAGGATACTTCCACTTCAGATTCCTTTTGGTAGTCTTTGTCACTGTACACAAGGCTTGCCCTTCTCCTTTTCTGTGTTTGAGTTATATTTTCTCGAGTAGAGGCACACATGCTCCTCCTCCTCCGCGTTTTGCAAGGACTGCCTGCAACAGGACCAGACTCCTTGTTTTCTTTCCCCAAAGCTGAGCATTGGATCCAATTTTCTGGTCTTTGATTAATGTTCTCAGATTCTTTAAAGATGGATGCATACACTGTCCTCCTTGATTTGCAAGCAGAATCTGACAAAGAGTTCTTGTCAGGTATTTTAATCCACGCAAGTCCCTCATTTTCTGCATTTTTATGCAGCCTCATACTGCGTCTTACCTTTTTTTCACCATCCTCCCTCATCCTCAGAAAGGACTGTTCTATAGAGTAATGCAGATCACAAAACATTTGAGAGTCATTTTCTACTTGGGGTTCTTGCTCATTAGAAAAGGTATCAGAGAGATTGTTTCCAAGTGCTTTAGAACAGAAACTCTCAACATCAGAAATATAGACAGTGCTTCTCCTGCCTTTTCTTGAAAGCCTTTTGAAGTTAACACTGACATCACTGTCAGGTATTCCTTCTTTTGTGAAGTCTGTAAAAGGATATTCAGTAAGAGTATTTCCACTTCCACCAGTGTCCTGCAGATTTAAGAACTTTAGCTCCTTAAGAACCTCTGAATTATTTGAAGCATGTTTACTTTCTAGTACACGTTCATTTTCTATTATGACATCTCTCTCACTTTCGTCAGATGTATCAAATGTGGAAATGCTATTAATTTCTTGCATATTAGTATTTGGTAGTGGCAAAACAGAATTTGATTTTATAATTACAGGTGAAGTGCATTCTCTTATAAAACTGGGCTCAGATTGCTGATAGCTGGTCTGATTATTGATGTGCACCTCACTGGTCTGATTACTCACACAAATATCACTTTCTTTCCGATTTAGTGACAGTAAGGATGATCCCAGCTCATTTTCTGTTTCAATTTTTTCATGTCTATTAAGCACCCCAATATTAATGGTTGAAGCAGGATCAGGGCCACTGTCTGATGACTGACACGCCAGGTCACTGGTAATACTGGTATCTACAATCTGAAGTTCTTTAGCTTTTGGATATTTGTTTGTTATAGGCACTTTCCTTTTGAGTCTTCCAGCCACTTTTTTCTGCTCAATGACTTCCTTCATAGATCCTATGTAGGTATTGCTGGTTTTGGAATAATCTAAAAGGATATACAAAAGTTTACAATTTTAAAAGTTAAATCAACACAAATTTGGTTGGTTATACTTGAGAATGCCTGAAAGTAAAATGTAAATTTTCAAAAAGAAAGTTGGTTTATTACAAAGTATATTTTTTCCCTTTTAGTTTTAAGTAGCTAATATTGATAGTTATTATCAAAGATATTATGCACTGGTCATCTACCCAAGTATACAATCTTTCCAATCAGACTATCCTACAAATCCGTTTTGAGGCACTAGGAATCCATTTTGAGACACTTGGAAGAGGAGAAAGCGATCAAGAATAGTCCGCATGGATTCATGAAGGGCAAGTCGTGCCCGACCAGTCTTATTAGCTTCTATGAGGAAGTAACTGGCTCTATGGATATGGGAAAGTCAGTGGGTGTGATATACTTGACTTTAGCAAAGCTTTTGATACGGTCTTCCACAATACTCTTGCCAGCAAGTTAAAGGAATATGGATTGGATAAATGGACTGTAAGGTGGATAGAAAGCTGGCTAGAAGGTCGGGCCCAGCAGGTAGCGATCAACGGCTCAATGTCAGGCTGGTGGTTGGTTTCTAGCAGAGTGCCTCAAGGATCGGTTCTAGGACTGGTTTTGTTCAATATCTTTATTAATGACCTGGATGAGGGGATGGATTGCACCCTCAGCAAGTTTGCAGATGACACTAAGCTAGGGGGAGAGGTAGCTACACTGGAGGGCAGGGATAGGGTCCAGAGTGACCTAGACATTTTGGAGGATTGGGACAAAAGAAATCTGATGAGGTTCAACAAGGACAAGTGTAGAGTCCTGCACTAGGGATGGAAGAATCCCAAGCACTGTTACAGGCTGGGAATCGAATGGCTAAGTAGCAGTTCTTCAGAAAAGGACTTGGGGATTACAGTGGACGAGAAACTGGATATGAGTCAACAGTGTGCTCTTGTAGCCAAGAAGGCTAATGGAATATTAGGTTGCATTAAGAGAAGCATTGCCAGCAGATCCAGAGAAGTGATTATTCCCCTTTATTCAGCTCTGGTGAGGCCACATCTGGAGTAGTGTGTCCAGTTCTGGGCCCCCAACTATAGGAAGGATGTGGATACACTGGAGAGGGCCCAGCAAAGGGCGACCAAAATGATTAGAGGGCTGGAGCATGTGACCTATGAGGAGAGACTGAGGGATTTAGGTTTGTTTGGTCTGCAGAAGAGATGAGTGAGGGGGGATCTGATAGCAGCCTTTAACTTCCTGAAGGGAGGTTCCAAAGAGGCTGGAGAAAGTGACAGATGTCACAGTAGTGATGGATGGCAGAACAAAGAGCAATGGTCTCAAGTTACAGTGGGAGAGGTCTAGATTGGATATTAGGAAAAACTATTTCACGAGGAGGGTGGTGAAGCACTGGAATGGGTTACCTAGGGAGGTGGTGGAATCTCTATCCCTAGAGGTTTTTAAGTCTCAGCTTGATAAAGCACTGGCTGGGTTGATTTAGTTGGGATTAGTCCTGCCTTGGGCAGGGGTCTGGACTTAATGACCTTCTGAGGTCTCTTCCAGCTCTATGATTCTATGATAATCAAAATTTTATAGGAAAGTATTTATTTGACTGAAGCCAGTCTCCTTCAAAAAGGCATACGGAAGTAGCACACTTTCAAAGGAGGCCTGATATTAGTACTTACAGGCAGAAATATCAGTTAACTAACTAAGCATATCTATAAAAGATGTGCCTTCATTACCAGAGACAAATTGGAAGCTAATGGTTTCTCCCATCTAAAACTGCAACATCTCTAAATCTATACAGACTAACATTCTGAGCTCACATGACATGGGGGCTCCAGGATCCCAAATTTTTAGGGATCCTAAAAACCCAAAGTGCTTCTTTAGAGAACCATAGCTAAATATTAAAACAGAATATTTCCTTATATTATATAGAAATATAAGATGTCCAATTTGTTTTCATATTAGTTTTACTCAGATTAAATTTGCTTTAAATTCTGTAAGTTTGTTCAAAGTTCAAAAAAAGTAAAAATAATTTGGCAAGTGAGCTAATTTGCTCAACATCCTTTGCGCATAATCAGTAATTAAATGACATGCAAATTTCAAATTCCTCTATGGAACTTAGAAAAACTTGATCAATATTTTTGTTTAACTCAATGGAGAAACAGTGTACTTCTATGGCCCCTGAGCTGTGTTGATTCGTTAATTTAAAAAAAGTTATAGTAAACTAAATGAAACCCTGAAGTTGAGGACCTAACCAACCCATGTAAAGAAAGAGTTTAAAATCAGTCACCTCAAGGCTTTTCTGCCCTATCCTATAACATCATTTATTCAAAGACTCTTCTTTGTAGAAATTTAAATTTAAATTGCTGCACTGTAAGAATTCAGTTTTACTCAGTTTGGTAAGTTTTCGGATCATATCACTGAAGTACGATCTCCCCGACTCCCTTTTCTTCAGGATTCCTCTTCACAAGATGATGAAGGTCAGATTTATTAGACTTTTTAACGTATGGAGGATAGAAAGTTAACAGCTTTTACATCTTATCATTGACTGTGGACAAAAATGAGAGCGGATGAAAGGGAGAGAGACTATATTACCTGAGAAGAGCAGAATAGGTTTCTTAGGTGTGCTTGGAGAACACGGTGCAGAAGAGAGGACCTCTGGGATCTCAGGAATTGGGCTCAAAAGAGGTTTCTTGGAAGCTATCTCTCTCACACCGTACAAGGATTTTTCTACCTTTTTCCTTCCTCTTTTTCCTCTACGTTTTGCCTTCTGAAAAAGTTTTAAAAAACAAGACAGTATTATCCCTTCTAAGTTTTCAATAAAGCTACATAAATTAACAGTTTATTTAGAGGGAAAAGCATATATTTAGGTAACACTAAGGAAATGGGTGCAACTGTAGCACAGTTATTTACTGTTGAATATGGAAGTTACATTTTTTAGGAGAAAGCTTAAGGGGTCCATTCTGTGCTATTCTGCTGTACAAGGTTTCTCACTTCTTGTGGAAAGAGCTTTTGGGCCCAGCTTCACACTAGTGGTATAGAAAAGGATTAGGAGAGAGTGTGACACCTACAAGATTTAAAAAGTGTGTTGGCAGTGGCATAAAAACACTCTCCAAAACCTATGAGCAGATCTTGTAATTATGGAAGACATCCGAGAGAGAATAATCTTAGGAGACATCTAGGATAGGAACAATTAAGTGAGGTATTAACATGACTGCAGTGAGCTACTACTTACTGGTAACCTTTTGGGGGCAGGTTTGTTAACATTCTTCCCTCTTTGAGCCTGGCTCTTTCTTGTATTTTTAGTATCTTGAGCATTGTTGGCCATCATGCCTGTCGAGCTGCTACGACCAGTCTCTTCTGTAATTCTGATACACTATTGAAGAACATCAATTCTTTTTAAAAATATGGACCAGAAGCCATAACATTCTCAGAGTTATACATCTTGTTCATGCCACTTGATTAATGAAATCAGGATAGCCAATTTATTGCAATGGGGATGAAAGATTTACAAAGCCTAACTTGCCTCTCAGTTAAATATTGCCTTTAAATACACACACACACACACACACACACAATTTATTTTAAGGACGGTGGATTGGTCATCTGGAATGCCCTATTCACTCGTTCAAGTGCCCCAACCTGTAACTACAGCTACACAGCCCTGTACAGCAAGTCTAGTGAGACATATTCAAATTTGTTAGAACCCTATGCAAGAAACTGAGCCTCAAGTTCCTGAGAGCAAAGGAATGTTAACAGGCATGTGTCATTTGTCAGTGCTATTTGATTAATCTTCTAGATAGATTAATATTGCTACCTAGTAACATGGTCACATTTGCTGTGAGGATGAGGGGTAATGGCTACTTGTATAATTAGTCCTACCATGTACACATGCGCACACATATCCTGGAGACCTTATAGCAATAAAAAAAAGTCATACAGTACACAGGAATAAAATCTTAAAATCAAATCAAGATAATTATGCAAGATAGTGTGTGTAAAACGTAAACCATGTTTTAAAATAAGAAAATAAAATCATTGCTGTCTCAGTCTTACCAATATTTCAATCATTTGTTACTAACAATACAAACAACAGTTGATAAAATTCAGGAGTTATTTGAAAGTTCAATAAAAATTATAAATCATTAGACATAAAATTACCAAACAAATATTAAGGATGCTTACCTTTCTTTTAATAGAGGACCGGGTTATTCTTTTATCATCAAAGGAATTAGTTTCTGTTAAATACATTGGAAAATAAGAGTCTTGATTAAACTATGTAAGAACAGCAGATCTATCCTGGGAAATCAGCTGCATCTCACCTTTTAATTATGCTTATTTGCAGGGCTCGACAAATAATACAATCTACAGGCCTATGGCGAGTAGATTGTAACCCAGAAGAGCCAGGTTCGGCAAGCCCTGCTTATTTGTTTTGTGTACAATGTATTCTTAGCCCTTAAAAACAAACAAACAAAAAAAACCCCATACACAAGACAGCCTTTGCTCTGAAAAAAGTTGTAATTAAAAATATAAGTACAAGAAAAACAGAGGGGTTTAGTAATGAAAGGGAGTACGATTACAGCACCAATCTAACATGGTAACTTAGAAAAGAGGCATGTACATACCTTGTTTAGGTTTCGTTTTAATTTATTTGTGGCTTGTTATTTACATTCTAAAAATCACTACATTTGTACAGAGTTCAGACTCAAAAAAATGGATATATCCAAGTTACTAAGCCCAATTCTCATTGTTAAAAAAAAAAAATCAAATTTAATCAGGGATTAACTTGGTCCAAAGTATTGTTCCTGTGACCCAACTGAAGTCAATGGCAAACCTTCCAATCATTCAATGGTGCATGATAAGGCCATAAATTTGTAGGACTAACCAGGTTCAGTGAAAGTAGTAATACGTTTCAGACAGAATGTGAAACCAACTCCTAAATACTTGTTGATAAAAACCGTGTGCTCCATCACAGGGATGTAACAGTACACTCGATTAACCGATTAGCAAACGCTTATAGGTTAATACTATAGACTACATGCATTTCCCGCTCCCCCTCTCCCTGCCAGTAAATTTCTCAGTCCTGGCTTGTGACAGGTCCGGGACCTACCCCTGCTGTGGCTCTGCATTTCAAGTGTCTTAAGAGCCGGGCAGGCAGGCAGCCCACTTCAGTTCTGGCTCGTGGAGGGTCCAGGAGCTCAGACCCTCCCCTAGACAGGGACTGCTGCCACCTCTCTCTCAGAAGCAGCAATACAGGGCAATAAGCAGCCAGTCCGTATGGGGAGCTGGTTTTTAAACCGGCTCCCTGGTGCTGCTGCCTCTGATATGGTGGCTGCTGGCCCGACCCCCAGGGACTGTAGAATAGTCAACTAACAGATAAAATTTCATGAGGTTACTTGACTATTCAATTAACCAATATTTAACATCCCTGCTCTATCACACTGTCATGCATTTTTAACATGCTGATCACACTAGGTGCTCAACTGGAAAAACATGAAGAACAAGCAGTAAATTCAATTTAGACCAGGCACAAACACACAAATTGAGGTTGCAATGAGGTTCAGTTGACCTCAAAGCCAGTGAAGATGAAATAGTGTGTCTTATTTATTCCAAATTTATTTTCAAATTTTATCAAGCCAGCAGCATTAAACATGCTTACATTTGATATTGAAATATATGCTCTTGACATCTTTCCCTAATTTTTTCCCCCATCAACTAAGATGCACAAATGTTTTGAGATAGCAAATATATAAACTAAAAATCCATATTGTAATCCAACTTTACCTTTCGTTTTCTCTGAGATTGCTACAGACACTTGAAGGGGCTTAATGTAGTCCTGTATTTAAAAAAAAATAATTTTTTTTTTTTTTTTTTTTTTTTTTTTTTTTTTTTTTTTTTTTTACACAAATATATCTTTTCTATACTTTCAAAAACTTTCCTTACAAGAGCATATAAATGCTCTAATAGAATTTTTTACAAGATGAAGCAATTTACTGATTGTCACATGAAGAGACATGAAACATGGTGACCAAAGGATGAAACACAACAAGGCTAAATCCTACGTACCTTGGATACCTTTATAGAATTCAGACCCAATGGCAAATCTGAAGGCAGAGCTGCTATGCAGGATGCCTAAGGCAAATGAAGCAAAGCTTAATGTTTAAAGAATAACCATTCCAAGATGTCAAATTAATCCAGATTTTAGCATTTACAATTTTTTTTAAAATGGAACAAAATGGACTGAAAAGACTGTAGAGACTCAGAAATTACTGTAGTAATTTAAAGCAAACTCACATCATCATCATCATCTTCACAGTCAAAGTCTGGCTGGGAGAAAGGGGTTTTGATCGGACTTAATGCTGGGGAAGAGCTATCAGTTTGTGCTTCTGGGTTACTGACTGGTGTCGCTCCTTTACGCAACGGTGTATTTGCAGGCAACATTTTATCAAATACTTCTGGGCTTAAATCGTCTCCAAAAGTAACCCTCTTTCTCTTCAGTGGCTTTCCAGAGCTGTGCACATCTGTTTTGTCTATTGTTTTACTATTGCTGCTATCTGTAACAAAAGATTAAATACACAGAACTATACTGTGATTAATAGAAATATTCTACTTTAAAACTCCCTTATTTTGAAGTAGAGAATTCCTTATCAAGTCACCCGGATTTGTCGGAAACGATTTGGGAATTAAGGAAAAAGGAGGCATATCTGAGTTTCTTGTAAAACTAGAACTGAAGATGAATTCATAGTCAGAGGTGGAAGAGATCTCAAGAAGTCAGTGAGACCTCAACAGGTCATCCAACCCCTGGCCCAAAGCAGGATCAACCCCAAATAAATAGCTTTATGGTTTTTGATAGGAGGAAATCTAAAACCATTGACTAAAAGAAAAAGGAATCTCATAGTTACTTATCAGGCTCCCTCTGAAGATGCTACTTTATAGGCAAGATGGACTGTCAGATTCTGATGTACAAATATTGTTTGAAAGTTAGTGTTAAATTATTGCTATGATGAACATGTTAGAACAATATCAAAAGTAGTTACCACCTTACATTACTATTGTAGCCTACATGCTAGCAGTGTTAGTTCAGTCTGGGAGGACAATTATCCATCCACCCACATCGCAATCAGCATATTTTAAATGGCTAAAGAGATTGAACTGCTACCTATCAAAGACAGTCATTCAGAAAAGTACTGAGATACATTGATCGGGTGATGTGGAGAACAGCTCATGTTTCTAAATTGTTGAATGTTTACGGAGGTGAATAGTCTAGCAATCTTGCATCTATATTGCCTTTCATCCACAGTGCTTTACCAACTAACGAATTATGGGAAGATTTTGGCCTTGGCTGAATATAATTCAGTTGTGCAAAGAGATAAATAGAGGCTGTGTTCTTGCTTTTCCATCTCCACATCTTAAGCACATATACAGTTCCATCTCCTGGCCTAATGTGTCATCCAAGACATTCAAGTCAACATACAAGGGGTGTAGTTTGCTTTTAATATGAGCCACTAGCAGATTATTACTGAAGCACGATGCAGGGAGGAAAGGAGTTTTGCCTATGAGACAATATTCCTTTCCTGCTGTACTCCTGAGATCTAGCCATCACATATTGATAGCCCAGTCACCAATGGGATAAAAATGGTCATTGCTTAAGAGCCTGCATTGATCATACACTGTAGTTTAAGACAAAGAAAACTCAAATTATATCTAAATTTACAGAATTAGTTTAAAGAGCTGGAATTCATAATGCAGTTGTAATTTAGCAAGGAGACAGGGACAATACCTGAACCCTTAAGAAAATAAATTGTGGAATGTTATAACTCCGAGTGGTCATAACTTCAGTTTTACACACAAAAATGGCACTTCCAGAACTTTAGCATTCCTGGAGTATTAAGTACTATGTCAGAGGGTAGAAAGTTTACTAGTAAGCAAACCAAGTAATAATTCTTGTCCTTAAAAAGGTCTCCACTTTATGTACATGACGCTGTAAGGCCCTCTGAGATCTGCTATTTCAAAACAGTCATCATATAATCTTACCATTACCTATTTTTCACAAAAAACGTTTTAACTTTGAAAGTTTTTCTGTGCTATCCCAAGTGTATTGCCATATAGAAAACCTGCAGTTTTCTTGTATCTTATAGCTGAAAGACAAGTAGAGGTTGTACCTCTAGTTTGGAACCCTTGGGACCTGACCGGTACCAAACCAGAGAATTTGCTAGACCACAAGAGGTCAATATTGCTAGCAGCGCTACCAAAACTTCCACTTCTTACTGGGCTCTTAGAAAACATTTAGGGGTAAATTAGAGCTAAGTAACAGCACAGGACAGAGTCAGGACTGGTGGCTGTAAAACTTTGTGAGACCATGGGAAACTTGGCCACATCCATGAAATCATGACAGACAAGAGTGCCAGACTAGAAAGGTTTAACCCGTAATAATGAATGGGCACATCATATTTGTACCTTTTGTACCTATTGCTATATAACTGCAAAAATTGCTGAAAACAAGAAGTTGGAGAAAGATATTGTCCTCTCTTTTCTCCCCTCAGACTGTTCATTTTGAGAATTCCATAGCACTCTGCATATACACAGTTTCATATTTTTCTTCTCCATTGTACTGCCTCATGTTTTGCAACAAAGTGACCAATAGCAGCATCAAATTCAACTCAACCGTGTCCCTTTTAATTAAAGGGAAATAAAGTTTATGCCAGTTTAGAAAGTATAAATATTTCTGACCTGTTTGCTGATCTTCACAACTTCTTGAGAGGTTAGAGAATAGAAGAGGCTCATTTTCTTCCGCGCCAATAGTATTGTTTGTGTGTTCCTATTAAGATTAACAGTGTTACTCCTGTCTAATCAAAACTGTACTATAACAATTTACGCATTACAAAATTTGCCTGTTCATTTTTAACCTAATGTTCATTTTTGAAAAAGGATAATAAAAGCTATTTCCTTAGCAATCAGCATAAACGGAGCATTAGATTATCGTGTTTTTAGAGTGTGTACATGTATGTGTTTGAGTCCTCTTGAAAAACTTTCAAAATAATTAAGATAAATCTTTGACATGAAAGAAAAAGAAAAAAAGAGTGGTCACAGACATACCCCTTTCTATCCACAGCACTAACATAATTGCTTAACACAACTTCCAATGCATTTTTGTTATACTATTAGTCAAGAGATGTTTCTTGGAAAACTTGGTTCAATTTTAAAAAGTTACTGAGTAATTAACACAGTAATGCTTCTTTAATATTTCAAACATATTTACAATGAGATCATTGCACCAACCTTCACAGTTTCCAACAGTAGTTTTACTGGTGTTTTCTTCAGAGCCGATCGAAGGCAGGAGCAGCCATCGAGGGATTGTTCACTGGATGGGAAGTTTCCTTTTTGCCTTGGTGTAATAGGAGGCATGGTTTCATCGAATATCTCCAAGCTCAGTTCTTCTGCAAAAGTAACTTTCTTTCGGCTTGATCGTGACTCACTATTACTTCCAACTTCTTCACTGATACACTCAGAACTCAAGTCTTCAAAATGAACAAGTATCAAGATTTAAGGGGCTCAGAAATAATTAAAAAATTCAACATTAGCAGCGTGCATGTGTTGCAACAACTTAGCATCAAAAGCTGCTTAAATATGTAAATTCCCCAGAAACTAGGTTTGTGGTAGTGTGGCCTCCATTAGAGATGCACTGTGTAGGAGATACATTATCAGACATGGTAGTTTATTTCCCAAGTTTAAAATAGGGTTGCTATAGTACTGCATTTATTTCCCTATAAGGATTGTATCAGCATTTCTATTATCCTTCCCTATTTTCTGGATGTTTAACATGCAGCTACAGGAAGTGGTCAATGAAAGATTTTGCATACAAGTAGACGGGCATTAATCAAAAAGGTTCCTTAATTATAGTCTCACTTTCTTAGCAGCAGAAGAACCATTTATTTACAAGATGAGATTGTCTCCTATTTTTGGATTATTTTCTTTTCTAACATCTTGATAATCTCCTATTACTCTTGTTGGGGGGAACAAAACCCCTATCTTTCTATTCAATTCTCATTTAAAGTAGTATTTCCAAACATTGTAGCCTACAGCAAAAGGTCTGGGAACCCGATTTGAGGTTCTTCTGCAACTGCAATTAATTCTAGTTTTGCCAGCATACGTTTTGCCAGCATTGATAACAGCACAAAACTATTTTGACTCCTGTTGGATTTGGAACTTTTGATCAGAAAGAGAGCATTACTGCTGGTTTAATTATGTTTCCATTTCACAAGACATATTTAGTTTAAGATGTTAACAGAGTATTAACAAAAGTAGCGAAGAATTTTCTTACTGCACGGAGTCTTTGGGATGCCCGTTAGTGGAATAACCTCTAATGATAATCTTCCAGATTCATTAATATTTGGTGGTGAACAGGGAATTTCCTAGAAAAAAAGAATAGTTATTTTCACCAGAATTATGATATGCAATGAAACATAGTAAAAAAGTTTTCAAAATAACCCCCCCCCCAGGACTTTTTATAAAGCAAAATCCTCAGAACAGCTTCATTACCTAAAGTTATTTGAAGTACGGATGTTAGCGTTTAACTGATTAAATGGTTTACCAATAAGCATTAGCTTATTGGTTAACCTTACAAGTTAAGCTCCAGGTAGCCACCACAACATTTAACCATGTAACCAACTGAAATTCAATCAGTTACATGGTTAGTGGGTTTCTTTTAATGTTTATACCCCTAATTAGATGTGAACTGTAAAGATTTATCTTGCTTATGCTCACTGAAATGTTTCTATGTCTAAATAGTCTTTTTAAAGGAGTGGTTTCAAATCTTGTTTTTCAAATCTGTCACATCAATTCTGATCTTTAAGGGAAGACAACGAGGAGTCAGACAAAAACTGGGGTTTCTCAGTGTTCCCTCTAAACTGCATGACAGCACAGCTTCACAGGTGATTAATCAGCCCCACCCAGTCAGTCAGCTCCATGCAGGGAACCCTGAGCCTCTGACTGGGCAGGGCTGATCAGTCACCAGTGATGATGCTATGCTACCCTGCAGTTTAGAGGAAATACTGCTCTCAATCCTAAATTGAAGGGACAGGGTGCTGAATCTTTTACATGCGAAGTTTGTCGTCTGTTCTCCAAATGTTTCTAGTTAAACAGCAAATAAATCAAGAACCAAAAAAGTTTTAAAATTTTCTGACTACACATTCTCTTCCTCCACAAATGCTCAGTTCCAGACCTCAAATCACACATAAGGAAGGCAAGCAAGATTTGATATTTCCAATGTAAAAAAACCTAGCCAAAAACCACAAAAACAGCACACAAAATATGCCTTCCCCTCCCCCCATTCCAGGAATTTTAATACAAGTTTAAGGCCTATTTTTATATATGGAGAAAGCAGCAGATAATTTAGAAAGGTTTTACAGTTCACTTAGAAGGCAGTCAGACCAGGATCAAATAGGTACCTACAGACAGAATAGAAAGTTAAGAACTATTCAGCTACCACTGCAAGTTAATTATTGGCAAACTGCTACTGGTGCTTATGACTTTTCCCTTTTTCTTTAAGCATATAATGCATATTAAAAAGTCAAGTAATATTCCTTCTGTAGGAATACAGTTTCATTATCATATTACAAGTCTCTATGGAAATCATGCTTTGTGATGATCTCTTGATCATCGAAGTTAAGTGAGGCGTAAAGCAGGTGTATGTCCTGGGGAAGATCAAAGCAAAAGATGGATTTCTGATTGATGGTGAAGTTCTTCAGATACTCCTTTTCACAGATGACATTGTCCTAATTGCGTTGAAACCCACAACATTCCAAACCGTCCTTAAATGATATCGGTAAGAATGCAAAAGAGATTGGCCTGACCATCCACACTGGAAAAACTAAGTGGATGAAAAACACATATTGCTCAGAACACATCATGCAGTTGGATGGACAGACTGTTGAGATAGTAGATCAATATGTACATATTGATGGTAGATCAATATGTATGTTGTGGAAAAGTTGCTATCTGCATCAGTGGCGAGACCATTCACATCGATAAACTCACGGACCTTCCAAATATTACTAGTCTCTATAGTTGGCATCATTGCCACAAAGTATCAGCAAAGCCAGCAACTTATCAGGATTCAAAAGAGGATTTGAAATTCATGCAAATGAGAGAAGTCAGAGAGATATAGCTTGCATGGTTCCCCAGATGCACTAACTTTGGGGGGGGGGGGGGGGGGGGGGGGGGGGAGGGAGATCAGGTCTAAGTACATGCACATCACCATGTGACCCAGAAGCCTGAGGCAAGTTCTGGCTGTGGTGACTGGAAAGCTGGCAAGCAACTACACCATCTGGGTCATCACTGAAGTGATGTTCGGAGAGGAAGGCCTGCGCCCTGGTAGCATCAAGCGCTGCATTGATATACATGATCCTTTGAGTAGGTAACAGAACTGATTTTAAGGGATTAAGCAACAGATCAAGATGATGTAGCGCATCTATGGTGAAGGCAATGATGTAGAGAAAGACTTGGATTCCCTGCCATCATAGGAAAGCCAGTACCACTGCCATGCACTTGGTAAACACTCTTGGTGCTGTCGAGAGTCCAAAGGGGAGGGTAGTAAATTGGAAATGGCAGTTGCCCTCCAGGAAATTGAGGTAGCAACTGTGCAAGGGCATGATGGCAATGTAGAAATATACATCCTTCAGATCAAGGGCGACATACCAATCTCCCAGATCCAGGGAAGGAATGATGGAGCTCAGAGACACCATCCAGAACATGTGGTTGATCACAAATTTGTTGAGCTCCCTTAGGTCTAGCATGGACTGAAGCCCCCCTTTCACCTTGGAGATTAGGAAGTAGTAAGAACAGAAACCTCTGAATTCCTGAGGAACCTCCTCCACCGCTGGCAGATTGAGAAACGTGTGAACCTCCTGCATCAGAAGTTACTCATGAGAAGAGTCACTGATGACGAACAGGTGTGTGGGGGAGTGATGGGGGGGGGGAAGAGAAGAGGAGGAGAGTGGAGGGAGAGGAAAAGGTATCAAATAGCACTGCTTCAAGTCACAGCCCAAGTCTCTGGAGAGACATGGGAGAAAAAGAAAGGCCCCTTTGCTCCTGCTACTAAAGACTTAATAGTTAATAAATAGCTGGCCAGTTATTTAAAAAAATGCACTAGCTAGCTAGGGATGAACGCAAATCAAGCCAACCAATGTTCTAACAGTTGCCACTGAAGAAGGGACTGAGGAGTGGTCAGGTCAGCAGGGTCATATATAGGGGGTGGCACCGGCACTAATTCAAAGGGTTACACAGCCAACCTGAAGGGTAGTAGGTAGGGCAAAACTTTCTGAAAATCATGAATGCAGCATGTGCATGCCTTAATTGGAATATGTATGAGCAAGCACTTGAACTGAGGATGAATGGGGTGGGGCTACATTTCAATCTACAGTCAATGCACCAGCATGTCAACAGATGCGGCTTCAACAGTTCTATTGCTCACAAAGAACTGCTAATGTCTATTGCTCACAAAGGATCTGCTGAAATCTGCAATTTCACATGTTTCCCTCAACCCCAGACAGATATGCATACATTCTTCAAGTAAGCCTACCTTTGAAATAGCAGTAGTAGTTTCAGTGATGGGCACCTCCTTTGGTGGAGAGACAATCTTGCATATGTGGATACTGGCTACAGTTTTATCACCATTAGTTAATTTTTCTTTCAAGTTTTCCCTATAAGCAATCCTCTTGCATTCAGATATTAATTCTTCGCTCAACTGAGACTGTTCGTGATGTTTTGTAAAAGGTGGTTTGTTCGGAGCTGCATTTGTAAATTAGAAAAATAAGCGAATCTTAGATTTTCCACATAGATCATTTACATCCCTTCACTGCATAGATAAATAAGCCAGACCTCTCTCTATTAGAAGAAAATTAAAAGTATCTTTGAATTCTTGCAAGTAGCACTGTATTACTTACCGTATATTCCGGCGTACAAGACGACCTCTGATGTTAAAAAACATCCCCCAAAAATCGGGGGTCGTCTTGTACGCCGGGTATACATCCCAGGCGCGCCTGTGATGCCCCCCTGCCGGAGCCCCTCCGCGGCTTTGAAAGCCTCGGGGGAAGCCGGCGGCCGGGCATCCCAGGCGCGCCTGGGCTGCCCCCCTGCCGGAGCCCCTCCGCAGCTTTGAAAGCTGCTGCGGCTTTGCTCCCGGTGCCTCTGGTCTGCTGGGGACCATCTCCAGCAGACCAGGGACACCGGGAGCAAAAGAGGCGGAGGGGCGCTGGGGTATAAGATGAAACCCTATCTTTTAATTAAAAAGATAGGGGGTCGTCTTATACGCCCAGTCGCCCTATACGCCGGAAAATACGGTATTTTAATTTTCTTGGGGTTTTTAAATAAAGCAACCACCAATGATAAATAGTTAATTCTGTGGATGGTATGGAAAGCAGTAGTAGAAAGAGCAGCTGAGAAAAGTAACGAAATATAGCAATGTATTTTAATACATTTAATACATTTAAATAGGTTTAATAAAGAGAAATGCAAAGTGCTCCACTTAGGAAGGAACAATCAGTTCCATACATACAAGATGGGAAGCGACTGTCTAGGAAGGAGCATGGCAGAAAGGGATCTAGGGGTCATAGTGGACCACAAGTTGAATATGAGTCAACAGTGTGACGCTGTTGCAAAAAAAGCAAATATGATTCTAGGTTGTATCAACAGGTGTATTGTAAGCAAAACTTGTGAAGTCATTCTGCCGCTCTACTCTGCACTAGTTAGGCCTCAGCTGGAGTACTGTGTCCAGTTCTGGGCGCCACATTTCAAGAAAGATGTGGAGAAATTGGAAAGGGTACAGAGAAGAGCGACAAGAATGATTAAAGGCTTAGAGAACATGACCTATGAAGCCAGTCTTCATGAACTGGGCTTGTTTAGTTTGGAAAAAAGAAGATTAAGGGGGGGACATGATAGCGGTTTTCAAATATCTAAAAGGGTGTCACAAGGAGGAAGGAGAAAATTTGTTCCTCTTGGTTTCTGAGGACAGGACAAGGAGTAATGGGCTTAAAGTGCAGCAGGGGAGGTTTAGATTGGACATTAGGAAAAAATTCCTAACTGTCAGGGTGGTCAAATATTGGAATAAATTGCCAAGGGAGGTGGTGGAATCTCCCTCTCTGGAGATATTTAAGAACAGGTTAGATAGACATCTGTCAGGGATGGTGTAGACGGAGCTTGGTCCTGCCTTGAGGGCAGGGGGCTGGACTCGATGACCTCTTGAGGTCCCTTCCAGTCCTATTATTCTATGATTCTATGATTTTCTGGAAACTTTCCTCTACTTATTGAGCCATATTGACTTTTCATGTGCAACACTTGTTAATTTCATTTTCCCTACTGGATAGTTTACAGGCCTTAGAGAATATGGCAACTTATCAATAATTTGGTGTTCTCTCAGCATTGCTTAAGTTAATTATACATTTCACTTCTATGATAAAATTTCCAAATTCAGGTTGAAACTCTCTTAACCAGGATTCTCTGGTCTGGCAACATCCATGATCCGGCACGGATGTTACGTGATTAGAGAGGCCTGGTGCAGGGCCAGTGGCAAGGACCCCTGTGGGGCCGACAGGGCAGCGGGCTTGCCTGCAGCAGTGGGGCTGCCTAGCAAAGTTGACAGGGCAGTCGGGCCAGCAGGGGGTGGGAAGCCAACTGGGAGGCCAGCAGAGCTGGTGGCAGGGATCCAGAAATGACCTTCCCTAGTCTGCCAAAATCCTTCATCTGTGACTGGTCACGTCCAGAGGGTGCCAGACCAGGGAGGTCCTACTGCATTTTTAAAGGTGGTATTGGACACCAATCTTCACACAATGGAATTATAAAGGTAAGGACCAATCCAAAATTTGTAAATGGTAACTTATGATTTCAATCTCTACCATTTAGATCCATGAATTCATTCTGGAAGATGGGCAATAAAAAGTGAATCAAAACACATTCAATGACAAGTAAAAGATAAGAAGCCTAAAGAAGCCTTCTTGTCCAAAATGTATGCTAATCAGTTATAGTCAGAATAGTACTACCTAAAATTTTAGAAAGTAAAAACCATCAAAGAAGTTACTAAGGAAATAGACAAATACAACACTGGGGCTTTTGGTTAGTTTACTTTTTTATTCTCTGAAACCATTACTCAAGATTCACCCAGAAAAACTACGCATGACAAAAATACTATTTATGCTTGTTATGAATAAACACCTTAAACAAAGTTATTATACTAAAATCATATAGTTTCTAGTCACAAAAATTAAAGTTACCATCAACATTATTGATAATTTTTTATTAGATAGAATTTACTTACAATAGCCCGCTGCCTGGGACTCTCTCACTTCTTGTGAGAGTCCAGGAAGACAAGCCCTCCCCTCGTCCTCTTGCACTGATTGAAAAGATGATTGGAAGGCAGAAATCTTATCCTTTAACGAGCCAACATTTTGATGTTTAAAAGGGCTGGCCTGCTAGGACATGACAAAATAATTCTTTTAAATTAGTCGAAACTTAGCATATTTCTCTTTGATATTTGTAACAGAGCAGCAAATAAGTGTATCTTAAAATGGCATTGTTTCACTTGGTTACTGCCCCTAAGAATATTTTAAAAAGGGATTAATCTCAAATACTCACACAACAATGCAATTTGACTGCTTTTTTTATACTTAGTCCCTCCAAAGCCATTTGCCTCTGCCAGTCCCATGCATGTAAACTAAACTGTATGAGTAACATTGTTCTATATTTTAGACATAACTACACACAACACTGAATAGTAATAGAGAGGTAGCTGTGTTAGTTTATTCTTTTGTTTTAGCAAGATCAGACTATGTAGCACTTTAACAAGATGGTTTAATAGGTGATGAGCTTTCGTGAGCCAGACCCACTTCCTCAGATCATATTCTGGAAGAGAATTGGCATGACTATATATACACACCAAAGGAATACAATAAAAAAAGTGAACACATTATAAAACTGACAAATCAGAAATAGTACAGAAGGTGGGGTGAGGGAGACAACAGACATCTTCACAATGAAAAACCAGTTGCTTTTCATTTCAACCTACAAGGACATAGTCTTAACAACTTTATTCCATGCATTTTACTTCAAAGAAACGTTAGCACCAGATTACAGAGGGAAACTTCAGAATTTTCTCTCATTCTTAAATTTGACACTTTACAAATGGGCCTTAAAGATGCTAATTATCTTAACCATTACAAAGACAGCTTCTGCACTTATTACCCCTGATTAGAACATAACATAAGAACGGCCATACTGGGTCAGACCAAAGGTCCATCTAGCCCAGTAGCCTGTCTGCCAAGAGTGGCCAGCACCAGATGTCCCAGAGGGGGTGGACCGAAGACAATGATCAAGCAATTTGTCTCCTGCCACCCTTCTCCAGCCTCTGACAAACAGAGGCCAGGGACACCATTTCTATCCCCAGCTAATCGCCTTTTACGGACAACCATGAATTTATCTAGCTCCTCTTTAAACTCTGTTATAGTCCTAGCCTTCACAGCCTCCTCTGGCAAGGAGTTCCACAGGTTGACTACACGCTGTGTGAAGAGGAACTTTCTTTTATTAGTTTTAAACCTGCTACCCATTAACTTCATTTGGTGTCTTCTAGTTCTTCTGTTATGGGAACTAATAAATAACTGTCCTTTATTCACCCTCTCCACACTACTCATGATTTTATAGACCTCTATCATATCCCCCTCGGTCTCCTCTTTTCTAAACTGAAAAGTCCCAGTCGCTTTAATCTCTCCTCATATGGGACCCGTTCCAAACCGCTAATCATTTTAGTTGCCCTTTTCTGAACCCTTTCTAAGGCCAAAATATCTTTTTTGAGGTGAGGAGACCACATCTCTACACAGTATTCAAGATGTGGGCGTACCATGGTTTTATACAGGGGCAGTAAGTTATTCTGTGTCTTATTTTCTATCCTTTTCTTAATAATTCCTTTCTATTTATCTCACTAGGATTGGACTTCCACTTCTTAAAAGATGCCTTTTGTCCCTCACGGCTTCTTTTATATGGGGGTTAAGCCAGGGTGACTCTGTTTTAGGTCTCTTACTATGTTTTTAAATTTGGGGCATACATTTACGTTGGGCCTCTATCATGGTGTCTTTAAAAAATTTCCATGCAGCTTGCAGAGATTTGGCCTGTGCCTTTTAATTTCTGTTTAACTAACCTCCTCATTTTTGTGTATTTCCCCTTTTTGAAATTAAATGCCAGAGTGCTGGACTGCTGAGGTCCATTCATCGACTCAAATAGCTATTCTCGCCCTTCCTCTCCCTCACCCCACCTTCTGTACTAAATCTGATGTGTCAGTTTAATAATGTGTTTACTTTTTTCACTCTATTCCTTTGGTATATATCAGGGGTTCCCAAACTTTTTGATACAGGGACCAGTAAATCCATTCACGAACTTGCGACCATGCATGTTCATTTGCATATTCATTAATCAAATTATGAATATTCAAATAAGTTGTTTCTGGTGCTCCCAAAACTCCCAGTGCCAGCTTTAGCAAAGCTTTTGATATGGTCACCCACAATATTCTTGCCAGCAAGTTAAGGAATATGGATTGGATAAATGGACTGCAAGACAGAAAGCTGGTTAGACCAGGATTTCCCAAACTTTTTACTTTAGTTGGAACCCCCCCCCCCTCCCCAATACTGCTTTTTGCAGCCCAAAAATGTAAACCCATAAAAAACAAACTGAGAAAATACCAGATATATAACATGTCTGGTATTTTCTCATTAGGTAAGTTGTATTATTATTAGATGTATCAGTTTGTAGTTTCGAACTGCCTGGCTGGTAAATATGTTCAGGCTGCATGAGTGTGTCTACCAGCCAGACAGTTCGCAACTACTTGAGGGGGGTGTGTGTGTGTGTGTGTAAATCATGCTTTGTGCTTTGCGGGGGGGAGGGGAGAACATCGTCCCAAGATCTACATATGGCCGGGTCAGTCCCACTCCCCGCAGGCCGATTCATCCCCTCCCTCTGCTCCCCCCAGTGCCTCTGGCCAGCCCCACTTCCCCCAACCCCCTCCCAAGCAGCCAGGTCCTCCCCACTTCTCCTCCCAATCTCCCTTGGCCAGCCCCGCTGCCCGCATCCAGCCCTCCTTCCAGCGGCCCATTCTTCTCCCCCCCCCTCCTCCCATCTTCCCCGGCCAGCTCCCTGCCCCCAACCTCGCACCCCCCCCCCCAGCAGCCCTGCTTCCACCAGCCCCCTAATCTCCCCAGCCTGCCCCGATTCCCCTGTCTAGTGCTGCTTCCGGTGGCCAGCTCTCCCCTCCTCCTCATCCCAGAATCCCCTGGCACCTGCACCTTCCCTTAACCCTGCACCCTCCTGGTGCCTCCCCCTTTCCTTACTGCCCCGCCCCCTTAGCCCTCTCTTTCCCTGATACCCACCCCCTCAGCACTCTCTGCCCCATCTGCTCCTACCCATCTGTGCCCTCACACATGACTTGCGCCATCCCCACCTCTCTCATGCCCACCCCTTCTTTCAAGCCTTCTCCCAGCACCTCCTCCTCCAGCCCCCAATGCCCTTCCCCTCTCCCAGCATCACCCTGTCCCCCCTCCCACTGACACCGCCCCTCCTACTCTTTCCCTCATTGTCTGCACTTGGCCCCCTGGCATTTGTCTCTCTCTCCTGCACTCTGTCCCTTAGTGCCTTCCCCTCCCCAGCCCCTTCTCCTTCCCCTCCGCGCAAGCTCCATGCAAGCCCCCCCACTGCCGCTGCCGCCTCCTCACCAGCCCGTTCCCTACCTTCTGCCTTCCACATTGCGGGGCCGGAGGCTGCCGGAGCCAGCGTGGCCCCGCCACGTGCCTCCGAAGACGTTTAAAATCCCGGGCCGTGACGTCATGTCACGTCACACCCCGGGCGTCCTCCCCGCCCACTTGCAACGCTGCACATGGGCAGCAGCAGGCGGTGAGGAGGAGCCGCGCGTGGCGGGGACGCTCTGGTGGAAGGACGCGTGGGAAAGGGGGGGACCGGCGTGGGGGCCCGGGCCCGCTCCAGGCAGAGCCGGGGGAGAGACCCAGCTCCACGTATCGGTGGAGCAGGGCCCTCGGCTCTGTAACTCGCCGGCACTTGCGGGTTCAGGAGCGCGGGGCCCAAATAGGCCTAAGGCTGGCAGCCACCAAGCATGCTGAGGTATTTTTTTCCCCCCACGGCCCGGTACCGGGCCGCGGCCCATAGTTTGGGAAACGCTGGTATATATGGTCATGCCAATTCTCTTCCAGAATATGATCTGAGGAAGCGGGTCTGGCCCACGAAAGCTCATCACCTATTAAACCATCTTGTTAGTCTTTAAAGTGCTACATAGTTTTTCCTTTACATACAACACTGACATTTTCTAAAACAACCCATATCCTAGAACTCCTAATGTTAAACTCCCCATCAAGACACTAACAATCAGTCCTACCTTAGAGGAAGAGGAAAGATAAGAGTGAACAGTTAAAAATTTGACTTCAAGGACATGTTAGAGTGGTAGGTTCAGTTAAATGAACACTGGACCCCAGGTCATCAATATGGCCATAGCCTTATGATGCATGCAGGCACTTTATGATGTAAAAGCATGAACTGAACATACATAAAACCCAAGCTGTCTATACCTCAAAGTGTTATTTTACAACAAGGGTGAAGAACCTAAGGCCCGTGGGCCAGATGCAGGCCCCCCAGCTTGCCTCCATCTGGCACCTGAGGGTTGGGGCTCACCCTAGCATTGGGGAGCTTGTGTCCTGTCCACCCCCAGTCATTTAAAAACAGCTGGTGTTTCTCTCTAGGGGTCGGGGTGGAAGAGGGAGGGGGAAGACTTCTTTGCTCTCCCATTCCAGGCCAATTGGGGAGAGGGGCAGAGAGAACAAGTCGTCTCCTGGCCTTGCCTCTTCCAGGGTGGCCCAGGACCACTTCCAAAATTTCTGAAGTGGTCTCCTTTTAAAAAATATTGCTCACCCCTGCATGAACTGGTGGGGGCTGCAGCAGCTCCCCACCAGCCCACCGCAGGCAGGGGTGATCCAGCTCAGCATAGTGATGTTAAAATGCCGTTACACATTTACACACCAGGGAAGCAGGGTGCAAGGAGAGGAGAGGAAAGGGGGGGGGGAGGACAGGCAGCAGCACAGGTAAAGGGGAAGAAGGCAATTTTGTGGGAGTTGGTATAAGCAGGGAGCAGCAGTACAAGCTGGGAATTGCTTTTACTCATGAGGGTTAATTGATGAGCCCAGGCTTATCAGTTAACCATGCCTAGGGTACATGTTCACATTCCTAGCCTGGCCAGAGCAGCTCCTGTTGACAGCAGGCCTGGACAAGGTGTGACATGGGTAGGGGTGCTCCAGCCCAGCCCAAGTAGCTCTTGCCCACACCCCCTTTAATTACATTTAACCAGTTGACCAACTGGACAGGATTTTACAACCCAAATTTGCTCTAAACGAAACTTTTAAGTAGCCATCGTCTAACGTCTTCCTCTAAGATTTTTTAAAAGGAGATTTCTTAACATTATTTGAGCAACAAATATACATGGAAATAGCTAGCATACACCTGGGGTGGGGCATGGGAGAACAGGGGAAAACGAAGCGGGGTTAATATTTTTTAAAGCGTAGCTTTACCTTCACAATCTCTTAAGATAACTCTTTCCCAACATATAATAATCTGCATTACTAAATTGGCCTCAACTTTAGCTCCCCACAATTCTTAGTAGGAAAAAAATGTTAAGTTTCACAAATAAATCCATTGTTATTTCTATTTTTGTTTTCTTCCTTCATTACCTTCTCTTTCCTTCAGTCCAGGTTAGGCCTGGACTACCCTACATTGCTAGGTTAACATAAGGCATTTTATGACAATCCAATTATGTCAGTGTACACACGATAGCCTTGTTCCCACCAATGTAAGTACCTTACTACCCTGACATAAGCCTCTCATGGAGGTGGAGTTATGTTGATGTACTATGGGCAATGCAGTGTCTGCACAGATATTGCAATCTTTATATCAGCTGTTTGCTGTCTGTCAATTTCAGTTCTACAGAAGCCATGAAATTCACAAGAAAGCCTGGCCCCTGGCTCCCCAAGCTGCCCCCCACAAGCCAACCAGTCGCCCAGGATACCTGCTGCTGCCATACCCTGACTGTATTGAAGCTCCTACCTAGTTGGAAGCCCAGCTGTCCCCAACCCTTGGCTCTCTACTGGGAGCACAGCAAGACTCTGGGTATGGTGTGAGTTTTCACACCAGAGCCAGAAGCCCCAAGTGGCTTCTCCTCTGCTCCCAGCTGGAAGATGAGGCATGGGGCATAGGTGGGCTCCAGCAGGGAGCTGTGGAAAGTTGAGAGCTCTGGCTCTCAGCCCTCCCTCCCCACAGTTCCTCTTCAATCTGTGGAAGCACTCATTGAGAGGACACACATGACTGATAGGTGGGTAGTATGGAGATCAGCCACCACAGTAATTATTTTAGTGACTAAGTCGCCCTAAACATAGGTTAACTAAGATGGTAGAATAAACATGCTCTAAGTGTAATTTTCTTAACATTCAAAATCTCAACTAAAAAAAGCTTGGCTACAAAAGTAAAATAGAGAACACTGTTCCATTCATTCCAGATACCACAAATACATGAAGCTAATTTTCTCCGCTAGCCATGCTGCGCAACTCTGAAAAAATTCCCACCGTTTTGAATGGGTCTTCAGTTCTCCTCATCTTTTGCTTGGCAAGATATTGAATAAGGCTATTATTTTCAGGGGAACCCCGTACTCCAATTGTAGATCTGCGCTTAAGTTTTAAAGCCATGGATTTCTCTGAAACAAGAACAATGCAAGAAAAGCACAATGAAACTTCAGGAGAACACTTACAAGTATTTAAAAATACCAGGGAAATTGCTTCTATTTAAAAAAATGTAGGCATTATATAAAGTCTTGTATTTGGTCAGTTGTCTTCATTAGAAGAAAAAATAAAAACTGCAAGCATTTGAAATCTTGATAGTGTATTACATAACTCACAGGAACAATCAAAAGACTGTTAGAGAAGGAAAACTCCACAACAATTTTGTGGAAGAGGTGAAAGAAGGTCGTGTGTGCGCACGTGCGTCCACCTGCCCTCTCTCTCTCACGGAAAGCATAGAACAGTTTCTTTGCTTTTTTTGTGTGTATCCAGAAATCAGGCACAGTACTGGTATACAGAAAGGGAAAACAAGAAAAGGTCTTTACAGAAAGTAAAAACAAAAAAGCTCAAAAGGAAAAACTCTTTCATATCAACTCTTGGGTATCCCCTTCCTTGACAGCATGAATGTTCCTTCACTCAACACTTCTCCACAGTACAAGAACCAGAAGATAGAAAGTTAATGCTGTATGACCAACATAAACTTTCATGAGAAGTTCTGCTAGAATTCCCAGGTTTGGGGCTGTGAGTGGGCGAGAATAGTGCCATGCAAAACTACCCTCCCTCAGCTTCCTTGCATCAGAAAAGCCAAAACAAAATAAAAACCCACATTCCTAATTTGAAGTCTAACACTGTTTCCATGGGAGAACTATATTGACAGTTCCTAGATCGGTTTGAAAACATGTTTAGCAACCTATTTAACATCCTCCTTTGCTCTCTTTTGTGCCCTTAAACAGGAACAGTAGAAAATGATGATGTAAACATCACTACAATATACATAAAAAGTATTGCTGTGAAACAATCATGGTGTAATTATCAAGGTGTAAATTTACTGTCATTTGGACATCAGGAAGAAACCCTGTCTACCTACTGATCGTGAAATCTCACACTTAGTTTTACTTATGAAGAGCCTATGCCACTGACAGAAATAGCCAAATTTGGCTATAAAAGAATGTAGGAGGAAGAAAGCTCTGTTACCTTTTCAAAATTCCTTCCATCTGATCCTATTCCCATGATCCCGTGTTGGCTTAACAGAGCTCTAGGAAGTCATAGTATTTCCCCTCTCCCCAAGAAAACACATGTTTAATAGCAAATTACTCTATACACCAGCTATAATGAATGTTGGACAATTCTTCACAATTTCCATCTCCTGTACTATTTCCAAATCACTACTTATAAAACCTATATCTGTGTTATCAGAAATTGTCCCAAATGCCCTGAAATCTTCTGGACCACCATTCACAACCACCATTAAATATTTAAGAGAATGTTCTCATTCACAAATGAACCACAGTATTTTGAAACATTCATTCCAAGAGTCACTTTGCTAACCCCTTACCTATAGATGGCTTAGCAGTAAAAGACTCTGGAGTAATCCCAAATTCAGCTATAGTTACACTTGCAAAATCAACAGGTGTCTTCATTACATTCTCTGATGTTTCATAATCTGGTTTTACATCTGCTTCACCTTTATCAGGTGTCACATAGCTTGCATCATCCAAGAATGTAGGGCTGCCTTTTGAAAAAGGACTTTGAGGTTTGTGTGCTGTCAAAAAGGACAAGGAAGGTTGAAGTAAGTTTCCCTTTAGTTTAAAAGAAAGGCTTTTGTTTACTGCCAGTTTACTATCATCCTTGCTGTTCTGATATGATTTTCTCCTTATGTATTCGTTGCATTTTACTCCAGGTTTAAATACATGTGTAGATCTCAGGTCATTTAAATTTTCAATTTCTGAAAGGTATGAGCTTTTTGATTCATCCATTTTGACAAACTTGTCTTTTGGAATGGGCAGAGAATAAACCTTCTCTTCTTCAATAAGTCCTTTCAAATTTTCTTTGACATCAGCAACAGTATTTATAATTTGTCTAGATTTTCTGCGCATTGTCAGTGCTGTTTTCTGAGCTTAAAAAAATATGACCAGTCTTGTTGCTCTCTTGTAATCATGCGTCTGTCATTAAGACGTCGTCATTATGTTTTTTTGTAAAAGCAATCACCATAACATGCAGACATCAAGCCATTAGAAGATACTGCTGCCATTCTATGGAGAGAAGCATGAAATGTTAGCTATGAAGTTTACTGTAAATATCAGATCTTATATGCATAACATTCTGACGTATGTTGATGTCTATATTAAACACAAAAACCATCTAAGCTAATTCAACATTACGGTGGAGATTTCCAAATCACCAGCTCACGAAATCTAATACCACCATCTACATGTTTTGCTAGTCTATAAAGTGCTACCATATCATTTGTTGTTTTTTTAAAAATGCACAAGCCAGTACTCACTTTCATTAAAGAAATATCCAGCTTCTGAGATAATGATCATCTAGAGCACAACAGGATAAATCAGTTTGTTCATTTAAATAAAAAGATGTTATCTAAGTATGGCAAATAGGATAGTGAAAAGTTAAACAGAAATACATGCCCAAAATTCAAAGCAGTATAAGCACAAGTCTTGCACCTGAGCATCACAATGCTTAACTAAGTGTGTCAGGCTGTGACAAAATGTTATTAAAAGAACATTGTAACAACATGATGCTGCAGGTTTATTCAATATCAAAGTGGGCCTTCCTGCTTTGAAAAGCTCAACACCAGTTGGCAGATGGAACAGAGAATTAAGAGTAAGTTGATCCTTTAAAATAACAGGTGTTTTAAGAAGGGGGAAAAGCCTGTTATACCATGCTGTGCATGTGGCATTGTTTGACATATATGAATGGGAGGCCCAGGTTATCTACTTTTAGTTGTTTCATTGTTCCCTTTATCATACTAAAATGTGACCATAGATTGGGAGCACTTGGTGGTACAGAAAGCCTGTCATTCAACTGGGCAACAAGGTGAAATGGAGAGTGAGGGCAATGGGTAGAAAAGAAGACGGGAAATTTGGTTGGGCAAGCATGCGGAGTCACAGCTGCTGCTCACTGCTGCACATTCTTGACCCCCATCCAAGGGGATGCAGCTTGAAGGGAGGGGGGGGCGCGCACAAAGAGAAAAGGGAGCATATTCCACATATTCTCAAGGGGATCACAGGGGCATGTAGCACATGACAAAAAGAAACCCGGTAACAGGGGCCAACACAGCTCCAGGAGGGGCAGCAGAGAAGAGCCCCTGTGCCCAAGGGTCTATCAAGCAAAACCCACCCAGCAACTTCCTCCCTCCCCTGCCCATTCTCCAACCAGTTGTTTCCATGGGCATTTCCTCAACTCCTATCATACCTGCCCCCCTCATTAGCCTCCCCCACCCCCGCTCCCCCTCATTAGCCTCCCCCACCCCCGCTATCTGCTCCCCCTCATTAGCCTCCCCCACCCCCGCTCCCCCCCATTAGCCTCCCCCGCCCCCCTCATTAGCCTCCCCCACCCCCATTATCTGCTCCCCCTCATTAGCCTCCCCCACCCCACCCCCCTCAGCCTCCCCCACCCCGCCCCCCCCCCCTGCCCCCCTCATTAGCCTCCCCCACCCCGCCCCCTGCCCCCCTCATTAGCCTCCCCCACCCCCCCCTCCCCCTCATTAGCCTCCCCCACCCCCTGCTCCCCCTCATTAGCCTCCCCCCCCCCTCCCCCTGCTTCCGCTCCCCCCTCACCCCCATCGGCTCCTGGATCCCGAACGATCCGACTGAGGAAACTCCACTAGGCTAGACGCGCCTCTAACATTCAAACTCACTGCCTCCTCCATGCACGTGCGTATCCCTCCGCAGGCTGGGCCAGCGCTGAGGCGCCTCCCCTGCTAGCCCCACCAATCTGCGCATGTGCCATCCGCCTCATGGAAGGGGCAAAGAAGAAGGCTGTCGCTGGCAGACTTAGGTGCTCAGTCTCTGCCGGCGGCTCAGCGACACGGGACTCTTTTCCCTGCAGCGAGTCCCGGCAGCGCGCAGGGAACAGAGCTTCGTCGCGATTGGAGAGTTCTTAGTTTTGAAATAGAGCCCATCAAACGGCCGGTCCTTCCCTCACGTGACATACACGAGCCAATCAGAAGGCGGGGAGTGAGTCGACCCCCCTTTTATGCAAATACGCCTCATGCCATTTGGCCGTGAAGGGTGACGCCCTACTCTTTTCAAGCTGCCTGACTGTAAGAGTTCTGATTGGCTACAACCGAGACCCCGCCCCCCCCGAGGCAGACCGCCCCCTGTCAATTCTCCCTGCCTAACCTCCACACACCTGCACCAATGAACGTCCCTCCCACCTCTGCATTCTATTGGGCAAGAGGAGGGGGAAGTGCGGCTCTGGTTGGGTCCCGGCCTTGTCAGTCACCGCTGCTGGTTTCCGGGTTTAGAAGCATCGTAGGAGCATGAGGCGGGTCACCCTGTTCGTCAATGGCACCCCCAAGAATGGGAAGGTGAGGGGGCAAGGGGCTCTGAGGAGAAGAGGGCGGGGGGGACTCCGGAACTTGCATGGTGCGGGAGGACGTTTTGGGGGGGGGCATGGGGACCCTGAGAAGAGGTGGGGGAGGGGAACTAATAGGGGGGGTGCGCGAGGGAGAGGAGACGTTGGAAGCGGGAGGGAATGCGAGGGGGGTTAAGGTGGGGGAGGAGCCTAGTTAGGGGCGGGGTCTGAGGGGTAGGTGTTGAGGGGGAGGAGCCTAGTTAGGGGCGGGGTTTGAGGGGTAGGTGTTGAGGGGGAGGAGCCTAGTTAGGGGCGGGGTTTGAGGGGAGGTGTTGAGGGGGAGGAGCCTAGTTAGGGGCGGGGTTTGAGGGGTAGGTGTTGAGGGGGAGGAGTTAAGGGGCGGGGGAGGGGGGGGCTTAGGGACGGGGTTTGAGGGGTAGGTGTTGAGGGGAGAGTTAGGGGCGGGGGAGGGGGGCTTAGTTAGGGGCAGGGTTTGAGGGGGGGGAGGGGGAGTTGAGGGGGAGGGGCCTAGTTAGGGGCGGGGTTTGAGGGGGAGGAGTTGAGGGGGAGGAGCCTAGTTAGGGGCGGGGTTTGAGGGGTAGGTGTTGAGGGGGAGGAGCCTAGTTAGGGGCGGGGTTTGAGGGGGAGGTGTTGAGGGGGAGGAGCCTAGTTAGGGGCGGGGTTTGAGGGGTAGGTGTTGAGGGAGGGTTAAGGGGGAGGGGCTTAGTTAGGGGCGGGGTTTGAGGGGTAGGTGTTGAGGGGGAGTTAAGGCGGGGGAGGGGCTTAGTTAGGGGCGGGGTTTGAGGGGGAGGAGTTGAGGGGGAGGAGCCTAGTTAGGGGCGGGGTTTGAGTGGTAGGTGTTGAGGGGGAGTTAAGGTGGGGGAGGGGCTTAGTTGGGGCGGAGTTTGAGGGGTAGGTTTTGAGGGGGAGTTCAGATGGGGGAGGGGCTTAGGTAGGGAATGGGGATTGAAGGGTACTTTGGGTGAGGACATGGAGGGAAGGCAGTGTAGCTCTCAGGAGGAGCAGGACTTGGGGGGCATGGGGAAAGAATGCCCCTGGTGCCCTGTTGATAGGTGAATGCTAAGGTCTCTGTCTGTGTATCTTTGTGGGTGTCGCAGGTTTGTGGATGGGAATTATTGCCTGTGAATCACAGTGTAAATCCTTGGGGGGAGAGGAGGTTGTGGTTGTTCTTGCAGGTTGTGTTAATTTGGCTGGGGTAGTGGGTAGATATTGTAAATCTTGCTGCTGCAACTCACACCGTTCTCTGGTGTAATGTAAGTACGGGCTGTAGAAAAATACAGGATTTTTTTTTTAAACATTACAAAATGTGGGTTTTTAAAAAATATGTAACTTTTTTTTTAATGCGTAGCAGCCTCTGTCTGCTGGGAGCTTGGACTCCCCACAAACAGGGGCCATTGCCAACACATGCTACTGCCTTTCTATCAGAAGCTTCTCTCGTGGACTGGCTCCCGCATGCCACCCCTCAGCTACCTGCTCTGCTGCCCCTGGTAGCTGAGAGTGTTGGTGGCATAGGGTTTGAGGAGTCAGTATAATCTGATAGTCCTGCTGTAAGTGTGCCAACTTGAGAGAATTCTGTAGTCAGCATGCACAGAACAGATTATGAACAGGAGGCTACCAGACAACTCACCAGCACCAGCTTCTACAGGCTTCTCTCCTATGATTCCACTAAACACCAAAAAGAACTAAACCACCTGCTCATGAAACTTCCTGATACAACTCAGGACCAGATTTACACAAACACACTCACAAACACCAACCAGAAGCTTTATATCTGCTACCCAAGATCCACAGACCTGGGAAACCCATCATTACAGGACAGTCACATTTTCATCACCTTATAGCGGAAACCTACCGACTGTTATAATTACCTGCATGCCTCTAGCTTCCATTCAACACACATTTCTCAGTCAGTTGTGTGACGGGGTGCGGTCACAGATGACCCCTTGGGGTTGCCTCCCAGGGTGCTGACACCGCCACTGCCACTGTCCTTCCTTCTCTCTGGGGCTCCTCACTGTCTGGTCTGGCTGGGCCAGTTCCGTTGGTCTCCCCCAGCCAAGGCCCTGAGCTGAGATCCCTGCCCCCACGAAGAAGCAGTACAGACACTGAACCACTCCAGGTCCTAGGAGAGTGCAGTTTAGAACCCAGCCTCCTGAGAGAGCACTCCCCAGATGGGATCAAACCCCAAAGAATTAGGTAAGCCCCCTTTAGCAATGAAAGGGGGAATGTGCACACTGGTTGCCTCCCCAGGTAACAATCGCTTACACTGGGTTTGATAGAAGATAAACATGGTTTTATTAAGTTGAAGCAGTAGGATTTAAGTAGTAATAAGAGAAAGTAGGTAGAGCAAAGTAGGTTACAAATAATCAAAAGAAACAAAACCGCTTGGCTAATTCTCCACTGAAACCTCAGTGCAAACTTAAACTCACCCTAAAATCTCTTTTCCAGCTGCCACTCTAAACCAGGGTTCTCTTCCCCAGCCTGGGGTCTCAGGCTCCTTCCTTCAGGTGCAGCTCAGCCAAAAGATCCAGGCCTCTGCTTTCCTATTCCTTTTGTTAAGGAGTTGAGGCCACTCCCTACCAGCCACTGCTCAGACTTAAGGATAAAAGATTGTTTAACAGTGGCTCATCTAGAATTTGCAGGTAACGCCCTCCATGTCTCCCATTCACACATTTGAAACTCACCAAGTATTCCCCACTCCTTGTGTCGAATTTTGTACACACAAATGACACATACAACAGAGTAAGATAAACAGAACCAGCAGATCATGACATGAAGATCAATAGGTTACATGAAATAATTCGCTCAAACCACCTTTGAGTTATGTATATGCATGTCCAAGAGTCCACTTTGTAAAGCATGGGGGAAGGGTCTGTCACTTAAAACTTAAATACTAACCTGGAGAAGTGGAAAAAACGGATTGACCGAGCCAGACAAGTACCCAGGCATCAGCTTCTGCAAGATAGGCCCAACAAAAAAAGCAATAGAACACAACTGGTCATTACCTAAAGCCTCCAACTTAAACTCCTACAGTGCATTATTATCAATCTGCAACCTATCCTGAAAAATGACCCCTCACTCTCACAGGCCTTGGGGGCATGCCAATCCTCACCTACAGACAATTCTTTCCCGTAACCACATAGTTCACCATCATATTCACCCAGGAACCCACCTCTGTGATCAACTCTGGTGCCAACTCTGTCCACACATCTATACAAGCGGCATCATCACAGGACATAACCACATCAGCCACCACTTCAGAGGCTCATACAACTGTACATCCATCAATGGGATCTATGCCATCAAGTGCCAGCATTGTCTCTCTGCCATGTATATTGGCCATACTAGACAGTGTCTATGACAAAGGATTAATGGACACAGAGCAGATATTAGAAATGGTAACACACACAAACCTGTTGGGGAACATTTCCACATCCCCGGGCACTCACTAATGGATCCATAAATGTCTGTACTATTTCAAAGCAATTTCAAAAGTCCCCTAGAGAGAGAAACTACAAAACATGGGTTTCATTTACAAGTTTGACACCTTGAATATAGGTTTAAACAAAGACCTGGCCTGTATGGGCCGCTACTTTCCACATCCTAGAAAAACTTAATGTTAACACATTTCTGAGACCGGATGGCATTCATCCAAGGGTTCTAAAAGAACTCAAATGGGAAATTGTTGAACTATTATCTGTGGTTTGTAACCTATCCTTTAAATCGGCTTCCGTACCTAATGACTGGAAGGTAGCCAATGTGACACCAATATTTAAAAAGGGCTCTAGAGGTGATCCTGGCAATTACAGACCGGTAAGTCTAACTTCAGTACCGGACAAATAAGTCAAAACAATAGTAAATAATAAAATTGAGAGGCATGTAGAAGAACATAATTTATTGGACAAAAGTCAACATGGTTTCTGTAAAGGGAAATCATGTCTTACTAATCTACTAGAGTTCTTTGAAGGGGTTAACAAACATTCGGACAAGGGGGATCCAGTAGATATAGTATACTTAGATTTTCAGAAAGCCTTTGACAAGGTCCCTCACCAAAGGCTTTTGTGTAAATTACATGGCCATGGGATAAGAGGGAAGGTCCTTTCTTGGATTGAGAACTGGTTAAAAGACAGAAAACAAAGGGTAGGAATAAATGGTGAATTTTCAGAATGGAGAGGGGTAATTAGTGGTGTCCCCCAAGGGTGAGTCCTGGGACCATTGCCTCTTCTTGCGTCTACACTGCCCTTTCTTGCGCAAGAAAAACCCTCTTGCGTGATGCCGTTACACCTATTACTTTTCAGGAAGAACGGCATTGCGCAAGAGGGTTTTTCTTGCGCAAGAAGGGGCAATGTAGACACTCCTTGCGCAAGAGCCTCTTCTGAAAAAAATGGTGGCTCATTAGGAATGTAAATGAGGCTCGGCGATATTCCATGCTTAGCCTCATTTGCATATTACTCGTGTAAGAAGCCATGAGTGTAGACATAGCCTAAGTTTGATCTGTTAACTGATTAGATGGGGAAGTGGGGAGAGGCTGTCCGCCACAGCTGGGCAGGAGCTGCCCCCATGCTGCAGGCAGGGGATGCTGGCTCCCAGCCCGCACAGGGGTGGGGGAAGAGGGCTGTCACCGCTGGAATAGCAGCCAGGTTGGAGCGTGCCTGCTTGTGGCGGGTAAGGTCCCATCTGTTAACCAGAACCAGTAAGCATCACCTATTGTGGCTAACCTTTCACATCCCTAGTTCAGTTCAATCTACTGTCTTTGGAATCACAAGCTGATATTTGGCAATACTCAGTGATTTAAAAAAATTCCATTTTGTGATGCATGTCAAACTGGTTCCTGTTATGGTACAAAACATATAAATTTGTTGAATGATAGAACATTCTAGTACTATTGTGCTTAAGAACTGTGCTATTTTTGACGGCTTAGTAACATTTTACCTGTTCACCTATAGAACTTGCTGCCGTATGGTATGTTGAGATCAAGAGCTTAAGATTCAAAAAAGCTTGCGTGTTTATATGGACAATGAAAACATTTACAATTAAGTTAGATTCTCAAGTCAGGCCAGGAGCCAAACATTAACAGTTGGGGGTTAGGGAATGTTCAGGTGTAGGTTGTTCAAAATTGCTCACTGCAAAGTTTGTTGAACTTTCCTGTTGAACATCTGGTATTGGCTACTTTCAGAATGGACTTGATGTATCACTGACCTCATCTGGCATGACGCTTCTTATGTTCCCAATCGTAAACACTTTGGTGCCTTGGAGACTTTTTTTCCCCCCTCCTCTTAGCTATTTATTCTTGGGGACTTGCTGTGTGTGTTGTGTGTTAAAGAAATTTTGCAATTTCATGAGCCAGTACACAGAGAATTAGCAGGATTTAAAATAAGAGGCTTAAGTCCTCCTAACTAGAGTAGGATTATTTTACCTGCTGTACAATCAGTAATTTTTTTTAAGTTTAATGCGTAAGTTGTTATTTCTTAGTTATTATAAAGATGCAGCCAAAAGAAACTAATGAGCTGAAGCAGTTTTAAAGAGAGGACCATTAGATTGTGGCATGGGGGCTTATTTTTCCCCCTTCATATTAGGTGTGGATAAGAAAGGTGTTTTTCTCTTTAAAAAAGCAGATTACGTGTCCAGAAAAATTATCCACATGGTATCTGCAGTACTAAATAACCTGTCTTCTCTTTATAGGTGGTGGCTGTTTATGGAACATTATCAGATTTGCTGTCTGTGGCTAGTAATAAGCTTGGAATAAAAGCAACCAGCGTGTACAATGGGAAGGGTGGACTCATTGATGATATTTCTTTGATTAGGTAATGTTTGTCCAAATAAAAGCTAGCTTAATTGATATAGATACTGATAGGCTGTTATAGGAAATGAGGAAAATGCTAGAGAAGCCATTTGACTGTCCTGTTGGTTCTTCGGTTAATAACCTGCCTCTAACAATGATCAATATCTGATACTTTAGAACAGGGGTTCTCAGGCTTCATTGCACAGGTACCCCCTTCTGACCACAAAAATTACTACATGACCCCAGAAGGGGGAATTGAAGCCTGAGCCCCATTGCTCCACGTGGGAGGGCCAAAGCCTCCCCATCCCAAACTGTCTCACCTCACCACCCTAATATGGGAGCCAGTTCCATTCCTGGGGCCGCCTCGCTGCTCCCAGGGTGAGCAGTGGAGGAGGTGGGACTTGAACCTAGGCAGAGGGCCTGTAACATAGGTGTTTGAAGTGGTTGGACTTTGGCTTTAGCTCCAGACACAGCAACTCTAAGCCAACCCAATTTGGGGTCCTGACCCATAGTTTGAGAGGAAAGCATCACTGGTTATCAGTTATAGAATGCTGCATGATTCTGTGTGGATTCTATCCTGACCCTGTTTGAAGCAAGAGAAAACTAGCACTTTTCCCCTTTAGCGTTCTCCTGTCTGCAGGTCATCTTAGGCATTTATTTGTCAAAACAAATGCTTTGATATCATAGCCAACTTGGGGGGTTTTTTTCTTAATTTTGAGAGACAAAATTAAACTGCTTGTATAAGTTGAATGTAATGATATTTAACACCTATAATTGTTAAACAGAAATGTGCATACTATACATTTCACAGGAGATGCAACTAATGAACTGAACTAAACTTGCTAAGTAATAGAAGGCTTGATTCTTGCCTGGTTTATACTGGTGAAATTTGGGGAAATCTCCATTGACATTAAGTGTTACGTTCATAAAAAATGGGAGATCAAACTTGACTCTTAAGTAAATGATAATCAATTTCCATTACCTCAATTGGTTGAGAGAGAGAAAAAAGACAGGACTATGCAGCACTTTAAAGACTGGTTTATTAGGTGATGAGCTTTCGTGGGCCAGACCCACTTCCTCAGATCAATTTGTGGAAGAAAATTGGTATGACCATATATACCAAAGTGATACAATTAAAAAAAAAAAAAAGTGAGCACATATAAAATTGACAAATCAGATTTTAGAATGGGGGGGGCGTGGTGAGAAGGGAAGGTTAGTGTCTGTGAGGTAATGATGCTAGGGGTGATAATTGGGGAAGCTATCTCTGTAATGGTTGAGATAATTAGCATCTTTGTTGAGGCCCATAGGTAAAGTGTCAAATTTAAGAATGAATGACAGTTCTGATTTAAGCATCAAATTTAAAGAGAGGTATCCATGGACTAATGACTTTTTATAAAAAAGTATACTTTCTTTTTTCTCCAGGGATGATGATGTTTTGTTTGTTTGTGAAGGGGAACCATTCATTGGTAAGTTTGGGGGGTTTTGACTAAAGTTTTGTCTAGGGATGTTAAAATGCAAATACTTCCCTAATCAAATAGTCAATAGACTTTTCTGTCAACTATTTGATTAGTGGACACGGGTAGGCAGTTGTGGTGCTCATTCTAGCTGGTGCCGATTCACAGCAATAGAGATGTAGCCGTGTTAGTCTGATCTTGCTGAAACAAAAGAGAGGACTATGCAGCACTTTAAAGACTAACAAGATAGTTTATTAGGTGAAGAGCTTTCGTGGGCCAGACCTACTTCCTCAGCAAAACGTCCCCAACTACGGCTCTTCATTGTAAAGCCCAGAGAAGCCGGCACTTAAAGGCACTAGCACAGCCCCTGCTCCGTGGGTCTCTTTTCATTCAGCAGACCACAACTCCCCCCCCCTCCTCGCCACACACAGTTGGGGTGTGTGTCTGAGGTCTGATTAATGAAAAGAGACCATGGAGCAGGAGCCATGCTAGCGCCTTCAACTGCTGTCTTCCCTGGGCTGTACAATGCAGAGTGGCAGCTGTGTGTGTGAGGTCTGCTGAATGAGGAGAGACCTGCAGAGCGGGGGCCGTGCTAGCACCTTTGCACGTTGACTTCTGTGGGCTTTACAATGCAGAGCAGTATCTGGGGGGAAGCGACCAGCCAATAGTGCTAATCAATAAGCTCCTGCTTATCAGTTGGTCAACTAGACACAAACATCTCTAGTTTTGATGCTTGAAGAAACAGATTTGAAGTAAATGTAAAATATATATGAAATTCTTTTCACTAGTGTGAAAATGGTGTTCTGAAGAGGTGTTTCATAATGTGGGATAATTCAGAAATACACTTGACTAAAGATCACTTTGTACATTTCGTCAATGTAGATCCTCAGACCGATGTAAAACTTCACGAAGAACTAACAGGGTCGCACACGGATTGGTTAACACTAAATGTTGGAGGCCGTTACTTTACAACTACACGGTGGGAAAATAACTATTTACGTTTTGTTTTCAAAGGGCTATAGATTTCCATGAGTTGATACTGTTAATTGCATTATCTGATTGTATGTTCACTTGATGAGTCTTCAGAGGGCAAATAAAAGAACATTGGGAAAAAAATCACTTTAGGGGAAAATCTTTCTCTGCGGTTTCTTAGTGTTTGCTATTACTGATTTAAAACAGTTTTTAGTATTAAAAACCTGCCAGAAAATTGTACTACTTGGAATTTTCTCTACTACACTTTAGTCAATCAAATAAGCTCTCGTCTTTTAAGATGTCTCATCAGAATAATTTTCTGATTCTTATGTAAAATAGGTCTGGTACAGCATTGTAATTTAGAGATGCACCTCTTACTATCATCACTTTCATAACTGTAGGTATAAGAAATTATTGATATGTTGCAATGTACCTTTTGAGCTAGGGGAAACTAAATATAAATTGAGTTTTCTTTATTTTTCAGGAGTACTTTAGTTAATAAAGAGCCTGACAGTATGCTGGCCCGTATGTTTAAAGGTAAAGGTTGGTATGCTTAAATCGACTTATTCCTTAAACAATAGAAATGCCGTCAATTTTCATTTTAAAAAAGTCACATGCTCCTTATGAGTTTGTTAGAGTACAAACACAGAACTTGGAATACTCTGCTTTTCACCAGTTGTGCTAAAAGTTTGTACGATATCTTGAAAATGTTAATTATAATTGGTAATACTCAGGGCTTGACAAGCGGCAGCAAGCCCCGCTCGCCAGCCATGCGGTTTGGCACACTGCGCATGCGCTGACCGTGCTGGGCATGCACAAACCGCTCTGCGGCGCTGTGCCAGGCTAAAATCTACTTGCCACTAGCGAGTAGATTGCCCTAATTGTCAAGCCCTGGTAATACTTATACTTTTAGTTGCACCTCACTTTGACAGTTCAAGATGTTGTGCTTAAAAGAAGCACCCGGGATCTTTTTCAGGGGGATAAGGCAACACGCCACATTTATTGAACATACATAGATCAATCAGTACTTTATCATATGCATATGATATATAACATTCATGCACTCACACACACACATACACACGCACGCACACTCCATCTTGTTGTTACCAATAGTTGCTCCCGCTAACTACACTGGTCAGGTGAGTTAGATGTGTGAGGGGTTGAGCTGGCCTTCTGCCGATCCGGATCGATGCTCCCATGTTGACAAGACAAAAGCCCTCTGCAAGATGCCTCCTATCAAGAGACAAAGATCCAGTCTGTGCTCCAGTAAAACTAAAAGGCTACATCTACACTGGCCCCTTTTCCGAAAGGGGCATGCTAATTTGACAGGTCGTAATAGGGAAATCCGCGGGGGATTTAAATATCCCCCGCGGCATTTAAATAAAAATGTCCGCCGCTTTTTTCCGGCTTTTAGAAAAGCCGGAAAAGAGTGTCTACACTGGCCCCGATCCTCCGGAAAAAAGCCCTTTTCCGGAGATCTCTTATTCCTACTTTGAAGTCAAATTAGCATGCCCCTTTCGGAAAAGGGGCCAGTGTAGACATAGCCAAACAGTCCAGTTCTGCTCTGATTTATGTTGATTCAACTACTGTATCTTGTGCACTCATATATATTGTTTTCTGTTTACAGTTGCTCCCTCTTTTTTTTCTGTGTGTCCCTTCAAGTAAATCATCACAATCTGTTAATTTTTGTAGTGTGAGGATACTTTCTTTTTATATTTTGATTACAACCATAACAGTTATCATTGTATCAAATTTATTTTTTTCTTTGTGTATTTGGAAACAGATGTCTGGGGAAATAAGCAGGATCACAGGGGAGCATTCCTAATCGATCGCAGTCCAGAATACTTCGAACCAATTCTAAACTATTTGCGTCATGGACAGCTCATTGTAAACGATGGCGTTAATTTGCGAGGTGTGTATTATCCCTACAGTACGTTCATTGCCAAAAGATAAACTGTGCCTCTAGGTACATCCACTGGTAACAGTAAGAGTTGTGTATGTTTACCTGCGGGTTTGTAGATGATTTTTAAAACTTTGGAGTATTTGTTATAAGTTTAATTCTGTGATTTACAATTTAATGAATCTTCATATCTATTCATCTTGAGGCTTGTCGGGATTCTTGGCATGCCCCAATCGAATACAATAATTCTGGATTTGATTCTTTAACCCACATGCACACTAGTTCTTCTTTGTCCCTTATGTAAAAGAAACACTGTGTTGGAAACACACTATTACTAAGGTCGATTATTTTTCCTTTATCTATGAATAAGGTCTTCTCCTTTTCTCCTCCCTTCTCATATGTAATGTAACGTATATGTTGATAGTTTTATTTTATATAGCTAGGGGATTATGTTTAAATTCAACAACATGTGGTTTTTGTCTTCCTGAGAGTTAAATGATGAATTAGGGAGAGAGAATTGAATTTATACCCTTGCAATTCCTAGGAACAGATCTGCACAGGGAAGTTTTAAAGATCCTTGTATCCCAGCAAAGGAGGGAGCTTGGCATTGTGTTTTCTAAATAGCCAAGTAACTTTCTCTTCTGCTAGGTGTCTTGGAGGAAGCCAGATTTTTTGGCATTGATTCATTGATTGAACATCTGGAAGTAGCTATAAAGGTAAATTTTGTTGTATTTGACTTTTTTAGAAGCAATTTTATCTCTCACTTCTATAAATGTTAGGATTAAACTTTTGATGCAACTTCCTTGCAGAATTCTCAGCCAGCAGAGGATCATTCTCCTATATCCCGGAAGGAATTTGTCCGATTTCTGCTGGCAACCCCAACTAAGTCGGAACTGCGCTGTCAGGTATAATATAAACTATAGTACTAGAGAGTCCAGTAGCAAAATGTCTTCTATCTCAAGTGACAATTAGTGATATGGAGACCAAGCCGTGTCTGTGGAGGATTTTTTTTCGCCCTCTATTTCCTTTTAAATGTTAGACAGGAGGTCTTGATTCAATGATATAGCTCAGTGGTCCCTAACGTTTCGTGGCTGCTGGGCGCCTGGGGGTGGGGCCGCCCATGCGCCGTGCGCCTGGGGCTGGCACCACACATGTGCCACACCCCTGGGGCTGGCACCAGCCCAGATGTTTTGGCAGGCGCACATAAATGCCCCGGCGGGCGCCATGGCGCCCACGGGCACTAGGGCGCCCGTGGGCTCCGCGTTGGGGACCACTGACATAGCTAATCCAGAACTAAACATGCAGAGAGAAGAAAGACCCTTTTGTTTTGCTTTTTATTGTATTATTTTCGGTTGAAGGTTTCATGTAGCAGCCATTGATTGAATTAATCCATTTCCTACTTAATGAACTAACATTACTGAGGAGAATGTATGAGGTTTTGTATTTACATTTCATTAGGTTTCCTACGGAGCAGGTGGCATTCTTATGTATATTTTTCTTTAATTTATAGGGCAAAGGACACTAGATAGCCTTGTATAATGTTGTAAATTCCTTAGGTATTTACAACAAATTTGTTCAGATCTGGATTTAAGTATAATTAAACATTAGACACTTACCTTCATTGTTTATCTTAGCACGTATGGGGATGAAATAGAATTATCAAGTCTTTTAAACAGATTGGAATAATAGTTAATGTGTAGAGATTTAGTGTTTTATAACTAAAAATACATTATTTTATTTGTAAAGCTTCTTACACAGTCCAATGCTCCAATATCTCTCTGATCTAAATATTTTCATCTTAGAAATGGGAGAATTGAGTCAGAAAGATTGTCAGCAGCCTCCAAGGGAAAGGTGTTAGAGATGAGATTAGAACTCTGAAGCTTCTGACTCAGTTTTGTACTTAAACATCTGGACTAAGCCTCATTTTCAATTTCTGTATTTTTTTTTTAAGGGTCTAAATTTCAGTGGTGCAGATCTCTCTCGGTTAGATCTTCGCTACATCAACTTCAAGATGGCTAACTTAAGCGGCTGCAACCTTGCCCATGCCAACCTTTGCTGTGCAAATCTTGAACGGGCTGACCTCTCTGGATCAGTGCTTGATGTGAGAATTGTGTCTTTAAAAGTCTGAGCTCTTGTGTATTACATAGAAGAGCAATAATTGGAACAAATATAAAACAGCCACATTTATTTTTAAAACCTCTGCAAGTACTTGAATGTACATGTCACTTCACAACCCTTATTTTAAAAATTTGATTACCCAAAGACTTGCCCTGGCCTATTTTGCTAGGTTTTTAGTGCCTGAAAAGGTTATAGTCCTTCCAAAAGTTTTGGTCTCCTTCCATCCCCAAATACATTTCTATAGAGGTATTGGTCTACAGTAAATAAGTAAAGCTTTAGGTCTTAAGCTTGCATTGGGTCTCTTGTAGAGCTGCTTTGTGCTATTGTGCTACTCGCCATCCTAGGAGGTTGGTGGGGGACCAGTATTGTAAGATTTCACTCTTCTCCTTAGATGGCAGCATATCCTTGCTTTAATGGGTTTCAGTGCCTTATTTTAGAACCCTGCAAATCCATGGATGTCTGCTTCATATCCACAGTTATCCATAGCTCATTTTTGCGGATATGGATGCAGATACATGTTTTGTATCCAGAACCCTGCAAATTTGTGGCCAATCGCAAGTATGTGCATCTGCAGATGAGTCTCAGATACCCACACTGACGTTTTTACAGATACGCATGCAGATACAAATTTTATATCTGCTCAGGGCTTGTATTTTAAAACTATGTTCATGCTGCCACTAATATTGGTATAACTTATGTCACTTGGGTGTGAATAAGTTACACAAACCTAAGCACTGGTGTGGATACTGTTAAACCAGTGGAAGAGTTGCTACTGCTGCCCGTTGGGGGTGAATTAAATCAAATCGATGGGAGACCTCTCTCCTATTGGCTGACAGCAGTTACACCGCAGAGTGTACACTGGTGCAGGTGCACTGCTGTGAGTTCTGTAGAGTAGCCATACTCTAAGACTATATGATCTGAACTATTGTTCTTACCTTTGGGTCTCAGAGTTCTCTGAGCTGTATGTAGAACATCACTGATGGCATGTACCTCTTTCTTTGCCAGTGTGCAAACCTCCAAGGTGTAAAGATGCTCTGTTCCAATGCAGAAGGGGCATCACTGAAAGGATGTAATTTTGAGGATCCCTCAGGCCTTAAAGCTAACCTGGAAGGTAACAAAAATAGTCTCTCTCTTTGGTATCCACATATTTTTGGGAGTCCTACAGACTAAAAGTGCAAAGAGTCCTGTGACTTTTGTTAAGTAGTACATGACAGAGGTTCATCCTTAATTTGTGGAATCAGTATCTGTGAGGGGGCTTTGTATGGAAGATTGAGAGCATGTCACTGGAAGGCAGGAGCTCCTGAAATCTAATTTTTTTTCTTCCGTGACTTGTTTTGAACTTGGACAAGTCCACAAAGCCCTGTGATTACCTAGCTTTGTGCAGGGGGTTGGCTGTGTAAATTTCACCCTTGAGTATGGGTCTTTGTTTTTGGTTGACCTATTGTTTGTGTTTTGTTAGGTGCTAACCTGAAAGGTGTTGACATGGAAGGAAGTCAGATGACAGGAATTAATCTAAGAGTTGCAACTTTGAAAAATGCAAAGCTAAAAAACTGTAACCTCAGAGGAGCAACTCTGGCAGGAACTGACTTAGAAGTGAGTAATGTTTTTGTTTCATACCCAGTAACTTGTCTAATAATTATATTTTCAGTTTAGCTAAACATCAGCATTTATAGAAGGTTTTAGCAAGGTTAATTCCTTTCAGATGGATTATCTATTAAATAGAACACAAGGATACTTTAAACTGGGAGCAATGAAGAAGCACTGATTTTTAAGTTTAGCAGCTGTCGGTTTTCTTTTAGATTTGTCCTCTTATTGCCCCAAATCATCCATATCTCATCCATATCTTAGCCAATTCCTTCACTAAAACTAAAATTGACCGAAGTTGTTTTTGGTAAGCAACCAAAATCTAAATCTGAAAGAGTTTACCAGGAATTGTAGGGTGTCCACTGTCCAACTGTCTCTACTTTGCTCTAACTACCATTCTGCAGAAGGGGGGAAGACTCTATTAGCTTAAACAAAAAACAGGACTATGTAGCACTTTAAAGACTAACAAGATGGTTTATTAGGTGATGAGCTTTCGTGGGCCAGACCCACTTCCTCAGATCAAATAGAGGACGAAAATTGTCACAACCATATATACCAAAGGATACAATTACAAAACTGAACTTTATCTATCACTTTATTAGCTTAGACTCTCATAGGATGATGTCCGTGTATGCTTAATCTGAAAGGCTTTTCTTTTATATCCCTTAGAATTGTGACTTATCAGGCTGTGATCTACAGGAAGCTAACTTGAGAGGCTCTAACGTAAAAGGAGCTATCTTTGAAGAGATGCTGACACCTTTACACATGTCTCAGAGTGTCAGATAGGGTCTGGGACAGTTGACTGGAATAATACATGCTGAAGAGGAAGAAATGAAAACACTTATTATGACTGTCTTTCTCCACCCACTCCTTTTATAATCTAGATATACCATTTATTAGACAATTTATATCCATAGTGCCTAAGGAAACACCTCTGATCACTTTTTTATGAATGTCGTTGGGGAAGTGGGCTGGTTTTAGAACCAGGAATGTTTGGTTTTCAAATAGGATTGTTTTAGCATCACCTCATTTGGAATGCATTTTTAGGATTTTAATTTAAAAAGCACAATATATGCAATTATATTTATTACATTTATAGCTGCAATATAAATATATGAAATGTTAAACATATACAGTAGCAGAAATGGTCAGGTTTACAATTAGTATTAGCATATCTACAGGTTTTTTTATTTATGCACAGTGTATTAAAGGATAAATGTGTTTGGGACTGGGTTCCCAATATATCTTTTCAGGTACTTTCTTTTTTTGGGGAAAACAAAACACCATTTCACTAAATTATCACAGGTAATATTACCCTGTAGTAGCTTGAATGCAAGTATGCAGAGGCTCGGCCAACTTCTGAAATATACATTGTAAGCATCCTTGCCTCTATATCTTCACTAAAAAAATGCACAGCAGAGCATTGTTATAATTATAACTTTAAATAAGCATGTTCCAAGACACAAACTACTTATTTAGCTGTTTCAACATTAGTGGAAAGTGCTGATAAGTGAAATTCTCTCTAGCTTATATGTGTCCCTTTCAGCACCAAGCATAAGTGCATGTGTTTGGGGAGGTGGTTGTTTTTTTTTTTTGGTTGGTTTGTTTTTAAACAGGAAATTAAGTGTGGATCAGGAAAAGAAAGATAGAGTTGACTCCTCCAGAAAGGTAAACAGAGGGGCTGTGTCTAGCCTGGCCACTTTTTCCGGAAAAGCACCCACTTTTCCGGAAAAACTTGCCAGCTGTTTACACTGGCCGCTTGAATTTTCGCAAAAGCACTGACGATCTCATCCAAGATTGTCAGTGCTTTTGCGGAAATACTATGCTGCTCCCGTTCAGGCAAAAGTCCTTTTCCGAAAAACTTTTGCGCAAAAGGGCCAGTGTAGACAGCAGAGATTTGTTTTCCGCAAAAAAGCCCCGATCGCGAAAATGGCGATTGGGGCTTTTTTGTGGAAAAGCGCGTCTAGATTGACCACGGACGCTTTTCCACAAAAAGTGCCAATCTAGACGCTCTTTTCCGAAAATGATTTTAATGGAAAACTTTTCCGTTAAAAGCATTTCCGGAAAATCATGCCAGTCTAGACGTAACCAGACTGTCCCATTCCAGTTACTACTACTGTGTATGGAATGACAGCCGTTGCCCTCTGCACACATGCTATGTAAGCATCTTGTAGGCTTAATTCAAGAAAGCCTAGATAGCATGGACCTTGGCCAGTGCTCCATGTTGGGCTTATTCAGAGCAGCTATGGGAGCCACTTACCTAGTGCAAAACCCCTTTCCATTACTGCTCTTTACCTGTGAGTGCACAGGGAGGCATGGAGTTTCTGCAGCACAGAAAGCCTTGTGAGATCTCTGCCTAGCAATGATGTTCACTCAGTAAGCTGTTTCCGCTGTAATACCAGCTGAGAACCTCTCATATATCTCCATAATTGTTCTTGTACACAAACAAGCACAAACCTTTTATACCAAATAAAAACTGGGTGCATCACAAATACTTACCTCACTTACCAACTCTAATACCCCAAAGTCAAAATCATCGTTAAAGTTGAAGGAAACACAAATATTACTAGTAGATAAAAACACATGTGGCATGATGTTAAACTTGCAAAGCTTGCCAGTGGGTAACAGTATTCTAAATTGGCACAAGAACATCTGTGCTTTGCCTTTTTAGCTGCAGAAGTGCAGATCTTGTGCACAAAGGAAGGTGATTTGGTCTTAAAGGTTACAGCAAAACTATTTATTTTCCTAGGAAAGGTCAGGTCTGAAAAATTGCTTGGTGAAGAAAGGGGGGGCAGCTGTAAGAGTCTACATTATTTTCCAGTTGTATTTAACTCCTATGTCACATGACCTTTTGGAGCAGAATTGGGATTCATCAGGCTCTTAGGCCTTTGGGCTTACTGGACATCACTGTCCTTAGGTGAAATGCAGTTGTATCTTCATGTCAAAATGTTGTATTTATAAATATCAGAGGGACATTTCTTAATGTACCACTTTCCTTCAGAGGAGAGTAAAGTACATGCATTGAAGGAAGAATGGATTGTATGGCTAGTTAAATGAATTATTTTTGTTTATAATTTTTGTAGCAGGCAGTCAAATGTATGGGAGAAATCTATTTTCATAATCCAATGTATGTAAATTATATTTAAACTATTTCACTGATATTCTCTTGAATAATAACAGCATAAGGCATTGTTCACTTACAAATAAGTTTAAGGTACCTCTCTTGCTACGACAAGGCTGCAGGAATAGCCACAAATGGCGTGTTCTGAAAATACAGGTCCTAGCCTAATGTAAACCGGCTGCATCAATAAATAGAATAAAATGTTTAAAAGGAGGCTAGTTTTTTAATTGAGTGAGATTGTGAAAATACAAGACATTTAAAATGCTTTGCCAGAACATACATGACTCTTATTTAAATGAATCAAGGAAAATATAAACTGGAAAAAACCTTACTTGTCAGTGAAAGGCAGATTAAGTTTTGTGCACGAAAAGCATTCAGATTTTGACCAGATTTTGAAAAATGCTGAGCAGACTTTCAAGACCACTCAGTTCCTTTTAGCCATCATAATTGGCGGGGGGCTCAGGAAATATAAGAAATAGGCAAAGAAACTGTGAGTTCTGTTCTATTCTGTAACTTTCTCCAAGCACTAAAACATTTTAAAAGCTTGATTAATTATAGCAGCAGGCGTAGTGTGTTAAATCTTTCCTGCTGAGATGTTACATTAGGAAAGAAAATTGCTCTTTCCTAAAGTAACTAAATCCTCAGAATAGTTTAATCTTTATCAAATTATTTGTAATCCATTAATCTGAAAGGGTATTCGACAACTGTGAATAGCCTACTGAACAAGATGGAGGGAATATTTTACTACCTACATGCAAAATGGAGTGCATGGGATACAAATTCAGATTTTTGCAGCTAGGTTTGCATTCATCTCCTCACTGTAAATGTCAATTGGCATATTTATAGTCTGCAATGCCTTTTAACGCCATAAAGTAAGGGTCATTGCTTAAAGGCATTAACACTGCTTTATTGCAGTAGTACATAGAAGCCCCAACTAGTACTGCATGGTGTTAAGTACTGTACAGACACAAAACAAAAAGATGGCCCATCAGACAACTTAAGTCATACAATTGGCTACGGAATCTTCTAAATTGTACTTTGAATTTTATAGAACCAAGAATATCCAGGCACTTAAAGATATTGGCCACATTTTCAGAAGGGCCACGTTTTCAAAGCCTGTCAGCATGCAATGGACACTCAATGTACTGAGCACTTTTGCAAATGTAATGCTTACTGGTGCCTAAATGGAAGCTGACCTTGGCCCTTGAGGTCGGATGCACAGAGATGCTTAATGATTCCCTTGCACATTTTAACTGTTGCACACAGCACTGTTTGCATCTCAGCAGCTCCAAACTTACTCAGGATGTACTTGCTACCTACAGTAATTATGAGCCATTGAAAAGAAAATGAGGCTTTTCCCTAGGGAACCTCTAAGTTATGGCTCCTTAAAATAAAGAGTTACTGTTATGCTTCTTAGTGACAATCCGCTGAATTGAATAGCTACACCAGCGTGCTCTGATTATGTGCTTCGCTTCAGGTACACTCTAGCAAATTTAAGAACAAAATTGCGGAGAGAATTAAATTGTCACCTGCTGGGAAAGCGTCAGGTAGAGGATGGATATATAAAAAGTACAATGACGGGCACAACATGCACAATATTTTCCAAAGAAGCAGAGTTGGAATTATTCATTCAGCAGCTTCCCTCATCGAGCAGGTAATGTCTTTGAGCATTACACATTTTGCACACTCAAGTTTCTCTAGTTCCTTGACTGGGAAAGACTGCAGAGCATTTCTCAAGCACTGAGGTATTGTAAGAGAAGCTGACTGGATCAGTTGCATGGTGAGATGGACTTGCACCAAAACTGAAACCTTGGGGAGGTGTTCAAATTGTGCAGAAAGTCCTCTTTATATTGGACTAAACCTAAAGTCTGGAGTTGAACACATCCAGACTTTTTAAATATGAGCTTGAATTGCATGTGTCATAATGGCAGCTGTGTTGGGTCAAAATTTATGATGCATTCCAGAAATACTAACAGTGATTTTTGTAGTAACAGAATTGAGGCCCCCGGCCCACAATATGATAAACTGATTATTGAATAATCTTAGGAGGAGGGCGGAATATGAGACCAATGAATTCTCGTAAGTAGAGGCACCATTGGTTTTTTATAGAGTACTCACCATCCTGGTTCACTCCTTGTACTTTTTTGCATTTTGCTTTCCAGTAGAATGGAGAAGACCCAAAAGTTCTTTGTAAGTCTTCTCTTGTTTGTCCTGTCTGTGGAGATTTGCTTGGCTCAACACTGGTCTTACGGCCTTCAGCCCGGAGGAAAGAGGGATGCTGAAAACCTGGTAGAATCATTCCAAGAGGTAGGTTATTGATTCTAAAATACTTTATTCATTGTGCATTACTCCGCAAACCCTCTCTAGTCCTGTGGGGGTTGCAAGCAGAATAGCAGCCTTAGAATCTAAAGGCTACATCGCAAGTAATCCCCCATGGATTCCCATCAGCCGGCTTAGACCATGGGTCTATGAAATGGTAGCTACCCAAGCCTAGCTGAGCACATTGCAGTTTTGCAGCACTGCAGCCGAAGCCAGCTCACACAGACCAGCTGTGGGTAGTTAATTGCAGTGCAGACATCCCTTGACGTGGGTCATTCATGCATTTAAAAAATTGTTTTGGAAAGGCTAATTTTGTTTTAGTGAAAGAGGTCAACTTGGCGGAGACTCATCGCTAACGGAAGAGGAGATACTGTCTGGGCTGCGGCCGTTTCCCGTGAGCTCCAAGGCGTGTTTTAGTTTAAAATCTGAGGAGCTCATGTTTGACTCAGAGAAAACCTCTAGGAATGAGAGGGAAATTGAATGTCTAGTTTCAGCCAGTCCATAACCTCTCTGCAATATTGTCAGCTAAGGTTCCAGTCAGCTCTCTTGTTATGGCAACACTCTCTCAACTCCAGCTCGGGTAGCTCAAGGAACTCTCTGGTAACTGATGGCCACTCACCTGGATTCGAACCAGTAACCAGAGCTAAAAACCTCTGTCCACCAACTCCATCCCTGAGTCGGATTCATCAGATAAGCCGCATCACACTGGTTCTCTGCAGTAGGAGGGAGGCTGAGGGAGTAGAAAAGCATGTCCATGCTAGCATAGGAGTGTGATCCTCTAGGCTAGCGGAAGAGTCTCTTTCCATGACATTTGTATCCTTTTCCAATTCAGATCGCTAGTGAAATGGAGAAAATGGGGGAACTGCAGCATTTTGAATGCACCGGCCCACAGCAGCGCTCCATGCTCGGTGGTCTGAAGGGAGCTCTGGTAAGTAAAAGCTTTGTTGCTATGGAAACTCAAAGGACCACTTTTTTTTTGTGGGGGGGGGGTGGGGGGGTGTCTGTACTTAGCGAGGCCACTGCACCAAATGGGGCTTTCAAAATCAATGTCTGCTAAATGTTACTTTCATCCCAATTCTGTGCAGCATTTGCAGCTCGTTAAGCCCCAGATCAGCTGACAGAGTTAAGGAATCGGACATCTGCAGATTTGCAGGGCGCTAATCAAAACCACTAGCCCTGTTTGAAAATCTCAGCTTCCACGTTTACACACTATTAACTATTACCCTCAAGCAACTGAGGGTGCGTCTACACAGCAGCGTTATTCCGCAATAACAATGCGAGTGTCTACACAGCCATTCCATTATTTCAAAATTATGAAATACCAGGCGGCTTATTTCGAAATCTGTAAACCTCATTCCGCGAGGAATAACGCCTCTTTTGAAATAGCTATTTTGGAATAGCGGTAGTGTGGACACTCCATGGCTGCTATTTCAAAATAGCTGCTCCCCAGGGCCATTGAAAGTAATGACTTCCCAGTGCCTGCTGGGGCTCTAAATCGAGGTAGCGTGTCCACATTAAGGGAGCCTGCCTCGGACTAATTTTGAGGCTTCCCTGTAGTGTAGACGTGCTATTTCAAAATAAGCGTGCTGTGTAGATGTACCTGACTGAACAAAAGCAAACCTAGGCTACCTGGAAAGTTGCGGCACTCAGAGGTTCGCAGAACGTATGGGCCAAATTCTGACACTGCAAATGTGTACACAAGTGTGCTTTGACTTCAGAGGGGAGCTACAGGTACTTAATTTTAAACTCTTTGGGGCAGGGATTTTGTAGAGCACCTAGCAAAAAAAGTTCCTGGGCTTAGAAGGCTCTACTCCCAGACACATAATGGCTGTGTCTAGACTGGCCACTTTTTCCGGAAAAGCGCCTGCTTTTCCGGAAAAACTTGCCAGCTGTCTGCACTGGCCGCTTGAATTTTCGCAAAAGCACTGACAATCTCATGTAAGATTGTCAGTGTTTTTGCGGAAATACTATGCTGCTCCCATTTGGGTAAAAGTCTTTTTCCGAAAAACTTTTGCGCAAAAGGGCCAGTGTAGACAGCAGAGATTTGTTTTCTGCAAAAAAGTCCCGATTGCAAAAATGGCGATCGGGGCTTTTTTGCGGAAAAGTGCGTCTAGATTGGCCACGGATGCTTTTCCGCAAAAAGTGCTTTTGCGGAAAAGCGCCCTACCAATCTAGACGCTCTTTTCCGAAAATGCTTTTAACAGAAACCTTTTCTGTTAAAAGCATTTGTGGAAAATCGTGCCAGTCTAGACATAGCCATAATGAAGAATAATGCTTTAAAAGTATCTGCACCAGGATCCTGTGCCCGTGGAAACCTTTATTGGGGAAATGGAAAGAGGAGGCAGTGAATCATATGAATGCTTCTTACCCATTTAGGAGGCAGTTGTTTTCTTCCTCTCTCACAGCTGAAGGCTCGCTAATTGGATTTTCAGGTTTGCTGATCTAAAATTACTTAAATATATTTGCAATCTTACATATGGCATGATGAAAGGAGTTTAATGCAGAGGCTTAAGAATTTATGCCTTGGGTATTAACTCTTATGTGTCCGCTTCTCCTATAGTAGATCTCAGGGGTTCTCTACCTTTGTCTTTGAGGCCCTGCCAAAAGTCCACATTTCAGCTGGTTTTCTGCTTATAAAAGCCAGCTCCAGTGCTAGGGGCTAGCAAGCAGTGCAGGTGCCTGGGATTCCACATCACAGAGTCTTTGGCTTTAGCCCCTGGTAGCAGGCCTCAGACTCTGGGTTTCAGCCCTGGGCCACAGTGCATCTGACACTGAGCCTTCTTGGTGGAGCCCCTGAGACTCGTTTGAGGCCCCTGCATGGGTTGAGACCCACTGATGTGTCATACGCTCTGGGACACTTGCTGCAGCCTGCACAGATCCCCCTCGTTTCCAGCTGCAGAACGATGCTGAAAATTCATTGTCCTTTCCCTCTTCCATGTAACCATTCTTCTAGTTGTCACAGAGATGTTACACAACCAACAACGAGAGAGAGACAGAAATGAATGGGAAGGGATGTGTCCAGGGAGGCAAACCTCAAGTCTACGTCTAGACTGGCATGATTTTCCGGAAATGCTTTGAACGGAAAAGTTTTCCGTTAAAAGTATTTTCGGAAAAGAGCGTCTAGATTTGCATGGACACTTTTCCACAAAAGCACTTTTTGCAGAAAAGCGTCCACAGCCAATCTAGACGCGCTTTTGCACAAAAAAGCCCCAATCGCCATTTTCGCAATCGGGGCATTTTTGCGCAAAACAAATCTCAGCTGTCTACACTGGCCCTTTTGCACAAAAGTTTTGCGCAAAAGGGACTTTTGCCTGAACAGGAGCAGCGTAGTACTTCCGCAAAAAGCACTGATTTCTTACAGTAGGAAGTCAGTGCTTTTGCGGAAATTCAAGCGGCCAGTGTAGACAGCTGGCAAGTTTTTCCGGAAAAGCCGCTGATTTTCTGGAAAAACCGGCCCGTTCAGACACAGCCCAATGGTTTCCCAGAGGGAATACATATAGAGGTGCTGATACTAGAATTTATCCTCTAGGTCCCATATTTGCCTTGGGTGTTGCATGCTGTGTGCCTGTCTTGTGTAATGTGTGTCAGGGGTTCTCAATAAGATGAAAGGCTTGGCCAGGGGTTAGTGAGAGATTCAGAATAGGATTCAACTCCATGCTACAGACTTCAAGCCATTTTGGGGCCTAAACTCCATTTGGCCCAATGGCAGCAGATAGGCACCTACTGCATACCACGGTGGTAGGAGCCATACAAAGCACTTACCTCTTGCAGATTGGGGGATAGACTATATCACTAGCATCCTAGGCTACAAGAACAATAGACGTGGCAAGATCAATCAGTACTCAAAATGCAGACTGGGTACTGCAGGAAGTGGTGTACTGCAGGTGTGACCATACTGAGATATGCCAGAGCAGAGAGTAAGTGTTTAGCTCTGGTATTCTAGGCAAAGGCTCAATTTGTATAGGGACACTTAAAATATTGATATTTCCAGACACTACATTTCTTCATTCCGTGTCCTAAATCATAGTTGCTATTCATTGTTCAACAGTTGCTATGTTGCAATCAAGGAATGGCTGCTTTTCAGCGATAGGCTAACTACTTGATGTGGGATTGGGAAGGAATGGTTATCAATGTTAAGTGGTGGTGTACTGGAATATCTGCTACCCGGGCAGGTGGCAGAGATCAACTTCATTCAAATTTCTGCAGCCCAAGCCCTCTTCCTGAGAGAATGCATGCAGAATAGTATTTCACCTGGCCTTAAAATTCCAAACAAACTCATGTTTCTGTTTTTTTTTTTTTAAACCCAATCATACATTGTGTTACAGGCAAGTCTGATTGAAGGAGAAGCAGGGCGAAAGAAGATTTGAATTCATGAAGGCAAATGAAACACAGGACCCATTGCTGTACTGTTTCAAAGCAATGATTTAGCACTAAGGTCTGATCCTTGTTTAGATCGCTATGTCCTGTGCATAAATATTCTAATAAAAAATGTATTGAGAGGCTGAAAAATCTTTGTGGGTAGAATATTAGTTCTTGGGTAAAATAAGTGGTCCCTGGGGGGGGACAACAGAATGGGATTCTGTTTACCACTCTGCCACTGACCTGTTGTATGATTTTTCACATATACAAGCACAGGCTGCGTCTAGACTGGCATGATTTTGCGGAAATTCTTTTAACGGAAAAGGTTTTCTGTTAAAAGTATTTCCGCAAAAGAGCGTCTAGATTGGCACGGATGCTTTTGCTCAAAAAGTGCTTTTGCGCAAAAGCATCCGTGCCCAGTCTAGACGCGCTTTTGCGCAAGAAAGCTCTGATGGCCATTTTAGCCATCCGGCTTTCTTGCGCAAAAAATGAAGGTGCCTGTCTACACTGGCCCTCTTGTGCAAGTATTCTTGCGCAAGAGGGCTTATCCCTGAGTGGGAAAGTCAAAGTATTTGTGCAAGAAGCACTGATTTTGTACGTTAAAGTCAGTGCTCTTGTGCAAATTCAAGCGGCCAGTGTAGACAGCTGGCAAGCGGCTGCTTTTGCGCAAAATCTTGCCAGTCTAGACGCACCCACAGGGGTCTAGCTAAACGAGTCCCTCATCTTGGTTGGGGCCTCTGAATGCGTAAGCTGATCTACTGTTACATCATAATTTCAGCAGTCCACACATGGATGACATTTAGGGTATTTTCTGCTGGTTTATTCAAACTACATTTATTTAAAAAATAATTTACAAACTTTACAACAGTGAATATAGTGTTTTCTAAACACATACATTTGTACACCTTGCTTTACAGTATCAGTAAATATTATGCAAATTTAGTCAAGAGGTGCAGAATCCCTTTTCCAAAGCTTGGCTCTGATGCTTTCTTCAGAACCAGTTTAAAAGCTGTATGTATTGGTGATTTAGCTGCAGAGGGATATGAAGCTACTTGCAGTCCACAGTAGTTTAAAAAAACTTAAGAACCTCCCATAGAATCAAAATGGTCAGGTTAGTAAGGAGGCTATGTTATAATGTACAAATAAGTTTTCCCCAGGATTGAAGAGGTAACATATCCCCCATCTCATGGTATTAAAGGGTCATAATACCAATGCCATCAATTAACACATACAGGGAGCTAGATCAGGCCAATATTGGCTGTATATGTTGACATTGTGTGGCATTATGTTGTAGGGTGGGATTTTCAGAAGCACGCTGGCCCAACTCTATTCTCATTAGGATATTATGTTCTTTAAGGTTTGTCTTTGCTACATGGTGCATCGGCACTGCAGCAATTGATACACTGGCAGTCAACGTATCCTGTCTGCTCAGACATGACAAATTGATCGCCAAGGGATCGCTCTTCGACTCTGGTACTCCACCAGAATGATAGAGAGCAGCTGGAGTCGACAGCAGAGCAGGCTCTGTTGACCTTACACCACCACAATAAGTACAGCGACTTCAGTTATGCTGTTTGCATAGCTTAAATTGTGTAGTGCAGTGTAAACTAGGCCATAGTATGAGAGTTTACATAGACAGTAGAAACTAGTGGGATTTAATAGAAGCTGAGTGCAAGTTTACACTACAAACAGTGCAGATGAACCTCTGAAGCGCTTTAAAGTTTTTCTAGGCCATGGGTCTACACTATGCAGCTTCTACCAACAAGGTTGGCACAGCCCTGTTGCTAAAGTCAGTGTGCATGATAGGGAAGTAAGCGACTAGTTGACTACCTGGTAAGCCTAGGCTTATCAGGTAGTTGAGTCATTACTCAACTAGTTGCTCCTCCCCCACCTTGTTGCCTCTGTATCAGAGGCAGCTTGGGGAAGGGGGTGGGGGAAGAAGGGGAAGGGAGAATGGTGCTGGGGTGGGCGGGGAGCTGGCTTAAAAGCCGGTTTCCCCCAGCACCATCTCCATGGGGCAGGCATGGGAGAGAGAGGCGCAGCAGGGTAAATGGCACGAGCAGGGACTCTTAGAGGGAGGTTCTTGCCGGGCAGTTACACAGTCTGGTCTAGAGCAGTTGCTGCAAATGAAAACAGGGAACTCTTACTACATGTAAAAGGCAGAGGTGGCATAGCAAGCACCTCCCGCCTCTTATGGAGTAGTCGATGGATACTCAATCGACTACTTGATTAGGTGAGTAATTGAAATTTAACATCCCTACTGTGTGAATGCTTTGGATTGGCACATTTGCTGACAAAATACTTCCCCTCCTAGGAGGGGGTTTTGCTTTACTGGCAGTAGAGCGCTCCTGCCAACAAAGCATCAGTTACACTTGAATGTAGCTGCGACACTGGCACAATTTCACTTGCTGTGGCACAATTTTATTGTTCATAATGTTCATGCATAGGGAGGGTGATAAGCACCCATGAATAACAAAACTTTTATCGATCAGGTGCAAGCATAGACATAGCCTAAGTCAACAAAAGAGTGCTCACCCCTCAATTTAGTTACTCCATCTCTCAGAGACGGTAGCTACTTCGGCAGAAGTAGTTACTATAACTCCGTTGCTCGGGGTGAGGGTTTTTCATGCCCTGAGTATCACAGCTACATTCAAGTGTACTGTAGTCCTGGCCTGAGTTGGACCAACACTGGGTGTATGCTTCTGAACATCACTCCCTTGCAAGGTCATGAGATTAATTCAGCCATATTAGTCTGGTGTTTTCAGATTCCCTTGGAATCTTAGAAGGAGGTTCTTGCCAGGCAATTACACAGTCTGGTCTAGAGCAGTTGCTGGAAATGAAAACAGAGAAGATATGATTGAGCAGCTTTTAACAAACAGCTGGGATTGAAAAAGGGAACCAGCAGGCTTCAGGAATGTTTTCACAACCGAAAAAACCCAACAGTTAAATTACAGACATATCAGTATTTTAATATTTCCATTTACAATTATAAAAATAAATAAGGAGAGTAAATCTGGGGTAATGAATCGTACATTATCACTAGCACTGTTCGGTTGGGGTTGACACAAGCAGGAAAGTTTATTAGATGCACATTTTCAACAGCTCCTGGATAGGGCTGGCTGCCTCTTCTACCACTGCCCCTCCCAGAACAGTTTTCACACGAGACACCCTTCTTTCCCAATCCTAGAAGCAAAAGGCAAAGCTGCCCATTTGTCCACCAGGCTCGGATAAGACCCTCTCATATTTTAAATAAAATGTTATCTTAGTAATACAAATTGTCATTAAGAGCCCCCAAAAGGCAAGTGTTGGCCAAATTTCTCAGTGGAAAGAAAGTGAATAGACAAACAGATTCCAAGGCCGGAAGGGACCACTGTGATCCTCTCATCCGACCTCCTGAATAATGCAGACCATTGAACTTCCCCACAATTATTCTTGTTTGACCCAGAGCAGATTTTAGGAAAACACTATCATGTTTTATAAGGCTGGGACTTGAAGTATAACGCTGGTTTTGAAGAGCAAAGCCATTTGGGTTCCCAGGTTTGATTTTTTTTCTTTATAATAAGCAGCTTTCATTTCTGTCATGGACTGATCATATGCCACGGGGCTTGGCTTTTGTCATCATTTGAAGATACTGGACAAAAATGTCAATAGCGTTCAAAGAACTGAAAATCCTAACTCCCATTTTCAAAATGGATTTCGGTGCCTAACTCCCATTTACTTTCAATGAAACCTAGTTTTTTGAGGGCCAGCTATTTAGAATCCTAATGATGCAGATCAGTATCGTGTGGGATTTTAAGAGGTGCCAGGGTGCCTAGCCTAGTATTGATTTAAATACCCAAATGCCTTTAAAAATCTGGCACTTAAGAGCCTATTTCTCTTTTGAAAATGGAAACTAGGCTCCTAAATCACTTTGATGCTTGAAAATGTGCCCTTTCAGAGGCAATCTGATTTATACTAGCTGAGGATTAACCCCTTAAGCACTGCACTCCAATCAACAACGTGGCTTTAAGGAAACAAACCTCCACTCATGAAGAATGAGGAGCTCTAAGGTGCCACAGAACTCCTCGTTGCTTTGACAGATACAGACTAACCCGGCCAACCCCTCTGAGACTCTCTGCTCATGAGCACGGTTTCCATACACGATGATAAAGAAAGGCTAACTCAAGTGAGACACAGACTGGAGCCATAGCAAATAAAAACTCCCCAACTTTGAGCCCCTGCCCCAAAAGTGAGTGTTTAAAGATGGATGAAATACATGGTCCCTCTCAAAACCACAGCCCTGTCCCACTCCTGCAGAAATAAGGTTTCAGCTATACGAAGTTCAGACTTGCCAGACAACAAGCCAGCAAGAAGAGACATTTGAATTGTGCAGCTGGCATATCAAGGCAAACTGTAAGGAAGTTGTCAGGCAAGTTGGTGCCAGGAAGCAACCTGTTTAAAGAGCTCAACCCCTAATGGAAGACAAGAATCAAACTGGCTTGTATCAGTCACAGTGTAAAAAAAAAAAAAAAAGCTTAAGGCTTCTTGGTTCAGAGTCAACAGCTAGGGGAGCGGTCAGAAACGACATTCACCTTCCCAGCTTGCTAAATGCGCCACAAGAAGATGGAAAGTAACTGGTGACTGGCAGCTGGATGGCAGAAAAAATTTGTCCCCCTTACAGACCAGGTACCTTGTCCATCAATCCTCTCTGTAACAAGCCTGAAAAAATGGGAAATTAACAGGCATTTAAAAACAGGTGGAAGGGGGAAATGTCAGGATGCTGCAAGAGATGGGCCCAAGCTGCAAATGGCAGATTTGGATCCAAAGTTCAGGGGTCTCTGGACTGAGGTTTTGAGTTTGGTTTGTTAGAATTAAGGCGGCAAAGTTCTTTCCAAATTTCAAGGTTGTTCAAATCTGGACTTTCTGATCAGGTCCAGTTCTTCTTTGATGTACAGTTGGTAAGCACACAAAATATACCAGCAAGTAAAGGCTAATGGAGTCAATCAAATCACAGAGAAACAGAACTAGCAAGGAGTCAGGCAGGGCTGGCCTGTCCCTGCAGTGCTCCCTTACTCACTGAGGGAAAAGCCACTAGCTATAGTTCTTGCAAAGATTCATGCTTTCCTCTGGATATCTCGAGTGAGAGGAAAAGTTCCACTCTATCCATTTTGTGCCTGGAACAGTTTCTGTAGTGCAAGGAAACAGCATGCAGCAGATACTGACTGATCAGTACAGGACTGGAAAAGTGACCGAATTAAGACCAGGTGAAATATGCGCACACACACACGCACACACACACACACACAATTCACTTATTACCAGACCCTGCGGTCCTTTGTCAGAAAAAAAATTCCACTGAAGTCAGTAAGAGTTTTGAGTGAGGACTTCAGGATTGTGTGGGTCCGGCACGGCAGGGAAAGGGTGAGTCCAAAATAAGAAAACCTCGAGGTTGTCAAGTCAACTCAAGTCTATGTCCAAAAATGTAACGTGGAACTGACGATGTCTAGGAAGCCCCGGGGAGGGGGTGGAATACAGTCAAGATGTTCGGAAAGGTTTTCAGAGCCTTCCCTGGAGAAGGCAGCTGTCCAAAGGACAGTAGCGAGTGCACTCTAGCAAACCCAGCAGCAGGCATATGCGATGTGACTGCAGTGTGACTTCCAAAATGTCTCCAGCTTCTTTGGTGATGTGAATCTGATCTGACCCTTTAAGGGATGCAATCTGTTTGTGGAGCCATGCAAAATGCAGCTTCTGTAGGTTTCAGTTTTTAGCCAGAGTCAGACGCCAAAGAACCATAATACAAAAGACAGGTTTGTTCCAGTTGGAATAAAAAATACAACAATACTAATGGACAGGACTTTACTTAGGCTTAAAGGCCTTTGGGGTTTTCAATGAGGTAATGAAACTAATTTCTCCTGCCACTGCAATACAAAATATGTTGGAATGAGCTTTAATTAAAAATATGATGAACATTCGGAACATTGCAGGCTACCTCTTCAGCCATGTTTTCAGTGGATCTACACGATTTAAATGACCCAAGGACCTGGCCTTCTAATCAGAGCTGGTCCTGAACAGGGTTCCCTCTAATCTTTTCAATCCATGTGCAGAATAATTTTTTTGTGCACCGAAGCACGTGTGAACGTGCACCCCCAGAAGAAACAAAAAACCTACCTGTGCAGCACTCTGCCAATCAGCTGGGTGGCATTTGAATTTCTCCTGAGCGGCTTCACAAGCACACAGTTCACAGGGAACACTGGCCCTGAACCAAATCTCTGCTCTCCTTGCAAATCTGGTGGCTGTTCAGATCGGTTTCCAAACGTTGCAGGTGGCTCCATTGCTATGACAGGGCTGAACTAAAATCATCACTAGGCTTAAGGATTCTGCAATCCAAATGGGTTTTGATCCAGTCACACAGGTTACGTTCACACTGCAATACAGACCCAGGGCATGCCTGTATCAGTGGACTTGGGCTTGCAGAGTTTGGGCTGTGGGGCTATACAATTGCAGTGTAGATGGCTGGGCCCCGAGAGGGAGAGGACTTCAGAGTTCAGGTTCCAGTCCAAGGCCAAACATCTGCACTGCTGTTTTTAGCCTTATGTGGTCAAGTTGAATCTGGGTGCCACGGGCTTTTTATTACAGTGTAGACATCCCGTAAGCTATTTTGATGATGAGCCTCATGTCCAAACCTAAACTGATAAAGGGAATGGGGAATATTCTGGGCCCGCCCCTATAGAAAGGATGTGGATGCACTGGAGAGGGTCCAGCGGGAGGCAACCAAAATGATGAGGGGGCTGGAGCACTTGACCTATGAGGAGAGGCTGAGGGATTTGGGCTTATTTAGTCTGCAGAAGAGAAGAGGGAGGGGGGATTTGATAGCAGCCTTCAACTCCCTGAGGGGAGGTTCCAAAGAGGATGGAGAGAGGCTGTTCTCAGTAGTGACAGATGGCAGAACAAGGAACAATGGTCTCAAGTTACAGAGGGAGAGGTCTAGGTTGGATATTAGGAAAAACTATTTCATTAGAAGGGTGGTGAAGCACTGGAATTGGTTACCTAGGGAGATGGTGGAATCTCCATCCCTAGAGATTTTTAAGTCTCGGCTTGACAAAGCCCTGGCTGGGATGGTTTAGTTGGGATTGGTCCTGCCTTGGGCAGGGGGCTGGACTCGATGACCTCCTAGGGTCTCTTCCAGCCCTAGGATTCTATGAATATGGTCCCCCTAGTTCTTTCATTTACGAAAAAGAGCAAGCACTCATTTTTAAAAATTGACCTCAGCTATCCAGAGGACCACGTGATCAAAAAATTATGGACAGACTTCAGAGTGATGAAAATGAGCTGGAGCTGGAGGGACTGATTTATGAAACAAGATAACAAGAATTACGGTCACAGCCTATAAAGCTGGACAAGTGAGATGACTCAGGGCTTGAGCCAAGCCCACTATATTCTCTGGAAAGATGCCCATTGACTGCCGCTCTCTGTGGATCATGATGGCAGTTAGGGTTAATGAGCATAATTATTTCTCAGAAGAACCAAGGATAGAAACCCCCATATCCCACAGTTTTGCTTGCACTTTTCCTGCTGCAAAGTCATGGGACTCAAGCTTGCTTTCCTTTTCTTTAAATCAGGAATGTCTCCACTGAAGTCAGTCGCGTTACCCTGGTGTAACTAAGATCAGAATCGGGCTATGGGCCTCATCTGGTGCAAGATAGCTTAGCTCAAGTGAAGTAAACAAGGCGACCCTGATTTACCCCAGCTTCAGATCTGGTCTGACATCTCAGATAACCCTTTCCTGATTAGAAATGGGCCCAAACCGAAACTCAGGATCCAGGCACCCCGAAACAACACTTTAGATATGTACCCAGTCTGAACACCTCAGCTGGCTCCTTTCTCTGATGGGTTGAGCTAAATCCCCAGACTCAAAGACCCCTCTGATCTTTCAACAAGTTTGGATCCAGGCCTGGACTTCACAGGCTGACTGCCTCTCTGTTCTGGATACCTCCGGAGATTTTTTACAAAAGATGAACAGCAGCAAAATTGTCACATTCAGCACCTGCCACTCACAAGGAACTAGAGTCATCCAAGAAATCAGAAACTTCAGGGTTAACTGCCCAGTCTTTCATGGCCCTCTCAGGACTAGGTCTGACTCCTTTGAGTTTAGTGATTGGTACAAGGTAAGGCCGTGTTTTTCAATCTGTGGGTCCCGACCCCTCAGGGGGTCGCAAGCAACTTAGAGGGGGGTCGCGGTATCACAAAGTTTGAGAACCCCTGAGTTAGGGCAAGCGTTTTGTGTGTCGAATACAATGGAAGCTCAGGGACAAAAGGCACAAGAGTTGTGATAACAGAGCGTGTGCTGTTGGCCAAGACAGATCATTGGGATTTGACAGGCTAATGGCTATGCCGGTTGGTTTATGAGAGTCAGATCTGTATTGTGATAAAAATCCACAGCACCAAGCCTCAGAGAGCCCAGGTCAACTAGGGTGACCAGACGCAATCTGATAGTCGGGGCCTGGTCTTGTATAGACAAGAATCCCTTCCCCTGAAAAAAGGGCCCCGATTTTCACGCTTGTTAAAGCCACTTAGCTTGGGCTTGAGCTGGGGGGCAATCAATAGCAGTGTTGACATTTTGCCTTGGGACCTTCCCCCACTGTAGGCTCCAGCCCCACCCCGAATGTCGGCGCTGCAATCTTATAGCCCCATTGCCCAAGCCCTATGAACCTGGCTCGGCTGACCTGGGCTAGCTGCGGCCATGTCAGGGTCGTCTCACACACTACAGACGTAACGTCTGCCCCTCTTGCTGAGCTGCCCATAGTAGCAGCAGCCTGGCGATGCTAAAGCAGCGAGTCCCGTGGAAGAGAGGACGTTACCACCGTTCCTCAAACAAGATGCAGTGCATGGTGGCCCGTGGGCACGCTGGCTGGGACAAAGTGCAGCGCCAACCGCGTGGCCGTGTTCCAACAGAAACCAGCAGCGAGGGGTGCGGCGGGCTTGGGTCAACACAAGCTCTCCCCTGGGAGCGAGCTACCCCCGTTGCTGGCCCACGTGGGGGCAACCTGCCCTCACCTTCACCACAAAGGGGCACCCAGCAGATACAATAGGGCTCAGCCAGTGACGTTCATTTTTGCTCCCAGCCGATCTCAGGACACAATCAGAACCTCCTAAGGCCACTTCAATGAGGCGCAGCATCACATGGCGGCACCTAGCGTCTCTAGGGGCCGCACTTCCCAGATGGGACCAGCTGTCGTCTCTTCCATTCCATGCCAGTCAGAGCTCTCCTTTGCCTCCCCTCCCCCACGGGTGCAGCTGCGTAGGTATTACCCTGCAAGGCCAACACGCCGGGGCAGTTTCAGCGTTGTGCATCGCTGCGGCTTACCTGTTTACACCAGCGCTGCCCCTCTGCACAAGGGGTTTGCACTGCCGCAGGTTCACGGGAGGAACCACTACGCCACAGACTAGGCCTTTTGGGGTGGGGGAGTTTCAGATTTCCGGTAATGCTGCCTCCATTTTAAAACTCACAAGGGTCCCCGTAGGGCTTAGTGTCTTAATGCGTGACAGGAAAATCAGAGATTTGGGAATGCGAAGGGTAGACCGTTCACGTGGCTTATTCTGGAACGATCTGGAGAAATTCCCAGGGAAAGGAATGGGGGATGAGATCAGTCTCTAGGGCTGGAAAGATCCAGCAGCCCATTTTGCTCCAGGTGTGAGACCCTTATTGCGATCCCTGCTCCGAAGAGATCACGCTGGATTTTCTTGCTTTCGGAGGCGGAGGGGGAGGTTTGACTTCACGCCTGCTGGGCAGTGGCGGGGCAATCTGGGGACGATAAAACACACAATCAGAGAGAGGTGTGAGACGTTCTGCTCTCCCAGGCAACAGACATGTAGACACCATCCCTGCTACTTATTTCAAGATTAAACTCTCCGATTTCACTCTAGACAGAACTCCGCACCAGAGGATGGAACTAGGGATGTTAAATATCGGTTCATTGAATAGTCGAGTAACCTCATGAATTTTTATTGGTTAGTCGACTATTCTATAGTCCCCAGTGGCGGGGCCAGCAGCCGCTGTATCAGAGGCAGCAGTACAGGGTGCCAGACAGGAGCTGGTCCAAGAGAGGAGCCAGTTTAAAAACCAGCTCCCCTTCTGGACCAGCTGTCTGTTGCCCAGTGCTGCTGCCTCTGATAAAGAGGCAGCAGAATGGGGTGGCAGCAGCCCCTGTCCTAAGGGGGGGTCTTAGCTCCTGGACCCGGTGCAAGCTGGAACTGAGCCAGGCTGCCTGTCCACCTGGCTTCTATTACACTTTAAATGCAGAGCTGCAGCAGGGATGGGTTCTGGACTGGTGGGAGCCAGAACTGAGCCAGGCTGCTGGGCAGCCTGCAAAAAATTTACTGGCAAGGGTGGGGGGAAGGAAATGCGTATAGTCTATAGCATTAACCTATAAACTTTTGCTTATTGGTTAATCTGTTAATCGACTATACTATTACACACAAGACTGGACATCAGCCTTTGTCTCGCTGTCCGAGCTGCAACAAGTCTGTGTGCCACAGTTTTCCCATCTGTAAAATGGGGACACTACTTTCCCACAGTGCTGGAGCCTTGAAATACCATCTGTACTGAGGGGAGCTCTCCATTGACCCAGGGCATGATTTTCCAACTGCAATGTGTGTGATGATTGACACAATTACAGTGAGGCCCAGGTGGGTGTAACATGCTAGCCAGTGAGAATGGTAGTGTTTATATCCCACTGCCCTAGCGCATATGACTGCAAAGAATGAATGAATCAGACCACGAGTGTCAGTACAAAAAAATTTCCCACTCTTCCTGAACGAGGATGGGGATTTTAAAGCCGCCCCTTGTTTTTGCACAGATTTGCACTCTAGGGTGCTTTGGCTTTTCCCCTTCAGCCATTTTAACCAATGCTAAGCTAAGCAGCTGCTAAGGGGCACGTTTGTAATAAGCGAGACCTGAACGAAAGCTGGATGAGCAAGAGGCCATGTGGTCTCTTCTTGCTCAGACTAACCAGCCTGGATTTCAAAACCATTTAGAGACAAGAAAGGGGTGTGGAGTGTGTGGGGGGAGGGAGGGGGCTTTATAACTTAAAAAGCCATGTGCAAAAGCCTTCTGGTGAAATACTTTTACAGCCTCTCCACAGGCCGGAGTCAGCCCTGGCTGCAGGCTGAGGTCAATGACAGTGTCGTTTTCTAAGGCTCAGGGAAAGGGATCGCTTCAGGAATCCTGCACAATAACTCCTAGCACATCCACGGCCCTCACACGTTTCCCGCAGCCAGACCATCTTGTGCAGCCACGCAGCCTCATTTCTCACGCTACGTCAAGCGGACAAGGTCAGGATTTGCAGAAACACCCCCCTAGCAAGGACGGTGTAGGTGGCCTCTAAGTCAGAATAAATCGGTCCCATCGTGGGGGTACTGGAGGGCGCCCCAGCCCTGCTAGAAATGCCGTCATTGGGAATCTGTGCAAAACTCACGCAGAGTCACGTGTGGCGCTCCTCAAGCTAGCACGAGTATAAATAGCAATGGTACTTCAGCAGCCTGGGCAGGGATGGCCGAGCCCTTCCCCCCACCCTGCAACCAGTGGGGACGTTTTCTGCCGGACTCAGTTGTGCCTCCACTACGGCTACTAGCGTGACTACCAGAACGCATGGCTGTCCTTAGGATTTATGGGGCCCTGCACAGTACTGTTCAACCGGTGCTCCCGCACCCGACGGCGGCCAAGTGGGTCCAGGGGATGATTTTTTAGAGACGTGATTTTACAATCTGACGCAACACACTCAGGACATTTTTAAAGCAAATTTGAAACTAAGGTGCTGTGGGAGAACGCAGTCAATTCAGAAAGGGACAGGAAATACCTAGGGTTGGCCAATGCCTCTTACGTGGCTCCATTACCCCTTGACTGGCTCTGTCAGAGGTTCGAAGGCCTGCCAGACTGTGCAATCTTCAAGCTAACCAGAGCCTCTCCGGAGGGAGAAAAGCCACAGAGCAGGGCTAGGAAGAGGTGGGGGGTGGACATTAAGACCCAGCGATGCCCCAAATTTTAAGATGCCTGGCTCAGCTGCGTGTTCTGCATAGGGGTCAGGACATGAGCATGGGAAGCCCAGTCCAGCTCAGATCACAGACATGGTCTAAATACCCCCAAGCATTTTTAAAATCACTCTCTATAAAAACGGTTTTCCTGCGGGACGACAGTGTGACATCATCATGTCTCTCTGCATCCCGCCTGCCTCCTCTCCTTTCCCCAGTGCTTGGCTGCTGCATGGGACCTGTGAGGCCTCAGAGAGGCCCTCCCATGGCAGGCGGGGGGAGAGTGTGGGGCCTGCGAGGCCTCAGAGCAGCCCCCCCTGCTCCTCTCCCAGCAGGTGGGGGGAGAGCGCAGGGCCTGTGAGGCCTCAGAGCAGCCCCCCTCTCTGCCTACTGCTGACTGGGAGGAGAGTGTGGGGCCTGCCATGGCCGGGAGGGGGAGTTAGGGTTAGGTTGCAGTGGGGGAGGAAGGTGTGTGGGGGGGAGAAAAAGGGTGTGAGCTGGCATGGCCAGGGGAGGGCAAAGAGGCCCAGGTTGGTGTGGGCGGGGAGGGAGAAAGGACCTGGGCTGGTGTGGGCGGGGAGGGAGAAAAGGCTTGGGCTGGTGTGGGCGGGGAGGGAGAAAGGACCCGGGCTGGCGTGGGCGGGGAGGGAGAAAGGACCCGGGCTGGCGTGGGCGGGGAGGGAGAAAGGGCCCGGGCTGATGTGGCCTGGGGAAGAGAAGGGACCTGGGGTGGTATATCGGGGGGTGAGCGGGGGAAGGAGAAGGGTCCCGGGATGGTGTGGCCACAGCCTGGCCCTCCCTGATGGCTGGGGTGAGAGCCGGAGTTGCCTACCCCCCTGTAAAAGGGATGTTCAAGGTCACAATGGCTGCATTTCAGTGCCGGTTGAAAGGATCCTTATAAACACAGCTTGGGCATTAATGTGCCAACCTTGTAAAGCTCTTTCAGATGCTTTCCAATAAAAGGCATTACAGCAGGACACATTGACAATATTATGATGCCACAGTCAGACGGTGACTTTAGGAAGATCAGAAAACTGCCTTGGCCTATAGTTTTAATGCTGGTTTTCAGCAAATGAAAAGCACCTGCCCTTGGAAAATCAGGCTTCTCCAAAGTGTCTTAAAATTGAGCACTCAGAAATCACTAGTCACTTCTGAAAATCTTGACCTAGCACTTCTTCCTGTCCTCCCCTCCCTCCCACTGCCCCGTACTGGAGAACACTGTGATATTTATACCCTGACTTTAGTTATTAAATTCCCAGGTCATCATGTTTTCAATAACAAGAAAACACCGAACATTTGATAATACATATTTTGCCAAGGAAGGAAAAGCCTGTTCTTTTCAGCGGAAGAAAGGGTCCAGCTAGACTGTCTTCCCATTAAATGGAAAACTTCTTGCTCTCTGGTGGTTTCAGGAAGCAAACCAGTAAACGGATCAGACAAGTTTCAAGTAGCAAAGCAACTGGGAAAATTCCACTGGTGCTGCTTTCTCAAGATCCGGCTTCCAAAAAAGTGTCAGCTCCAATTTCCTTACCTCTACGGAGTTCCGCGAGTTGCTATTCTCATAGGGTTTGCTCTTGGGCGGAGGTGGGGGCGGGGTGCTCTGGAAGTTAGCAGTTGCCAATCCATCAGCCTGCAATGAGGGAAAACCTAGAAACAATGAAAAGATATTGAAAGCAAAGGAGACTGAAATGAGGGTGGGATGACCACACGTGATTTTTAAAGGACAATTATTCCTACGTTTTGTTTTGTTTTAATCTTCTCACCGGTCCCCTACCATGTTAGCAGATAAACCTTAACAGATGTGTCTAAGTCAAATCCCAGTTGCAATTCCCTTAACTTCAAAAGATCCAGAAGATTTCTACATTTGCAATGTGAATTTTAACCCATGTGAACAAGGCATGGCTAGGAGAGCAGAAACTTGAATTCATTATCCCACCTGAAATGTTCAGAGGGGTTTCCCTTCGGCTCAGGCTTTTACCGCAACAATAGTTTTGATTTTAACTCCTACTGGGGGGGTAAGTAAGTATCCAAATTTCTGAAGAATTTCCTAAGAAACTGTCCCCTACTAATTACAATTTGGTTCTTTACTTCAACCAAGTTTTTTGATTCCCTTCTCTGATTTCTTATAGCTCAGCAACATTAGTTCTTGCAGTTTATTTCTGAAAATGGTGTTTAAGTTCTCTCATTAATTCTATCCTAAGTTACAGATACAAGATACTTCTATACTCCATCTTGTACCATCTAAAATACATCAGAATCTAATTCTCTTTTTATGCCAATTTTACAGTAGGGTATCGCCACTGGTTTCCTCAAGATCATCTAGTTAGAGACATAAAGGGTAACAAGATGACATTCTATAAATATATTAAAAGCAAGAGGAAGACCAAGGATAGGGTAGGCCCATTGCTCAGTGAGAAGGGAGAAACAATATCAGGAAACTTGGAAATGACAAAGGTGCTTAATGACTTCTTTGTTTCAGTTTTCACCAAGTTTGATGGTGACGGGATGCCAACATAGAGAATGTTAGTGGAAATGGGGTAGGTTTAGAAGTTAATATAAAAAAAGAACAAGTTAAAAATGACTTGGAAAAGTTAGATGTCTTCAAGTCACCAGGGCCTGATGAAATGCATCCTAGAATACTCAAGGAACTGATAGAGGAGGTATCTGAGCCTTTAGCTATCATCTTTGAAAAGTCATGGAAGTAAGAAGAGATTCCAGAAGACTGGAAAAGGGCAAATATAGCACCTATCTATATAAAGGGAAATAAGAACCCAGAAAACAATCAGTTTAACTTCTGTGCCAGGGAAGATAAAGGAGCAAGTAACTGAGGAATCCATCTAGAAACAACTGGAAGACAATAAGGTGTTAGGAAACAGCCGGCATGGATTTGTAAAAAAGAAATTATGTCAAACCAATCTGATAGCTTTCTTTGATAGGATATCAAGCCTTGTAGATAAGGAAGAAGTGGTGGATGTGGTATACCTAGACTTTAGTAAGGCATTTGACACTGTCTCGCATGACTTCTTATCAATAAACTAGGGAAATACCACCTAGATGAGGCTGCTATAAGATGGGTGCATAACTGGCTGGATAACCGTTCTCAGGGTATGTTTATACTACCCCCCTAGTTTGAACTAGGGGGGGTAATGCAGTCATACGGAGTTGCAAATGAAGCCTGGGATTTGAATTTCCCGGGCTTCATTTGCATAAAGCCGGCCGGCGCCATTTTTAAATGCCGGCTAGGTCGGACCCCCTGCCGCGCGGCTACACGCGGCACGGACTAGCTAGTTCGGATTAGGCTTCTTATGGAACGAGGTGTACAGCTAGTTCGGATTAGGAAGCCTAATCCGAACTAGCTAGTCCGTGCTGCGTGTAGCCGCGCGGCAGGGGGTCCGACCTAGCCGGCATTTAAAAATGGCGCCGGCCGGCTTTATGCAAATGAAGCCCGGGAAATTCAAATCCCGGGCTTCATTTGCAACTCCGTATGACTACATTACCCCCCCTAGTTCGAACTAGGGGGGGTAGTGTAGACATACCCTCAGAGAGTAGTTATTAACGGTTCACAATCATGCTGGAAGGGCATAACAAGTGGGGTTCCACAGGGGTCTGTTTTGGGACTGGTTCTGTTCAATATCTTCAGCAACGATTTAGATATTGGCAGAAAGAGTTCGTTTATTAAGTTTGCAGATAATACCAAGTTGGGAAGGGCTGCAACTGCTTTGGAGGATAGGGTCATAATGATGAGAAATGGTCTGAGGTAAATAGGACAAAGTTTAGTAAGGACAAAGGAAAAGTGCTCCACTTCGATAGGAACAATCAGTCTCATACATACAGAATGGGAAGCGACTGTCTTGGAAGGAGTACGGCAGAAAGGGACCAAACAGCGTGACACTGTTGCAAAAAAAGTGAACATGATTCTGGGATGCAGTAACAGGAGTGTTGTAAGCAAGACACGAGAAGTCATTCTTCCACTCTACTCTGTGCTGATTAGGCCTCACTTGGAGTATTGTGTCCAGTTCTGGGCACCATATTTCAAGAAAGATGTGGAAAAATTGGAGATGGTCCAGAAAAGAGCAATAAAATGATGAAAGATCTCGAAAACATGAGCTAGGAGGGAAGGCTAAAACAATTGGGCTTGTTTAATTTGGAAAGGAGAAGACTGAGGAGGGGGATATGATTGAAGTTTTCAAGTACCTAAAAGGGCGTTACAAGGAGGAAGGAGAAAAATTGTTCTCTTTGGCCTCTGATGATAGGACAAGAAGCAATGGGCTTAAATTGCAGCAAGGGAGGTTTAGATTGGACATTAGGAAAAACTTCCTGTCAGTGTGGTTAAACACTGGAATAAATTGCCTTGGGAGGTTGTAAAGTCTCCATCACTGGAGATATTTAAGAGCACATTAGAGAGACATGTATCAGGGATGATCTAAATGGTACCTGATCCTGCCAGAAGGGGAGAGGACTAGACTTGATGACCTCTCGAGGTCCCTTTCAAGTTCTAGTGTTCTAGGATTCTATGATCTCATCTGAGGAAGTGGGTTTTGCCCACGAAAGCTCATGACACTATATACATATTTCTGTTTCTAAGGTGCCACAGGACTGCTAGTTGTTTTTAAAAGTTGTTTCCTGATTTATAGTGGTGTAAGAGAGAGAGAGAGGAGAATCAGGTCCAAGTGTGAGCTTCTGTCCCTTTAAAACATGGAGTTTTGGTCGTGTCAGTCCCAGAATATTAGAGACACAAGGAGGAGGTGGTAAAGGTTGAACCTCCTGAATCCGGGACTCTGGTTCAGCAACATCCGTAGTCCAGCAGGATCACGGATTTTATTGGACCAGAGAGCCCTGGTGCCCTGGAGCGCAAGCCGGTCAGGAGTCCAGCAGCGGGAGAGGTCCACAAGTGGGACTGGGGAGCCCCAGCTGGCCGTGGCACAGCAGAGCAGCCACGGAGCCCTGACCCGGTGTGACACAGTGGGGGAGCCATACAGCCCAGACCCAGGAAGCCCCGACCAGGCAGGACAGAAGTGGGGCCACGGCGAATGGAAGCTTTGTCCCTGGAGAGTGCCAGCCAACTGGTAGAAGCAGGCCAGAGCCAAGGCCCAAGCCCTGTAGCAGCAGGGCTGGAGTGGATCCAGCAGGAGGGAGAGGCAGCGTCCTGGGAAACCAGTGGCAGGGGATCTCCCCTGATCCGGCAAATTCCCTCATTCCGGACCAGGGAGGTCCAACCTGTAATATCTTTTATTGGACCAACCTGATGAGAGAAGCTTTCAAGAGCTCTGTCTCACCCACAGAACATGGTTCAACAAAAGATATTCCCTTGCACAAACTGTCCTTTTAACACATGGCAGAGAACACCCAAGCAAGAAATGCAGTAAAATAAAAACAGGGACAACTTTCAACCCCTCCCCTCCCACACATCCTCCAAACCTATCCATCTGAGCCAGCCAAATCCCATATTTGCTTAAGGGATGCACTCCATAAGTGACTCACTTTCATTATCTACTAAGATACAATCCCTCTTTGACAGGACATTTTTAATTTGCCTCCTGAGATTTCAGCAGCAATTGAGGTGTCCTTATAAAACTTTTTGCCACAAGATGGAGCGGGAAGACACAGACAGCTAGAACTTGCCGTTCACTTATTTCTAGCACAGAGTGCAAGTTTTGCCCAAGACTGAAGTCAGAGACCTGTTAAAAACATGTCTGGTTTAACTGGGCTCCCACTAATCCCTCGGACTTCACTGGGGCCACTCTTGATTTATAGCAACAAGATCAGCAAGTCCTATAAGTCAAACACGCTCTATCATGCTAAAGACAATGGGCCTGATTTGCAGATACCCCCCAAATAACTGCACTGGCATTTTACTGAGAAGTTGAACTAATAGAATCAGTTCCTGCCATTCACTGAAAAACCTGGATGAAAAAAAACAGGCCCAGTAGGTTAAAAATAACTATGTGAAAGAAGTTTAATTTCAATGTAATAGGTCACATACAATTAACAGAGATTACTTCAGTCCCTTTGGTAACACACAAAGTCCGTACGGTGAATGGAAAAAGTCACCGTCTCTTTTAATCAACTTCCCCGCCCAATTTTCTTCCCTGGTGTGAAGCCGACATTAGCTGTAGGGCTCTCTCTGCTAAAACATGGTACATTCTATTGCCACGGATGCAGTCCGGAACGCAAGCTGCACTGTCATGGGACTTACTGTGGGTTCTTGGGGTTTTCGGTGTGATTGGGGGCGGACTGAGCGGTGTTGGCTGCTGGAGTGAGGAGCTTTGAAGCAGTGTCAGTTTTCCGTCTCCTAACGGAAGACTCTTTGGTCTCTGCACTTTTCCGGATGCGTTCTGAGGGAAAACAGAGTCAATAAAACCTTTTGAAGTCGGCAAGGTGGCTGCACATGTTGATACAACTCGACCTGTCAGGAAGGCATCAGCATGTTCCAGAGAAGCCACGTACAGGACAGTTAGGAGCATTCAGGGGAAACAGAAGAGACCAAGCACCGAGTGGCTATGCAGTGTCAAAAGGTGAATTTTCCAGCCACATAAGCCACCAAATCAGAGGTTCATTTAACTGCACATCCAGGAATGTAATCTATGCCATCAAATGCCAGCAATGCCCCTCTGCAATATATATTGGACAAACTGGACAGTCCCTACAAGAGAGAATCAATGGACACAAATCAGATATCCGTAAAGGGAACATACAAACACCTGTGGGGGAACACTTCAATCTACCAGGGCATTCATTAACAGATCTTCAAGTGGCTGCTTTGTTACAGACCAATTCCACAAGCCAAATACACAGGGAAGGACTGGAACTACAATTCATTCCCAAGTTCATCCATGCTAATAGATTAAATAAAGATACCAATGGCTGGGACATTATCAACCTACCAAACACTGAAGGTGCCAATGATTCTTTGTCTGTGTAATATCTGCTGTTAGTACTCTTGGAATCATAAAGCTGGAAGCAGGAGGTCATCGAGTCCAGCCCAACTAAATCAACCCAGCAAGGGCTTTGTCAAGCCAAAACATCTCTATTGCCAACTAATAGTTCTTATCTGCCTCTTTTGACTATCCAGTCTATAGGTGCTTGTAGACTATTTGTTTTTCTTGTTACATTCCAGCTCAGCTTTCCCCTTGATATTTTTATACCCACTACCTCTTCTTGTTTCTCCCCCCACCCCCGCCCTATTTATTTTAGTTCTGGACATCCAACACTCCGGTTATCTGAAGAAGTGGGCTGTGCCCACAAAAGCTCATGATACCATCTACATGTTTTATTAGTCTTTAAAGTGCTACCAGACTATTTGTTGTTTTGTAAGTTTATCCTGTACAGACTAACTCGGCTACCCCCCTGAAGCTTCTATGCACTATGATGCTACCACTGCTGGTCAAATTTACAGTGAGGATCTTACTAATTGGGTAGCATTGCTCACAGAAATTTCACTATATCCATTAAGGAAGGAAGAGGATTTTCATAGCAGGGAAAGAATGCAGGGTGGAAAACAGTTGCATCTGACCTAGCCATTCTATGGACACTTTTGCAAAGGGCAGCTACTGAGAGAAGGCAAAGAAAAATAGTTGAGGTAATAGGTACCAGGACCAGAAAAAACAATGTTAGTTATTCAGTACAAGAGTCTGCATTTTGCAGAACCAATCTCTCTTTCTCCAGCGAAGGAAGTGAGAGTTTAGCTGAAGGTGTTTGGAACTTGGGAGAATTAGATCCAATTTCGACCATGCCACAAACTCCCGACGTGTTCTTGGTCAACTCCCTTTGCCTCTGACTAAGACTTTCAAAGGAGCCTAAGGACGTTAGACATCCAGATTGGGAGTTGGGTGCCTAATTCTCTTAGTCTTCTTTGAAAACTTCAGCCTTTTTGCCTCAGTTGGCCTTCTATGAAATGGGGGAAATGATATCTGTGTTGCCTCACAGGGATACTAGAGAGGAATATTCAATAATGGTTATAAGATGCTCAAATACTGCACAGATGGGGGTTGGAGGAGTATCTAGATAGAAAGACTATTATCTTATTTAACCCACTCGACTTTCTGTGGTGCTGGGGGCTTCGACAGCTCCTTTCAGAGAGTCTGCCCCTACGCTGTTCCTAAGGATGTGTCTAGACTACAGGGTTTTCTCGACAAAAGTGGACTTTTGTCGACAAAGCTATACCTGCATCTACACTACCGCCGAGTTCTGTCGACAGTAAGTTGACAGAACGTGGCAGTTTTGTCAACGGTGGTAAACATTACTCTACGAGGAATAAAGCCATTTCTCGACAGAGTTATGTTGGAAAAAGGCGCCATTGCATCCACACTGCTTTTTCAAAAGTGAGCATCTAGACTCTGTCAAAAAAGCGGCTTCCTTTGCCGACAGAACTGGCTGTCGTCTAGACGTTCTTTTTCGACAGAGGCTTTGTTGACAGTATCTGCTGATTAAGCCTCTGTCGACAAAAGCCTGTCGTCTAGATGTACCCTTATGGTTAAACATTGCTCCTTCCAACAGCTAAATCATCACTGTAATTTGGCACAGATGCTGAAAATTCAGCATGTTCTGGTCAGTTTCTACATGACACTTCACGACTGATCAGGACAGCCAGAGGCTCTGAGGCCATGAAGTGTTCATTCCAATGGTCAAATGTATCTACCTACCTTTGGAATTTATCTCCCCTCCCCCCATTACCATAATATCTGCATGCCTCATAGTCGTTAATGTATTTATCCTCACAACAATCCCTGTGAAATAGGAAGTCCTGTTACCTTTATTACCAAGATGGGAAACTGAGGCAGAATGAGGTGCCAAATTATTAAGGTATTTAAGGCTCTTAATTTCCACTAATTAATAGGAGTAAGGCACCCAAACACCTTTAATATTGAGGTGCTAAGCGACTTGCCCAAGGTCACAGATCTGTAGTGGAGCAGCTTGCTTTGTCAAAAGCCCTAGTGTCTTGACCATGGATCATTCCTTCTCAATTCCTAAATCTCAGGCCAGATCCTCAGCTACTGTACATTTGACTTCAATGGAGCCCTGCTGATTTACATCTGTTGAGGATCTGGCCCTCTAAGTGGCTAGATAGCTGCTGCCTGTTTGAATATCGAGGGCTCAATCCTGCAAGGTGCTAAGTGCTTGAAGCTGTTCTAGGTGTCAGAGAGGCGAGGGTGCTGGAACATCTACGCCTTGAGCAGCAAGTTTCCACTTTAAATCAAATTGCACTGTGGCTCCTGACAAGCGTTTTCCGAATAAAAGGCACGCAATTACTGAGGCCTTGTCTATACTTACCGGACAATCGATGCTTTGGAGATCGATCTTCCAGGGTTTGATTTAGTGGGTCTAGTAAGGACCTTCTAAATCGAACACAGAGGGTGCCCCCATCAATTCCATACACTTCGGAGATCTTGCCCCAGAAAATCGATGTAAGGTACATCGACTCCAGCGATGCAGTTCTTGTAGCCGGAGTTGCGTATCTTACATTGATTTCTCCCCCAGTGTAGACCTTGCCTCAGATGACCAGGGCCTTTGGGATTCAAACCCCTCCCAGTGTTTAGTGAAGATCCTAATGACAACCAAACCAACACTGTGCAAGTTATGTCTATGACTATTATTTTTACCATTTTGGAAGTCAGTTCAGCTTCTGGCTCCTTCTCCACAATCACCTGAGACTTGCTAACACTCCGATCCTTCCGCTTGAATTTGTTAATCCGGTTATCAGGGTCTTCTTTGGCAGGCAGCTCTTCAGCCTTGGAAGCCGATGACATCCTTCTCTCCAAGAGAGGCTCGAGAATGGATCTGCAGCCCACGCCGAGCAACCGAAACAAAGGAAGAAGCATTAGTCCTCTAGTGAGACGGCTCTCAGAGGCTCTGTAGTGCGCAAAAGTGAGTTATAGCCTCACAAGGCTTTCAAAGGGACTTGTACGTGTAAGTTAGACAGGCACTTTTGAAATAGCTTCCAAAGGACACCGATTATGCAATGAAGGAAGTGTCATGCAATGAATACAGGGCGCTGATCTGAGTGTTTTTGCCACCGGTGACTGTCACCGGTCACAAGTCACCTCGGCCCTGTGGTAACTACAGTAACGTCAGGGAAGGACAGCAATTCCATTCCGTACCATTTCCGAGTTGGCACCATTTGAACCATGTAGCTCTCTGCAAGCCGCAATTTGGGAACCACTGAACTACGTGACCTCATAGGATATTTATCTCTCTGTCTTCTAGGGCAGTGGTCTTCAGACCCAGGGTCGTGACCCAGTGCTGGGAGGTGGGATGTCGGGCGCTGGATCTCGTTGCTTCGGGGGATCAGGTGAGCAGTGGGGCAGGGCTAAGGCAACTCCCTGCCTGTCTTGGCACCACAGAAGTGGCCAGCAACAGGCCTGGTTGACAAGCACACAGGGCTTCATGCACTGCCCCTGCCCTGAGCACTAGCTCTGCACTCTCATTAGCTAGAACCTGCTGCCGGCTGCTTCTGGGCACTAGGGATGTTAAGTATCAGTTAACTGAATAGTCGATTAACCTCATCAATTATTATTGGTTACTCGACTATTCTATAGTCCCTGGAGCAGGACTAGCAGCCAGTGCACTCCAGCCCCACTCCTGAGGAGCCCTCTGTCACTCTGTGCTGCTGCCTCTGTATCAGAGGCAGCAGTGCAGGGTGGCAGGCGGGAGCTGGTCCACCAAAGGAGCCAGTTTAAAAAACAGCTCCCCTCATGGACCGGCTGCCTGTCGCCCCGTGCTTCTACCTCTGGTACAGAGGCAGCACCATGAGGTGGCAACAGCCCCTGTCCGGGGGTGGGGTGGGGTGGGGTCTGAGCTCCCCGAACCAGTATGAGCTGGAAGTGAGCTGGGCTGCCTGCCCACCTAGCTCCTAATACACTTTAAATGCAGAGCTGCAACAGGGGTAGTTCCCAGACCTGGTGCGAGCTGGGTTGCTGGCCAGCCTGCTAAAAAATTTACTGGCAGGTGGAGGGGGAATGCATGTACAGGCAGTCCCCGGGTTATGTACAAGATAGGGACTGTAGGTTTGTTCTTAAGTTGAATTTGTATGTAAGTCAGAACTGGTACATATTGTAGGGGAAACTCTAGTCAAACATTTCTCCAGAGCTCAGTTTTATTCTCCCACACCTCACTTCCCTCAGTCCTTTATTCTCAAGCTGAGGTGTCTGCTGAGAAAAGCCGCTCCGCGTCTCCCTGGTCTGCTGGGGGGGCACTAGCTTTGCGCCTCCCTGGTCTGCTGGGGGGAAGCAGCTAGAGCGGGGTTGCCTCACCCCGTTTGTAAGTAGGGATCCGATGTAAGTCAGATCCATGTAACCCGGGGACTGCCTGTAGTCTATAGCATTAACTTACAGCTTTTGTATATGTTAACTGATTACACTATTCCATCCCTACTGGGCACAGTAGGGTCTGCAGTGCCAGGAGAGGCAGGAAGCTGCCTTAGCACCAACTCTGGCCCCTTCCCACCAAACCTGAAGCTCTCATCCTCAGTCATACTCCGGAACCCACACTTTAGTCAAGTTCTGTTCGGTTGTGGACATCAACAATTTCCGTCATCTGGGTCATGATGAAAAAAGCTTGAAAACCACTGTGCTAGGGTGCAGTGATTCTCTTAGGAGACCAGAAATGCTGCGGGTTTCACTAGAACATATTATCCACATGGTTTGGCAGCATAGTAGATGGGGTGCTAGACAGGGACTCGGGCGACGTGGGTTCAATTACCAACTCTTCTGCTGGGTGACTTTGGATAAGTCACCCCTGCCTCAGTTTCTCCATCCTAAAGCTCTTTGGGATCTGAGAAAAAGTGCTTTGTAAGAACTAAGGATTATTATTTGCTGGTGACAGTAAACTTCATTTTAAAAGCAAAAGGACGTTACAGAGACACATCCCTTGCAGAGGCAAGATTAAAATAACCTCCAAGAGCAAAAGAGATTCCCACTCCCCATACACAAAGGGACAGTCACTGACCCGTCAGATCCTGGCCTGGAGGAGGTGCTGTCAGACGAGGTGGAGGATGTAGATACCACAGAGGAAGTCACAGAGGTGATAGACAGCCGCCTCAGCGTGGAGGACATGATGTAGGGTAATACCACGGAGCCCGATCTGCTCTGCTTTCTCTCTGTCAGGGAGGGAGGCTGCAGACAGTATGAAATAAAGAGCTGGGAAATGCTATTCACAAGAGAAAGGTGGTTTTGCGGGGGGGGGGGGGGAGGGTTCTTTAAGATGCTGCACTAAACAAACAAGCCACGTTTACCAGAGTTATCACACCGTAGAGCTTCTCCACTTTCATCTTCAGCTCCTTGAAGCAGGTTGTCAGCCTGTCATGCAGAGGCTTTAGCTGCTCAGTCAGTTTCGCACCGTGAATCCTAATCCCCTCAGCCAGCAAAGGCATCTAAAAGAAGGAGCAACATACGATGACACCCAGCCTGCTATGAAAGAGAAAAAATACAAACAAAAGTAAAGCATCAACTCCCATGCTCCTGAGTGCAAGCGGACTGCTGCAGGGGTCAGGAAGGCGTTTCACCTCCACTCCGCTTATGTTCACACTGTATTGCACGCAGAGAGCTGGGGGAACGGAAAGTGTGGGGAGAGTCCGCCAGCTCCAAAGCAACAGAACTGTAAAGCGGCTTTAACCGGGCTCCATTCCGTGGAAATATACGGGAACAGGCTGATAATCTACGGCCGTGGTTTCATTACAATGTCGTTATTGATTGTCATTGTTACAGTACTGTGCAGGACAGCGTGTGTGACTTTTTAACAGCCAGAATTACGAAAAAAAGTGGGGTAGAGAATCATAGAATCATAGGACTGGAAGGGACCTCAAGAGGTCATCGAGTCCAGCCTCCCGCCCTCAAGGCAGGACCAAGCTCCACCTACACCATCCCTGACAGATGTCTATCTAACCTGTTCTTAAATATCTCCAGAGAGGGAGATTCCACCACCTCCCTTGGCAATTTATTCCAATATTTGACCACCCTGACAGTTAGGAATTTTTTCCTAATGTCCAATCTAAACCTCCCCTGCTGCACTTTAAGCCCATTACTCCTTGTCCTGTCCTCAGAAACCAAGAGGAACAAATTTTCTCCTTCCTCCTTGTGACACCCTTTTAGATATTTGAAAGCCGCTATCATGTCCCCCCTTAATCTTCTTTTTTCCAAACTAAACAAGCCCAGTTCATGAAGCCTGGCTTCATAGGTCATGTTCTCTAGACCTTTAATCATTCTTGTCGCTCTTCTCTGTACCCTTTCCAATTTCTCCACATCTTTCTTGAAATGTGGCGCCCAGAAGAGAGACAATCACAGAAAGGGGAAAAAGTGATGAGCAACTCTTTGGTATAATGAGTGCTGCATATTCCAGAAAAGCATTATAATCCTGTTCAGAGGAAAAAGAAAGAAGAACATTTTCTAGGAAGAATACTTCATCATTTTTCATCTACAGGTTGGACCTTCTTGGTCTGACACTCTCAGAATCTGACCAGTCTTGAATGAGGGAGTTTGCTGGACCAGGGACAGTCCATTCTGGCCCTTCTGCTGCTGGCCTCTTCTCCCAGGGGCCGCCCACCGCCTGATTTGGCACCCCCCATGGCTGCTGCCAAACCCAGCCACTGCGCTCTGGACCTTCGGCCTGCCTGGACCACAGGCATTGCCGGGCTAGGGTCCCAGACCAGAGAGGTTCAACCTGTAGTTTTAAAATTCAGCTCTGACCCATTTCAATTGATTTGTATATCATTTATAATATTTATATTCTGTGCTCTGTTGACTGGACTGGATGCACAGGGGTTCGTGGGCCAAGCAACGTGGTTCTAACCAAGCTACACTTCCACTGGGGTGGACAGGAGATTAGCCTGGGTTATCATGCAACTGCAGTGTTTTGCACCACTAGACAATCTCATGGTACTTTTTAAAATAAGGGAGTCTTGGGTGGCATTGCAACTGTGTTCTTACAACACTTCTCTTCTTTGTGTTGCACAATATTTTTATTTTGGAACAACCATCCATCTCTCACACATATAATACAGTACCTGTAAAGCAATTAATTGCTGAAGTAGTTCAATTTTATCTTGTTCTTCAGGATGTTCTTGGATATACTTCTCTGTGAAAAAGGCCTGAAAGGAAAAAGGAAACCAGAAGACAAACATATTGTATTTTCATGCTAGCTGCTTTTATCCTAAAGAACACCAATGATCTGTTTCAGACCAACAAGTTTAAAATGCAGTCTTTGCCCTTACTGAAATACTTTCAGTAAGACTCTCAGGTCTCTGAACTAGTGGGGTCCGATATTACAGTTGCTATCATTTTCTTTTCTTTTTTTAAAAAAAAGGAGCTAAGATTTTTCTTACAGTTTGATAAAACCAAAGATTTTCCCCCCTCAAGTGTTTTGACATTTTTTTTCTCCATCGAAATCTGATCTAGCTCAAACTATCTGGTTGACCTTTTGATTTTCAAAATTTCAGTGGGAAAAATAAAAAGGTAAAACATTAGCACAAAACTGTCAGACTTTCCCCCTTTCCTCCCCCCTAGGCATATGAATGTCCAGAATAACCTTAATTCACAGAACCTACCACTGCCCAAAAGGCAAAATACTCCAGAACAATTACAGATTCCGCACCTCAATAACAAAGCAAACAGGGCCGTCCTTGGCAGCATACCAGTTGCATAGGGCCCCTGAAAATTTGGGGTACTACTGGGTCATAAGGTCCACCCACCTGCCTCTTCCTATCCCTGTTCTGTGGCTCTGCTTCCTCCGGAGAGGATCTAGTTAAAATGAAAAAGCCTGCCAGGCCTATTAGCAGTCATTGAACCTGGGAAAGAGCCAGTTGAGAGGTAATGAAGCTTTTTAAGAGGCATTTGCCAACCCAGGTACATCCTCTCACTTTTTGAATTTACTGTGTTAGTCGACAGAACCTTAGTTTAAAATATGCTTTAAAAATATTTAATTGGTGTCTTGCACCTCTAAAAAATCCCCCCCGCCCGGCTGCCATCAGGCATAAGGGCACCACTGTAATAGTTCTGGTTGAACCTCTGTAATCCAGGACTCTCTGGTCAGGCAACATCCGTTGTCCGGCAGGACCACAGATGTGCCAGGACCAGATTGCCCTGGTGGAGGGCAGGTGGCTGGACTCGCCACAGCTAGCTGCCAGTATCCCCGCATCTGGGTAGCCCAGCATGCCACGGCAGGGCTGCCCCTGGTGGGGCCAGGAGCTCGGTGTGCCATAGCGGGGCTGCCTGGTGAGGCCAGGAGCCTGGCGCGCAGAGAGCTGGGTTGTCCAGCATAGCTGTGACGTCACGTCGGGGTTCCCCCGCCTCCTGCACCCCCGTAGTGGCACGAACAGACTCCAGCAGTAGAACAGAGGGAGTTTATTGCTCCTCCAGGATACAGCACAGCACAGATGGGATCTGGTTCCAGGGCAGGCCTAGGATGCCTCAGCCGCCCTTGAGATGGGGGAGCCTGGGCCCTTAAATCCCAGCCCCCTTGCTCAGATTGCTTCCTCCATGATTCCAGACAGAAACTACTCAACTCTCTTCCAGCCCTGCCCCCCCAGCCAGGTGCTGGTCTTCGCCCTCCTTCCTTTGTCTCCCTCCCTGGGAGGCTGAGCCTGGGTGTCTGGGTTAATACACAGTTGGGAGAGTCAGTGAGAATCTCCCATCCCAGCGCAGGGGGACCCCGAGTGACAGAGAAGACAGCCCCCCCACTATGCCACAACGGCAAGGGGGAGTCAGCCAGGAGGCTGGCCCAGGGCTGCAGGGAGTCCGTAGCAAGGGTGCCAGATTTCCCCTGGTCCGGCAAAATCCCTCATCCAGGAGTGGTCAGGTCCCGAGGGTGCGGGACAAGGGAGGTCCAACCTGTACTAAAGATGGCCCTGACAGTAAACACCTCTAACTCAAGCTTTAACCAGACGCTGAAGCTAATGGGATCTAAGAACATGTTAAAAGTTAAGCATGTTCTTATGTTGTTTCCTGATTTGGATCCTTAACACAGGACTAAAACCCCACCAATTTACGGTTTTTGTGACATTTTATCGTTCAAGCCTTTCACAATCCCGGTTCATAGGAGAAGTCATTTCTAACAACATTTTCTAGGTAAAATATTAGTTGGCTTTCCATCCGCTTTTAAACAGGGTTTCTATGTCCTGGGTGTTTGTGGGCTGATGGAGTAAGGTTCTTTAAGGCCTCTCACTGAGGTCAACAGCTGGGTAGCCTGTCAAAAAACCGCAGGGCTGGGCCCAAAGTATTTTTCTGAGAAGAGTTTAATTATTATTAGAAGAAAGGCCGCCCATGGTACAATGAAAATGTTTTGGCTTCTAGCTACAACGAAACAATGAAAGCTCAGGATTCAGGCTGCTCACAAAAGCCAAACTCTCTCTCAGCTGATCCTCAGTCAAGGTAGGAAAACATGAACCAGCTGTGAGTGTTTCCAGCTGTGGTAACAAATACTTAGCGTTTCCTTGTTTCAAATGCTTTCCTATTTTCACGAGTCTAAACGTCACGCCAACTTTAATTCATTAACGGGAAAATGCTTCACCAAATTCATCCCTGGGAGGAGTGTGGAATCTCTCTGGAATAAGGGAATTTACACCGGGGTTCAATGTGACCCAAGTTCCTTTAATGTTTGTACTTCATTTAGTTGGACCCCAACACATTGTAAAAAATCAAACCTGTTTCTAGCCCCACACACTGAAACTATGAAAACAACTATCCCACTTTGTGCCAGCGATGGTGTTATTCAGGACTCTGCAACGTAATTAGAGGCGGGGGGAATAAATGTCTTCAGCACAACCTCATTAAGAAGGGAGACATATGCCAAAAAAAAGCACAAACAGTGAAGGGACAGATTGTGTTTTCATTCGGATTCAACTGTTCTCTGCTGTCAACACTATCAAGGCAAAACATATAGACAGCTAGACAGTGATTATAGAAAACAGCCCGTCTTCCTAGAATCACTTTGCATTATTAAAAACTGACACACAAATCAATTTACTTTTCTCTAGCACAGGCTAGGTCTAACTCTACAAGTGCTTCAGCATCGCGGCTATGGCTACATTGCTGCAGCGTCGATACTTTTTGTGTCGACTGAAGAGGTTTTCCCATTGACACAACTAACCCAGCTCTTCAGAAGGTGGTAGCTAAGTTGATGAAAGAAATCTTTCTGCCACCTTCGCTGTGTCTATACCAACAGTTAGGCCGACTTAATTATGGCATGAAGTTTTTCATGGCCCTGCAAACCACAGCCGAGTAAATCTACTTTTTGAAAGTAGATCTATACCACCCACACGTTGTTGGCCTCCATTAACATAGCACCTCACGATCTTTGGGGTAATACTCTCAGGGTATGTCTACACTACCCTCCTAGTTCGAACTAGGAGGGTAATGTAGGCATACCGCACTTGCAAATGAAGCCCGGGATTTGAATTTCCCGGGCTTCATTTGCATAAGCGGGGAGCCACCATTTTTAAAACCCCGCTGGTTCGAACCCCGTGCAGCGCGGCTAGGTAGCTTCCTAGTTCGAACTACCTAGTTCGTGCCCCGTGTAGCCGCGCTGCACGGGGTTCGAACCAGCGGGGTTTTAAAAATGGCGGCTCCCCGCTTATGCAAATGAAGCCCGGGAAATTCAAATCCCGGGCTTCATTTGCAAGTGCGGTATGCCTACATTACCCTGCTAGTTCGAACTAGCGGGGTAGTGTAGACATACCCTCAGAGGGGGAGCTGTATGATTCTGTACCTGAAAAACTTAAAAAATACAAATGGTCCTGCAGCAGCTTAGAGACTAACAAAACACGTAGATAGTATCATAAGCTTTCGTGGGCACAACCCACTTCTTCAGATGAATGGAGCAAGAGGTCCAGAGGTACAAACAACAAGCAGAAAGAGAGGGGGGATGGGGAGGGCAAGAGAAGAAAAGAAATCGTGTCAATTTAGCTTCACTTAGCATGGACATGCTAATTGACAAGATTTTTTTTTCTTTTCTTTCCCTCCCACCTTCCCTCTCTTTCTGCTTTTTATTTGTACTTCTGGACCTTCTGCTTTATTCATCTGAAGAAGTGGGCTGTGCCCACAAAAGCTCATGATACCATCTACATTTTTTGTTGTCCTGCAGCACCTTAGAAACTCATTTGTTGTTGTTTATGTTTTATCTTTTGTGTATTTAGCCACGCAGCATCCTGCAATGTAGGGGAGTGGTGTTGTTCCCATTATACAGATGGAGAACTGAGGCATGGTTACAGGATTTGCCCAAATTTGTGGCAGACCAGGGAACTGAGCCCATTTCTCTCAGTTCCCAGTCTAGCACCTTAACCACTGGACCATCCTTCCTCTGTTTTGATCTTACCATTGTTCTTAAAAATGAAACAGATCAGAACAATGGCCAGCCAGAGAGAAGGGAAGTATTACAGCATCATCATCTTACACTAGGCACTGAGAGAGCTGAGGGACAGATTTTTAAATGCTACTTCGCACCCACTGATGGCTGCGAGGTGCATAGGTGCTTTTGGAAGTCCCGTTAGGCACCTAAATACCTTTAAACATCTGGCTGAGAGTGACTAGGTCTGTGTAATGGCTAGGAATTGAACCCAGAGGCCCGGTTCACTGTTTTACCCACAAGACCATCCTTCCATTGTGAAGTCAACACCCTGGACGAGAGCTGAGCCCTAAACGGGGCCAGCTGACCTTTTCATAGTTGGTGTAGCCCCCCATGACGGCGGGGTCCACGATGCCGTTCAGCAGCATGGAGAGGGGGTGCACAGGCAGGCTCCGGTCCCAGGCGTGCTGCTGGACGCTGTTGCTGATTCGCTCGTTGGTTAGCTCCATGGTTTCGATGGCGTTCTGCAAGGGGCTGATCTCCTCCTGCACGGAAACGAAGAGGAGATGGAGAAATCCCCCGCCGACTCTTTTTGAACGCAAGGTTGAGAATCTCCCACTACCCTGCCCTGGAGTTCTAGCACCTCCGAGCGCCAGGCTGGGCCTCGACCCAAAACCTGGGGAGGAGCCACGCCAAACAAAGGATTCCGAGGGGCTTCCTGCTCTGATTCTGCTGCCAGAATGGGCAATTGGTGCCAAGTACCACTGCCCCTCCAGCCCTGCACCTTCCTAGGTGGGCCCCACGGCTGGTGGGAATCATAGAATCATGGGGCTGGCAGAGACATCAGGGGGTCACTGAGTCCAGCCCCCTGCCCAAAGCAGGAGAGCAGAGATAAGTCATTCAATGACTCATTTCCTGCTGCTCGGATGCGCCTGCCAGGCAGGGCGATGAGAATCAGGCTGCGTGCGTCGCTATGGCTGGAGGGGGAGATTAGGTGGCAGCTCCCCAACTCACCCTGTGGGATCAATGCCAGGGTATGTCGGGGGGGAGGGGAGGGGTTAAGGCCTTGTGCTCTCAAGTCCGCCCAGAATCCCGGAGCCCCAAAAGAGCTGGAGCCCCCCACAACGGCACCCTCTCCCCTGCCCTCTGTAGCTGCTGACCTGCCAGAGAACGGAATGCGTGAGAACACGCACTGAAGCCCTGAAGCGACAGGCATGTTGAAAAACAGCCCAAAACGTGATACACACGATTCATTCGTTCTCGTCTCAGGGCCCCTGTCACTGTAGCTTTAAGCAAGTCAGTCTCTCATGCCACTAAGCGGCAGAACACTGGGACAAATGCAGCACAGAACTTAAGCGTGTGCTCAACTCAAGGCACTTACTTAAATCCCCACGAGTTCAATGGGACCTAAGCGTCCACAGAGTGAACTGGGCCTTGCTGTGCTGCTCCATGGGTTTGGAACTAGGCGCGTTGCCATAGCGCTGTGCAATTAACCCCAGACTTATTTTTTGTGGGGTTCCCGGCTGCACTGTTCAAACAGCCAGATGCATTAGTGAAGGAGGTGCGGGGGGCGCCGTCCTCTGAAACATGAGTTATTAGCCATTGCTGGAGTCAGCAGATCAAACACGATGGGCCACGGATCAGCTCCAGCCTGGTAAAAGCCCAAATGCTGCCCAAATGTTGCAACGTAAAGCCCTTTACTGGGATCCATCTCTTCAAAAGACTCACCGTCGTAACCTGCTTGACTTCAAACCACTTGAGGATGCCGGGGAACACATAGGCGGTGGTGTAGGTCGTTCGTTCGATCCACATCGTCTGCCGAGGGGATTGAAAAGGCAAAGTTATAAGGAAAACACGGCGATTCAACTCCCACGTGTCGTAGGGCTCAAGGCCAGGCGCTCAGCACCGCTAACCAGACTCCTCCACCTCGCTAGACTGATTTCATGATTTAATCACAACAGGTCGGCAACGGAGGCCGAACCCAGGCCTCTCAGCAGCTTCCTCCCCTTAAAGCTAATGAAGTAAGCAACAGTAGGTTGTTGTCCTCTAGGGGGACCAGCCCCTGGAGGGGAAAACACCACATATAGGCAGCGGGCTCCATTGTGCATAGATACGACATCACTGCAAGAGCTCTTCTTGGCAGCCATGAAGAGAGCCACAAACTAGGGATGTTAAGGACTAGTCGATTCCTCCCTCCCCTTGCTGTCTCGATCAGATAAAGGCAGCAAAGGGGGAGAAGTGGGAGTACTTCAAAGGGGGCAGAACTGCACAGCTGAGCCCGGGATCAACTGTATGGCACTGGAGCACATGGAGCCCAGGGTCAGTGGGGGACCCCCCAGCTGATTCCGGGCTCCAGCGCGGCATTTCCGCGTGCAGTCCCCCGCTGACCCCGGGCTCCGTGCTTCGCTGCCGCTTCGAAAGGCACAAAAGCCCCTGCTGGGGACTCTTGTACATTTCAAAGCAGGCACGCCTGCCTGCAGCCTGGAGTCAGCAGGACTTCCCGCTGGCCCCGGGCTGCAGGCAGAGTTCCGCATTCCTCCTTTGAAACGTACAAGAGCCCCAGAGGGGACTCTTGTACATTTCAAGGGAGGAATGTGGAAGTGCCTATCGACTAGTCGATACTCGACTAGTAAAATAACCGACAGTTAACATCCCTAATACAAACACGCAGGCTCCATAAACTAGTGAATTTCCCACTTCTATCGCTGGAGTCAATCTGAAGAGCCGTGGTTGTTACAAATGCTTTCTGAGTTTGATGCCGGAGAGAGTCCAGCCCATCACACAGTTGCACGCCACAGGGACGCTGCTGGAAAGACCCATCTTAGACAACTGGGTGAGAGAATTCCAAGCAGCAGGACCCCCGCTGCAGATCAGTTCAGAATATCAGGCCCTACTATTGGTTCTTCCCATATTTAAATAATAAAATCCCATGGCAACTGCTGGGATGCCGTATCTAGATCTGTTGAATTTCACATCGCTGTTTGGAGCCCAGCAAGGTCCCAAGGTGACAGGGACCTTTGCAATGAAGAAAAAGGCGACTCACGAAAGAGAAGTTCCTCCACTGCTTGAGAGAATCGAGGCGTTTTGAACAGAAAGTGAAGGACTCACCGCGAATTCGTTCTCTGGATCTTTTTCTCCTTTCCTGAATGGCCGGGAATATGTGAACTGCTGCACCTCATTGGCTCTGTAGTAGCTAAGGAAGGACACAGTCAACAGTGGGTTTTCTCTTCCTCTTTTTGTTCTTTTCCACACCTATGTTGTTTCTCAACTATATAATAATCTTGGTGCTTTGGGGTATGTCTAGACTACAGGCTTTTTTCAACAGAGGCTTTGTTGACAGATCGCGGCAGTAGTGTAGACACAGGTATAGTTTTGTCAACAAAAGTCCACTTTTGTCGATAAAACTCTGTAGTCTAGACAACTTATCCTCCAAGGTGAATGTCACTGAGTACCACATGAGTTCCTATAGGAGACCAAGACCTCAGTTGTGGCCCCAACATTGTCTAACAATTTATTTCCCCTCTGTAGGCTGCAGAAAACCATGTTCTGCCCTTCTCTTAAGCCGAGGGGAGATGAAGACAAGTCATGAATACCCTTTACTCTGCCCTGCAATGCCACTGCTGGACTGGGAGATTAGGTAGCAGCTCTCCCCACCAGGTGGACCCTGCTGCCCAAGTGGGGGTGGAAGATCAGGATGTCCTGTGCCTATCAGGTTTAAAAATGTTAAAAAAAAAATGTTAAAAAATATTAACTGATAGAAATGCCACTGGTTGCACGGTTAAATCGGCCCTTGCTGGCTCCCAGCCCCCACTGGCTCCCTAGCAGAGTTTCAATGGTAACAGGAACCAATACACATCAGCTTTTTGATCAACTGATTAAACTCTTACATCCCTATTTAAAACATGGGCTCTTACATGTTTGTAAACACAATTTTCTGGCCTGTGGGGGCAGGAACCGCCCCACACCTATGTTGTATCACAACTATATAATAATCTTGGTGCTTTGGAGTCCCCACTCATCCTGCAGGATGAACACCATTGAGTACCACTGAGTTCCTGTAGGAGACCAAGACCTCGCCTTGCTACAACAATTCAGCTGTGTAACCTTGGTCAAGTCACTTGAACTTTGTTTAAAACAAGAGTCGTCTTCTCCCCACATGCCTATTCTGTAAAAGGGAAACATTCTGACGTCATAATCAGTGGCAATTGTGGCTTTTCAAGGTTCCCACGTGTATGTCTAGGAAAAACACAGCTCAGGTGGGCTGAATGCTGCCCTTGGTAACCCCCTTGGCTTTCCTAAGAGAGAACAAGGAAAGGAAAGGAAGTTACTTTAAAATCTGCTCCGGAACAGGCTTGTCTTTATAGTTGGGTGGCAGGTTCATCACAGGCTTCACTATAAAGCACTGCACATCTGAGCGGTTCCTGTTAAGGACGGACAACTCCAGGATCCCTGATGGGAGGATAAAAGGAAGGGACTATCCTCATTTTCTTCTGTTCAGAAATCTGACACTCTCCGCTTTCCCCCTGCACTATTTGTCAGGACATTGAAAGAATGCACGATTCCTTAGCAAAACCCAGACAGACAATATCTTAGTAAGACAGAGAATATCTTATTGCCTCTCTATAAATCTATGGTAGGCCCATATCTTGAAACCTGGGTGCAGATGTGGTTGCCTCATCCCCAAAAACGGTTTTCTTGGCATTGGGGGGAAAAAGTTCAGGAAAAAAAGGCAACACAAATGATGAGGGGTTTGGAATGGCTGCCATAGGAGGTGAGATTAATAAGACTGGGACTTTACAGCTTGGAAAAGAGACCACTAAGCAGGGATATGACAGAGGTCTATAAAATCATGTCTGGTGTGGAGACAGTAAATACAGAAAAGTTATTTGCTTGCGCCCATATTAAAAGAACTAGGGGTCACCAAATGAAATGAATAGGTAGCAGGTTTAAAATAAAAGGAAGTTTTTCTTTGCATAATGCACAGTTAACCTGTGGAACTCCTTGCCAGAGGATGTTGTGAAGGCCAAGACTATAACAGGGTTCAAAAGAGAGCTAGATGAATTCATGGAGGATAGGTCCACCGATGGCTATTAGCCAGGATGGACAGGCGGTGTCCCTAGCCTTTGTTTCTCAGAAGCTGGGAATGGGCAGTAGGGGATGGATCATTTGATGATTTCCTGTTCTGTTCATTCCCTCTGGGGCACCTGGCATTGGCCGCTGTGGGAAGACAGGATACTGGGCTAGATGGACCTTTGGTCTGACCTAGTATGGCTGTTCTTATGTTCTTAACCCCAGTGTAACGTGTGTGCATGTCTGTCACCCTCGAAGCATTGGCTCATAGAGTATGTCTAGACTACATAGCTCTGTCGTCAGAGCCATGTAGATTAGTTTACTCGACATACCCAAATGAAGCGGCGATTTAAATAATCGCCGCTTCATTTAAATTAAAATGGCTGCCGCGCTGAGCCGATCAGCTGTTTATCGGTTCAACGCGCTAGTCTGGACGCTCCGCGGTCAACATCAAAGGCATCTGTCGACTGCCCGTTATGCCTCGTGGGATGAGGTTTACCAGGGCGGTCGACAAATGCCTTTGATGTCGACTGCTGAGTGTCCAGACTAGCGCGCTGAGCCAACAAACAGCTGATCAGCTCAGCGCGGCAGCCATTTTAATTTAAATGAAGCAGCGATTATTTAAACCGCCGCTTCATTTGGGTATGTCTAGTAAACTAATCTACATGGCTCTGGCAACAGAGCCATGTAGTCTAGACATACCCATAAAGAGCACAACGGATCTTCTATTACTACTGCCAGCTAATGGAGTTTCCCTTGAGCCAGTGTTACAGACATGTGCTTTGAAGGTAGAGAATGTGTCTACATTTTGCCTGGGAGTGAGCCTCCCAGTCTGGGTAGACAGACGTGAGAGGCAGCACTTCAGTGATCATTGATAATAATTAAGACTTTTAAGCCCACCCAACCCCCTGGGCCTCTCCATCCCAAGCTGCAACTCCCACACCGTTATTTTTAGCATCGTACCTAGAGCCCTGCAAACACGAGACTGTCTAACAGGGCCGGTAGGCTCGCTCTGAGCGGAGGTGTGGGTGTACGCTGCGAGTACAGGCGTGTAGTTCCCACTCCACAGAGCTGTGTTTGGAGGGAAGGGGTGGAGGGTACCAAACTGACCTCACAATCTTGTAGTACACTGAACAGTTAGGAACCACCTCCAAGCTCTCAGCTTTGATAAAGCGACCTAACCAATGTAGGCTGGTTTTTAATCCATGAAGAGGTGTTGCCAACCCCAGTTTTTGCCCTGGGAGTTAAGATAGAGATTAAATAAATAATAGCGACGCATAGTTTTTGTTCAACATCTTTAGTAATGACCTGGATGAGGGGATTGGTTGCACCCTCAGCAAGTTTGCAGATGACACGAAGTTAGGGGGAGAGGTAGATACGCTGGAGGGCAGGGATAGAGTCCAGAATGATCTAGACAAATTGGAGGATTGGGCCAAAAGAAATCTGATGAGGTTCAACAGCGACAAATGAAGAGTCCTGCACTTGGGACAGAAGAATCCCAAGCATTGTTACAGGCTGGGGACCGACTGGCTAAGCAGCAGTTCGGCTGAAAAGGAGTAGGGTTTACAGTGGATGAGAATCGGGATATGAGTCAACAGGGTGCCCTTGTAGCCAAGAAGGCTAACGGCATCTTAGGGTGCATTTGGAGGAGCATTGCCAGCAGACCTAGATAAGTGATTATTCCCCTTTATTTGGCACTGGTGAGGCCACATCTGGAGTATTGCATCCAATATAGGCCCTCCACTATAGAAAAGATGTGGACGCATTGGAGAGGGTCCAGTAGAGGGCAACCAAAATGATTAGGGGGCTGGAGAACTTGACCTATGAGGAGAGGCTGAGGGTTTTGGCCTTATTTAGTCTACAGAAGAGAAGAGTGAGGGGGGATTTGATAGCAGCCTTCAACTCCCTGAAGGGACGTTCCAGAGAAGATGGAGAGAGGCTCTCAATGGTGACAGATGGTAGAACAAGGAATCATAGGGCTGGAATGATTCAGCCTTATGGAGCAATGGTCTCAAGTGACAGTGAGGAGGTCTAGGTTGGATATTAGGAAAAACTATTTTACTAGGAGGGCGGGGAAGCACTGGGATGGGTTACCTACGGAGGGGGTGGTATCTCCATCCCTAGAGGTGTTAAAGTCCTGGATTGACAAAGCCCTGGCTGGGATGATTTAGTTGGGGTTGGTCCTGCCTTGGGCAGGGGGTTGGACTCGGTGACCTCCTGAGGTCTCTTCCAGCCCTAGGATTCTGTGATTCTATAAGTCTAGAGAAGGGCAAGATGTTAATTTACTACAGAGCGAGCGAGGATTCGGCTTCGGGTAAGAATGTTAAAGGGTCAGAAAGAAACCAGACTTTAACTATAAGAAACAAAAAGCTTGACCTGGATCTACCCACAGAATCATCAACCTCTCTGTGGTGACCGTGGGCTTGGAACACGAGTTCGGCCTGTCCTTTCAAAAGGGTTCAGTAAGAGCCAGAAACAGACCTGAACCAGATCCAAACGATGCAGCTGCTCCTTCGCAGAATGGGCCAAGCCAAAGCCCTGCATCCAAACAGCCCTGAACTTTGGGAGGAACTCACAACGGCACCCACTTTGTGTAGTTCAGGCCCACCCCTGGCCGAAAGGCAGGTGCAAACACAAACAGATGCAAAGGAAGCCGCTGAAACAGCAGAAACGAAGGAGGCAATTTTCAGACCCAGTTCGGTCTTGAATGCATTCTTCTGAGTGGACACTTGGCTGGGTTGATGTGCACAAGGAATTACTGCCTGAGCGGTGTCTTTGCTGTAGAGAAATTCACAGATTTTTAAGGACAGACGGAAGTATTAGTCTGACCTCCTGTCTGACGAAGGCCAGAAACTTTCACCGAGCTGAGCCCAATAATGTGTGTCCTGAAAGGCATGTGGGTCTTGAAGACACCAAGAGACTATCACTCCCCTTGGGCATTTGTTAATCACCCTTATTGTTAAGTGAAGAGAAGTCATGAGCCGGTTTCTCTGCTCTGTCTCATCAGCTGCTGTTGTTGAGTGAGTTATTCCCGTATAATCAGAAATCAATCAATCAATCAATCAGAAATCAATCAATCATTCAACCTGGCCCCTTTCATCAGTACTGTCAATGATTACAAAAAATTAAATTTTAAAAAGAATCAGTTTCTAGGAAGAAATAACAAGACTCCTCATGACTGCCAATACACAGCACTGTCCAGAAGAGATGAGACACAGCACCTTTTTGTATCTCATTTTCACCCCTTCTACATCAGAATGGATCAGAGCTATGGTCCATTTAGCCCAGTGTTTTGTCTCCAAAGGTGGCCACCACCACTTGTCAAGAAGGTGTTCCTCCACTGTGGGCAGGTGGGGGATAATCTGACCCCCCCCAGAAGTATCCTCCTAACAGATTGGTTTAAACTCAGTAGCAGGAGGTTTTAGATCCCTATTTATTTGTTTGTTTAGCATTGTAATTATTGGATAGCCCCATGATCCACATAGTTGGCTGATCCCTCTTTGAATTCTGTGAAGTTCTTAGCCTCAAAGGTATACTGTGGCAATGAGTTCCGCAGCTGAATTACATGCTGTGTGAAAAAGTACCAGCGTAACCGATTCTGCTCCCTCAGGCAGAGGAAGGAGAGCTAGAATGTGTCAGACCAAACTACAGCTAAAAGATACACTGTTTAGGGGAAGACTTGATCTCCTCTCCTGGAGGGGCAGTGCTGGTCATCTTCTCAGCGTTTGGAAACTGGGTCAGCAATTTCAAGTTGAAGTCTTCTCTCCGTTCATACTCCTTGCCACGGTAGATAAAGATTTTATTCTGTGGGTAGCGGGAGGAAATGAGAATTAGACGTGACTGATACATCACACATACAGGGTGCAATCTGGGTGGCTTAAATTTTGTGCCAAGGTGCTTTTTCCATCCATGGGCAGAATAAATTTTTCCACATGCACCAAGACATGTGTGAATGTGCACTACTGGGCTCTGGGCACTCTGCTAATCAGCCGGGTGGCACTTGAATCTCCCCTGAGCAGCCACCCAAACACTCAGCTTACAGGGAACACTTAGTCTGTGCTAGTGTTTGGTGTGTGAAATGAGAGCAATCAAGCCGGCTCTGTGACCATTTTGTGACCCGCCAGCATAGCTGCAAAAGGTCACAGCTGTGGCAAGTTTGCACTTGTGAACTGGTTTGTACTTGCAGACTTCAAAGCTCAGCCCACTTCCTCTCCATGCTTCCTCTCTGCTATTGCTTGTTCCCACTATGCATATGCCGAGGCTCTTATCTAGCACTCATGGCTGGAGTACGAGTGTCTCAGAAGCATGAAGGGACTTTTTCCTGTCAGCTACCTTCTGAAGCATCATCCTCATTTTGCTAATGGAGAACCGGAGCACAGGGTAAAATGATGTGACTTGACTACGTGTACGCTGGAAGTCCGTAGCGGAGTCAGAAACGGAACCACGGTTACCTGAATTTTTGGGTAGCACTTTGTCTGCTAGACCGTGTGTGATGGAGCGATTAGTGGGTGCAGGTCTCTGGCCTGTATTATGCATGTGGTCAGACTAGATGGTCAGATTTGGTGACTGCTGCATTCACCTATTAATCAATTCGCTTAGGGCAAATAGCTTAAAAAGCCTCACCATGTGAAATGTAAACCCATTATCCTTCCCTTCTTAGAATACACTGGCTGGAACATTTGCCTGCACATCGACTGGCTGACTCACGCTGCCTGGCTTTACCAGGGGACCCAGTGTGGATCCAGCACTAAAGCAACCTTGAAGAGGAAGCGTCTTTGCATTCCAGTGCATCTGGGTGGGACAGAGTTTTACTAACTTTCTAACATGAAGGATTAGACTGAGTGATTCAGCCTGGAGACACATGGGGTCAATTATTTACCAGAAAGAAAACACACTTACAATGAAGATCACTTGCCTAAGCTGACAAGAGACTGTAGAGCGCATAGAAACATGAGAAAGAGTCCCTCTAAAACAACCCATTCTGGGCAAAGAGACAAGATATCAGTGGATCCAACCCCAAGAGCCAGGGCAAAGATGTTGAGCAAAAAAAAAAAAAACCACAAAAAAAAACACCAACAACCTCTACCCCTTTAAGAAAACGCATTTAGAGGCCAGCTGACGCCATCTTTAATTCACCATCTTTAATGGCCATGCCCAGGTCAGCATAGGGAGCTGGGAGGAGAGGGCTGTTTTGGGGGTGCGGGGGCGACTTTATGCACCATGGGGACCTGACTGTAACTGAGAATTCAAGCCCTTTCCATTTCGGGTGAGATTTTCATGCTACTTATGCAATTTAGATACCCAATTGCCCTTCAGATTCATAGGAATTTGGCATCAAAATCCCCTAGAAAGCTGTGAAAATCTCACTTCTAGCGTTCCCCATAGAAATCATCCCTGTAACGTCTTAGCATGTGCAGGATTCTTACCCGGAGGAATGAGGGGAAACCCATCCCATAATACCCAACAGCAAAATACTCGGGCTGAGGTCTCATCGCCTTCATAATATTCTCATAAAATGTGGCACGTTTTTTCTGAGGGGAAAAAAAAAGAAAGAAATCCCTGAGGTGTTCATTTCAGAGTTCACAGAGACATTGTCAAGCGTATTTACAAAGCCATTTTCTCACCCAGTGCTGTCAGTAATGCATCTTTGAAATACCACTTATGCAAAAAATATCAATTTAATGCTTGTTTATTCTGTGCTAGCTCCCTTTTGGACTTCACTGACATAGGGTATGTCTACACTGCCACCCTAGTTCAAACTAGGGTGGCTAATGTAGGCATTCGAAGTTGCAAATGAAGCCCGGGATTTAAATATCCCGGGCTTCATTTGCATCTTGTCGGGTGCCGCCATTTTTAAATCCCCCTTAGTGCGGACACTCCGTGCCCACGGCTACATGTGGCACAGAGTAGGTAGTTCGAATTAGGCTCTCTAATTCGAACTACCGTTACTCCTTGTGGAACGAGGTGTACCGGTAGTTCGAATTAGAGAGCCTAATTCGAACTACCTACTCCGTGCCGCGTGTAGCCGCGGGCACGGAGTCCGCACTAAGGGGGATTTAAAAATGGCGTCAAAATACAAATAAACGGTATGCTGGGCCTGCACTACTCAGCAACATCCACTTAAACATGCAGCCATCCAAGATAGTAAAAGGGTCCTTACCAAAAGATTACTTAGCCCCTCATAATCAAAGACTTTGTTCTCATACATGTCAGCCAACTCTTTGCTTAGCTGGATTGCCTTCTCCCACATCTGCAGGAAAGAAACAAAACAACAACCGTTTAAAAAAACCCCAAACACATTTATCATAAAAAGTATTTACTGCCACAAGAATATAAAATTTAGCTGACTTCAGGTAGTTCTTTATTAGAACATCTGACATTCCAGAGAGTTTCATGCTTGTGTGAACCACATTTTGCACTGGAGATTATTCATTGTATAGCACTTTTCACCCATAGATCTCAAAGTGATTTACAAGGGTCAGCGTTACTAGCCTTGATGGGGAAACTGAGGCACAGAGCGGGGAAGTGACAAAGCAGCCCAGGTTTTCTGACTCATGTCTAGTGGTCCACTGGCCCATGCTTCATCAGGTCTAAGTCTTCCAGTTTCTTACCAATGAACAGTGTTCCCTGTAAGCTAAGCACTTGGGTGGCTACCCAGGAGAGATTCAAATGCTGCTCAGCAGAGCACACCCATAATGCCCACAGCATGTGTTCTCTACTGGTGGTGCACATCCACATACGTCTCAGTGCACATAACAAAATTTATTCTGCACATGAATGGAAAAAAAATTAGAGGGAACACTGCCAATGAGGCACATTCTTGTAAATATTACTGGTAGAACATATGTTTCAAAAAAGGGTTGCTTCTCAGAATAGCCTTTTAGGGCCAAATCCTCCTCTTAGCACACATCCCAAAGAGTGGCTACCTCCACTGAACTGCTCTTCACAGGGGAGCCACCTGTTTAAGAATGCCGGGAATGGGAGCTCAGCACCATGGGACAATTACGTTTCACCCTTAAAAATGTCCTCACATACGTTTGCTAAGGGAAAGAGACAGACAGGAAAAACATCCGTAGTGATTCTCTCTATTCTGCCAGCCCTGGTGTTGAGGGTACTCCGCATCATGCGCCTTTGACTTACAGGGGGCACTGGATTTTCAAAGAAGTCTACGGGACTTAGGCACCCAGTTCTCATTGAAATTCAATTGAATCCTTTGGAAAAAAAAAAAACAACCCCTAGGCTGTGTCTACACTGGCCACTTATTCCGGAAAATCAGCCACTTTTCTGGAATAACTTGCCAGCTGTCTACACTGGCCCCTTGAATTTCTGGAAAAGCACTGACGATCTACTGTAAGAAATCAGCTGCTTTTCTGGAAATACTATGCTGCTCCCGTTCGGGCAAAAGTCCTTTTTCCGGAAAACTGTTCTGGAAAAGGGCCAGTGTAGACAGCACAGTAGTGTTTTCCGCAAAAAACCCCGATCGCGAAAATGATGATTGGGGCTTTTTTGCGGAAAAGCGCGTCTACATTGGCACGGACGCTTTTCCGGAAAAAGTGCTTTTCTGGAAAAGCATCCTGCCAATGTAGACGCGCTTTTTCCGGAAATACTTATAACGGAAAACTGTTCTGTTTTAAGCATTTCCGGAAAATCATGCCAGTGTAGATGTAGCCCTAGTGTTCAGATTCATACACTGGCCAAGTCCACCATCATCTCTCCCTTTCTTTCCAGATCAGTCTGGGGATCCGCAGGGACACTCACTTTGCCCTTGTCGAAGAAAGCGATAATTTCTTGGTAGAGTTTCTCCTTGAGTTCCTGTTGTGAATACACGTAGTAGCTGTCCCTCTGCAGCAGATAGGGAGCACAGGGCTTATCGGACCACTGGGAAAAGAGAAATACAGTTGAAAAGAACTGGGATGTGTTCAGCCAAACGTGAGCAGGTTCAGCTCGTGTGGACGTGTCTCAGCCTAATTCAGCAGTAATGCAAGAGGAGGTACAAGTTAGACGGCAGCAATAAATGGTCAGAAAACAGGTGTAAAACCTTGTTTACACACAAAAGGTGCACTGGTCTAACAAATCAGTTTATAAACCAATTTAGTTCAATTGGTACAAACTCGTTTGTGGAGCCTCTTACATCAGGTTGAAACTGGTTGTACTGGTTAAGCACCTATATTTATTTGTGAACTAAACTGACATAAGTCAGGTTTAAATAAACTTAAGTATCCCTGCACAGAAAAGTTGCACTAGTTTAACTAACCTGGTATAAAATCACACTTTTAGTTAAACCAGCGCAAGACTGCATGGGGAGGGGCGGGTTGACCAGGCATAGGCGGCAAAGCTGTGCAACTTGCACAATCAATCAACATTTGGACATAATTGCTTACCTACACGGAGTGTTGCACCTTTAATTTTAGTTCACAGTATCATTTTAAACTACTCAAAGTCTGTGTGGATGTTCTTATCTCACGACAAGACAGGGCTTTTTGGCACAAGTTCAAGCTAAACAGCAAAACGTCACTCCTAAGCCAAAATAAGACAAGCCACACTGAAGTTTGCATCCTTTTAATTCAATCAATCAGGCACGTGTGTGTAGACAAGGCTTCATTTAGCACTGGAATGGGTTCCCTGGGAAGGTGGTAGAACCTCCATCCCTAAAGGTTTTTAACCAAAATTTGTAGTGGGCCCCCCATTAAAAATGATGCTCGCTCCGGGTTAGATAATAGCCATCCTTGAGTGCAGGGGACTGGACTAGATGACCTCTCGAATCCAGTCATATGATTTCTATGAAACCATTGTAATTCAAAGGGTAGTTAAAAACACCGAAGCAGAGTTCCAAGGGAGGCTGTGGAATCATAGAATCATAGAACTGGAAGAGACCTCAGGTCATCAAGTCCAGCCCCCTGCTCTAGGCAGGACCAATTCCAACTAAATCAACCCAGCCAGGGCTTTGTCAAGCCGAGACTTAAACACCTCTAGGGATGGAGACTCCACTACTTCCCTAGGTAACCCATTCCAGTGCTTCACCACCCTCCTAGGGAAATACTTTTTCCTAATATCCAACCTGGACCTCTCCCACCACAACTTGAGACCATTGCTCCTTGTTCTGCCATCTGTCACCACTGAGAACAGCCTCTCTCCATCCTCTTTGGAACCTCCCTTCAGGAAGTTGAAGGCTGCTATGAAAATCCTCCCTCACTCTTTGCTTCTGCAGACTAAACAGACCCAAGTCCCTCAGCCTCTCCTCGTAAGTCATATGCTCCAGCCCCCTAATCATTTTGGTTGCCCTCCGCTGGACCCTCTCCAACGCATGCACATCCTTTTCGTAGTGGGGGGCCCAGAACTGGACACAATACTCCAGATGTGGCCTCACCAAAGCTGAATAAAGGGGAATGATGACATCTCTGGATCTGCTGGCAATGCTTCTCTTAATGCACCCTAATATGCCATTAGCCTTCTTGGCTATAGGGGCGCACTTCAAGACAGGTATTTAAGAACAGATTAGACAAACACTTGTCAGGGATGCAGTTGGGATCCTTAGCCCTGCTCAGTGTAGGGAGATGGACAAGATAACCAGGTGCCAGGTCCTTTCCTGTCTTATGAGCATTATTCCTAGTTTAAAGATGGGGAACAGGTATTCAGAGAAGGGAAATGTCTTGGTAAGATCATACAGCAGTGACAGAGCTAGTAACAGCGCACAAGTTTCCTGACCCCCCCAGTCCAGTGCTCTACCCACTAGACCGTGCTATCTAAACAGAGATTTGCAGGCCTGCATACCAAACAGGTGCAAGTCATATTACTGCTGTTTTCACCACCTACCTGTTTTCTCCCCAGTTTATACCCGATGTGCAACTTACAAAGTTCCCTGGAAGCCTTTTCAGGTTAAAAGTGAACACAGTAACGGTTTATTCTGTGGGTCGTCTTTGTTCATCTTAAACCCCCAAACCGTGTAAAAACACTAATTGCCTCGAGTGAGTCACCTGAAGGAGTTCTGCGTGGAGGAGGAGAGTGTATGCCGCCTCTGTGAAGTTCTCACAGTCCGTGTGTAGGTCCCGGAGTTTATACAGATACCTAAAAGAATGAGACACAAACAGAGATTTGATGTGAAGGCTTACTGAACTGATGCACCCCAAAGCAGCAAAAATAAAACATGCCCATGTGATTCTGGAGGTAGAACACTTACCTGATGTATATATCCTCTCGTTTCTTCTCCTTATAAAAATTCTGCCAAGAAAACAACACACACTCATCAAGCTGTTGTAAAAATCACTAGATTTACACATAGGTATATTACCTGCTTAGGATGATCAATCTTAAGTACTTATCTGGCCTCCATTACCACAGTATCTGAGCACATCAGTTTTCAATGTCCTCAGAACATGCTAGTGAGGTAGGGAAATACTATTATCCCTAGATGAGGCACAAAGATTAAGTGATTTGGCCAAGATCACACAGAAAATCTGTGGCAGAGGAGTTGAATGGAGCCTTCCCAAGTCCAAGGCTACTAGTCTAGGCACTGCTCCTGCCTTGTTCCAGCTCTGCCCTTGACTTCATCTCTGACTCCTGGCTCCACCCACTAGACCTGACCATCCTCATCTCAGTTTCTGGCAGTAAGGCATAAAGGAATTGCTGTATTATACAAACGAGGATTAGCCATGGCATCTGCATCTCAATTTGGACAACAAACCCCTCTGCAGTTTGCAGTGGCTCATGGCTGATTATTTGCTTTGGGCCCAGCTTTAGCTAGAAATGGAGTAATAAAGTGGCTGCAAACAGTGTTAGGACTGTTGAAAGGAGGTGACGTGCCCTATATTCAATCCTGAATCTTTTTTCAAAGTTTGAGGATTTTGGGTTAACTTCCCCCTACCTGCAACCCATAATTTTCCATGAGCACTATTGTCTCTGAGTACCTGAGCTCTAGTAGAGGGACCCCAAATGCCCTGCAGAGGCTATTTAAATGGTTGCTTTTGCCTCAGCAGCAGCCAAACTACAACTGCCTCACCTGTACAATGGTCAGCTGTTCGAAAGTGCCCTGTACAACAAACCAGCCTACACCACTCAGCCTCACTTCGCTTCAGGGTGTCAGCCCGGAACGCACATCTTATTTTTCACTCCCCGTTGGGGCTGGCTCCCCCTCTCCGCACAATCTTCAAGGGCTGTCCTCTCCTCACAGTTGGTTCGGCTAGTCCTGCCAGAACCTCCCTTGCAGAAGGCAGATTAAACGGAGGCCACTGAAAGCGAAAGTGGTGGTCTGGCTCTGCTTGTGCTGAAGCCGGCAGTAACAACGGGAGCTGAATTAGGCCAAGCCCGAGCACTTCCCGAGAACAGGCCATCTCTACACTTACGTGGGCAAAACTTCTGTCACACGGGGGTCGGAGGAGGAGGGGGGAAAAGACACCAACCTGAGCCACGACATTTTGCCAGCGTAAGAGCTCACGTGCACAGCGCTACGACAACGGGAGACACTCTCCCACCAACATGGATGGCGGGTATCATAGGCAGGGGAAGGCTTTGCCTTCCCAAACAGCCAGCCTGGCCCCGCCCCCTCTCCGCCCCCAGAATGCCTAGCATAGACATTTTGGGGGTGGAGCGTTGCTGCCACCAGGCTTCAGCCACACTGAGGTTGCAGATGCTGGGGCTGCAGGCAGCTCACCCTCCTTGTGCTCTGGGACCAGTGAGGTTCCTATGGGGGAGCAGGGCCTCTGGCAGAAGGGGCGGAGCTGGGGTGCTACATTCAGCCACCGCCCATGCCCACCCAATATAGCTACCACTGGTGGTTGAGCTGGCTTTACTATCTCGTTCTCTTCCATTTGCATAACAAGGCTACACAAGCACTCTTGCAGCAGCACAGATGCGTCGGTACCGCTGGGCTGCTGTAAGCATGTTAGTGTAGACATGGCCTAAGGCAGTGTTTCTTAAACTGTGTTCTGTGGCACACCGAATTCAACAGAATTCAAAATGGCCACCCTTAAAGGAGCAGGCAACCTTTTTTTCCCACCCTCAATAACTTTCCCCTGCCCTTTTTTCCCCCCTCAATAACTCCTCCTCCACCCCCCAACACTTTTTTCCTTTTTTATTTTTTGCTCAACCAAAAATCCTTGGTGTTCCTCATAAAAAAAATTGTTTGGTGTTACTCAGTGTTAAAAAGTTTAAGAAACACTGGCCTAAGGGATCAGTCCAGGGCTACTCAACATGCGGCCTGCGGGGCTCATGAGACCCATGGCCCGTTTGTTTGTGGCCCACCGTGCAGTGGGTGGGAGCCAAAACAGAAAAGTAGTCAATATAAGGGTCTTCTGTTGAGATGCCTTTAGTAGTTAAATTCCTGGACTGTCATTGCCCATTAAAAGTGCTGTCCTATGGGTGGAAATCAGGCAAATATTGCATTCTATTAAGACCAGCAGAACTACTTAAATTGGGCCTGTGTGTTGTGAAGTCTTGCCCATCAGTATGAAAGAAGCTATTTGCATATATTTGCATATATATTTACATGTATATGCAACCACACTTAAGTTGTGGCCCGTGGCACGTGCTATGAGTATCATTGTGGCCCCCGGAGCTTCCAAAGTTGAGTAGCCCCGATCTACTCCAACCTCCTGGGTTTACAAGGTGTAGAATTTCTCCCAGAAGCTTGATTAAAATGCATCTTTTGCAAAGATATTTCATCTTCTCTTAGGGGTTCCCACTTTTAATCTTCTCTGGCTTTTTCCTGGAGATACAGGAATGAATAATTTTTTCAGGATGAATCTCAGGTGCAGCCTGGTACCTGCACTTTGTAAATATCGGGTCTGGCCAATGATTATAAGATTAAAAGCAAGTCAGTAAATTGGCATCAGAGCCCACCCCTTCATACCAGCACATTGACCGTGCAGCTCATACGGTTCTCCTTGCTTCCATCGTGCATGATGGTCCTATAGTCCAAGAGGTTTTCTAGCAGGCTGCTGACCAGCAAAGCAAACACTTCCCCCGAACTGGACAGGTACTTGTGCTTCCGGCAGTGTTCCAGCAGGCTGCAGGCATATCGAGAGAGGAAAGACCAGAGAGAAACAGAAGAGAACAGAGATTCCATTAAAGTTCTGGATGGTGTTTCTACAGCTAAACTGAACTTTATCATCCTCATCATCCCCTAAGCCACTGGGCTAAAAGGCTTTAATGGGGGCATATGGACATGTAGAAGCTTTTTGCTTCTTCGCTCTGCTCATCAGAAAGCCATGAGCTTTCACAGCAACTAGCACAAGGGCTCCTGGATCTCATTTATAGAGCCCTGGGCAGATACAAAATTTGTATCTGCAAAAATGAGCCATGGATATCCGCACTGACATCCGTGGGTACAAATACTGCAGATATACCACGGATATCTCTGGATTTGCAGGGCTCTACTCCATTGGAGCTCTTCGGTGCTCCTGTAATACAAACAGCAACAGAAGTATAATTTTAAGCCATCAGTCCATCTTGACAGTGGCCAGTTAATATGAAGACCATTGTGGTTTGCAGCTTTTCTGAGATACTCCCTCATCGAAGTAATGAATTAGGGGTTCTCAGGTTTACAGAAAGAACCAACCGAGCTGCCAGACAACAAAGAGCTTCTGAGCATCTTTCAAACACTTACAGTTTCTCCAGCAAGGCCTTGTATTGCTCGTCCCCTCGGCCCCCTTCCACTTCCTGGTCTAGTTTGGTTATTAACTCGTTTTCAAGCTAAAAAAGGCAACAACAACAAAAAAATCCCAAACTGGAACAATTCCTGAACCCTTGGAATGAATCCCACATGTGTTTGCGGAAGGAACTGCCCCATCTTGGGGGTACTGATCTCGCTGGCCAAACTGGAGGATGTTTCCATTAATTGACCCAAGGAAAATTAACGGACAGAAACGGACAGTGAAGACAGGGAAGGAGCCAGGAAATTTGGACAGCTCCCCCGTTCAAACCAGATGTCACAGGAAATTGATCGTCTGGGATATAGCTCCCTGATCCTAACGGACAGGCCTCTATTCTTTCCCGAGAAAGAAGAAAGCCCCCGCCAACATGCTGGAGGGGGAAATTTCATGCCAGACACAGATTTGAGGATCAGATTGATCTGGTGATTGTGTGAGCAGGAGTGACTCGGATCAAGCATATAAACCCATTTGTATCCCATGTTCACACTAGTGTTCTTTGGAACCAGCATCCCAGGAAAAAACATTCACCTCCGAGGGCCCAGCAATTCAAAGGGTGCTATACTGCAGCAGAAGCAGGAACCCGGAGCTCTTTAAATGGCCACCCCAGTATGCCATGTTCCAGGAAGTGCTAAAGGTTGGGCAGGCTGTTTGGCGTGCTCTGAGCAATGTGGAGAGCTGCTCTGGCCCCGCCCCTCCCACCGAGGCCCCGCCCCTTCTGGGGCACAGAACTGCTCCCCCCCCCCATCTTCCCCCGGAGCCTGCAGAGGCTGTCGGCTCCCCTGCCCACAGCACTGAAGCAATTCTCACACATTCCATCACTCAGACAAAATCTTGGGACAGACAATGCCAAAGGCTGATGGCCCAGTGGGAAGTAAGATTCTCCCCCCCCCCCCCCCCCCCCCCCCCCCCCCCCCCCCCCCACGAAGTATTGAACGGAGATCAAAGCAGGGACAGGTTGGTGTATGCACAGCGCTAAGGGACACGTGGTGACAACTGTCTTGTGTGTCTGACAGGCAGAATGCCAAGGAGGCTGCCTCCTGGATGGATGATTTCTGACGTCTCCGGGGAGGAGACTGACCACGGTGTCTCTAGCGTGTCGCCGGCCCAAGGGCAGAGATGCTAATGACTGGCATCCCCGGAGGGACGTGGGAAGAAAAGTTCTGAGTGGCAGTTGCTGGAGCTGAAGGGATAAGTAGGCACCAAACCAGGAACCTCTTTTTCTGCCTTCCTGCCAGCGTTTTCAGGTTAGCAATAAACGGAAAAGTCCAGTGGAATTAGCCCAGAGCTGGATGCCGGAGACCAGCCTTCGAGTCCCCACTCTGCTCCTGACAATGTGTAACTTCACACCGCTCACATTCCCTCTCCGTTCCACAGCCAAGGGTGGGGGATGGGTACTGATGCTCACAGAGGCGCTGAGAGTGTTTTGAAGGGCTTTTAAGGATGTTAACTGCTTTAAATGACCAGCACTAGCAATGCGACCCTGGACTTTCAGCCAACCTCTTTGTAACAACGTAATATTTGCAGCTAAGAAGTTACCCTCAGAGAATTATCGCTAAGTAAGCCTCTGGCAGAGAGGACCATATTTGGGTTTTATTGCTTGAATAGCACCTAACATAATAGGGTCTTGGTCTAGGACTGCTAGATGCTATGGTAATACAAATAAATAATAACAGTATAAAGATGCACAATAAATATTAGTTTATAAATGCACGTTTTGATCCAAGGATCTCAACACCCTTTGCAATTGTGCGATGGGTATTCATCTATTTTTAAGATGGGGAAACTGGGGCACTGAGCCATTAAGGGATGTGCCCACAGCAACAGACAGTAATAACCCAAGTATCAAGACTTGCAGTCTCCTGCTACATTCACCCCACAAAAATGCCTCGCAACAGATTTTCAACATTGCTTTCTGCTCTGTAGCCGTGCCTAAAAAAAAAGGGGGGGAGGGGAGGGAAGGAAAGACTCTGATTTGCTTTTTTCCCGCTTGCCCACCCCATGGCATGAAGCAGCGGAGCTGACGAGCCCACAGGCCCTCACCATATGGAAGTTTCGGTTCCCGCTGAAGTTGAACTCGCACTGCATCATGTCAAAGAAGATGGGGATGGAAGCTTTCCGCAGCTCGGGCTCAGGTGTCAGAGTCACCTCCAGGATCGGGCCCACCATTGATGGGATGAACTTGATCTTATGGGGGCCTGTAACGGAGAGAAGATTAGACACAGCGTCTGCTCAGCGGAATGCGGCTGCTTGGAGCAGGGTGCCTATATCTGGCAGCACATCCGTCTTATCAAGGTAATGAGAAGACAGTGTCTGGGTGAATAAACGCTGCCCATTAGATGGTGCCAGCCTTCTGTATGGTTTTGGAAGTCTGACTCTATCTGTGCACCAGCCCCTGGTGCTAAGGAAATGGGGATCGGCACAGAGCAGGACCACCCTTATATACCCTTGACAACTGAATAATCTTGCCCTAGCAGCAGGACGGGTACTATAGGGATGTTAAATATCAGTCAATTGAATAGTGAATTAACCTCATGAATTCCTATCGGTTACTCGACTAGTCTATAGTCCCTGGGGGCAGGGCCAGTGCGCTCCGGCCCCACTCCCGAGGAGCCGCCTGCCTATATCAGAGGCAGCAGCGTGGGGTGCCAGGCGGAAGCTGGTCCACGAGGGGAGCCAGTTTAAAAACCAGCTCCCCTCACGGACTGGTTGCCTGTCACCCCACACTGCAGCACAGGGCAGCAGCAGACCCTGTCTGGGGGGCGGGAGGGAGGGAGAACGCTGAACTCCCAGACCCAGCACAAGCTGGAACTGAGCTGGGCTGCCTGCCCACCTGACTCCTAATACACATTAAATGTAGAGCCGCAGCGGGGGTAGGTCCCAGACCCAGCACGAGCCAGAAATGAGCCAGGCTGCTGGCCAGCTGGCTAACAAATTTACTGGTGGGGAGGGGGATGCGTGTAGTCTATAGAATTAACCAACACGCTTTTGCTTATGGGTTAATTGACTACACGCTTACATCCCTAGGGTGTTACCAGCCAAAAGTGAATGGACGGCTAACTGGGGCTGGAAGAGGTGGCGGCTCAGAGGAGGGGAGAAGGAAAAACCCCACACAAGAAGTACAACGTGATTCAAACCTCCTGTTAAAATGGGACACTCTCCATTGACAGAGCGCAAGGAAGGAAGTTCCTGGACTCCCTCTCAGAGACTGACCCAAAACTAAAGGGCTCTCAGAGGGGCAAGGAAATTGAGGCTACGATTTGCAAGCTAGGGGTGGCCCCAAGGGCGGCGTTTCGAGAGAATGGGGGGGAGGGGACAGCAGCTGTGCGCACCGGAACGCAGCTTGCTTTTCTTCCCGTTCCCCAGACGATAAGGGAGCGAGGGGAAAAAACTGGATTCCGTGATTTACACCTCTCCCTCTCCCCAACCCCTTTGCCAGCCAGGAGTGAGAGGCCTGCACGGAATCCAAGTACATTCCCTTCGCTCCCTTATCATCGGGGAACGGCCATGTACCCGTGTACACGACTACTGCCCTCCCCTCCCGAAACTCCGCCCGTGGGTGGCGCAGGGAGGAGTCACATGGGGGGCTAGTCATGTGGCCGGTGCCGCTGCGTCCCTCCCCAGCAGTTGCCACTGTCCGTGTCGCTCTTGTACTTTGGGAACAAAGTGTGACTAGCTTAGACATTCCTTCACCAAGCCTACGTGCTACTTGCTTTCACGTTCACATGGGCCCAGAAAGGGGGAGCTAATCAACAAAGTCCACATCTTCTGGCAGAATGCAAGACCTGCCAGGCCCAAGGCAGCTGGCTTGCAGAGTCCCATCTCAGAGAAGATCTGAAATCCAGTTTCCGAAGTAGATCCCACACACCATCGTGAACTGTACAGACAGGGAACTCACCCAGATTATACCACATATCCCTGATTTTGAAGCCAATCTCTTTCCTCATGTCCCCATACCTAGGAAGGGGAAAATATGAAATGAGAGAGGAAGGTGAACAAAAGGCATGTATTGAAATTATCCTTGTGAAGTTGCCAGGAAAATTTTACAGTCCAGCTGCAAAATTTACTAGACCCCCCCCCTTTTAAAAACGTAGCCCCGCTTCTTGGGCATTGAGAGTAAAGAGTCTGCGGAGGGCAAGTTCCTCACCAGGCATCAGCCAAGCAGTGACCGGACACCAGAGATCTCCGGGAGGTAACTCCAGGGACGGAGAAGAACTACTGAAGGCTGCCCCAGGGATGGCTCCCGCATTAGGATGGTGAGATAAGGGACCCACAGGAGATAGGTAGAAGGACCATGCTGTTCCAAGAATGAACCGGGAGATGATGATCATAAGTTTAGGCTGGACATTAAAAGAAGGTTTCTCATCATTCTGCCGCTCTACTCTGCACCAGACGGTGATTGGGATGAGCAGACAGTCTCCGCATATCGTGAGACCCTTTGCTTGCTTCTGTTCTTGGCTTTCAACCCATCACTCTGACACTTTGGCAGGCTGGAGCCTTCCTGTCACTGGGTGGTATCTGTGGGGAGTGATGGGAAGGTCTCCCCAGCCCTATTAAAATTGGGTCTTGGTGGCAGAAGTGGGATACAGAACCTTCCTTTGCTAAGGCACCATTTTTAATCAAGTCTGGACAATAGGGCCTGCAAGGCCTTACTGCCTGCTGACTCTTCAGTATGTCATACGTGCAGTGTGTCTGGGTCGCCGTACATTTCCTAACAGTCCGGCAGCCACATTGTAGAAGCACTAATTAATTTGGTTCCCACATGCTCTACTCTGCACTAGTTAGGCCTCAGCTGGAGTACTGTGTCCAGTTCTGGGCGCCACATTTCAAGAAAGATGTGGAGAAATTGGAAAGGGTACAGAGAAGAGCAACAAGAATGATTAAAGGTCTAGAGAACATGGCCTATGAAGCCAGGCTTCATGAACTGGGCTTGTTTAGTTTGGAAAAAAGAAGATTAAGGGGGGACATGATAGCGGTTTTCAAATATCTAAAAGGGTGTCACAAGGAGGAAGGAGAAAATTTGTTCCTCTTGGTTTCTGAGGACAGGACAAGGAGTAATGGGCTTAAAGTGCAGCAAGGGAGGTTTAGATTGGACATTAGGAAAAAAATTCCTACCTATCAGGGTGGTCAAATATTGGAATAAATTGCCAAGGGAGGTGGTGGAATCTCCCTCTCTGGAGATATTTAAGAACAGGTTAGATAGACATCTGTCAGGGATGGTGTAGATGGAGCGTGGTCCTGCCTTGAGGGCGGGGGCTGGACTCGATGACCTCTTGAGGTCCCTTCCAGTCCTATGATTCTATGATCATCGGGAGTGAGGTTCTGGAACAGCCCGCCCATGGCAGAAGTAGAGCCAAGAACCATTAGCTAGTTTTAAGGTGGCATTAGAAAAGTCGATGAATGGGATTGCAATGGCTTCCCTAGTGAGCAATCTCTCCCTTCCCAGCAAATCGGCGCTATTATCTGAAGGTTGCCAATAAACAGAAGGCCAGTGTGTGGAGCTGCAGCCAGCAGAGGGAGCCCTGGGATGGGATGTGCCTCCCGTTTAGGCCCTGGAACTCCAGCCTGGGCTGCCCTCTCGGGTGAGACTGCGGATGCGGCAGCCCCGTCTCTCCTGTGCTGGTGGTCGGTCCCCGGCCACTGGCTTGTTTGTGGGGCAGTGGCCAAAGAAGGAATGTCCTAGCACCTCCTTCCCTTGCGACAGCTCCACCAAGCAGCATGCAGCCAGGGCCTCTTCTCCACCTGCCCCCCGCCACAGCCCCGCCCAAACGGTCTCAGACAGGCGTCCTGTTTATTGCCGACATCCACGCTCCATTAACATGACAGTCAACGGGCCGGGAGTGTTCCGACACCACCCATTAGAAGGTGTTACTATTAGGACCACTAATCACCAAAAGCCACTGGACATGGCAGGGTTGCCTGTACTCAGTGACCCAGAAAGTGCCTGTCAGTCCTTTGTTCCTATACTGGCAAGGTGTGGATTAAAATGCACCCCCAAAAGAGCCATTGTGCCCTGCCAGTAGGCGTGATCATAAACATTTCTGAGAGCAGGCTGTAGATTCCTCAGTGGCCCTGCCGATGAGCCAGCCCTCGCGATTTTACCCACAGTCTTGCAATATCTCGTGTTTTGCTTCAAGCCCCAGATGCTGGAATTAGGGATGTAAGCGACTTGCCAACTAGCCGATAAGCAAATGCTTATCGACAATACGATTAGCCAGACAATCGCATTTCGCTGGAATCATAAGGTTGCACGATAACGCAGCTTCCATTTTTAAAAAAAGTTTCTAACCCTCATGAGTGCAGAGAAAAGCTTGAAACCCCCCAAATGAGGGTGCCTGAAAGGCAAAGGAAGCAAGTGACAAAGAAGAACTCCGCCAACCTCTCTTTTTTTTTTTTTTTAAACCTCAAGATTTTTACGTTCGTCTCATGATTTTTTGGGCCTGGCTCGTGATTTTTGAACGCTCGGGATTGGCAATACTGGGAGTGTCAGGAACAGAGGGGTGAGAGGAAGAGGTCCCATGGTTAGAGGGATGCTGTATGGATTGCTCCCTTGTCTGGCATTACGGCTGGGGCAGCCAGTAATTTATGGCTTTGAGGGCTATAGCTGAGGTAAGCGTTCTAGATTAAACCATAAAGAAGCAACAACCTCTATTTTAAACAGGGGTGGGCAATAATTTTTGCCCAGGGGCCACTTCAAACATTTTTGAAGTAGCCCCGGGCCACCCTGGAAGTGGCGGGGCTACCCCCCCCCAGACCAACCATGGTCTGGGGGTGGGGGAGCCCCTTTGCCCCGCCCTTCCCACTAGGCACCCATGCCCTGGAAGAGGCTTGGCACGCTCCCCCACCCCCAGGCCATTCCAGGCCTGGGGGTGGGGGAGCACGGGAAGCCTTCTCCCACCCTGCAAGGAGCATGTGGCACTTTGAAGTGCCGCGGGCTCCTCACAGGGCCGGGGCAGGGCAAAGGAGGCTTCACGCAGCTCCCCGGGAGTGGCCTGGGGGCAGGGGAGCGCGTGAAGCCTCCTCCGCTCTCCCCTCTGCCCTGTAAGCAACACGCGACGCTTCAAAGTGCCACATGCTCCTGGCAGGGCGCGATAAGGCCTCGTGCTCTCCCCCGCCCCCAGTCTCTAATTGGCCTGGGGGCAGGGGAGCAGCAAGGCCTGCTTGGTGGGCCAGATCCAGCCCACGGAGGCCCTTTTGCCCACCCCTGGTTTAAAATCACACGCGTTGTTTAAACACAACCCAAAGCAGCACAGCCCATTGTCTGACCCCACCACTATTCTCACACAGAGAGCTCACCTTCACGGTTATGTCTACACTGCAACCACAGGCTTCAGCATAGGATGTACAAGTGGCTGGCCTGCATCCAGGCCCACATTGTCAGCGCTTCACTGTGCTGGTACCCGAGCTAACCAGATTAAAAATACCTCAGGTACGGCCACACGAGTTGTAGTTACATATGGTGACTGCAGTCCAGACATGCCCTTGGGCTGCAAGAGGTGTGCCTCCTTAGAGGAGCACAATATAAAGCTAGGGTTTCGTTTCTCACCCTCAGAAAACCCGACCACATTGAAAGGCGAACTTACTTCTTGACAATTTTGTTGCGTTTGGCCTGTGAGAAGGTCTCCAGCTGGAGAGATTCGTGAGTGAGGAAAGCTACTGCCAAGTGGAAGTAATTGTTCCAGAGCTGTGAGGGGAAAGAACCTCATTAAAGAAAGGAAAATCACAAAGGAACAGAAACACACAGCACAATAGGGCTACTTAGTCACCACTGCTGCAGATGCTCTGGTACGTCTACACTAGCTCGTTAGTTCGAGCTAGGTAGGGTAATTAGAGCAAGCGGAGTTGCAAATGAAGCCCGGGATTTAAATATCCCGGGCTTCATTTGCATGTTCCCAGGCGCCGCCATTTTTAAATCCCCCTTAGTCCGAACTAATTGCCCGCAGCTACACGTGGCACGGAGTAGGTAGTTCGAATTAAAGATCCTAATTCGAACTACCGTTACTCCTCATTCCATGAGCCCTAGATCATAGATACGGAGTTGAGGTAGCATATGGTTTAAACAGGAGTCTGTGATGGAATGGGAAATTGAATTGCCCAAGGAGTCTGTGGTGGAACGGGAAATTGAATTGATCACCTATGTCCCAGTCCAGAACATTAACCACAAGACCATACCCTCCCTGAAGGAGAATGTTGCCATCAAATCTCTCTAAAGTGCCAGAAAGTTTTATAGACAACTTAACAGAAAAGTAAGGGGTGGAGAGAGAAACTTTCATGCTCCTGCTTTAGCACATCACTGGTTTATGGCATGCAGATGAGCACAGAACATGCTCCACAGGTCACTAGTCAAGCACAAGCCTGTGTTAAAAGCAGCATCTCGGATTAGAAATTTCCCATTCATGATACTTGTCTGACCAGTAACACCACCGATTTCAGTCACAAAACTGGCATCAGTCGGAGTTGAAGGCACCTGTCACCCCTCCGGACTCACTCAGTCCCAAAGCGGTCAAGACAATCTGGAACTGAATGTATCCTCACCTGGAGTTCGAAATTTGCTTGATCCAGAAAGAATCGGTTGAGCACAGATGTAAATTGGTTCACGGCTCGGAGGAAAACCCTGGAAAAGTCAACACAGGGAAGGAGGCATTTGTGGAAGCAGAAACATGCCTAGATGTACATCTCCTTTTTGTAATCTCACACTAGACACAAACGGGTGACCTCAGACGATCAGTTCTTCCAACATAATCCTTCCCTTTCACTTCCCACTGACTGCAGAGGATTTGGGGGAAGGTTATTTCTTTGTTTCTCAACAGAAGTATGTCTGATTTAGGGAAGTTTGAAATGAAATGACCTATTTAGTCATCAAGGTCCCTTCCACCCTAGTGCCTGCCTCATGTCAGACGTTAACTGATACTTTATGCATAGAGGTAGGGGGGCGGGCAACAGAACATCCTCCCCCCCCCCCCCCCCCGCCTTCCCTTCTATTTATTTCGAGTTTCCTTATCCTCTATTCATAACTCCGGTCATCTGAAGAAGTGGGCTGTGCCCATGAAAGCTCAGGATATCGTCTACATCAGTGGTCCCCAACGCTGTGCCCGTGGGCCCCATGGCGCCTGCCGGGGCATTTATGTGCGCCCACGGAATGATCTGAGCCGACCCCGCCCCCGGGTGCGTGGCACATGCGCAGTGCTGGCCCTGGGCGCACGGCGCATGGGCGGCCCCTGCCCCGGGCACGTGGCACATGCATGGTGCCGGTGCCGGGCGTGTGGCACACGGGGGTCCCTGCCCCGGGTGCGCGGCACATGCGCGGTGCCGCCCTTGGGCACACAGCATGTGAGTGGCCCCGCCCACGAGCGCCTGGCAGCCCCGAAAGGTTGGGGACCACTGATCTACATGTTTTGTTAGTCTATAAAGTGCTACCAGACCATTTGCTTGCTGTTTTTTTTCTGCATATCTCAAGTTACTTGCAGCAGCTCTAGGACAAAACCCCCTCAATCCCACAGCCAATAGGTTCTGAAGAAGCCTTCAACCTGCAGCAGCGTCTGGGAGAGGCTGTTTACCTGCTCTGCATCATGTTCATCACCATCCAGTCGCTCGCATAGACATTCTTTCCTATCAGATCCTTAAACATGATGAAGGTTTCCATCAGGAAGTCCTGTACAAAAATAAGCAACATGCAAGCTTGAAGCAGACTGGCCTGGAATCAGACGGAAAGACAGGGCGGGAGGCCAGCATGTGTGACAGCAGAGTCCATTGATCACAGCTCCACTGTAACTCAATTACGTCTGAAATCTCATCCATCCAATTACAGGAGGGAAAATACCCCTCCCGCCATCTGTTTAATAAAGTCAATTACAGCTATTCTTATGGTTTGACGCCAATGCCTAGATGTGCAGGGAGCCTTAAAAAGCAAAACAGGTTTTCAAAGTATTTTGGACTAATACAGGTTGGCTCTCCCTGGTCTGGCACCTTCGGGTCCTAATTGGTCCCAGATGAGGAATTTTTCCAGACTGGGGGGGGGGAGGGGTGTCATTTCTGTACCTCTGCTGCCTCCCTCACCTTGCACCCCACCCCCCCAGCCTTCTTGGGTCCCCCATAGCATGCTGGGCTTCCCAGCTCCCTCCCCCACCCTGTCCCCACAGCCCAGCTGAGCTGCACGAGGGTCCCCACCCCCATCCACATAGTACTGTGCTCCCAGTCCTCCCATCCCCCAGAATGCGCCCGGACACTGATCCTGGAACATCCGTGGTCCTTCTGGACCAGAGAGTTCTGGTTTACAGAGGTACAACCTGTCCTTCCCTTCAAATGTATGAATAATGGCATCACATAAGGCAGCAGCATGATTGTGTATTATACAGGGAGTTGTCATTCCCCAGTCACTTAGAATATGTCTATACAACAAGACAAATGTGAAATAGCTTATTTCGGCTTTTGTCTACACAGCAGGAAGGCGAAAGAAGACCACTCCTCCTCCCACTTCCCTTACTCGTCCTGAAATGAGGGTGACAGGAGTTGGAGTAACAAATCCTTTAGCTCCCAATTATTTCCAAATAATGGCTTGTTGCGTAGAAGCGCATTATGTTATTTCAAAGAACGCTGCTGTGTAGACGTAACCTTAGGTCTTATCTAGACTAGCTATGATATTAGCAAATGTCGACAGTAGAACAGTCTTGACCAAGAGCTACACTGGTCAAGTGAAAGCCAACACACCTTAAGAGCTGATCTAGAAGAGGCCTTTCTACTTAGTTGTAGGATGAGGAGTTGGATTTGTACACAGGAAAGCTGTCTTTGTAATGCATACTGTAATTCCCTGGGCTTGAAGAAAGCCATTAACTGGTTGGTACATTACAAAGCCAATTTCTCCTCCCTTTAATATCTGTATTTTCACATCAAAAGTGATGTAATGGACACATCCAGCCCACTTAATTAGCCTCATTAACATGATTCCTACAGTTGACAGGGACATCTGCTGCTGTTCTATATAACTCTTGGTTTCTGTTATTTCCACTCCAACTCATCAGATGAAGTGGATTTTACCCGTGAAATCTCATGATTCTATATATTTTGGTTAGTCTCTAAAGTACCACAGGACTAATCAGGTGAGTTACTAAGTCACAGAGTTAAGATTTGGAATGTTACCTACTATTCACTTGAGTGGCTTTTTCAGTCTAGGCAGTGAAATTGCCAAAATATCTGTGTCCTGCAGATGGCTGTGTTGCTTAACAAAATCACCCACAACTATAACCAGCCAGAGAAGCAAAGGCAACTTCCGGCTGTTCCCAGCAGGTTGCACGTTTTACAATAAGTTCTGAACTAGGTAATACAGAAACACAACTGCACATTCTGTCGAGCCTGTATTCCTGCTCTCTGTGCTGTTCTGCAAAGCCACAGGCAGAGACAAGCTATCAGGATCTGGGACTACTATTGAGACCCATGTCACACCACTGATGCTTATGCACTAGTCTCACCCGCTGGGTTCTGAGCATGCTGTGGGGAAGGAAGACGGGGCATGGAATGGCCACACAACTCGAAGGTAACACAACTCAAAGGTAACACAACTCAACGAACACCAGTTTCAAGAAGGTAACTCTCTTTTCTTCTTTGACTGATTGCTCATATCCATTCTATTAGGTGACTAAGTAACATCTCTGGAGGCAGGATTTTGACCGCAACACAGCGTTGTCTCTAGCCTCCGGAGTGATGGTGTAGTCACACTTAAACGTGTGGACGGAGGACCACATGGCAGCTTTTACAGATGTCCTGGATCAGCACGTGCACAAGGAAGGCAGCCGTTGACACCTTAGCTCTGGTTGAATGGGCTTTAGGGTCGCATGAGACTCCTTAAGCACCTATAATTTCGTGTTCATTTTCTCTGAGGCTGCATGCACCTCAAACTCCAAGAACCCAAGTCAGCTGACCTTGGTCAGCCACCGTGATGCCACCTGCCTTATTCCAAACAGGTGTATCCTCGGGGATGTCTAATCACAGATCCCTCTGTGCTAGGTACTGTACAAATGCATTACAAACAGTTAATCCCTGCTCCCAAAGGTTTGCAACAAGAACACAGCTTTTCAGAAACCTCATCTGGGTTTGAAACAGGACCCTACTCAATCCGACTGGGCATGGTTTCAAGTTTTACTGCCAGGATGCCCTGTGGCTCTTCTTAAAACCACATATGCATGTGTTTGGAAATTAAAATAAATACTGCCCCAAGCTTGTTGGCTTTTTCCTCAGCCCAGAACAACAGAAGGGGAGTCCAAGCTCTTAACTGAACCTTAAAGAAAAGAACAAGAGGACAAAAAAAAAAAAAAAAAAAAAGAGCAAAGACAAGACGACAAGGACAGAGCCAGACGAGAAAGAACGAGGAAAATGAAGCCTGCTTTTCCTCTCACCCTCATTCACGCTTTTTTCTTACAGCTTCTCACTGACACAGGCTTGGAGAGGCAGTAAAGGTTTGTTTTCACTCTACATGACAAATTAGCCCAACGCTTTGTTGAGTCAGCAAACAGCCAGTGGAGCTGTACCCGGCTGGCATGAAGTGAATGTTCGCATACTCCACGGGGATGGGTGCAAGAGCCTGAATGGAACATACGAGCTGGACAGAAACTAGGGATGGCAAAATGCAGCTAATGAGGTAACCATGTAACCTTCAAAAAATCGTAGCAGTTTCCTAGTTATACACTGCAGGTTCTGCAGCATAAAGCTCCCGAGCAGTTAGCTGTGCTGCGGCCTCTATGGGATAAGCATTATACTGCAGAGCCCGCAGTGTGGGGCAGCAGCCAACTCCCTGGGAGCCAGTGCGTGCCGGAAGCTGACATAAGCCACCTCCTGGCCTGCACTGGCTCCCACCTGTTATCCAGCTCCTGGGGAGCTGGCTGCCGTCCCACACTGCTGCCTCTGTATCAGCAGCATCCAGGATGGTAGCCGGCTTGCTAGGAGCCAGTGCGCTCTGGAAGCTGCCTTTTAAGCCATCTCCTGGTGTGCACTGGCTCCCTGCCTGCTGCCCTACATAAGAACATAAGAACGGCCGTACTGGGTCAGACCAAAGGTCCATCTAGCCCAGTATCCTATCTACCGACAGTGGCCAGCACCAGGTGCCCCAGAGAGGGTGGACCGAAGACAATGATCAAGCGATTTGTCTCCTGCCATCCCTCTCCAGCCTCTGACAAACAGAGGCCAAAGACACCATTTTATCCCCTGGCTAATAATCCTTTTATGGACCTAACCTCCATGAATTTATCCAGCTTCTCTTTAAACTCTATTATAGTCCTAGCCTTCACAGCCTCCTCTGGCAAAGAGTTCCACAGGTTGACAACACGCTGTGTGAAGAAGAACTTTCTTTTATTAGTTTTAAACCTGCTACCCATTAATTTCATTTGGTGTCCTCTAGTTCTTCTATTATGGGAACTAATAAATAACTTTTCTTTATCAGCCCTCTCCACACCGCTCATGATTTTATAGACCTCTCTGGGGGAGCTGGCTGCCGCTCCACACTGCTGCCTCTGTATCAGCAGTATCTGGGGTGGTAGTTGGCACCCCGGGAGCTGGCGTGTACTGGGTCCCGACCCCGCTCCCAGCGAGCTGGCTGCTACCCCGCACTGGGGGCTCTGATACAGGTGGCAGCCCGCACGTAACCATTACAGTAACCAATAAGGTCATGCTCATTTAAACAGTCACACTATGGCATCCTTCATAGAAACCCCTAATATTAGAGAGTGATGCTACGTGGACTGGGCTGCAGTCCGGGCGAAGCCGACTTACGATAATATCCTGTCTGGTTTTGAAAGTGCTGATGTAGTGGTTATAGTGGAAATCGTCCATCTGTCTCAGGATGGCTGTCATGCAGGCTACAAAACTACCCTGGAACGGAAGACCAAAAAAGCAGTTGGTAAATTATCTTTCTGCACTAAAGCCCCAGTTCAGCACAGTGTCTAATTTTAGTCACATGAATAGTCTTGATTTCAAAAGGACCACGTACGTCCTCTAAGTCTGGCACCCATCTCAGTATTTTGCTAACTTGGGGCCTGACAATGCACGTACTAATGTCTTGTCATGTGATTGTTTTTCACTCCCAAGATCAATAACATCTGCAGCGCTTCTTGGATAGCAGCGGGCTAATACCTACGGATTCATCTGGAAATCACTCCTCATAGGATTTAAGCCTGAGGAAAGGAGGTGGGACAGTTTTTATCCCTTCTAGGACTGGAATTCATAAAAAAATGTTCCCAGTAAGAAACTGAAATGAAATCACGCTGGTTCCTATAAATGCAAGTAGCAGCTTTTACACGCTGAGCTACGGAGACCCTGGCAGTTTGGTAAATGACACGAAAGGCTCTTCCTCGGAGAGGAATGTTTTCCCTTCGTGGCTGATCACTAGGGGGAGTTCTGCTGAAATGCCAACATTTAAGTTTGAAAAGCCGAAGTCTCCTACGTCAATGTTAAACTGCACCCTCAAAGGCTTGATCGATAAACACATTCGATGGAAACCATTTGCCAATATCAAACCTCTTCCTGTGAAGTGATTTTCATGCTAGATTGACAGTTCTCTTTCCACCCCAGACCAAGTATAGTGCAGGCAAGACCGTCTCAAGGAAGCGGCGAGGCCTCGGACATAGGCGCTGTGTTTCTAATGCGCAAGGGGGCGCTCCTGCACCCAGGCCTCGCCCCCACTCCACTCCTTCCCCCAAGACCCCACCTTCCTTCTATTTACCCCTCCCAATGCCTCTTCCTGCCCAGCTTCCCCCCTCCCCCGAGGGACCCTCGCTCCTCTTCCTTCCCTGCCCCAGTGCTTCCAGATGCTGCAAAACATCTGACATGAGGCAGGCACTAGGGTGGAAGGGAGGTTCTGGTAGGGGGATACCGATGGGTGTTTAGCACCCACCTCTAACCCCCTCCTGCTTGCCTGCCTGCCACTCACCGCCCCCCCATTCACCTCCTTATTCTGCTCACTCACCTCTCTCAGCTCTCTGTGGGGGCCCCCCCAAAACACAGGGCCCAGGGTTGTCACCCCAATTCTCCGCATCCAAGGGATGGCTCGGAGTGCTAGCCACAGCAGTGCAAACCTCCTGTTTTTTCACCAACCTATTTCTCCCCAGACTTGGGAAGGACAGCTATTGGGGTGGGGATACTTCAGCATGTGGGACCCAGATTAATTAGTGCTTCTACAATGTGGCTGCCGGACTGTTAGAAAATGTACGGCGACCCAGACACACTGCACGTATGACACACTGAAGAGTCAGCAGGCAGTAAGGCCTTGCAGGCCCTATTGTCCAGACTTGATTAAAAATGGTGCCTTAGCAAAGGAAGGTTCTGTATCCCACTTCTGCCACCAAGACCCAATTTTAATAGGACTGGGGGGACCTTCCCATCACTCCCCACAGATACCACCCAGTGACAGGAAACACGGTAAGGGAAGGCTCCAGCCTGCCAAAGTGTCAGAACAGAAGCAAGCAAAGGGTCTCACGATATGCGGAGACTGTCTGCTCATCCCAATCACCGTCCGGTTTATCCGCCTCAGCAGGCGCTCCATGATCATCTGGATGTGAACAGCCGTGGGCCCCTGAAGAGATGAAACAAGCATGGGCTTTAGCTTAAGCTCCGCATGGCCTATTCTGCAGAGAGATTTGTTGTCGGGAAGGGCCAGGCTGACCGTGATTGTCAGAGGACCGCTGGACAAGGAGACTTTGCCCAACAAAAACTCACTTAAATAGTTTTAGACTCGGAGAAGGGGAGGAATGAATCTCTGCACCAGCGCAGGGCCCAGCACAGGGATTCACTGCAGGCTCATCTTCCCTGTGCTGGACCTAGATCGGCTCCCAGAGCAAGTTAGAGCCGCACGAAGGCAGCTCTAACGTGTGCTCCCTTCTTTTATATCCCCTATAAGTGCTGCATCAGCAGATCACCTCTCTGGGGATGATCTGACCCCGGCCTGTCCTAGAACATCTTGGCTCCACTTTCGATTGCGTCTAATTAAAGATAAATCGGACCTAACGTCTCACGCCCCCTAAAGAAACGCTTCCGCAAACTTCTGGCCTCGTTGACTCTGCAATAATTGGTTCGGCGAGGTGCACTGAAGAGGGCTTTGTTCCTCCTCTGACCTCCCCCAGGGCGACCACCCCAGCCAGGACAACACTTACCACATCCTTCCGATTGAGCACTTCTAGAATGTTGCTAAGGAGTTGAGCACAGGCCTCGTGGTCAGGTTTGTTTGAGTTGTCATCCAGCTGGCCACTTAGCTGATCTATTACGAGAGGCAGGAGCGCGTCCCTGCATTCTGAGAAAAGAAGACACCGAACAATGCCTCACGGTGGTCCAAGAATGATCTTCTTGTAAATGACCGCAACTAGTAAACCTTGCGCCTCAGGCTGACTCAGTCACAATTAAAATCACGTGAAAGTGGAGCGAATAGGCAGACAACAGCATGGTCCTTAGTAGGGACTCAAAGGCTAGGTCTACACTACTCCTTGCGCCAGAAATATGCAAATGAGGCTAAGCATAGAATATTGCCAAGCCTCATTTGCATACCTAATGAGCCACCATTTTTGCAGAAGAGGCTCTTGCGCCAGAAGGAGCTGTCTACACTGCCCCTTCTTGCACAAGGAAAACCCTCTTGCGCCATGCCGCGACGCTGATTATTTTCAGGAATAACGGCATTGCGCAAGAGGGATTTTCGTGCGCAAGAAGGGGCAGCGTAGACAGCTCCTTCGGGCGCAAGAGCCTCTTCTGCAAAATGGCGGCTCATTAGGTATGCAAATGATGCTTGGCGATATTCCATGTGTAGCCTCATTTGCATATTTCTGGCGCCAAGGAGCCGCCAGTGTAGACATAGCCAATGTGCCCAACGTAAGGGATCCATTATCTCACCACCTTCTAGCTGCTGCTCTTTGCTAGTTAGAGAGATTTCTCTTCAGGGCACTAACATAGGACTTGAACCATTCCCATTCCCCCCCCCCCCCCCCGCCAGCCCCAGGTTGATTTCCTGTCTTGTTTGACTTCCTGCATGACCTTAAAAAGGGTCTATGGGGAAAACTTCCAAAGTGACACTGGCATTTAGGAGACTACATCTCCTTTTCCAAAGCGATTTAGGGCCCAATTTCTCATAGGTATTTAATAATAGTATTTAGTACTTGTATAGGCAACTAAAGACGCGAATAGGAACTTAGTGGGATTTTCAAAAGCACCGAAGCAGGCAGGATGTCTAGATATCTATCTGCTCCTAAGTCACTTTAGAAAATGGGATTTAGGCACTTTTGACATTTTTGCCTCTCCCTCTGCCTCAGTTTCCCATCTGTAAAATGGGGATAATAGCACTTCTCTAATTCACACGGATGTTGTGAGGATCAACACGTTCTAGATTGTGAGGTGTTCCTCTCTACTCTGGGAATAGGGGCCAGATAAGCGCCTCAATCAGATATGACGTTCATAACAAATGGTAGCTGAACACAGCAGTCACCAGCTAACCTGGAAGCTATGCAGCATGGATCAAACCTGGCATGACTAGAAGTCAGTAGCGTTAATTACAGACGCAGAGTCTCCTTTGGGATAAATTAAAATCTCTACTGGCTGCAATCACACATATGCTAGTAACACCTAGCACATGCCTGGGGCTTTTCATCTGTAGCTCTCAAAGTGCTTTGCAAAGAAGAGTCAACATTACTGTCCTCATTTTGCAGACTTGGAAACTGAAAGGCTACAGCTACACTGGCCAGTTTTGCACAAGAACATATGCAAATGAGGCGCAGCAATAAATATTGCCGTACCTCATATGCATAATTAATGAGCCACCATTTTGCGCAAGAGGCCTTTGCGCAAGAAGGATCAGTCTACGCTGCTCCTTCTTGCATAAAAACTCCCTCTTGTGCAAGAGCTGTTCTGCCTGAAAATAAGCAACAGAACGGCTCCTGCGCAAGAGGGGTTTTTTGCACAAGGAGGAGCAGTATAGACAGTTCATTAAGTATGCAAATGAGATGCGGCGATATTCATCACCGCAAGTCATTTGCATATGTTCTTGTGCAAGACTGGCCAGTGTAGACATAGCCATAGAGAGAGAGGTGAAAGCCTCAATATTCGAATGTGGGTGTCTAAAATCAGCCACCTAAATTCGTATTTGCATCCGTAATAAGGAGCCCAATTTTCAGAGCTGCTTGTTACTTAATTGCTGCCTTTCTGGGAATGTGTAGACATATTTTTGCCGTTCTAGGAACTCTGGTACAGGTTGAACCCTCTAGTCTGGCACCCTTGGGACCTTACCGGTGCTGAACCAGAGAATCTGGCAAATGATGGGAAGTCAGTATTCTCTAGAAGCATGACCAACACTTCCATTGCTTGCTGGGCTCTTAGAAGACAGTAAGGGCTAAATCAGAGCTAAATAACAGCACAAAACACTGAGGCTGTGTCTAGACTACATGCCTCTGTCGGCAGAGGCATGTAGATTAGACACATAGGCAAAGTCAAATGAAGCCACGATTTAAATGATCACGGCTTCATTTAAATTTACACGGCTGCCGCGCTGAGCCGACAAACAGCTGATCAGCTGTTTGTCGGCTCAGCGCGCTAGTCTGGACGCTCCCCTGTCGACATCAAAGCCCTTTGTCGGCAGCCCCGTTATTCCTCGTGGAATGAGGTTTACCGGGGCTGCCGACAAAGGGCTTTGATGTCGACAGGGGGAACGTCCAGACTAGCGCGCTGAGCGGACAAACAGCTGATCAGCTGTTTGTCGGCTCAGCGCGGCAGCCATGTAAATTTAAATGAAGCCGCGATCATTTAAATCGCGGCTTCATTTGACTTTGCGAAAACAACAAATCTACGTGGCTCCGTCGACGGAGCCATGTAGTTTAGACGTACCCTGAGAGCCAGGACTGGTGGCTGTACATAAACTTTATGGAACTGTGGGAAACTTGGTCACACCCACGGTAAGAGGACTTCCGGCTAACTAAAAATCATAGAATCCTAGGGCTGGAAGAGACCTCAGGAGGTCATCAAGTCCAACCCCTGCCAAAGCAGGACCAATCCCAACCAAAGCAGGACCGATCATGGCAGGCCACAGATGTTACTGGAGCAGAGAGTGCCAGAGTTGAGAGGTTCATCCTGTATTTGCATCTGTGTTCTGCAGTCCTGGAGAAAACACAGTACTCTTTGTGACATACAGAAGCACGGAGTTATGGTACATGGTCCTTCGTGATGCTCTTAGGGATTGACTCCATGTGCCCAATGTAAGCGATGCATTATCTCACCACCTTCTAGCTGCCGCTCTTTGCTAGACTTAGGGAAACAGCTGTTCGTGGCTGTGCAAGCTGTTAGAGGGAAAGGGAGGAGCAGGGACGGAAGGCAAATCAGCGGATTCATGGAGCTCTGTAAGTGCTGAGAGCGAGGGGGAGGAGTAGGAAATGCAGGGCTCCAGTGCACGAGGCGTGGGGGAAGGGGCAGATGGTGTGTGGGCTGCAGGTGAGTGTATAATGGGCCATGAGCTGCCCACTCCTGGCAATCATGCAGCCCACTGAGATGAAGGAGGCCTACTTATGTGGCCCACTCACTAATCTTGGTTGCCCATCGCTGGCTTAAAAACTTCAGCCACAGACCAGAATCCCCGTGTGCCCAGGGCTGCACAAACCGAACATAAAGTTGATCCCTGAGTCTGAGTCAGGGTTGGGCAAAAGGGCCTCCATGAGCTGAATCCGGCTCGCCAAGTGGGTTGAACTGGCCCGCAGAAGCCCTGGTGCTCCACCACCCACAAGCCAATCAAGGTCTGGGGGCAAGGGGAAGCACACACAGTTTTCTCTGCCTTGCCAGAAGCATGTGGCACTGAGAAGCACCACATGTTCCTGGCAGGGTGGGAAGAGTCTTTGCATGCTCCCCCTGCCCCCAAGCCTCCTCCTGCAGCCAGAGGCATGGGCGCCTAGAGGGAACCTTTTTTTGGGTGGGCGGGAGGGAGAGAAGACTTCACACGCTCCCCCACTGCCAGACCAATCATGGTCTGTGGATAAGGAAGTATCCTGGCCCTGCCCCATCCCGTGTGGCCCAGGGCCACTTCAAAAATTTCTGAAGTGGCCCCCCTTAAAAAAAAAATTATTGCCCACCCCTGATCTAAGTACTCCCTCCACCCCATCCCCAATGAGACAGCACTGGTCGGCCTACAGGTAGTGCCCAAAGCACACCAATCACCTCGTTGTTGCCAGGTTTTTTTGCAGGCATCACAGCAAAGGAGAATTTGAAGGAGGGATTTGAGGGAGAAATTTAAGAGAGAGACGTGAACTTTACAGGCAAGTATTTGTTTGAGAAGGTGCATTTCCTGCAGTCGTTGGAGATCTCAAGGGGCGACTCACCGGATTGTTTGAACAGATCACTGTCCACTATCTTGGTCATGCAGTTGAGTTTCTGCCGAACTAACTGGTTGTCAGGGATGCTCTGGATAAATTTGCTGAAGAGGACACTAGAATGCAAAGCACAAGAGGGAAAGATGATCTGTATTTTCACCCGGAAGCTGCTTTTGGCATCACTCCACGTAATACTTTGCATGGCCCCAGCTCAAGCAGCCATGACATTGTGCTGAGAACAGCCTCAAGGTAAACCAGTAGGAAGCTCCACACCATATGGGCTTCAGGAAGCTTATTAAAGAACTTTCAAGAAACTGAACGGCGACCAGAATCAGCAGGGTGCTACCTGACAGCTAATTACCCTCATGTGACAAGCTGCCATGAAAATTCACCAGCCCAGGCTTGGAATCTCTTCGCCCTTCCTTACCCTGCTCAGAAATAAAAATGAAATGAAATCGCCCTGAGCAAACAGAATTTTGCCAGGCTGCAAGATAACAACGAGGTGCAGCAGTGGCTGGGGGTTACATGCTTGACTCCAATCCAGAAGGTTTGGCATTGAAGTCTCACACTGCAAGGCCACTTCCCGTTCACCCCACTGCACCATGGGTGCTTGATCCATCAGGTTAGGGCGGATGGCCAGACAGGGTTCTGGCTAATTGTTCCCTGCTGTGCCTTTAGTTATGAAACTGACGTGCCTTAATGCCAGCCCAATGAGTCATGGGCACGTGACCATTTCCATCACCTCCCTAAATACCTCCCATTTCAAGGGAGAACATAAGAACGGGCAGACTGGGTCAGACCAAAGGTCCATCTAGCCCAGCATCCTGTCTGCTGACAATGGCCAATGCCAGGTGCTCCAGAGAGAGGGAACAGATCCCTCCCCTTTTACCCATTCCCAGCCTCTAACAAACAAAGGTTAGGACCACTATCCCTGCCCATCCTGGCTAATAGCCATTGATGAATTTATCTAGCTCTTTTTTGAACCCTGTTAAAGTCCTGGCCTTCACAAAATCCTCTGGCAAGGAGTTCCACAGGTTGACTGTCTCTCACATGAAGACATACTTCCTTTTATTTGTTTAAAACCTGCTACCTATTAAATCACTCATTTTACTCCCAGAGCGAATTAGAGTCCACGTATATTTGGCACCCTCTCGCTATTATTTTTCTCTGCTCAAGCTCATGTGAAGAAATGGGCTTTGCCCACAAAAGCTCATACTACTGTATATGATACTATAAATTTTTTGTTTGTCTCGAAGGTGCCACAGGACACCTGTAACGTCTTGTTTTCAAAGTTACAGTCTAACATGGCTACCCCTCTGAGACTGTTATCTCCAGTTATTTCCATCTGAAATAAGATTCCCGGCTGAAGACAGGGAAAGCTATTCACATTTTAAGTTCTGGGCATGAATAAATTGTATGTATCCTGCCACTCTGGCTTTTGTAAGGCATGGGGTCATGGCAGCCCAAGATCTAATCATCCAAGGGCTTTGCATCCTTGAATTTCCAATCGGAAGGAACTCAGGAAAATTCAGTTGAAACACTAATTCCTTTGGACTGCAGCGCTAAGACCAGGGGTGTCCAAACTTTTTTCAAAGAGGGCCAGATTTGATGAAGTGAACATGCGTGAGGGCCGACCATTTTGCCTGACATTCTTTGAACCATTAAAATTAAATTCAAATTAACTATTTTATGCAAAGTTTATTGCAAACGGCATACTTTTCATTTCGTCACATGGATGACAAATCTAAACAGGTGTTAAATCACTCTGCCTTTCATATCTGAAGGCCAGATGAAAAAAAAATCCTGGAAGCTGAAATATGTCAGGAACATTGTAAAGTACATTACATATTATTGGTAATAAAGGTTGTCTGTCAACTTTTAAGTTCAAAAAATATGAACAGGAACATAACACCAAGTATACATGTTGTGTCCAAATATATTTATAACTGATTTAGACCAACTGACATTAACTAAGATTTTACAATGTATTCATCTCAATACATATGGATTCGTTGGGGGCCATAAAAGATAGATATTGCCAAATTACCTGTGGGGCCGTATTAAACCGGAACACGGGCCGCAATTGGCCCGCGGGCCGGACTTTGGACATGCCTGGCTAAGACCATGATGCGGCTTCCTCTAAACGCTTCAGAGGAAAATGCCCAAATAAATTCACGTAGCTTGCCACAATTAATTACTGCAGCGGCATGCTGTAGGGCAATTTCCAACACTCCCCCAAAAGATGCACGGTAAGTAGATTTAGAAAACAAACACACGTAACACAATCACCTGAGTTCAACCGGATCAAATACCAATTTGAGATCATTGATGATGCTTGGTAAGTATTTTAACGCTGCACCCTGCAGGAGAAAAAGGAGGCTGGGTGAGATTAATCCATTCGTCATACTAGGGTACAAGCCTGAGCGTTTGCTGCTCAACATCACCGGAAGATGCTCTCATCAGCAGAGGCAGGATCTGGTTCAGTCAAGAGCAAAGCTGCAGGCCTCTGTGGCGAGCTGGTTTGTGAGCGACTCGAAGCCTCAGCATCTGCACCTCTGCAGGTCAGAGTGGAAAGGGAGCTGCACCAGTAAACACACTGCTGAAGCAGGGACGAGGAAGCCCACGGACTCATTAAACCAGCAAAACAATCAGAAGGCCTTGCGGAGGCAGGCAGAGAGGTGTGAAACCTTTTTCACAGTATCTCAACTGGTTAAAAATAAAGCCCTTCTCCTTGCAGCATTAGCCGAGCCACAAGCTTACAACAATGGTTTGGGACTTTCGCTCTTGTTTAAACGCTTTAGACTGGACTGTAGCCAGCCCTTATATGGCCGGGAGGAGTTTGGACTCCACCCCAACTTCCCTCTTACCCCCATAAGAATCACAGGCCCTAGGCTAGGCTGCAGCTCTCTTCAGAGCAGCATGTCGAGACCAGCGCGAGGAGGAGCAGCATGAGCGAGCCAGCCACGTGCGTGGGAAGGGCTGTGTAAGGCATGCCATATCCAGGGAAGCCGACGGCCTCCGCAGGCCCTGGGCAGGGTATGTGGGGGGGAGGCTGGCTCTGCGCCCCAGAAGGGGCAGGGCCGGAGCAGCCAGCCCTCAACGCCACTCAGACTGCAGCACAGCCTCCTTCCCCAGCCCTCAGAGCCATGCAGAGCGGGGCCCCAACTCCACAAGAGCTGCCCAGAGCGCTCTGTGTGGTGCTCCGGCAGCCATTTCAAAGGCCCGGAGCTCTAGCCATGGCTGTGGTAACAGCAGCCAAGCTCAGCAGCCCCTTAAAATCATCAGGCCCCGGGGACGTGACCCCCTTTCCCATCTCCCCATTTCCTCCCAAAAGGTTACAGGCTGCAGAAGGTCCAGCCCCTCACCACACCTGAGCTGTAGAGGGGGGCGATGTGTGAGGGGCTGCAAGGGGCCACGTGCCCCTCAAACGCTGCAGGTGGAAGGGGGCAGAGCCTCTGGGGGGCCCGGTGCCTGCAGCAGTGGTCAGGCCCCTGCACTCACCAGCAGGCAAGGGGGAGAAGCGGAGCAACATGGCTCCGCTCCACGAGCTGCCAGACGCATCAGTCAAGGGAGGGGTAAGATTCCCCCCCCACACACACATTCACTGGTGGGAAGCAGAGGGACGCAGCCAGCAGCTGGGGGACTGGACCCACATTGCTCCATTTCCCTACCCCTGCTGCTGCCAGTGAGCGCAAGGGGCCCCAGCCTGCTAGTCCCCTGGGCCGCATTGCTCGGGGGGCAGAGGAGAAGAGGCTGGGGGGGGGGGAGGGACAGAGCAAGGGCGGGGCCTGGGGCAGAGGGGGTGTTGTCCAACCCTTCCTTTGGTAGTGCAGGGAGGAATCACATGGGGGGGGGGTCACATGGCCAGTCCCCCCCCCCCCCGCCCGCCGCAGTGTTCTTCCTGACCAGTTTCCCTGATCAGCTACCCAAACGTGAAGGCTCTTTAAACTAGACTCAATCCTTCCAGTGGAAAGCAATGAATGCATTTGGCCGGAGGCATTACAAAAATGAAGGCAGCGAGCAGGTTTTATTGCATGGCTTTGCTGTTCCGCACTCATTCAGAAGGTCCCACGTAAAACTCACACAAGACAAACACGAAAAGGAAACAAGTTCAAACAAGGCAAAGGCTTGCTGGTATTTCGTTACTTTCCTACTCTGTATTTACTTGGATTTCCGTATCACCTGCTGCCTGAATCATTCACAAGCCCCAGCATCGCTGGCCAAGGTCCAGACAAAATGGTTACAGGCTGGCTGGGTGCTGCATTTCAATGCCAGGATTTTAGCATACGCTTTGCACAACTGCGACATAAACAGTTCAGATTAATGCCAGCTACACGTTGGGGCCTGTAAATGTCCACCCCCATTCAAAACAGGCTTTAGACCAACCTTAATCTTGACAGCCTCCTGTAGCGGTCGGTCCATGAGAATGTTGAAGGAGAAAAACAACTTTCGGATTGCATTGTTAAACTCATCCCCGTCTTCACCCTGCCCATAAAACCTAATTGAAAAAGAGCAGGAATGTCATACATGCACACCAGGGATGGAATAGTGGAGTTGATTAACCGATTAGCAGAAGCTTATTGGTTAATTCTATAGACTACATGCATCCCCCCTGCCCTTTTTTTAGACCGGCTCGGCTCAGTCCTGGCTCATGCCGGGTCTAGGGCCTACATTTTAAATGCAGAGCCGCAGAGGGGGTATTAGGAGCTAGGCGGGAAGGTAGCCCAGCTCAATTCTAGCTCACGCTGAATCCTGGAGCTCAGACCCCCCCCAAACCCAGACAAGAGCTGCTGCTACCCCATGCTGCTGCCTCTGTATCAGAGGCAGCAGCGCAGGGTGACAGGCAGCCAGTCCACAAGAGGAGCTGGGTTTTTAAACTGGCTCCCCTTGTGGACCAGCTCCTGCCTGGCACCACACACTGCTGTGTCTGATACAGAGGCAGCAGCACGGGGTGGCAGGGGTCTCCTCGAGGATGGGGACAGAGGGCACTGGCTGCCAACCCCACCCCCAGGGACTATAAACTAGTCCAGTAACCAATAAAAATACATGAGGTTAATCGACTATTCAATTAACTGATATGTAACATCCCTAAGGCACACCAATTCAAGCCACAGCAAAGAGGAATACAGCCTCAACGTCTTAAATACATTTTATCCACCAGAGCGACCTCTTAACGTGCTCTTTTACTAAGGAAAATAAGGTTCAACCTGTATCAATGATTTCAAAATTAAATCTGTTAAATTTAACAGCCAAAAGATTTGTTTTTCTAGCCACAAAAGACAAACTCAGCCTAGAATCGGAGTTAAGCTGGGTCCTTTCTGGCTTCAAGAATCACCAACTCTGATGTTTATGCAGAGTTTGCAAATCCTATTGATGATGCTCAAACCAGAGGGGAATCCAGCTCATTTTATGTTCGCTTTGCAAGACAAACCGGAGAAAACAGATTGAATGGTAACAGAGAATCACATGTAGAACGATTTGAGGCAATGAAAGACACATTGCAACTTGGCAGATACTGTCTGAGTGACGGGAATTTCCTGCATAACCTTATTAACTTAAGTATTTTTGAAGTCCATTACACTAAATGCAAAGTTTATGGATTATCGTGGACAACGATTATATACAACCTCTCTGGGGGGAGATGTGGTGTGAGGCTGTGGACTATATTGAAAAGATACCAGACAAAAAGTGGACTTTTGGAACAATACGTTTTAAGTGGATTTCCTAAGCAATACTGAGGGAGAGTTTAATGCACTTGCTCACTTCTGGTTAGGCAACCCCCCTGCCTCCTGAAGCTACATCATTTGTCTGCCGATTACCTGTTCCCAGAGACAGGAAGACCTAAGCTATATAAAGGAACTACTGACCTGTCTAACTGGAGCCAGATCTGAGACAGTTATGAACTTATAGAATCGTAGAACACTAGAACTGGAAGGGACCTCGAGAGGTCATCGAATCCAGTCCCTTGCCCTCATGGCAGGACCCAGTACTGTCTAGACCATCCCTGATAGACATCTATCTAACCTGCTATTAAATATCTCTAGATATGGAGATCCCACAACCTCCCTAGGCAATTTGTTCCAATACTTAACCATCCTGACAGTGACAAACTTTTTCCTAATGTCCAACCTAAACCTCCCTTGCTGCAGTTTAAGCCCATTGCTTCTTGTTCTATCCTCAGAGGCCAAGGAGAACAAATTTTCTCCTTCCTCCTCGTGACACCCGTTTTGATACCTGAAAACTGCTATCATGTCCCCTCTCAGTCTTCTCCTTTCTAAACTAAACAAGCCCAGTTCTTTCAGCCTTCCTTCATAGCTCATGTTCTCTAGACCTTTAATCATTCTTATTGCTCTTCTCTGGACCTTCTCCAATTTCTCCACATCCTTCTTGAAATGTGGTGCCCAGAATTGAGGCCTAACCAGCACAGAGATAGAACAGAAGAATGACTATAACCACAGGGAAAATGGATTTGTGAGTATTTGGAGGATTGACACCTACCAGGCCTGAGGCTGGAGTTGGGGTGACCTCTCTGTTTCTGATCAATGTTTCTACTTTAGGAATAAAGGTGTTTGTGAAGAAAGAGCTGTGTGGTGACATGTACCTGTGGGCCATTACTCTGCTCAGAGGAAGCAAAGTGCAGACTTTGTTCTTATGTTCTTATGGCCCTTTTAGGCAGTCTGGCTTGTGAGGGATGTGACAGTACAAGCAGGAATGATGCAGCCTGAAAACACCCATCAGTAGGGAGACACACAAAGGTCTTTGCCCCAGAGAGGAGATGTCTGGCAGCCAGAAACTGTTGAGTCAGCAGTGAACCAGCGTTGCCTAGAACTGTGACATACACTATTAATGACAATGAAGGAGCTGATTTAATCATGGGTATTTTTAGTACCAGTCATGGATGGGTCATGGGCAATACACAGAAATTCACGGGCCATGACTTGTCCGTGATTTATAGGATTAATACCACGGACTAATTCTTAAAGGTAGGGGGGCTTCAAGAGGGGCCGCTGCTGGGGAGAGGAGAGGCTGCTAGTGGCTATGACTGCACTAGGTGTCTGGGAACCACCAGTGGGATCATCCCTGGGGGCCAGCTGCACCAGCTATCCCCAGAGCTAGCTGTCCAGGGCTGCCCGAGCAGCTGGCCGTAGGACCACTCCAGCAGCAGCTGGTGCAGAAGCTGCAGGGCCACCGGAGTGGCTGGCTGCAAAGGCCTTCCCGCTGGATGGTGTGACTGTCCCCAGGGTGGCCTAAACAGCTGGCCCTGGAACCAGCAACTTGGGTGACCCTGGGGTCAGCTACATTGGCCCCTGCAGAAGTCACAGAGGTTGCTGAAAGTCATGGAGGTCACTCCACGGCTTACATGACCCCGTGACGAACATGGGGCTGGAATTACTGCTAGTGTTAGCTTCAGGGCTAGGAGCTCTAGAGATGGAGCAGGATCCCTCTGTGCTAGGCACTGTACAAAGTGACCTCAAGCTGTTGACTGTGCGTTTTAACGTCTGCTGCAAGGTCCTCAATGGCAGCCAAATCAGGGATCCTCCAAAATTAGCCAACATTTCCTTTGACAGGTTTAATAGAGAAGGGGATTCCTTTATCACTACTAAAGATTATTTAGAATTCTCCCTTCGGTTTGTTAAGATCCGTCTGGGCCATCCTGGAACCTGGCAGAAATACCCGAAAAGTCCCTTAAAATGAGGAAGCTCTTAAACAAGGAAAGCGTTTTTAAAAATAAATCATCATGTTTAGGCTCCTTGTTTGCATTGGTGTTTGCAGCTTATGTAAGATCAGAGTGGATTAGAAAGAATTTCACCCCCAAGGAAAGAGTTCTAAGTTGTTTACCCTTGTACTGATCGATATCTCTTTGCACCCACACAGACCTCTGTACAGTCACGGATAAGAGACAGATGTCGAGGTCTTTTCTCCATAATTAGGGGCTGTCTGGCTGGGGGATACAACAGAACAGTTCTCAGCTCAGAACATCTGCCGGGGTACATCAGAAGCTGGCTCCTTTGACAGGAACGAGGCCAGTTTGTATCAGCTGCGGATTGTTTGCACGTTTCCAGGATACATTACTTGGTAGCCTCAGAGTTTGGCCACCAATTTTTACTGGGGACGGATCTCACACTTTTTCCTGAAATGCTGAATTAACTTTTGAAAAAACAAGCCCATATGTACATACGCACGTCCAAGTCATTGCAATGTATTTATTGCGACCTTGTAAAGCTGTGGTGAAAAGTGACATTGACCCACACACAAATACTTTTCCACGATAGACCAACTCAGCCCTGGCAAGCCCGGGAAACAATCAAGCCCCAGATGAGGTGGGTGGGTGGGTAGATGGCCAGGGGAGGCAGCAGGAACCAATCAAGCCCCAGTTGAGGTGGCTGGGTGGGTAGATGGCCAGGGGAGGCAGCAGGAACCAATCAAGCCCCAGATGAGGTGGGTGGGTGGGTGGGTAGATGGCCAGGGGAGGCAGCAGGAACCAATCAAGCCCCAGTTGAGGTGGCTGGGTGGGTAGATGGCCGGGGGAGGCAACAGGTGGTTGGAGCTTGAAGCCCTGGGCCTGGGGGATGGAGCAAAAAGACACATGGCCAGGACTTGGGGCCGCACCACTGTGCAGCCAGAGCTCAGGGCTGGAGATCAAAGCCCCGGGGGCCAGAGATTGCTGCTCCGTCACCTCATGGCCTAAACTTAAAGCACTGCCCATGGGAAGGTAGGGAACGCCCGACCTGCCTGCTCCTCCACTATGGTTTCTCCAGAGGGGGCATGGCCCAACCAACTCGTGCTGACAGCCCTACCAGCCAATACCCAGGTGGTACACTTAGCAGCACCAAGAAAGGCTGTTGCTTTGCCCCGCCCCTCCACCAATCACAGCCCAGTGGGTGCAAAAAAAAGCCCCTAGTGGCCGCATGCAACTACACCAGCCACGTTTGAGACACCCCAGCCTGGAGGGCCTCACCTCAGGTACAGGATCCGTGACTGGACGATGAATCGGAACAGATACTTCAAGGCTTTCAGGGCAGCGAACAGCAATTCTGTCTTGCTGGAGTCCTCTGCATTCCCCACGTAATAGTTCAGTACTTTGGAGAGTTTCCTTAGAAAAGGAAGAGAAGGGGAGAATAAATGCAGGGTAGCTACAGGACAAGGTAAACCAGGAGACCTTGTTCTAGTAAGGGACTATGGTCTAATGCTTCGGAGCAGGAGTCAGGGCTCCTGAGTTCTTGTCACCGCTCTGTTGTGGAGTCACTCTTAGGCCCTCGGCAAACCACACGGGAACACATTTTCAAAAGTGCTCGGCATGCAGCAGCTCCCAGAATCTGGCCCCGCAATGTAGCTGCTACATCCTTTGGAAACGCTAGCTTTATGGCCCGTTTTTTCAAAGTGTTGAGCATCCGCAGCGCTCGGTGACTTTAATTAAGAATTCGGGGAGCCCGTTAATTCTGAAAAATCACAGATTCTTAGCCCCTGCGGACCTCAGTTTATCTATATGTAGACCTCTTTAATAGAAGGGAGGGGTTTCTGAGACTTAATTTATAAAAACATAAGAACAGCCAGACTGGGTCAGACGAAAGATCCATTTAGCCCAGTATCCTGTCTGCTGACAGTGGCCAATGCCAAGAGTCCCAGAGGGAATGAACAGAACAGGGAATCATCCTCCGTTCCCAGCTTCTGACAAACATTCCTACTCATCTTGGCTAATAAACAGAGCTTGACAAATGGCGGCGAAAGCCACTCGCCAGCCCCGCACTGCACAAGAGCCGCATTGCGCACGTGCACGTCACCGGCAAATGGGGTGCGCGGCTGAAATCTACTCGCCACGGGTGAGTAGATTCTATAGTTTGTCGAGCCCTGCTAATAAGTATTAATGGACCTATCCGCCATGAATTTATCTAAGCAAAATGCAGGACAATGTAGCACTTTAAAGACTAACAAGATGGTTTATTAGATGATGAGCTTTCGTGGGCCAGACCCACTTCCTCTGATCAAATAGTGGAAGAAAGTAGTCACAACCATATATACCAAAGGATACAATTAAAAAAATGAACAAATATGAAAAGGACAAATCACATTGCAGAACAGAAGGGGGATGCGGGGGGGTGGGAAGGGAGAGGAAGGAAGGTAAGTGTCTGTGAATTGCTGATATTAAAGGTAGGGAGAGTGGGATGTTTGTGAGTTAATGGTATTACAGGTGATAATTGGGGAAACTGTCTTGGTAATGGGTGAGAAAGTTCAAAGTCTTGTTAAGTCCTTGTTGGTAAGTGTCGAATTTTAACATGAATGACAGTTCAGAGGATTCCCTTTCAAGTGCAGATGTAAAAGGTCTTTGTAGCAGAATGCAGGTGGCTAAGTCATTTAGAGAGTGTCCTTTCTGGTTAAAGTGGCAAGAAACTGTTTTCTCTTTGTGATCTTGTCTGATATCTGTTTTGTGGGCATTAATCACAAAGAGAAAACAGTTTCTTGCCACTTTAACCAGAAAGGACACTCTCTAAATGACTTAGCCACCTGCATTCTGCTACAAAGACCTTTTACATCTGCACTTGAAAGGGAATCCTCTGAACTGTCATTCATGTTAAAATTCGACACTTACCAACAAGGACTTAACAAGACTTTGAACTTTCTCACCCATTACCAAGACAGTTTCCCCAATTATCACCTGTAATACCATTAACTCACAAACATCCCACTCTCCCTACCTTTAATATCAGCAATTCACAGACACTTACCTTCCTTCCTCCCCCTTCCCACCCCCCCGCATTCCCCTTCTGTTCTGCAATGTGATTTGTCCTTTTCATATTTGTTCATTTTTTTAATTGTATCCTTTGGTATATATGGTTGTGACTACTTTCTTCCACTATTTGATCTGAGGAAGTGGGTCTGGCCCACGAAAGCTCATCATCTAATAAACCATCTTGTTAGTCTTTAAAGTGCTACATTGTCCTGCATTTTGCTTCAACTACCCCAGACTAGCACGGCTACATTTCTATCATGAATTTATCTAGTTCCTTTTTTGAACCCTGTTATAGTTCTGGTCTTCACAACACCCCCTAGCAAGGAGTTCCACAAGTTTGTTTGCTTTAAGCCCACTTTGAGCACTTTAAGATCCTTGCACGGAAAATTGCATCTTTATTACTTTGTCTCATGTCTCTGTCTAGGCAGAAGTCCAAGATCTCATAGAAACTTTTCCAAAAGAATAGTGGGGAGCGTGGGAGGATTACGTTCAAACAAAACACCGGTTCCTCCTCATTAACCACGCTCTGAGCATCCAAGGGTCTGCATGAGGGATGCCTTTGCCTACCTCACTTGCTGCACTGCCAGGGTCTGTCTGTGTCTAGCTTTGGCACACAGAGCGTAATGACAGCACAGTGTAATTCTCCAGCCAGCTCGGCCTGATGGGGATGTCACGCTGTAAAGCCAAGCTGGAAAGCAAGGCGAGGTAACAACGCAGCTGCAACAAAGCCCATCCATAAATCAGACTTAACAAAATTATTTATAGGAAGGAGCAGCAAGGAGGATGAACCCTCCACCCGCAAGGGGGGGAAGCAACTCTCTGCTGACAGTGGCTGTACAGTAAGTGCAGAGAAGAAAGAAGCTGTTCAAAGAGCAACAGGCTTCAAGAGTCCAGGCAGCACAGCATCCCGCTTAAGGCCGTCTTCTCTACCGGGGTGGAGTCTGGATTTCCGAGTGAGCCCATCTCCAGCAAATATTACATGTGAACTATAAAGTCTGGTTAACTGTTTAAAAATACAGAGTGAGAGCTGGAATTTGGAAGGGACCTGATTCCAAAGGACTGAAAGTGAACAATCCATTAAGATCAACATACTGCACTGACTACAGTGAAAGACTCTGCCTCACACTATCCAAGAAATTAAGAAACCACCTGATACGTACCCAAAGGACTGAAAGTGAACAATCCATTAAGATCAACATACTGCACTGACTACAGTGAAAGACTCTGCCTCACACTATCCAAGAAATTAAGAAACCACCTGATATTCTATCCAAATAATAGTAGGTATGATTAGGGTTTCCAGGTATCCGGTATTCAACCGGACAGTCTGGTATTTTTGCTTCCTATCTGGTAAAAAAATGCAGAAAATCCCGGACACCTAAAACGTCTGGTACTTTCTGATTTTTTCCCGGCCAGACGGTGAAAATCTTGGGCTGTCCAGCTCAATACAGAGGCAGCCTGACAACCATAGTGCTTACCGGGGAGCTGTCTGCCCCGCACAGGGAGGCGACTGGGTGGGCGGCTGCTGGCCGCCTGTTAGGGCCAAAAAGCCTCACCACACGTTTTTTAAAGGGGCCACGCTGTTTTGTGTGGTTTTTTTTTTTTTCTTTTCAGAAAACATCTGGCAACCCTAGGTACGATAGTACAACTGTAACAAAATGTCAGGACAACTGATGCATTTAAGCACTACGCTATCTGATTTGCGAGTGCATATCGGGAATGGTTGTCACTTAATTTGGGAGGTAGCCTAGCTCGGTGGCTAAAGCATTGGGCTAGAAGTCAAGAGACATGAGTTTTATTTCTGGCACTGACCCGAGACAGTCTCTTCAGCCCTTATTCACTTCAGCACAGAAAGTAAATCATGATTTACAGGCTTAATGTTAGGCACTCTCCTAAGAACCACACTTAACTGAGGCCTTAATCTGTCTGGGCCTCAGTTTTTCCATCTGTAAAACAGGGCTAATAACACTGACCTGCCTTTCTAAGTGCTTTGAGATTTACCAATGAATAGTGCTGGAGAGGAGCTTAGCTATTACCACTATTCATGCCCACATATCGGGAGATGCAATACAAGAAGAAAGTTTTTTCGAACAAATCAGGCCCTGTGCCATTTCAACAATAGCTACATTTTCAAACATCACCTCCACCTTCAGTAACTTCTTGTTCACTGCAGCTCCATTCACTTGCCTAGGGATGGGCTCAACTTCACACTTTATCTCTGCTGCCATAGCGGACAATAACACCTGTACCATTTTACTCACCCATACATCCCTTGCTCTCATGGTCCTTGGGAGACAGGCCAATTTTCACTTACAGACAGCTCCCCCCCCCAGCTAAATACCCCCCACCAGCAACAAAACTAACCAAAGAACCAATCCCTGCTACAAACTCTGTTGTCAGCTCCGTCCACACATGTACACAAGTGACACCATCACAGGACCTAACCACATATGCCATACCATCAGGGACTCATCCTCTAATGTGACCTAGGCTATCCTGTGCCATGTACATCGGCCAAACTGGACAGCATCTACACAGCCGAATAAGACATCAAGGTAACATACAAAAATCTATGGGAGAAAATTTCCATCTCCCTGGACATGGTAACAGACTTGAAAAGTTGCCAGCCTCAAGCTAAAATTTTTTTCCACACTAGACCGCAACATGAAACTGCTGAGCTGGAATGCGTGTGCAAAATTGACACCGTCAGAATGGGATTGAATAAGAATTGAGACTGGTTCTCTCGTTACAATAAGTCATTTCCCCCTTTAGGTATATCCACATCCACACTATTCCATCTCTGGGTCCCTGCTATCGGCTTCTTTTTCTTTCACTTCGTGCATCTGATGGAGTGAGTAAATAACTCTCAAAACTCTGTGCTCTAATGCAATTATTAGTCTGCAAGGTGCCACAGTTGGTTTTTGCAGAAACAGACTAACTAACTCTGAAACCCAAAGCGAGTGTTAAAGATTCTGCTTCTCCCCCCTACCCACCCTCCTCACCTCACATAGGATTAAAAAATAATTAACCAAGCTTATGCCACAGAATATTTCAAATGCAATCTCTTTTGCTCAAAGTGTGTGTGTGCAGATACACACACACACACACACACACACACACACACACACACACACACACACACACACACACCCCACCCCCTACCTGGCATAGCTCAGGTCCTTCAGGGTAGGGGGCTATGTGCATGCAGGGTTACTGGAGTCCGGGCAGAGGACAGGGAGGTGTGGGGGCTCAGGGCAGAGGTTGGGGGTGCAGGAGTTGGGGCAGAGGACTCGGGGGTGCAGGAGTCGGGGCAGGGGGCTGGGAAGTGCGGGGGACTCGGGGTAAAGGGTGCGTGCATCCCTAAGTCCCGCCCACTCTGGCATGGAATTTTTTTAGCTTGAGGCTGGCAATTTTTCAAGTCTGTTAACGTGTCCAGGGAGATGGAAATGTTCTCCCATGGATTTTGGTATGTTACCTTGATCTCTTATTCGGCTGTGTAGATACTGTCCGGTTTGGCCGATGTACATGGCAGAGGGGCATTGCTGGCACATGGTGGGGGGGGACGGGTCAGGAGTCAGGGCAGGGGACAGGGAGGTGGGGTGGTCTCAAGGCAGGGAAGGATGGGGAGGCTTGGGGCAGTGAGAAAGCGGGACTCAGGGAGCGCAGGCTTACTGGGACCACCCGTAACAGCGAGAGTAGCGCTGCTCTGACAGTGGCTCCATCTGGAGGAAGGGGGGCCGGGCTGGGGGGGCTGGGCTGCCCGGTGGCTCCTGCTGGGGGTGAGGGAGAGGCAGCCGGGGCTGCTCTTTTTCAATAATAAACCATTTCTACAGTCAATAATTAATTTTTTTCTAATCTCACGAGGTTCTCAGGGTAGGCCTGTATGGGTGCACACACACCCTCTCTCTCTCTCTCAGTCACACACATTCGTGGTCTATGTGCTAACACCCGACCTGGCCTATGCAGCAGCAAGAGATCCCTGAGATAGCTACCCTGTGGGTTTGTGGTTACCAATACTTACACATACGCCAGGGTGGTGCTGAAGTGCTTGTAAATGTAAGTTTCAAGTACAGGGTTAAAATGCTGGAACTTGATGTCTCCGATCAGAGAAATAATAAACACCTGCAAAATTGCAAAAGGAAACAGAAGTTCTGAACTGTGCAGCTCTCAACTAACTATCCCACGACTTATGCTAATCACGCACCGTTTCGTTGTGCTGGTTGCTTGGGTTTGATCTACTCAGCTTTAATGGGACAGATGCTGTTGCGTACCTGCTGAAACTAGCCAGATCATCTGGGAGACAGTGCTCCAATTTTTCAGGTCCATGCACGGAATAAATTTTAGTACGTGCACCAATAGGAGGACGACGTGTGACATGTTGTCTCCATATTGCACGTGGTCACCCTGGGGCAGGGATGGGGGTGAAGAGGTTCAGTGTGTGGAAGGTGGCTCAGGGCTGGGGGATGCAGGCTCTGGGGTGAGGCTGAAAAGTGTGGGTGCAGGAGAGGGCTCTGAGCTTGGGAAGAGGGGTAGGGTGCAGGCTGTGGCTGGGGGGGGGGTGCAGGATTTGTGCTGGGGCCGAGTTTTGCATGCAGGCTCCCCTGGGAGAGAGGGATCCCCCCAGTCCTCTCTCACTGCAGCAGCTCTGGGCCAGGTGAGAGGTGCCTCTCTGCCAGCCATGACAGCTCCGGGGAAGCTGGGTTGGGCCGGGGGCCGGGGCACAGATCCGTGCGGCTGGGGATGGCAGAGGGAGAAATTTAAGAAGGCCCCTCCCCTGGCCGCAGCAGCTTCATGCTCAACAGCCCTGAGTCTTTGCACAGGGCTGAGGGGGAGAACTTGCCCATATTACCGAAGTCAGGCAAGGTCGGGCCTACTCAGTGGATAGACAGGGAACTATGCCGGTAAAGCCAGCTGCTGTTTGAAGCAGCACTGGTGAATTGGTAAGTGACACTAATTCAGCCTCCAGATGGTAATACAGAGCCGGTCGTAGGGGCAGAAAAGCCGGGCGGTTACCTGGGACGCCATTTTCAAGGGGACAAAGCTGGTCTTAGGGGCGGGCCACGACCACATTTCGGCCTAGCCTCCTGAATCCTCCCCCCAATTTCCCTGGTTATTCCCCAACCCCCTTTTTTTTTGCTCAACAAATTTTCTCTGGTGGGTGTTTTTTGTTTGTTTGGTTTGGTTTTTTTGACAAATTTTTGTCCGGTATTTTTTTTTTTGAAACCATCTGGCAACCCTACGGGCAAGCCGGGCAGTTGCCCGGGGCTGCCAATTGGTTATGACCGGCCCTGACCGGCAGGGAATTTGCCGGACCACTGAGGTCAACATGGTCCAACACAGTGTTTCTTAAACTGTGTTCTGGGGCACACCGGTGTGCCGCGGAGAACAACCGAGTTCAAAATGGCCACCCTTAAAGGGGCAGGTGACCTTTTTCCCCCCCTCTCAATAACTTTCCCACTGACCCTTTTTGGTGTTTCTCATAAAAATAAAAAAAAAAAATCTATTGTTTGGTGTTCCTCAGTCTTAAAAAGTTTAAGAAACACTGGTCTAACAGTATTACCAACACTTCCACTGCTTAGTAGATACTTAGAAGTCACTTAGGGGTAAATTAAAGCTAAATAATAGCACAGAACAGAGAGAGCCAGGACTGGTGGCTGCACACAAACTTTATGGAACTACTGAAAACTTAGCCACACCCACGACAAGTGGACATCCGGCTAACTCAAATCATACTGGATCACGGATGTTGCCAGACCAGAAAGTGCCGGACTAGAGAGGTTCAACCTGTATTTCTCTGGTACGGGGTCACAGAGGTGATGTGCTGGCCAGAGGCACTGTTTTTCTGAGCCAGCTCCTAAGCAAGGTTATGAAAACCTGGGATCGTTAAAGATGCCCTGTCACTTTATGGCAATAGTGTTCCTAATTATGTTATTTTGGCAAAACTGACTTGAGTAACTGCACCCTCCCTCCAGCCCGGCCGTTTCAGCTGGATACATTGGTTTTCAGTTTCTTTTCTCGACTGTCACACTCTGTTGTTGAGTTTCAATAAGCAGCTGCTTCCTTGTTCACGAGTAAAGCAGACTCTACACAAACCACAATCTCTTTGTGAAGCCTGTTGGCTGTTTTACTGGGATCTTTGTACAAATTGCTCTATTGAAAGGCAGGCTTGCCCAGTGGCTAGGGCTGAACTAGGTCTGATGAGATATTGGGTCCATTTCCTTTGACCTGTTGGGTGCCCTTGAGCAATTCCCTTCCCTTTCTGCACCAAGTATAACAAAGAATAATACTTTCCTCCGGTGTAAAGTGCTTTGAGATCCACACGTGAAAAGTGTTCTCTGTAAGACGTTCAGTATTATGTACATGTCAATCCCTTTTCTCATCCAATTCACGGAAACGGCCATGCTACCTCTCAGGTCCTGGCCTTCCATTAGCTCCCCAGTTTGGAAAAGAGAAGACAGAGAGGACATGGAAGCAGTTTGGGTGTAATGAGGAGGAGGGAGAAAAATTGTTCTCCTTGACCTCTGATAATAGAATAAGAGGCAAATTGCAGCAAGGGAGGTTTAGCTTTGACATTGGGGAAAAAATTCCCAAGTTTCAGGGTGGTTAAATGTTAGAATAAATTGCCTACGAAGATTGTGGAATCTCCATCACTGGAGATATTTTAGAGATGTTTATCTAACCTGCTATCAGATGGTGCTTGGTCCTGCCGTGAGGGCAGGGAACTGGCTTTGACGACCTCTCAAGGTCCCTTCCAGTTCTAGTGTCCTACGATTCTATGACTCCTTACTAGCCTAAGCAGCGTTTAAACATGATTTCGTATGTCTCATAGAGCAAGACATCAATCAACTGCCCAGTGGAAGCAACGGGAACCAGAATGAGAAGGCAGAGGAAGAAATGGCTTTGGGATATGCAGAGCACAGCCACTCACCAGTGCGTCGAACACAAGGAAGTCATAGGTTTCATTGTCCGACATCTCTATCATTATGTTGAAAAGTGCATCAAGGGTGTCTTGTAAGAACTAGAGAGAGGAAGACAGGAGGCGGCAGAAACAGGGATTATTTCTTTTATTGATGCAGCTCGGGAATCCTCTGTCCTGGTTCTTCTCCCCCCAGATGCTTAGGGAAAACATAAAGGGTTTGATCCAGCCCTGGAGAGAACATCAGAACGGCCAGACTGGATCAGACGAAAAGTCCTGTAGCCCAGTGTCCTGTCTTCCGACAGTGGCCAGTACCAGGTGCCCCAGGTGGATTGAACAGAACCAGGGATTGTCCAGTGATACATCCCCTGTCGCCCATTCCCAGTTTCTGGCAACCAGAGGCTAGCGCTGCCGTCTCGTGGGGCGAATGCTGGATGTATACAAACAGGTACAAAGGGATTAGCAGGACGGGGAATGCTGAGGAGCCAAGCAGGCACTGTGCACGCTGACCCAGGTCTGCCAAGCTGCTGCTCCTAGAAGCAGGTGCAAAGCCAATAAGGAAGTACTAGGGGAGCACCTCTCTAGCGTGAAGCTCACACAGACGCCCTTCTCCCCTCCCCGCCCCCTTTCTATCATGCACAGTGTTTGCGTGGCGGGTTGTGCAACGGGACATGCATCTAAGTTTCTACACATGTATCCTCAGCTTGCAGGTCAACCTTGTGCCAAAGGCTCCAGGACGAGCCTTTCAACCGCAACTTGCCTTTGGCAATTGCCGGGAGCCCTGATGTTACAAACTCGCCGCCTTCACTTCAGCTGCTCGGCAAGTAAGAATTTTCAATTGAACTTCACGGCAAACCCCGAGCTGCACAACCCCCGCGATCCGACACGCCGATGATCCAAAGGGAAAAAAAGTTCTTGCAAATGCAGAATTTCACTTGCTTGGAAATTCCAATTTTCAGCTAAGTTCCCCAAGCCACTCAGACTCGGGCCAGAAGTTGTGTGTGTACACACAGTCTTTTTCCTGTGTGTCTGCATAACACTGAGCTTACGGGAGGCCAGATCCAAGACTAGGGGCCCTAGATGCTACCTAACATAAATAAATGATGATTAGGGTTTTCCTGTATGCCAAATTTTGCAAGAACTTGTAACGAATTCTCCCTACAGCCCCAATCCTACAAACACTGTTGCATGGGCTTAAGTTTTGAAGCAGGCGAGTATTCCAGTGGGTGTGCTGAAACCATTGCCTAGCATGCTGCTCAATCCTGTATCCCTGTGCTCCCCTGACTAACTGTGTCCACCTGAGGTCTCCTCTTCTACTTAGATTAGAATCATAGATTCCTAGAGTTGGCAGAGACCTCAGGAGTCATCGAGTCCAATCCCCTGCCCAAAGCAGGACCAACCCCAACTCAATCATCCCAGCCAGGGCTTTGTCAAGCCAGGACTTAAAACCTCTAGGGATGGAGATTCCAACACCTCCCTAGGGAACCCATTCCAGTGCTTCCCCACCCTCCTCGCAAAACATAGACCTCCCCCACAGCAACTTAAGACCACTGTTCCTCGTTCTGCCATCTGCCACCACTGAGAACAGCCTCTCTCCATCCTCTTTGGAACACCCCTTCAGGCAGCTGAAGGCTGCTATCAACCCCCCTTCACTTTTTTCTTCTGTAGACTAAAAAAGCCCAAATCCCTCAGCCTCTCCTTGTAAGTCATGTGCTCCAGTCCCCTCATCGTTTTTGTGGCCTCCGCTGGACTTTCTCCAAAATGTCTACATCCTTTCTGTAATGGGGGGCCCAGAACTGAACACAATACTCCAGATGTGGACTCACCAGCGCTGAAGAAAGGGGAATAATCACTTCCCTAGATCTGCTGGAAATCCTCCTCCTAATGCACCCTAATATGCTGTTAGCCTTCTTGGCTACAAGGGCACACTGTTGACTCATATCCAGCTCCCACCCTCTGTAATCCCTACGTCCTTTTCTGCTGCCAGTCAGTCCCCAACCTGTAGCAGGGACCGTCCATTTGTTCTGTGATTTTATGGTATTTAACACAGTGGGGTTCAGGTTCATGATTGGGGCATGCAGATAACAACGAATAAGTCAGCAGGTTAAAAAGTTAAGCACAAATCTATGTGTTTGCAAGATCATGAAGACCAAATCTCCATGTACAAAACCAAAAGATGTGACCTTGTACCTTTACAATTTCTCCTCCTTCCACATCCATCAGCCTCTTTAGATTGTGCGCTATGTGTTGAGAGTTGGAACGCCAGTTCAGCAAACCCAGCAGGTCAACTATGAAAGACAGAACAACGACAATTAGTGACAGAGTGCAAAGAACGCCAACGCTCATTTACCCAAATGGCTGCAGAACAATAAAGAAACGGAAACAATGCTTATTTTAAGTAGCAGCTGGGAAATCCGTCATATTGACAGACTTGACTGACAAATGTCCTTACATTTACTTCAGAGCAGAGTGTTCAGAGTGCTTCTTAAAGCTACATTTCAAGTCTCTTTTAGGAAGCAAGTTAAGCTGAGGGCTTCATCGATCACAGCTCTGGGCCATCCAAGAGACATCAAATTCAGTGACCAAGTATAGTTGAGATTTTCAAAGCAATCAGGGGATTTAGACACATCCTCCATTAAAGCTAACAACAGACGTGTCTAAATCCTCTAGATGGCACTGAAGATCTCCATCACAGTCTGCAAAAAAACGTGATTGCTACTTTTTAAAGAAAGTACAGGTGCACAGTGCTTTTTTTCTGATGGTACTGCCTGGTATGCAGTGCTGGCACCTGCAGACACAGTACCGGCACCTCCGGTCAGAGCTTAACAACTTTTCCCCTGGAGTAATGGCACTTTTTTTTTTTTTTTTTTTTTTACACACACACACACACACACACACACACACACACACACACACACACACACTCTGCAGGCGCACAATATGCCACAAAGTCACAGTAGGCCAAATTTAGAATCTAAAGGAAGTCTGAGTTGGCACAATTTACAGTCTTTGCACAGGAAAACCACAGAACATGTTATACAATGACCCCCTTCTAGATTTAGACTGAGTCTCACAGACACTAAAATGTGATCTATCCCCACATATACACTTTTCCCATTGCTTCTGACTTTGATCTTGTTTCCAGCTGAAGACTTATAAAATGTACAGGTAACACCAAGCCGGGAGCAGTTGCAAGCACTTTATGGACAGGATGAGAATTTAAAATGATCCAGACAAATTAGAGAACTGAGCTGAATTCAACAAGATGAAGTTCAATACAAACAAGTACAAAGTCCTTCTTCACTGAGGAAGGACAAATCAAACGCACAGCAATAAAATGGAGAGTAACTGGCTAGATGATCGTACGGCTAAAAAGATCTGGTGGTTCTAGTGGATCACAAAGTGAAGATGAATCCACAATTTGATGCAGCTCTAAAAAGGGGCAAATATTCAGGAGCAAACTAGCTGGCGGGTGTCATACATGAGACATAACCGTCACTGGGGCGAGGTCTGGGAAACTGCATCCAGGTCTAGGTATCACACTTTAGGAAAGATGTTGAAAAAGTGGAGAGGTTCCAGAGGAGTACCACAAAAATGATCAAAGGTCAGAAAACCCGACTCACGAGGAAAGGTTAAAAACACTAGACCCGTTTCGTGTTGAGAAAAGATAACGGAGAGGGGACGTGATAACAGCCTACAAATATATTATGTGCTGTTACAAAGAGGGCCGATGACTCGTTCTCCACGTCCACAGAAGGCAAGAGAAGAAGTAATGGGTTTAATCTGCAGTAGGGGACATTTAGGTCAGCTATTAAGACAAACTTTCCAAGTTCACAGGTAATGAATAGGCTTCTAAGATATATTGTAGAATCCCCATTAGGGATGTTGGATTTAGTTTAATTAACTAGTCAATGGAAATTCCATCAACTAGTCAATAAGTGGGAAGCCACAGTGGGATTTACTCCCAGCCCCGGGTGCTAACCCCACTGTGACTCTTCCATTTAAAAGGATGGTGCGCAGCAGGGGGACCTGGCGTGAGCTGCGCCCAGGCCCCGCTACTCCTCTGCCTCCCCTGATCCCAGCTGAGAAAGTGCTGGAGGGGACCGGCTTTTAAGCCGGCTCCCCCCAGCACCAGTTCCTGCTCTCCCGCCACCTTTGCTGCGTCTATAAGAGGCAGCAAGTGTGGGGGAAGCAACTAGTTGAGAGACTAGTCAACAATCTGATAGGCTTATACTTACCAGATAGTCCACTAGTCGACTAGTCGCTTACATCCCTAATCCCCACCCCTGGAAGCGTTTCACAACAGGCTGGACAAACATCTGTCAGGGACCGTCTATGTTTCCTTGCTCCTGCCTCACTGTCAGATCCCGGACTTCACGACTTTGGAAGGTCCCTTCTAGTCTTACAATTCTGATTCACATTGGAGGACTAAGAGAGATCCGTGATAGGAAGGGGTGAGACGTCGCAGGTTAACGTGTCTACGAGAGACTTAATGTGAGGGGAAGGGCCTAGGTCACCCGGCAGGCATTTCTCCCAGCACCGCATAGTGCCCACCCCATTGCTAGTGCCAGACCTACCCTTCTGGGTCAGTTTGGTGGAGCAGATAAGCGTGGCGATCTGGAAGCTGTCCTTCGTGCTGTCCTTGGAGGGTGTGAAGTTGGCCAAGTGGTGAAGGTTTTTGCCAGGGGGCCCATCCTTTTCCTCCTCCACTTTTGTGCCAGGAAGAGTTAAGTAGAATTTGGCGTCTTCCATTTTCTTGTTGTCGCCCTGTTGATTGAACAAGAACGGGTGTGTCGGGGGGGTGGTCATTTCAGTTATTGATAATACTCCACCTTGTCCCCGTCCCCATAGGAGGCAGGTGCCCATTAGCTTCAAATGCTCTCCAATACAACTGTAGACTGGAAGTTTGGTGTTTAGGTTTCTTTGGGTAGTTTTCACATTTCTTATGGACAGGGATTCTTCTTAAGTTGCATGTGCAAAAAAAAAAAAAAAAAAAAGCAGCATTCTATCCTAGGCACTTACCTGGCCTCTCTCCTCAGAATATCTGAGCACCTTGTAATCGTTAACGGCTTTATCTTCTCAACACCTCTGGGAGGTAGGAAAGTGCTGTCACCCCCATTTTACAGAAAGGGAAATGAAGCACAGAGACACCACGCGATTCCCCCAAGAACAGGAACTTGCACCTGCATCTCCCAAGTCCTAAGCCAGAGCCCAAATTACTGGACCAGCTTCCCTTTCTCTGGGTTGCAGTTTCGCTATAGATATTCTTAGGCATACAGGAACTGTCATACCTGAACAGACCATCCAGCTCAGTAACCCATCTCCAGCAGTGGCCAGCACCAGACACTTCCAATAACACAATAAGGAACCCACAATACAATAGCAAACCCATATGGGAAACTTTGGGTGGCTGTGTTTGCACCCTGAGGTATGAGTTTCTCTTTCTTATACATTTTATCCTATTTAATGATACAGGCCGCACATCTATAAACTGGAACTCTCTGGTCCGGCAACATCCATAGTCCAGAAGAATGTGGAATATTCCAGGATCAGAGTCTTGGTGTGCCGCCAGTGTTGCAGCAGGGCAGGGGGTGGACATGGCAGCAGAGGGGCTAGAAATAACCTCCCCTGGTCTGGAAAATCCGAGGCAGGTCTCCAGGATGCCGGACTAGGGAAGTCCAACCTGTACCCTGGAAGTTAACATGGTAGCAATGCACTTTATAAATGTACTGTACTGTTATCTATGTTACAACAAACAAACAAACAAACAAACAAACAACATCCCTGTACTGGGATATTTCACTTCATGCGTCGCTATTAAGGCTTTGCTGGAGGACAGGAAGAGACTGACATTTTGTTCGTGCAGATTATAACATGTGGAGCAGAGAGGCTGTACTGTCACTTTAAGACCCTTGCGGTTCTCTGCAGTGGAGGGTTAACCCTTTCTGTTTCAGTGACTAAAAACGCAGTATTTCTCCTCTGGTCGAAGACAGCTCTTCCCGAGGGCGGCAGAAAGGGGAAAAGCACGTCTCCCTGCCCCCATCCTCAGGCTGCCTGGGTTATAGTGGCAAATATAACAAACAAGTAAAACGGATACACAAAGCTTCTACAAGAATGGCCCCCATCTGTGTCCAAGGGATCCGAGATCCACTCAATGCAGCTTTATTGAATGGTGGCCTATCACCAAAGCAAATGACTGGTTCTCAGACTCTGCTTGTTAACAGGTTGATAGGGATCTTTGCACTGGTGAGTCAAGTAGGGCTCGTGTTGCCAAAAGATTACACACATGGCTGGGGAAGAAACTCCAGATGGTAAAACTAGCACAGCCACAGCCCCCCCCGCCCCAGTACCTTGTAAATGACTAAATTGTGCCTGCCATCCTGCAGAGTTGTTCCATTCGCATTCATCAGTTTCACAAAGGCCACCCCGAAAGCTCTCTCGGATTTATCCCTGGCTGCAAACAGAAAGAAAGAAACCTTCACGGGAGGGGCCTCTAGTCTGTTTCTTGGATTATCTCCCTGCTCCCAACCCAAGGGAAGTTTTCTTTTGTTACCTGCTGCCACTAAGGAACAAAGCAAGAGTAATAACTTCTGTTTAAAAATGCACTGTTGCATTGCAACCTATATCAAGGCACATCGGATAAAATTGACAAGATAGAAACGCTTCCTCATTAATAACGAATTATAGACAACTTTTCAGTGGGTAGATGCAGTGCATTTCTTCTTGCAGTTTGCATCCCCTACGTAGCAGCATTCAATTCCATACAGAGGTGTAGGCTGACGTTTTCCACAGATGCCTCATTTCAACAATACTTGGGCATTCAAATTTTTTATGCAGGTTTGAAAATCATATCAACGTATTTATTCTTTGTATTCCAATAGAATCAAAAAGATCCTCATCATAGTCCATGGCCCTGTTTTGCCAGGCACTGTACAAACACAGAACAAAGAGATGGCTCTTCCCCAAGGAGTTTACAATTGCTTGTACATGAAATCACAGGGACTGTGAATGCAAATACACACATTTCTGAACTCATAACCCATGGCCTTTCTGTTTGCAAGTCCAGCATCAAATCTTGCATTTAATTCTATGGCTTTGAGTCTTACTGCCCTTTTTCGATCAGTTTCTCAGGATATTCATCTGACCTATCCGTTCTGAAACGGCTTCATGAGATTTCTGACTATTTCACTTTCTTAAAAGCTTCTCGTGACCTCAATCTAAAGTCCTCCTTCAACGAGACCAGTAAGGCCTGAGTCACGTCGCATTTCAGCACTTTTGAAAAAGGTCTTAAAACTAAAATCAGTAGTTCAGCTCTTCATACCAAGTCCGGTTTAGGGGGAATAACACACCATCACAAACCTACTCCCATTTTTACGGGCAAAGCCATGTTAAGGTTCAAAATAACTATTTCCCCTCTTTTGCATGCATCATTCCAACTTCCTGCCTCTGGTCAGTAAATGGAAATGCAAAAAAAAAAAAAACCCACCAAGAAAGGCCGCTGCTGTGGCATTTCCAACCAAAATCAGAAGCCAAAGTGCTTCCAGTGGGAAAAGCCTGTTTTCTTAGACCACCAGCCCAGTTTTGCTCACCCATTAACTAGAATGGGCTCAACATCAGAAGCATTCTCTTAATTGTCCATGCCAATCCCAAACTCTGCAGACAGCCGAGCTGTGAAGAAGGCTGAATGCTGGCTCCATCACAGAAACACAACTAGACTATAAAGTGCACAAACCACAAGAGGGTCAGGGGAGAGGGGAAACCTCCCTGAACTCCACTTCAAGTACTTACATTCCTGTGATGATCGGTGACGGAAAGTAAACCTCAGATGACAACGGCTGACCTCTTCAATTGCAATAGACACCTGAACAAGAGTGTCAAACAGAACAACAATCAGGGCCTCTCTTGTGTCTCTCATTAGGAGGATCTCAAAGTATCTTACAAACCCTAACCAAGCCGGTCTCATAACCAGTGCTCCCTATAAGCTGTGAGCTTGTGTGGCCACTCAAAAGAGATTCAAAATGCGGAACCCAGCAGAGCACCCACAGCAAGGTTTTGTGGGTCTACTGGTGGTGCACATTTGCATATGCCTTGGTGCACATAAAAAAATTCATTCCACACGTGGATGGAAAAGATTTTAGGGAGCGTTGCTCGTAACATGCCCCAAATTTTGCAGATAGGAGAAATACGGTGGAGAGATAAAATGCCTTACCCGGAAAAGTCAGCAACAGAATCTGGGAGTTCTTGTCCCTGGCCCTACACTTGAAAACATCTCTGGTTTGGATGAAGATTGCCAAAGGAACACAGGGAACGCAACATGCCAGCTCCATTGAAATTGAATGAGATTTGAGCATATAACTCCCTTAGGCCCTTTTGAAAACGTTACCCATCATCCTCTTCATGAAGACATTTGCTAAAGCCATTCAGCCCTGAACTCTAGGTATTTAGATTACACTGCACATGTTGCAAGTATATATATATATATATACATACACACACGCACAGGCATATACAGCTGTACTTGTAATTTATGTTACCAGGAAAGCTCTTCTCAGCTGCAGCATCTGTTTTCCTGCTTTTACAGAAGTACAGGTGGCCAGACAACTTGGCCAGGGTTATACAATCAATCAAATAATACCTGGAACCCAGGACTTCTCTCTCTTCCATCACAAAAAATGCTTAGTTAATAAATGGAAGGGCCCATCAGGGTTTTATTCAGCCAGGATTTATCTTATCTCCCTCCTCCTCTGCCCAATTCAGCTGACCAGTTAAACTCTCCAGTTACCATCTATCAGGGATGGGCTAGAACAGTATTTCTCAACTTATTTTTTATAAAGTATCCCTTTAAAAAAAACATTCTAAGTATCTCCAGTCCCCACAGTTTTCAGACACACTTTTCTTGCTATCGTTGCAACACATTTGTTTAAACAACTTCATCAGAGCTGGGCAAGCAATGAAATTTTCGGGTGTAAAAAGTATAAATATAATAAAGCGCTGTAAAACTTAACAAAAAAATCAGTTTTCTCCACATTTTAGTTAGGTTGACGTACCCCCAGACTTCTCTTGAGTACCCCTACGGGTACTTGTACCACTGGGAAACACTGTTCTAGCCATCCCTGATATATGGTAACTGGAGTGTTTAACTGCTCAGCTGAATTGGGCAGAGGGGGAGGGAGGTAAAATAAATCCTGCCTGAATAACCAGTGTTTCTCAACCAGTGGTACGAATACTCTTAGGGGTCCTTGAGAGAAGTCTGGGGGGTACGTCAACACAATAGAAATTTGGAGAAAACTGAATCTTCAGTTTACGTTTTACAGCGCTTTATTATTTTTGTACTTTTTACACCCAAAAATTTCATCACCCGCCCAGCTACGATGAAGTTGTTTAAACAAATGTGTCGCAACAGGAGAAAAAAGTGTGTGTGTGTGTGTGTGTGTGTGTGTGTGTGTGTGTCTGTCTGTCTGAAAACTGTAGGTACTGAGGGTACTTTTTTTTTTTTAAGGGGGTACTTTATAAACAAAGGTTAAGAAACACTGGTCTAGAACAGATGGTGCTTGGTTCTGCCATGAGGGCAGGGGACTAGGGATGTTAAATATTGATTATTTAACAGCAGGGGCTCTTGTGCACTTCAAAGATTGAAACGCCATGTGCAACCTAGGGACAGCAGGGAGTTCATGCACTGCTTCCATGCTTGAAATGTACAAGAGCCCCTGGTGGAACTCTTGTACATTTTAAAGCAGAAGCACCATTGCTGATCCCTTGCCCCGTCCCATGGCACTGGAGCTGGGGGGGGAAACTGGCTTTTAAGCTGGCTTCCCCCCAGCACTCCCTCTTCTCCCCCCCTTGTTGCCTCTTTGTGATAGAGGCAGCAAGCGGGGGTGGGAGGGAGTGAATAGTCGACTAAGGTGTCATCTGATATGATACTGAAAGTGGACTAGAATCCTGTCTGCTCAAAGACCAGAAAACTTAGTCTAGAGCAGGGCCGGGGAAACTTTTTTCATTCGGGGACCACTGACCCACAGAAAAATCAGTCGGGGGCCACACACAAGTGAGAAGGGGGGGAAGCCACACCCTTTCTGACATGGTCCCTGATTGAGGAGGAGAAAGACACTCCCCATATTCCCCTTGCACTCAAGAGTCTAGGGGGGCCCAGTCTAGTAGATTTTGGGTGCTCTAGCCCCGCAGCGGAGTGCCAGCGCAGGCTCTGGAATGCTGGGGAGGGGACCATGAGCTGCAGGGGCCAGATCCAGGCAAGCCTGGGGCCGCATCTGGCCCCCGGGCCTTAGGTTCCCCACCTCTCCTCTAGACCACGCAAGACAACATGCTACTCCACAGTTCCTCTGCTAATTCAACGTTTGTTGATTGGTCCTGTTCTTTAGGTCTCATGCAACAGGAGCCGCACTGGAAAATGCGCACACTCACCTTTACGGTTTCATACCAACAAGGCTGCTTGACTTGATAGTAAACAACTGACTTGTACTCGGAGATCCCTTCATAACCAGCCCCTGGATGGATCGCTTTCTTTGGGGGAAAGGACAAGCAGAGGGGGAAAATCAAATACAGTCAGGAAAAAAGACCAAGGGTAAACATTTCAATAGCATCTAAATGACTGAGAAGCCTAAGTCCCATTTCCAATGGCACTTAGGAGCCTAAATCACGTTTGAAAAGGGGGTTCAGCCAGCTAAGGCATCCTGATGTTTTTGAAATTTTTACTCCTAATTATCAACTCAGGCCCCCCAATGGGGAAGGGAGCCAAAAGGGCAATTCAAAAGGGCCTGAGGTGCCCAGCCACTGCTGATACCGCAGTCTGGGTGGTGCTAAAGGCTGGATGCCCTGACTCCGCCCCTTCTGCCCAAGGCCCCGCCCCTTCTGGGAATGCCAAGCCGCCCCTCTCCCGCCATTGCCCAGCGGCCCAATGAGACTGTCAGCTCCCTTGCATCAACTGTTGATGTGTAAGTAGGGTTGCCAGGCGTCCGGTTTTGAACCAGACCGTCCAGTATTTGAGCTTTCTGTTCGGGAAACACATTGAGAAAATATAAAATGAGAAAATACAAATGTATTTTCGAAATGAGATGTAATGTTGATTGTGATGTAATGTCAAGTGTGTCCGGTATTTTTGTTGAAACCATCTGGTAGCCCTATGTGTAAGTGCAGCAGGACTGAGCCCTAAAATTCATTGAATAGGAGACTGGAATAAACTAGGGTTATACAAAGAGCTAAAGCAGAGACCTCCATGTGCTCCTATTTATTTCGGTAAGTTACTATCAAAGAGTATAAATCTAGTCTCCAGCTGCCAAGAGAGGCAGTTGTCAACTCTCCTCCCGCAGCTGAGTCTCCTACTCCCATTTGCAGTCAGAAAAACAAAAGCAGCTGAGAGAAAAACAGAACCAGGACTCCTGGTTCCCCAAACCACATTCTAACCACTACACCACAGCCTAGAGCCAATGTCTCCTACTGCTGTTTGAGGTGGAAAAAACCCAGTATGTCCTCGAATCCATCTGTCAACCAACGTGGGCTCGTCCGTCACATCTTCTATTGATTTCCCCAGCAATGCAAGCACAGAGGTCTCCTAGAATTTCCTTAAGTGAAGCATCCTTGCGTATAGGCTCTCCAGAAAGGCCAGCTCAGCTGGAGTTCTGCAACAGCCCTCTAGGTACATAAAGCATAAAGTTTCTGTCCCCCACTACCCACACAGGTGCATCCTACCTCTATGCGGTTGCCATCTTCATCATGCACCGACATGGTGACCTCAACATTCTTGGGTGTCTTCTTCTTCCCTTTGTCAAACTCCCCTTGTATCAGAGTGATGTAGATGTCATTCCGAACATCACCTGAGAGATTGACACACATCTGGTGAGCCACTCTCTGTGGACAGACAGCTGGGGGAGTTTTCCTGTTTAACACTCAACACCCTAGCATAGCACTTGGATTACATTATTCAACACCCTTGAATGATACCAAGGGAGCACTAAATTAAACCGCTAGTTTCATCTTCCCTTCAGTTTTGGGGGCAGACTCTACGATGAGCCAATTTTCTTCTTAATAATCCTTACGTGTGTCTTCTAGACAGCACCTCACACATAAAAGACTAGGGAGCGTCATCTTCCCTTACGCCACGACCCCCTTTGTATCTTTTGTGTTTCTCTTTTCTGTTTGCTAGGATCAATTCCTCCCTATGTGAATTCAATAGAGAAGATGGGGAAAACATGTGGCGAGGAAAGGCTTTTGGATTAAATGGAAACATTCTTACGAAAAATTTAATTCCTTAATAGTTTTCAGGTTTCCCTACATAAAGTAAGTCTTCACTTCTTGGAGGAAACGCTGAACATTTTTGACAAATCAGAAACACGTGAATTTTCACTGAAAATGGTAGGGGAAAATACAACATTTTTCAACCAACTGTGAGACCAAACTCTGCGCAACAGGGAAATCCAAGGTCTCGATGACATCTCATGCCCTTCTCAAACTCAGCAGCAAATCAGAGATAGTGCTCATGAAGGTAAGGTACCTACCAGGCAGAATAATCTCAGGGAATCCCATTTTGCGAGCCACTGCAGTCGATCGGTCGACAAGGTGTGAAAAATCCTTCTGAACTTGGGCTAGGTCTCCTGGTAACAGCTTCAGGGACACCCACAGGCCTAAGACAAAATATGGTATTTAATAAACGTGTATTGGTACAAGTGTCATGTCTCTCGTTTGACCATTAACCCAGGGCATAAGGTGAGAAAACTAATGATGATTTTCTTGTCTTGTATATATGATATAGTCGGTGTGTCAAACACAAAGCTAAAATATGCAGCCCTAAGATTCCACTGGACCCAATTCTGCAACATTCACACATGCTATTACTTAATTCTGCAAGTAGATCTATTGGTTTCAATGGAACTGTTCCTGGAGTTAACGGTTACTATTTAATTTGCGCATGGGTGGCAGAATCCAAACCAAAATGCTTCAAATGCATCCAAATAGTTTAGGAGATACCCAAACTCCTGTGTATGTTGGGGGATTGAAAATATAAACTATGGAACATAAGTCTTATCTACACTAACCCCTGCCATCCGTCTAATCTACGGGACTTCAGCTATGCCGATAGCGTAGCTGAAATTGACGAGCGTCTTCTGTGCGGTAAGGTTGGTGGGGCTGCTCTCTTGTCGACTCTGGCTACCCTCATCCTGGTGGAGTACTGGAGTCGATAGGAAAGTGCTCAGAGATCGATTTATCATGTCTAAGCAGATGTGATAAATCAACAGCCAATGGATCGATCGCTGCAGCATGGATCCTTGGCGTAGCGGAGACAAACCCTTTGTTTACCAAGGTAAACCACAACAGTGGGGCTGAACTTGTTTAGTGGGAGAAATGTACGGGGGAGAAATTTTTCTGTGGAGTTTTGCGTGAACAGGGGTGGAATAAATACTGAGTAAGTGTAACCCACTGGTGAGTTTGTTACAGTCCTCTTCCATGGCCCGTCTACCAAGATATGAGCGTATTGTAGCTCAGCTAGGGAACTTTAGCCGCTCATGCTTGTAGCTTTGGAGGTTCCTAGTTTCATAGCAGCATTTCACAGCCCAGCCCAATGGAAGCAACAGTGGCCTTGATTTCTGAACCTTCAGTTCAATTTCTTTGGACGTGAGAGACCCTTTTCCAAGCGCCAGGCTTGGAAGCTGGCTCCTTGTCCGACGGGCATACCTTGCCCCTTATGATTCACTTCCTTTGCAGCGATGACTTTGTTGAAGACCGACGTAAGAGGCTCATTCTCTCCGATCACATGGGAAGTCATCAGAGGGGACATGATTAACTGTCGCTGCCGGATGTAGGTTTCCATGGCGATTCTGAGAAGGGGAACCACAGAAGATGGGGTGCAGGCAGACAGGGCAGTCTTATGAGAAGAGAGCTAGCTCTCTCTGGCTAGGTCTACACTCGCGGTTTCTTGCACAAGAACAACTTGCGCAAGGGTTCTTGTGCAAGAAGTCTTGTGCAAGAAAACGTCCACACTGCCATGTGCGATCTGTGCTTTTGCGCAAGAGCTCCCATGGCAGTGTGGACGCTCTCTTGCGCAAGGAAGTTCTGGTGGCCATTTTAGCCATAGGGCTTTCTTGCTCAAGAAATCCCTGCCGAGCATCCACTCTGCCCTCTTGCTCAAGAGCTCCTGCGCAGGAGGGCTTACGCCTGTTAAAAAAAGAGCGTAGCTCTTGCGCAAGAAGCCCTCTCTTATCACGCCGTACTGTAAATTTCCTTGCGCAAGAGCGGGCGGGCGGGCAGTGTAGACGCTCTGCGGATTCTTGCGCAAGAAGCCGCGAGTGTAGACATAGCTTCTGTGTATAGATCGCTCGTGGGATTGTTTTTTTGCTGGCCCAATGATACTGGGCGAATTCCCCCTTGTACAGAGCCTAACACAAAGCCTACAGCACCACTGAAATCCTACTCAAACGCTCAAAGGAGGGCTCATGGGGGTGGCTAGCAGAGACCTTATTTTTAAGCCCGTCCTGAGCTCAACCTAGAACCAGGCTCGCCGGACCTGACCCCAAGAGCATGGCATTATTTTCCAGCCCAACCCTGACCCTTCCCCCGGAGCCTGCCTGAGGGGTTGGTGTGGCGGCAGCTGCGTCTCCAGTTCTTGCCTGCTGCACTGCAGAGCAAGAGGCGCGGCGACGCCTCAGCACACACAGCACCGCGAAGGAGAGGCACCCAACAGAGCAAGGCCAACGCCGGGAGCAGGAGGAGGAGAGCCAACCCGAGTCTGAGAAAAGCCATTCCCTCCCCCCCCCCCCCATATCTCTCCTGACCCAGACCCAACACTTGTACTCTGGTCCTGTCAGGCTTAGGGATGTAACCAGTTAACTGGGTGATGTTTACCAGTAACTGGTTAACTGGCAGCTTGATTGGGCTGGAGCATCCGCCTGCCCAATGCTGGCAGAGGAGCTGCTGAGCCCACCTTGCCATGGGCAGCTCCTGTCTGTGGGGAATCAGCCCGGCCTGGCCAAAGCAGCCCCCAGCAGAGCAGGTCTGACCGGGCTGGAGAAGACCTTCGCTCATGCCACTAAGCGGTTAACTGGTGAAACATGATTTTTAACCAGAGAACTATTTAAATGGGTTTTTACATCCCTAATCAGGTGGGGGTCGAGTTGCAGGGCTCTACTGCAGAGGCCTTGCATGCATTCAAGACCTGGTCCAAAGGACTAATTGATTTCAATGCCCTCAGATAGGGCCTTCAGCTAAATTTACCACTTGCATCATTCCACTGACTTCCAGTTACGTTAATGGGACTACAACAGTGATGAATTTGTTATTGGAGCTGAGCTCAATCCTAAAGTCCTGGATCCAAACATCTGAACTTTGAATCTGGCCCCTATTGTCTATATAACAAGTCAAAGTAACTGCTACCTTCCCACCTTCCCACCCCACCTCGCTACGATTCTCTACCACCCCAAACTTTGGAAGAGTCTAGATTTGGATCCAGACACTGTACCATGAGCTAACCTCAAACTGCAATATCCCTATAGGGAAAACAGACCAAAAACGTTTGTAAATCCATGTCCTTGGGCAAAGGAAAAACACCCCGTTGTGCAGTTTTTCTAGACACATAGGCCACGAAAGGAATAACAAATTCACATAAACAGGCCATGAAAGGAATAACAAATTCTCCACCAAGAGTCAATCATAATGACAGGCTGGCTGAACCAAATGGGCTGCTATTTTTAGGGCTGTAATAACACAGTTCGGCTTACCCAAACAAGCTTCGTTTTAATTACTGTAATGTGCTGAGCAAATCACCGGTGCAGTCACAAAGCCAGTCTAACTAGAGCAGCAGAAATGCACGGCTCTGGGGGCACAAATTGCCTCTCGAAACCAGACATAGCAATCATGCAGTGGGGAAGCCCTCCCTCCTCTCCCCCCCAGCATGCAGCCTCTTCACCCCGTTCCTCTGACCCCACCCTTAGACAGCTGATGCACAGCAGGCTGTGCAGTGAAGACAAGGGGAATTCCATTGGATTTGTGCTCCAAATCATATAGGTGCTTTTTGAAAATCCTACCCCCTCCCTCCCCCCGCAACGCCCATGCACAATACGTCTGATTTTCAAGGGCTTGCCCATAGGATCTTACCCACTAATGTGCACTGGACAATGAGTTCATCCTTGCAGGATTTGAACATAGAATTCTAGGGAGGCTAACTACTTCAATTCTAGCACCAAGACATCACCCGCCAGCCAGCCCTCTTGCAGCAGTTACCACTTCTCTGTCGCACAGCTTACGGATGAATTACATCATGGGCAATAAGGTTTTTACTGATGACACTCAAGTCAATGATCTTGCTGCAAACTTTGGATTTTAGATGACTGGAGGCATTTTTTTTTTCTTCCAAACAGGTCAATGTCTACAATTAACCAACCTCTCTATATAGGCCTTTCTGACACACCACGAAGCTCTTGTACAAACCCTGCCATTCTCCAATGACCGTCCTGTGTCATACAAACCCATAACTCGCTGCAGTATCCAGTACTTACTGCTGAAAAGGAATAAAGTGTTGTTTTTCCTCGTCATCCACCTTCCCGTGTATGATATCAGTAATATCCATCACTGTAATGAGACAAGTTTAACAAAGTCCATTTTATACCTCGGCTAAGCTGCGGTTTAGAAAAGCAAGTCTCATCCAACAGATGTTAATTGCGGTTCAACTTCACTAGTGATAACAATTGTAGGAGACCTAATGGGCCACTAGGTTTTTTAAAAACTAAACCAGTCTGGCTGACATGGCATTGGAAGCATTAGCTGCAACCCATCCATGCTAGTTTTTCCAGAGTGTTGCTACCACTGGTGGAGTAAAATTGGCAATGGTGGGAAAATTTTTTGCAATTTTGCAATGGTGGGAAAATTTTGCCATAATTTCCCAAGTGCAAACAAGATCTAAGTGAAATTTTATTTTGCAAGTTGCTTATTGATTTCTCTGTGGAAATTAATCTGCTTTCCAAAAACCAAGTGGAGGCAGAAAATGGAGATATACCTGTCTCAGAGCTGGAAAGGACCTTGAGAATTCATTTAGTCCAGTCCCCTGCCCTCACAGCAGGACCAAGGACCATCCCTGACAGATTTGCCCCAGATCCCTAAATGGCCCCCTCAAGGATTGAACTCACAACCCTGGATTTAGCAGGCCAATGCTCAAACCACTGAGCTATCCCTCCCCCCAAAAATATTTATTCTCCTTCTCAAAGATGAATAAGAGTTTTCTCAAGTCTCTCCTCAGCCAGTCAAAAATGGTCCTTTTCGCATTGTTAATCTACTTGACTGACATGATTCCTGCCCTCAGTCTTCTCATCCTCTTAGCAGGTAAAGCCACTTTGTAGGCGTGACTTTTCTCATATAATCTGCCTTATGTTCTTCCTTACAAGGACGGGTGGGATTCGTAAAGATCTGATCAAAGCAAAGAATTTATCTTTAGATTTCACATTCTCTTGACTTCCGAGTTTAATTTCAATTTTCCCTGTGTGATTTCAGATAGAGAGTTTCAAAGCAGGCCAAGGGATTTAGGCAGCTAAGCCAATGGGAACCAAGCACCTAGCCCATGAAGGCCCCTTTGAAAATCCAAGCCTTTAAACGACAAATGACACTTGGATAGGAATTTGAAAATCACCTGGGAAGCCACTGCTTCATGGGACTAGAACAGGGGTGGGGAACCTAAGGCCTGGGGTCAGATGCAGCCCATAGCTTACCTAACTCTGGCCCCCAGGGCTTCCCCCAGTATTGGGGAGCCCATGCTGTTGCTCCAGCCCCCACCACCCACCCAGGAGTCTGCAGCACATGAAATGTACTTGCCTGGATCCCCCCAGGGCTCTGGGGAATGTGGGGAGTATCTTTCTCCTTCTCATTCGGGGGCCCCATCAGTGAAGGTGGGGAGGGTTTTTTTATTTTTTGGGGGGGGAGGGGGAGTTGCTTCTTCTCACTTGTGTGCAGCCCCCGACTGATTTTTCTGTGGGTCAGCAGCCCCTGACCCAAAAAAGGTTTCACACCCCAGACTAGAACTTGCCCATTTAAGAATGGAGCGCATACAAAACAGTGAATAGTAGTAATATGTAATGCTCAGAGACAACTTCTTCCCCTTGTAAATTTCCAAGGATTTTACAAGCTCAGCATCATGAGTCCTATTTTATAGATGGGGAGACAGGCACTGAGAGTTGAAATGACAATCCTAAACTCCACGACAGGGCAGGAATAGAACCCAGCTCTCCTCACTCCCAGCCACCGGACCACGCTCTCTCTCTGGTCACGCTCCTGGACCCTCATACCTGCCACGCCAAATGGTCTCCGGAGTCCACAGGTGTGTTTCTTCCCCTCTTTGAGCTCCATGTGGCCCACTCTCACAATCTGACACACCAAGCTGATTTTAGGCTTGATCAGATCAGAGGTGCTGAGGTCCTAGAGAAAGGGCAGAGTCCATTGAAAAGAGAGAAAATTAAACCCAGTTGCTTTGTGAATGTAGAACAATAATTCACCAATGCTCGTATTATTTTCTGGCCATCTGACAAGGAGAAGCAAGTTCAAGCTAGGAAATAAGTTTCTGAAAAGAAAGAAAACAATCTTATAAAAGGGCCATGAAGTTAAATACATGGGGCATGTCTGATAACTTTAACACACAGCAACCTCTAAACAATACACTGTCCTTTAATAAGACTTCCCAGCAACTGTCCTGGAAATGTTGGTGAATACGGTTATTTCCAAACCACTGATGACCAGGCAAGTTCGCTTGTGCCACCCTTGTTGCTAGTCGGAGCATGCCAGATGATTACACTGAAGTGTTATTCTTTCATGAACAGCTGGTTACAAGTGATTTTATGCAGCCCCGTCAGTTACCTCATCGATAGCTGAACAAACTCAGAGCAAAGAGCAAAATATTGACACAGAAACTCCACCAAAGAGCAGAATCAACAATGCCCCCAAACTCAACTCCCCCTCAATAGAAACATTCAGCTGAAAACAACAAACAAGGCACTTAGGACCAGATTTCTAAGGGTACGTCTACACCGCAGCGTTATTCCGAAATAACATAGTGCGAGTCTGTACTACAAGCCTTTACTTCGAAATCATGTCAAGCTGAAGGACTTCTTGCTCTGACTCCTGGTAACCCTCATTTCACAAGGAGCAAGGGAAGTCAAAGGAAGAGCGCTCTTCCTTCGACTTCCTGCTGCGCAGACAGCACCAAAAGCCGAATTAAGTTATTTTGACTTAAGCTATGCCATTGATGTAGCTGACGTTGCATAAATTAATTCAACGTTAGTCCTGCTGTGTAGATGTACTCTAAACGTATTTAGGGGCCTAAAAATGCAGCTGGAAGGATTTCCAAAAAGGCCTAACTACATATTTAGGCACCTAAATACCTTTAAAATCAGGAAATTTGGAAAAGATCGATAGAATAGATGTTAAAAAACCAAGATGGGACACATTTTCAAATGCAGACATGGTTGGTTGTCTTTCCAACCTTAATTATGCAAACAAAAAGCACAGAAACCTTTCTGCCAGTAAAAGAATTTTGGATCCAGCTTGGTTGCTAGCAAACGACTAATGAACATAATCGTTTTACGTGCATTTTTTGAAGGTGCAACTTCTCGTTTTGTACATTAACTCTAGTTGCATGAATACTGTGGGGTTTTAAAAAGAGGTGCAACATATCGGATGCCATCTCTTCTGTACTACTTCGCCGATCGAGCTTGCCACACTGCGGCTCTTCTAAGGGTTACGAAAGCCTGTGTCCGTGTGGTTCACATACACCAAGAGCACATTGAGTGGCCCTTGTGATCTGCAAAGAGGTGGCCAAGTGGCTTACGATTTTCAGTGCCCAGCTGAAAGGGTCCTGATTTTCAAAGGGCACTGGAATCCACCCTCTTTCAAAAATCAGACCCCTTTCATTAAGACGTTGGGCATCCAAACACAGAGGCACCCAAAATTACTGGTCCCTTTGAAAATCCAGGCTAATGGAATTTATCTGGTGAAGAATTTAAAGCAAGGACATGTCTTTGTTGTGGCATTTACACTGCACGTAACTTTCCCGTTTGGTTGATTACAGATTGGTTGATCTAGGTCATCCTGCCAAAGTAAACCAACATTTGCCAGATACAAAAGCTTCCTCCCATAAAACACCAGCAACTCATCGTGTTTATGCAGGATTCATTTAAAAAGGGGGAAGGGAGCATAACAGTATTGGTAGTTATACAGCGCTGGTTTTGATGGGAGCATCTAGGGGCCTCTTCAAGGGAAGCAATAAATAATAAATATTACAAGTGGATGACCAAGCACTGGAGAATTTCCAGGTGGCAAACACGACAGGACTTACTGTAAAGATCGCTTGGAGATTATTAAGTTTCTCAATTTCCTTTGGCATCCCGTTACTGCCCCATCGAACCAGGTAGTTTTCACTATAAGTAAAACAAAAGCAAAATAAAATAAAATAAAATAAAATAAAATAAAATAAAATAAAGCTCTGCAATTCACACACACTAGGTAAAGTTTTCAAAACCATCTAAGTCACTTAGGCCCTTTAGAAATGTTGAGCCAATATCTTTCCTCCCCAACTGATATGCAAATAATTAATGGAAGTTATTTCACTCATTGGTGAAATGCAGCCACCTCTGGGGTGGAGACAGGCAGCTGTTTATGCGCATGCAGAAAACCTATATGCACAGCTGAAGGCAAATATATATTCAGTCCAAAAGGAAACTGCAGGAGGATGTAAGATACGTAGAACTGAAAGGGACGAGTAGGAATTTGTCTAAGGTACTGGTGTGAATGTGTTTGCTCCTTTAACAAGTGCGGTGGGATTTTTAAAGGATCACCTGCTCAAGAGCTTGGTTTTAAGTCTCAATTGAGATCAAATAGTTCCTGCCCAAATCACTGCTGAGGGATCAACAAAAAAACCACAACCCAAATCAACTCCTGCCTGCGGCCCTCATAGCAGCTCCATCATATGGGGCATCGCCATCAGCACGGAAGCCGAGGCGCCCTCTGATTCACCAGCAACCTACCTGCGGCCCCATCCTTAGAATTGATAGGGCTCTACACGGTCCTATTAAATCGATGCCCCTATGTCCGAAGGCAGCTGAGGAGGGGCGAACATTGTAGAGAATGGGTTTCATCATTTTCATTAACACACTACTGAAATATTTTTGAAGCACATTTCTAAACCGGGGGTGGGGGGCTGCTGACCCACAGAGCACTCAGTCGGGGGCCACATACAAGTGAGAACAACAAAACAACCCCACGGATGCGGCCCCTACTGAGAAGGGGCTGACAGTCCCCAAATCCCCTTCGTACACCAGAGCCAAGGGGGGCCCAAGCTAGTAGATTTTGTGAGCTCCAGCCCCTGGGGTGGGGGGAGCCCCAAGCCTCGGGGGCTGGATCCAAGAACCTTAGGTTCCCCTCCCCTGTTTTAAACTAAGGTCCCATTGACTGACACAGCATAGTCAGAAACTGACAGTGTATACCTGGGGGTTAGTAAATGCCAGTGAAATGGCTTCATTACCACTTGAATGGCTCTTTCCCAGATTTGATGTTCTGCTAGTAGGTCTAGCAGGTTTTGTCACTTTTAAGTGAACTAGATCCTCTCTGGAGGAAGCAGAGCCCCAGGACAGGGATAGGAAAAGGTGGGTGTTCTTCACACAGCGTGTAGTCAACCTGTGGAACTCCTTGCCAGAGGAGGCTGTGAAGGCTAGGACTATAATAGAGTTTAAAGAGAAGCTAGATAATTTCATGGAGGTTAGGTCTATAAAAGGCTATTAGCCAGGGGATAAAATGGTGTCCTTGGCCTCTGTTTGTCAGAGGCTGGAGAGAGATGGCAGGAGACAAATCGCTTGATCATTGTCTTCGGTCCACCCTCTCTGGGGCACTTGGTGCTGGCCGCTGTCGGCAGACAGGATACTGGGCTAGAAGGACCTTTGGTCTGATCCAGTACGGCCGTTCTTATGTTCTTTATGTTCTTATGGACAGTACGACCCAGTGGTGCCCCACATTTTTGGGTGCCCTGCGTGGCTGCGGATTCTGTGTGTGGGTAAGAAAAGCTCTGCCCACCTAATCAGTTTTGACTGCTCAGGATCATAGAGGCTCATGAGCAGCTCTGCATCTTCACCGATGTTGCAGACGAAGTTCTTGAAGTTCACATACAGGCTGTAGCTGTGGGTGGAGTTGAAGACCGGCTGCCCTCGGAGGTCTAAATTCTGTTGCAGAGACTGTGGAGCAAGAAACAATGATCAAGAAAGTATCTCCTTCAAAAGAATAAAGGCTGCAGGTGGGATACGCTCATGGCTGGGTCGTCTTAGGGATTCAGTGAATTTCCAGACAGGACTGAGGGTTGAGCCATTCAATGGGGGAGGTGGGGTGATGGGACCCACCCATGTTGCACCACAAGTGTGATGGTGAGCCATGCCCGCAGGGTAACCAAAATGGTTTATATTACAACCATGTAACATACATAGACATTTACAAGAACACCAAATAATTCACAACTTGCATGTCTCTAACCAGAGGAGCCAAAAGAAAAATGCCATGGGTTAAACTAAATCTCCTGAAGTGCTCAAGTGACTTAGGAGCCTAAATCCCACTGTGTCAAAAGACTCAGGCACTTTGGCACCCAAGTCTCGTTGAAAGCCATTGAACAAGGAAGGCTCATCTTAGAAAGACGATAGGCTGGAAATCCGCAACACGCAGGCTCCTAAATCACGTGGGCATTGGTGAAAAAGTTACCTTATGCAATTATGATAGAGCATGCACCTGATGCCAAAACTTGGAAGGTAGGAGCTGGATATCGGAGCGTTTCAGAGCTGCCAAGGAGCTCTGGATGTGCCGTCCACATTAAATGGATTATTAAAAAGGATTTCCCTTTTTCTTTTTTTAAATGGAGGCACAATGGAATTCAATCTAGTTTTGATGCCAGATGGAACACCATGAGGCCAGCAAAACATCCTTTAGCCAAAAATTCATAAGAACATAAGAACGGCCATACTGGGTCAGACCAAAGGTCCTTCTAGCCCAGTATCCTGTCTACCGACAGCGGCCAGCACCAGGTGCCCCAGAGAGGGTGGACCGAAGACAATGATCAAGCGATTTGTCTCCTGCCATCTCTCTCCAGCCTCTGACAAACAGAGGCCAAGGACACCATTTTATCCTCTGGCTAATAGCCTTTTATGGACCTAACCTCCATGAAATTATCTAGCTTCTCTTTAAACTCTGTTCTAGTCCTAGCCTTCACAGCCTCCTCTGGCAAGGAGTTCCACAGGTTGACTACACGCTGTGTGAAGAAGAACTTCCTTTTATTCGTTTTAAACCTGCTACCCATTAATTTCATTTGGTGTCCTCTAGTTCTTCTATTTAGGGAATTCAGTAGATATACACATAGGGAGAGAGCACAGATGATTCTCTGGGGGGTCAGGCCACAAACTAGTCAGGACATACCTTCTCCTCTTGGATCCTTTCATCAATCCTTTTGGATGCCATCTCATGAGATTTAAAGAGAGCGATCGTGCTGGTTTCATCCGGGTCCAGGATGTTTCCATTGTCATCACGCACCACCAGATCCAGCCCTAAAATCCTGAGCAGCGTCCGTATTGCAAGGGAAGGGGAAAAATAATTGACAATAAAGTTGGAAGCAAAGGTGACTTCAGGAGGCTTTTTAATGTAGCTATGGAAATGGAATAGAAAATACTCATGCAACTTTTTAAAGAGCTGGAGGGGTCTGTTGAAAGAACCCAGAGAGAGTCCGTCTCTGTGACAGCTGGGAAGGATGAACAGACAAGTGTCCCTCCAGAAACCTGCTTCTATAATGATCACAGCTCTGCTAACATCACAACATTCTGTCCAGGGCAGTGATGACATGGGACCCAACCTCAAGCCCAGAGCTATACCGGAGCTCATTTGGGGCAGATGGAATGGTGGATCCAATCCATCTGTGCTCTCCTTGGCTGTGTCTAGACTACATGGCTCCATCGATGGAGCCATGTAGATTAGACAGATAGGCAAAGGCAAATGAAGCCGCGATTTAAATGATCGCGGCTTCATTTAAATTTACATGGCTGCCGCGCTGAGCCGACAAACAGCTGATCAGCTGTTTGTCGGCTCAGCGCGGCAGCCATGTAAATTTAAATGAAGCCGCGATCATTTAAATCACGGCTTCATTTGCCTTTGCCTATCTGTCTAATCTACATGGCTCCGTCGACGGAGCCATGTAGTTTAGCCGTACCCCTTGAGTCCTGGGGGTTAGCTTCAGGATGGAAGATGGACTAGGAAATGACCCCTCCATTCTCCCAGTGGTCTCAACACCGGTGATCCGTGTGATAACTAGGGATGTTAAAGTGACTTTATTCAGGGAAACGTGTAACTGCTGAAAATTTCAGCTGTTCCACTTTTATATGGGAGGAGCTGCCTGTTCCCTTGCCCCCTCAGCTGCTGCCTCTGTGTCAGAGGCAGCAGCGTAGGAGGAGAGGTGGGAGCCAGTGCTCATGGCGGGGGGGCTGCGTGTCACCGTGACGCTGACGAGTTCACACATTTACACTATCACATTCCTAGTGATTACGGGCACAGCGCACAAGCATGGAACTACCACGCAAATGCCCTTCAAAACCATTCTCTGTCTCTATGGAGGCAGTCCAAGGAGGGAGCCTCTGTCATCAACGGCAGCTGCATCCAGGCTGGTGGAAACAGTAACGAACTGACATGATAGAGGCTTGGCTGTGTGGAAGCCGGAGGGGGTCGGTGGGTTTTCTCAGCATGACCTGCAGTTGATGGAGGGTTTCATAGAATCATAGGACTGGAAGGAACCTCGAGAGGTCATCGAGTCCAGCTCCCCGCCCGCAAGGCAGGACCAAGCTCCGTCTACACCATCCCTGACAGATGTCTATCTAACCTGTTCTTAAATATCTCCAGAGAGGGAGATTCCACCACCTCCCTTGGCAATTTATTCCAATACTTGACCACCCTGACAGTTAGGAATTTTTTCCTAATGTCCAATCTAAACCTCCCCTGCTGCACTTTAAGCCCATTACTCCTTGTCCTGTCCTCAGAAACCAAGAGGAACAAATTTTCTCCTTCCTCCTTGTGACACCCTTTTAGGAGGAAGGAGAAAATTTGTTCCTCTTGGTTTCTGAGGACAGGACAAGGAGTAATGGGCTTAAAGTGCAGCAGGGGAGGTTTAGATTGGACATTAGGAAAAAATTCCTAACTGTCAGGGTGGTCAAATATTGGAATAAATTGCCAAGGGAGGTGGTGGTTTGCATATGTGACAGTCACACTAGAGGGACCAACCAATTTACAATCAGTGCAGAATCTCTTGGCCAGACTGGACCCCCCAGAGACTTGGAAAACTGCCATCCACAGACCCACGGCTGGGTGAGAAGCAACATTTCCAGTCCTTCTACCAATTCTTCTAATGCCCAGAAATACCATCCTCCCCTCCCACCTTTAGAAAACATAAGTAAAGAAAATATCTAGTGATGGAGTAGAATGAATGAATTAATTTACTTAAGATGAGACTCCTTCAATGTCAACGTAAACAGATTTTGAAGGGACATATTGACGCATGGGTTAAATCTACTACATTTCTGCAAGGAGGTTACATGGTTCAATTTTCAGCTCTGCCTTCAAATAGATTGAGCCACAGAGACGATCCCTGCCCTGTACAAGCCTGTGAAATGCTGCTTTGGCAGCTTACAGAGCAGCCTTGCGTATGGTGCTGCGGATAAAGCAGTTTGGTTCCTGACTCTTGTCTGAATTCCGACCGCAGGTAGCCAGTAAGCTGTGCTTCATGGGCAATGCCAGCTTCTTGGCAGAATTCGGACAGGTGAGGTTTCTCACCCATCCCTGGCATCTGAAGTCTGAGCTGCTACATCCAATCCCACTGGCTGAGTCCCCATTTTGAATGGGTGTGAAAACAACGGTTATGGAGAACTCACCGAAAGCCTGATTCTGGGCTGTCGTTCCCCCCAGCACACAAAGAATGTAAAACACTGAGAGTCTCATCTGGTAGCATCCTACACCCATTGATGTACCTGACTGCACAAGACGCAAGGAGACAGAGAAGCAGGCCCTTAATCTCTAGCTACATTCTGGTAATTCCCTGCTGGGGCAGCAGCGCAGTTAATTAGACGCGGCGAGGGAGAGAGGCATGGGAGTGTGACAATATCAGCATCACAAGGCACTCACAGTAGAAGCTAGAGGTGGGGCCAAGCAGTGAAGCGAAGCTCAGGGTTCTGAACTGTGTGGTCCCCAAAGATTCAGATCTTCACTCGCCCTCTGCACAGGGCAGTTCTGACTCTGGGTTTCATTTGGGGCCTCTCTTGTGCAGAGGGAATCACTAGGGATCTGAGCGGGTTGCTGGCGGAAGAGGTTGAGTCTGAATTTACAAACTGCTCCCATCAGTTGGGACGTGGCATCACTAACCTAAACAGGCCTTGGGAGGCAGGCCAGTCCTCGCCCGAAGACAGCCCGCCATCCTGAAGCATATTCTCACCGGCAACTATACACAGCGCCATAATAACTCGAACTCAGGAACCAATCCATGCAACAAACCTCAGCACCAACTCTGCCCACATATCTACACCAGCGACACCATCACAGGACCTAACCAGATCAGCCATACCATCACTGGTTCATTCTCCTGCACATCTACTAACGTAATATATGCCATCATGGGCCAACAATGCCCCTCTGCTATATACATTGGCCAAACTGGACAGTCCCTACGTAAAAGAATAAATGGACACAAATCAGATATTAGGAAGGGCAACATACAAAAACCTGTAGGGGAACACTTCAATCTCCCTGGACACACAATTGCAGATCTAAAAGTAGCCATCCTGCAGCAAAAAAAATTCAGGACCAGACTTCAAAGAAACTGCTGAGCTAAGGTTCATCTTCAAGTTTGACACAATCAACTCAGGATTAAACAAAGACTGTGAATGGCTCGCTAACTACAAAAGCAGCTTCTTCTCTCTTGGAATTCACACCTCCAGATCAGCTACTAGAAGTGGGCCTCATCCTCCCTGATTGGATCCATCTCGTCATCTCTAGCCTGATTCTGGCCTACGTATTTATACCTGCCTCTGGAAATTTCCACTACATGCATCTGACGAAGTGGGTCTTTGCCCACGAAAGCTTATGCTCCAACACTTCGGTTAGTCTATAAGGTGCCATAGGACTCCTCGCTGCTTTAACCTAAACAGAGGATCCGGACTCCACTTTCTTGGTACTGTTTGTGTGTGGGAGAACCTTCCCACCCTAACCAAGATAACAGCCTTGTTGTGCTGTGTGTCGTACACCCACAAAGTAAGAGACAGCCCCTGCCTGGAACAGCCTGCAAGCTAAATAGACAGATAAAAGGGGAAACCAACTTTCCAAGGGAACACACAAGAAGTCAGTGGTAGTGTCAGGAATAGAATGCAGGCTTCCCAATTCCGAGTCCAGGAGCCTATCCACTAGACCACACTGCCTCTGATCTCACCAAACCCAGCCAGTACTAAAGCAACAGAATCACCAGAGGACCTGATCCTTCTTTACAGGAGTCATGAGGTTAACAAAACAATTAATACAAATAAAAGGCTGGGCCCTAAGTCTGTGAGCTGCTAAATTCAGCAGATTGGTGGATTTTCTTTGAATGCTTGGACTGAAACGCCGAGGAGCTGGCGAGGCGCCGATACGTCTTTGCAATGCAAGTATCATCTCAGGAAAGAAACCACAACTTGGCTTTGAGAGAGGCTGCCCCCACGTCAGCTGCTTCTGCTGCCCGGTTAACCCTGATCACACAGTTCCTGTCCAGGAATCCGACTTTCCAGCATTGTGGACTAGGAGCTTGGCTTTACATGGAATGCGGAGAGGGCCTTACCTGTTGCCATAGTCAATTTTAGCAGTGACCTTCTTCTTGAGTTCTGCCAGCTCATCTTTGGGAAGGGTTCCAGAAAGGAACTGCGACCGCCATTCTATCAGGCTATAGATCATTTGCTGCAGGTGCCGAAATTGGGACACCTTGTTGTCCTAGAGGGGAAAAAGGGACAGCAACTTCAGGCTGGTTGTGTGCTGAAAACCATGAGCTTAGGAAGTCTTCCAAAGGGTGACGTAGTTGAAACCCTCGTCCAATTCACATGTAATCACAAAAAACACCTGCTAAGACCTTTACTGATAGCCCCAGCATAGATGCACAATTGCTTTTTACAGTCTTCTACTATCTGTAGTCTTCTACTGGGTTGTCCTGTCTGCTTTTAACTGCTACAAGCAATGAGGCTTCCATCACTTCCTTAGCAGACAACTCCACAAATATCTCATGGTCAGGAAATGCATTGGGGTGTTAAATTTTGATTAATCAGCCTCAGAGATGCGGATGTAGGGAGGGAGAACTGGCTTTTGAGCAGGTTCCCCCCAGCACTGGCTCATGCTCCCCCCCGCTCTTGCTGCCTCTCTCTGATAGAAGCAGCAAGTGGGGGGAAGCAACTAGTCGAGTTCCTATTCGACTTTCCGATAAGCATTTGCATTTGCTTATCGGGTCGTCGACTAGTCGCTTACATCCCTAAAATGCATCCCAGCCCTTTTGCAGCACCCAGATTGGTCACATTACAGAGTTAGATTAGACAGGCAGCGTGGTCTAGTGGACAGAGCACTGGATGAGAACTCAGGAGACTGGGATTGATTTTTGCCATTGCCACCTGCTGTGTGACTCTGGGTGAACCGTTCCCCCATCTTTTTCCCGGGCTAGTCTGTCTCGTCTATTTAGCCTTCAAGCTGTTTGGCACGGGGGCTGTCTCTCATTCTGAGTCTCAGAGGGGTCGCCGGGTTAGCCTGTAACTTTAAAACCAATGAGCAGTCCTGTGGCATTAAACATATAGTACCATGGACACAAATCAGAAACGGTAACACACACAAATCCATGTGAGTTTGTATAGCACAGTACAATGGAGCCCTGGTCTCGTTCAGGACCTCTGTGCGTTACTAGCATCTAAATAATATGGATAGCTCCGATGCTAGTGGGAATTACTCCCTTACAACATGGATAACATGTAGGCGGAATGTGTCTTGTCCTTGATTTCATCATATTAATTCTCACTTACCGCCTCCTTGCACCAGCCTAAACAACCCTTCCAGCTCACTGGTATTTTAAACCAAATGCTTCCTTTTCTGCTAGAATGAAACCCTATGTGATTTATGAGAAATCCTGCCTCCATCGCTGGTTACCCAGCATCCGCAACTACATTTTCAAGTCAGAACATTAACGGAATTGAGTCCCTGCACTTCACTGCCATGGGGGCCAGCCCTCTGGGTCCTGTCCATCACCCCACGCCACTCCGACTCTCAAAATCCATCCAAAAGGTGATTGTCCCAGCAAAGAGTTTGGGACAATCTGTTACCATGGTGATCATGGCATTGCATACAGAGACACCGAAACATGGGAATAAATTGCGTAGGGAGAGTGTGGAGTCTTCATCACTGGAGATATTTAGGAGCAGGATGGATAGACTTCTATCAGGTATGACCTAGAAATCCATGGTCACCAACCAGTAGATCGCGATCTACCGGTAGATCTCAGAGGCGCTAAGAGTAGCTCTTGAGCCCTCTCTGAAGTACGCGCCTGCGCAGAACATTTACATTAGATTTCCTCATTTGAGGAGCAGCTACTCACCGAGCAACAGCACAGGTGAGTAGCTGCGAGGAATGGTTGGAATTTTGTTTTTTTTAAGTAGCAGTATAAGGATTGGGGATAGCAAGTGATGGAGAGGAGGAGAATAGAGAGGGCGGGGCTTCAAGGAAGGGGCGGGGCAGTAGATCTTGGCTTGGTCTGTCATTTAAAAAGTGATCTTGGGTATAAAAAGGTTGGAGACCACTGATAGATCATGGGTTCCAAAACTGGGGGGGACATGAAGAAATCTGAGGGGGGGACATGAAGAAATGTAAAGGGGGGCGCAAAGGGCAACCCAGCCCCCCCCCCCCATCAAGTTTTGCTGCCCCACTCAATTTTGCTGCTATTTATTTGGGGGTGGGAAGAGGAGAGGGGCTGAGGGTTTTTCAAAAAAATCAAAAAGGGAGCGTGATGCCATAAAGTATGGGAACCACTGATCTAGATGGTGCTTGGTCCTGCCTTGAGGGCAGGGGATGGGACTGGATCTCTCAAGGTCCCTTCCAGTTCTACTATTCTATGATTTTACAACCCACAGATGGACTCCGGGGCCGATGGAGAAACTGGCTGAAGCAACATGTCTCTACGTGGGTGCAACCATGTCTACTGGAAGATTGCAAGGAGTTTGGGACACCAATTGTCATTTACCGTGTGTCTGTACAGCGCGTAGCACAACGGAGCCTTGACTTCGTCTATTCCTCCAGGTGCCACCGCAATGCAAATAAATACGAACGTGGTTATTAGCTATTATTTGTACTGTGGTAGTGGCTAGGAGTTCCAGTCATGGGCCAGGAGAAGTATCGTGCTACAAACACAGACCAAAAAGACCTCACTTGTGTCCCCCACAAGCTTCTCAGAAGCAGCTCGAGTTTCTCTCGAGTTTCCTACAATAGCTACATTTTAATTTTTCCGTTTACAAAACAGCATGTAAAAAGCTAACGTGCTGACTCAGCAGGTTATTTAAAAACTCACCTTGTGAAGCTCTCCCCCACTCCCACGTGTCCCTGCTAATTAACGAGACTATTTGGCATGCTCCTTTGCTGGTTCCACTCAATTAAATTCAGCAGGAGAGTTGGCCCTGCATTGCTCGCCACCGGATCAGGTAAGTGGCCTCCTGCCCCAAACAGAGACAGACTGGGGGAGGTCAATCTCCCCGCCCATTGGTCCCACTGCCACGGCCCCCCCCAGTATCACTCAGCCCCCAAGTAGGAGACACCCCCCCAAAGAGAGGCCAGTGCTGGAAATCACTCAGCTTCCCCCCCCAGGAGAAACTAGTGCCCCCCCACACACAGAGCCCCCATTCCTCAGTGCTGCACAATCGGCCAATCACGACACAATCCCAACTTACGCTGAGCACCAGGCATGACGTGCTGTCTGAGCAGTGTATCAGATAGAGACACAAAAATGTCTCTGTAAAAGGCTCACACTGTTTGACTGAGACACCCCAATCCCGCACCTAATCCCGCTGAGAGAGAGTTAAGTGGGTTCCTCTGGTTCACTGACTCATGGCTCATTGCACATATTGACACAGGAGAGGCAGGAGTGGCACTCTAAAAAGAGGGGATCTAGTGTGTGAGCTGAGCAGTCCTAGGGTTGCCAGATGGTTTAACCAAAAATATCGAACACTTCCCCCGCCCCCCCCCCAACTGGGGAAAAAATTCTGTTGAAGAAAGAAAAAGTTGTTGAGCGAAAAAAAAAAAAATTGCATTAAAACAGCATGGCCCCTTTAAGAAAAGTCTTTAGACTTTGCTGGAGGCCATCTTGTTTTCTTGATCAGAGCCAGAAGGCAGCTTCCCTGTGGAACCAGGTAAGCAGAGGTGGGGAGTCGGGGGAAGGAGGCTGGGCCTGGTTGCTGAGTGTGTTGTAGTATTTTCACCTCCTGGCAGGGGAAAGAATCAGAAAGTACTGGACATTTTAGGTGTCCGGTATTTTCTGAATTTTTTTACTGGACAGGAAATGAAAATACCAGACTGTCTGGGTCAATACTGGACACCTGGCAACCCTAAGCAGTCCTAACAGAGGAATGTGAGGTGAAGCCATGCCTGGGGAAATATTTGAGATGAATTTTGTCGTGCTATTTCAACGAGCCCTGGAAAGCAGCGTGTGGACTTTAAGAATAGGTTGGAAAGGCAACCGGTCTCAGGTTCTCCGTACCTGTAGGATTTGAGACTGGTGTCATACAAAAGCACAGGAGCGCAAACTTTGTGTTCAGTATTTAATATTAACCATTAAAGGCAGCAGGTCAAATTCCAACCAGATGTCAACTGCAGCTGCTCTAAAGCCTGATTACACCACGTCTGAACTGTTTGACTTCTCCAGCTTCCAACACTTTCTTCAAAATACCGGTGGCCAGAGTTAAATAATCCTGAAAACAAGGCCCCTCGAAGGAGCAAGCACTTTTTAAATACACGTTCTTTGGTGCCATGCGTAGCCACTGGAAGCAAGACTGCAGAGCATTAAGGTGGCAGGCAACCATTTCTACCTTCCGGCCCAGTGAATTCATCTAAACATTAACCTTCCCCAGGACAGAGGAAGCCACCGAACCATGTGATTTTGGAGAATAACTTTCAACACTGCATTCTTTAAATTATTGCAGACGGGCTGCTGCCAAGTCACACAGTCAATGACTCCCCAAGGATACGCACTCAAAGACGCATAAAGAGCTCTCATCTGATGCCTCTTTGCGGAGCCACTGCCAAGATCAAAGCACTTGTCAACCGACGATCCAAACCCCAGAGCCCAACACTTCTGAGATGTGGATTGTCTGAAATTTAAACCTGGGCTGGAGATGGCCCTCACTTTTATAAAGAGCTAAACCAGTACTCCAGATCCAAACACTACAGACGTTGGGGTCTTTGCGAGTTAGATCCAAATCATACAGCTTACGTCCACCCCTCCCTACTGTATATGAACTGTGGGCCCAAGTTCCAAATACAGACAGATTAAAACGCTGTTCGTATCACCAACCAGGGACTCAAAATGGGCAACAACGTCCCTAATTGCCAATCCAAGTCTGAGGCGCCGCCCCTTCTGGGAGCTCAGAGCCAGCCCCTCCGCCCCACCGTGCCCAGGGGCCAGAGCAGACGTATCTGCTCCTCTGGTTCTCACCGACCATGCTTGAGACTTGGTCACATGACCGGAGCAGTCCCTGTGCGCTGGGTTGGAGCCGCACCCTGTCCAGCCCCCACTAGCTAACTGTTAATCGGAATTGGTGAGCAACACCCATTAAAGGTGTAAGCAGGGGGCTGAACTACTGCTAGCCATCAGCCAGCTAAAAGCAGAGAGCTGCCCTGGGGGTGGGCGTGTTCATTTAAATTGTTTAGCTCTGCAAGGTAATTAACTTTTTGATCTGAGGAAGTGGGTCTGGCCCACGAAAGCTCATCATCTAATAAACCATCTTGTTAGTCTTTAAAGTGCTACATTGTCCTGCATTTTGCTTCAGGTAATTAACTGTTAATATGTAAACACAGCTCATGCTGGGATAGGGAAGGAACCCGGGGCGTGGCTATGTAAATCCAATTCGGCCAGGGCTGATGGAGGATCGGTTGTTAGAATGGAATGTGAGGGATTGTATCTAATTTGGGCTGTTGTGGGGGTCACCCCTAAATGTGGGAACTGTAAAATATGAGACCAGTGCTTGCAGGAGAGACACCATCATTTAAAGAGATATCAAATGAACAGGCCTCCGCCTTCCAGAATTGAGTGAACAGGGAAGGGGGGAGTGGGGGGGTGAACGGCTTGAGCAAGCCTGCTTCATGCCTGCCAGGTGTGAGCTGTAAGACTGGTTCAACCTGCCTTCTCTCCCCCTTGTTTTAAGGATAGACCTAATGCAGACTCCATCAGGAGTCTATTGCTAGTCCAGTGGAAGCTGGAATCTCTCCCCAGCCTAGGTGGTGGCTAAAGAGTTGAAATCACTAAGAGCTGAAGTCACTGACTTGGCCTCGAGCCAGACCCATTGCAGCCAGCGGAGCAGCTGGCAGGAACGACCAGCAGGCAGCACACAGGTGGCACAATCTCAGGCTCTATGAGGGAAGTCATCAGGGTGATGTGTCTGGGTCCGCACTGACTGGACAGAGCTGTAAGTGGGGTGTTTGAAGCGGGGTTGGACTAAAGACCTTTAGGCAGAAGACTTCACCCTGCAGACCCTGGGAACGGTACCTTGCTCACAGGTTGTTCGTGTTACAGGTTTTTCACTGTTTGTGTGTGGTCTTGTGGGTTGATGCTTGCCTACTGTGATTAAACAGACTGTTTCTATCTCCGACTCAGTGCTTGCGAGAGGGGAAGAATTGCCTCTAAAGGCGCCCAGCGGGTAGGTTGGAATTTTCCCAGTTTACTGGGTGGGGGCTCGAGCCAGTTTTAGTCACCTTGTTGAAGGGTCCCTGTGACGTAGTGGGGGGTAACTTGCTGGCTGCTGTCAGTACCACGGCCCAGCAGGGCAGGGGATGAGTCATTATGCAAAAGAGGGTCTCTCAACCTGTCTGACCAGCTGCCCCCCAAGGAGAGAAACAAAGGAAGGTGGAATGCTGCCCCTGGCTGTGGGGCAGGGCTGGAAGTGAGTTAGTTTCTGTCTGGGAAGCAGGGGAGAAGGAGCTGGGGAGGGGGCTGGGATTGTAGGGCCCAGCCACCCCCCATCTCAAGGGGGGGGCACTGAGGCCTCTTAACCCCAGTTCCTGTAACGAGATGACATCTGTGCTGTGCTGTATCCTGGAGAAGCAATAAACTCCCTCTATTCTACTGGCTGGTGGAGTCTGTTCGTGCCATTTTGGGGTGAAGGAGACGGGAAAACCCCAACGCTTCGTCACAGCCCCCCCCCCGACGTTGAACCCGGCCCTTCTGGTTGCCGACTAGTACTGGCTGAAGGCTTACAAAGGTGATGCTTACCAGTGAACCTTCTGCATCCCTAAGTCAAAACACATACAAAAACTCTGATCCAGGAGCCACTTTCTCCACATCCGCTCCCGCGTGCCAGTGTGCATGCAGCGAGTCCGTCAGGGACACTTCTCCAATGCTCTGAACGCCAATGCATCCCTGGGTCGCTGTACTGGGAGTAAACCAGTTGAAGTAAAGCGGGATCTTTCACCGACCTTCGGGCTGCTGAGATGACCGACGAGCAGCTTCATGGACTATATGAAGGAGATGCCGTACAAAGGCAACAGCGTATAAAAGCCCAACTCGCCCAGAAGCAATAGAAACACTAAGGGAAAAGACCCTGATTGTGCTCCCCATTCAAGTCAATGGCACAAGTTTTGATTTCAAAGGTGGACAGGTAGGAAGCAACACAACGTATTACAGGCCATCATTGCTACAAATCCAAGATACAGTTCAGAAAACTCGGACGTTAGTGAAACAACTTAGAGTGGAGATTCTTATTCCATGGCTGACTTCCATTTGGGTATTTTTTTTTAGTGCACGACTTAAGAGCAGGGAATGGGAAGACTTATAACGCATCAGTTCCTACAAACATCAACGACTTTTGTGCAGAACGGATGTATACCAGGGCAACATATAGCAGGGACGCCTTGTACCCACACTATGGGTGGAAGAACACTCAAAGCATGGGATGCAGGTCTACACCACACAAAAGGCAACACAAACGATTTTTAAAGCAGAGCTTAATTTTTCTCTGCATAATTTTTCCCTGCCACAGCTTCTAGAACAACCGTGGTTCTCTGGTGTACTGACAAGCTGGGCTACAGCCAGTCAAAAATTTTCTGTCGTGCTTCTTTTTCCCCATGGAAGAAAGTGGGATTCTTGTTGTTGTTCATAAAAGGTCTACGGGCAATGTCTGTTTCTCACATTTCAGGTTTTCACAGAATACACCACCCCCGAGCTGCAAAATTGGACAATTTCTGATAATGAGAAACTGAAACAAATTTTTTACTAGGGACTTGACCTTCTGAGGTCTTTTCCAGCTCTATGGTTCTATGATTCGAGGGATGTGAACACATAACCAATTAGCCAGTACCTGGGAGCAGCCCCCTGCCTCCAGCCTGCCATAGGCAGACAGCTGCTCCAGCCCTTCAGGGAAACTGGGAGCTGAAGCCAGTCACTTCACGTCCATAGGAGGGGGACTCCAGAGGGGGATGGGGACCAGGAGCTGGATCTCCCCATGCATGTGGCTGCTGGCTACTGCTGCTGCTCTCCCCCACGGGGGTGGAGAGGCAGCAATGGCAACCAGGAGCCATGCACATGGGGGGGAGGTAGACTGGGAGCAGAAGCCATCCTCCCCCGTGTGGGGGTGCTAGCTCCTGCTGCCAGGCACCCCATGCTGAGGGGCTGGCAGAAGGATCCTGCTTAATCATTTAACTGGTTAAACCTAAGGTTTAAGTGGCGACCTGATTAACTGGGATTTTACATCCCTAGTTTTTTCCCAAAATGTTCAAAAATATTTTCTGTGAACCCCATTTTTTGCCAAAATATTTTTGCACAGGAAAAAAAATATGCTGCTAGTTGAAAGAAGCCTAAATCTACCCTGTTCTGTACATCCTCGGGTACCACTGAAGTCAACAGAAGGTGAGGCGCCTCTGTACTTTACTTTAGGAGTAATTTAGTTACTTAATTAGTAATTTAATGTATTCGTTTTCTGGGCATCCAAGAATTACACTTGACATTTCCAAAGTGTGCTCTTGACTGAGGCAGGGATCTATAATGGTATGACCAAGCACGGCTTAGCTCTGATAAAAGTTGCCCAGAGTTTCCCTCACCCAGTTCCTCTGTTCTCTGTTCCACAACCCTAAAAGAAATTAGATTTGCCACACTAACAACCAATAATTGCTCAATTCCTATGCGTAGGCTGGATTAATTTTCAGGCTCAGCAGATGCACTCCAGAGGAGACTATGGTCCAATTTTTGCAGTAATTTACAGAAATGATAGCAGCAAAATGAAATACTGCCAAAGAGAAACCCTCCCTCTTTCTTCTCCATTTCCCTTCTCTGCAGGGCTTCCTCCTTCCTCCCTTTGAGTTTTGTTGTAATACTGCAGGGGGGGAAATAAATTTGCATCCCCCTTCAAACCACAATGTCTTTCATGTCTCTTTTAAGAATGATGTTAACCTAGTCAAGTCACATCAAAGATTAAGCATTTCTGCGCTGAGGAAAAAAGATTCTGAGGCTAGAACCTTAAAGGTTTTTAAGGGACCGAGCCAGGAACAAAACTCTTTCTTTGCTCAGCAATTGCATCACATCTCGCGTCTCATTAACCTAAGAGGGTGGAGAAAATTCTTGTGGTTCCGTGGACCACAAACAAAATGCACTTATGGCTGGCCGAAATTTTTCAATCGGATAAACTTACCCTGGCTAAGAAAAATGTTTGGAGCCAATGTAAAACTATTCTCTCATCTTAATCACAGTCTTGGCGCACATACGGCGCAGCTTGAAGTAACCATTGACTGAAGAGAAACTGAGCTCCAGTGTTTGTAATCTGCCTGAAGACTGCACTTTGGAAGAACGGATAATTCATTCTGAACTCTGAACTGTTTTCCTCCGAGTCAGCATTAAAGCCTAACTCAGCAACACAACCAAGTTCTCTCTCAGTTTGATTTTACCAGCTTTTCAGAGGTGGCTTTTTCTAAACTCCAGGGCACCGCAGACAAAGAATCCAGCCCCAGTTGGGCCAGAGAGCTACTTACTGCATGACTTTGGATAAGTCACTTCCTCACTCTGGTACCTCTGCTCCCCCTCCCATCCTTTTTCTAGCTTGTCTGTGTAGCCTATAAGCTCTTTAGGGCAGGAGCTACTACTAGACAAACCAGATTTATCTATGGCACCCAACGGCTCTATAAAAATACTTAACATGTCGCCTTTGAGAGACATTTTTCATCTGGAGATCTCCAAGGGCGTCAAGCAGGAGGGGAAAGCATCATTACTCCACTTCTCAGGTGGGGAAACTGAGGCAGGAAGCGGGGACGTGATCCACCTAATGAGTCCACATTGGAGCCCAGCAGAAAGTGCCAGTCTTTAGACCCCGCCTCTCTTGTCTTTGCTGCTGGAACATAGCAGCTTTTGCCTGCCCGGCCTGGGAGCTCTAAGTGTGTCTGGCCTCTACTTCACTGCGGCCATGGTAAGCAGAAGGAGCGACGGGTGTTTTTGCTGAGGGATCCGTGCCTTCTGCCAGTTCTGTCTGGGCTTGGGGCAAGGCACCGCTCAGAGCAAGTGCCAGCCAACGGTGCTCAGACTTCCACAAAACCCATGGAGTTCGGATTATTCCATGGGCCAGTCCAAATCTCCTCTGTATTTGAGCTTGTCTGTCTGTGAGCATGTCTGTCTGTCTGGGCAAGAACTTCTCCTGAACGGTAAGCGCTAGGCCCACCAAATTCAGTAGGAAGCTTCCTCTTATCAGAATTGAAAGCAAGGTCAAGGTTTGATAGTGCAGGGTGGGGGCAGGGGGAGGAGAGAGGGAGGGCTGTAGCATAAAGCTCATGAAGAAGAAAAATCACCAGGCAGGTGAAAAGGGTCCAGGACTGTCCCAGCCCTAAGCCTCCCAGCCCTTATGTGCCCTTTAGGGAGTGTGGGGGAGGCTGAAAAGCTGCTTCCCTGACCCCCGATTCGTATGGGAACGTTGCTGGCTGTTCCCGTGTCAGGAATCCAGGGAAAAGCTCAGTTTGTTCCATTCCCCTCTCTGGCTGAGAAGCGCAGGGAGCAGATGAACCTGAATCTGCCCCAGACCGGGGACATGCACCCCTCCCCCAGGCTGTAGTGCAGCAGCCATGGAGAGGTGCTTCTCACCTGGCCCCATGCTGTGGGGGGGCAGCCACATCCTGAACCCCTCCTCCCCACCCCCACCCCAGAGAACTGATTTAAATAAAGAAAAAAAATGAGTTGAGGACCCAAGCAACCCCGGGTAAATCTTCTATTAAGGAAAACAGCATCTCCTGTGTGTTGTATCCAAGAGGAACAACCTGAACCGAGAATGCAGGGACGTCACCTGCAATACGAAGTACGTGGCATGGCAGAAACCACGCAGCTGGCGAATTTTAGACGTTATTCTCTTGCAAAAAGATGATCCGGGTCTCTTGAGCAGCTGACCCCGGAAACCCACCTTTGCACCCTGTAAAGGTGTGCAAGGAGCAGCCTTAGTATTGCCATGGCAGGAGGTTCCAGCTTTTCTACCCTACAGCCAGCAAATTCCCCTTCCTAATGGCTTCAGATGGGGCACAGAAGAGGAAAAGATGAAAGAGGTTCTGACTGAAAATAATGGATCAAGTGTATCCCTACGGGAACGCCTTCGATTTCAGTGGAATTCCCCCAGGAATTTCAGTGGAATTCCAAGCCCATATGGGTCATTGTACCTTCTGTTTGTCGCCTTCCCCAGCAGAAGCAGAGCTAATATGCATCAGCAAAAGATAACGTGATTGATTATCTCAAATTCACATCTGTGCAGATAGGGGCTGGCCCAGAATATAAAAGACATCTCACGCTAGCAGATAAACCTGCTTCTTATGAAAATCAGGGACTTTTCAGCTGGCTATGAGCGTGCCCCATCAGGCAGGAAACGAAGATACAGAGGGCTTCTAAATCAGCTAATCCTTCCATCAAAGATTAACCACCACCAAAAGTCAGTCGGCTGAACAAATTATTCTGTATTGGCCATTGCCTGGAAAGCTTGTTTGCGGAGCACAGTCATCAGTAGAGTCTGACTCAGTGAAAATATTTTACTATCCTGCCTTCATAATCCAGAAGACAGAAAGATCAAGGGGAGTAGGGAAAGTAAACAGCTGTCCGAGAAATAGAAAACTATTAATGAGATGGCTCTTCCTTCCACAGCATCGGAAGTTTCTGAGTCTTATTTCATCAATTATGTTAATGACACAACTCCCCACACCCCCGAGAAAGATCAGATCAGAGATTGTATCTACTCTAGAAAAGGCAACCCCAGAAGTATTTATATTTTATAGATATGCTGACCTTTTATAAAAATACATACATACATCTCTCTCATGCACATACCCAGCACCAGTCTGTCAGAGATCTCAAAGCATTCTGCAACTGTAGCTAAGAAATGTTAGCCCCGTCCCTGAAACCAAGCAAGATGAAGCAATTTGCTCCAACGTGCATAGAAAGTCAGTGGCGGGGTCAGTCCGAGGCTTCAGGACTTGAATCATACACCCATGTTGTGTCACTAAATCGGACAGACACGGGAGACAGACAGAGATGGTTGTCACGCTGGCAACCGTGACTCACACAAGCATTCCCAATCAGCTGATCCCAACACTGATTATGACTTGTCCTGGTGAATTCTGATCCTGGTGCGTGACATGTCTTCTAACTCAATTCCTGAAGAGCAGTACCGGTTTTGTAGAGTAGATAGAACCTTAGTCCTACAAGTCCTGTCCTCTCATTCACCTTCTAAGCAATAAACCACTTCTTCTCCATCTCCTTATTTTATAGCAATGCTCCTGTGAGATCTTTAAGTAGAAGGCAATGTAGAAGTTCCAAGTGCACTGCAGACGCTAAGCTTCAGTATAGCTGAGTTTGTCGACTGAGCAATGGAAGCACAGGGAAATTATAAGCCACAATTCAACAGATGTTTCACTATTAACGTGAGTGAATCAGTGACTCACTCTAGACCACACAATGAGTTCGGAGGACAATAGAGCTCAGAAATCCATCTCATCTAGCACTTAAACCAGGGGTCGGCAACCTTTTCAAACCAAACAGCCAAACTACATCAAATTTCAGAGCAAGTGGCCAACAAAGAGCTAGAATCTCCACTTGCGGGACTGAAAATATACCACTTAATGTTACTGATAATTGACATGAGGATGACTAATAGACTAAATGAAACATCGGTCTCAAAGATTTTATTTCATGGGACTTCTGCTGCTGCATCTTTTCATGCAGGTCTTCGACGTTTACATGATAACTGGTCCAATTCAGGTTTGTGCGCGCGTTCCAACGACACGAGTAATGACGCATTTTTAAAATGTTGAATTCATTTTCCATTTTAATGTAAAAAGTTGCCTGCATTTTGGGAACAACAAAAGAGCCTGATTTGGTTCTGTCTGGAGAGCCATAGGTTGTAGACCTCTGACTTAAAACATTTGGTTTCCTATCAAACCCCTGTTTCCAGCTCTGGAATTGCATTAGCCAACATCAGACGGGAAGATCTACCAGTCAGGGGGAAAACACATTTTACAATAAAGTGGGCCCAATTCCCAGAACAAACCATCCTACTGGTGAAAATGAGCAATGAGGCCATCTTCATACAAAGCATGCATGCTCAAGAGGAACATCAGCTGCTGGATGCATGGGGAAAAGATGGGGATGTCCAAATCTCTTGCCTATTTCTGTTTAAACACGCGGAGCGGAGCAATCCTGTCCCCTCTTCCAGGACCAGACACCAACAAAGGAAGAAAGTGAAACACTCACCACATAGAGCTTGTGCCAGATGACTGCCCATTCCCTCAGTGTGGATGTGAGCTCTTGAACGAGGGGCAGTTCGCTTGGAATCACTGTCTCATGTTGTCTGGAGCGGGGGGGGAAAACCCACAAAGGGGACATGTAATGAAATTAAAAGGTGGCAGAATCAAATCAGATAAATTGATTTATCTTTTTTCATACAACATATAAGATGACTGTGGAACTCTCTGCCACAGGAAGTGAATGAGGCACGGAATTCATGCTTCCAGGCTTAAGTCACTTTCTGAAGACATGAGTGATCAGGGAAGGATGCATTTAAGGGGCAGATTAGTCTACATACCCGCACAGTTATTGCACCTGCCTCTGTGGTATTAGTATTGGCCACTGTCCAAGAATAGATGGACACTGGTGTTGATATAGCACAGTAATTCCAACATTCCTATCTCAAACCAGGTTGTCTGGTCACTGAGAGGCTAATGTGTGTAAGATACCAACATGCCAAATATTTCCCAAATACCTGAAAACAGAGACCTTATCTACACAGGAGAGTTGCTCTTATTCAACTTAAATTGGTTATTAAATCAGCTTAGTTAATTCATTGCATACCTCTGGGCACACACTTATTTCAAATTAGCAACATTTACACCAGACTTGCACAGAAACACAAAAGGTGCAATTTTAAAACAATTTAGTTATTTCTCGGCTTGGCAGAATTCAATTTTAATGAATCTAGTCTCCACAGGTTCTTTCGTCATGCTCATCACCATGGTACCTGAGCCTCTAACTTAAACAACCGCTCAGTCAGAGAGGAATTACACCTGGAAGTGCAAGAGTAACACTGTGCTAGAAGTTTGCAGAAGTTTTTAAAAGTGCATTTGGGAGAGGAGGGGAATCAAATCACAACAAAATTGCAGCTCTGCAAGGTATTTAAATTTTAGAGATGGATTAAAAAAAGATAATGGATACATTAACCACACTAAGGCCATGGTCTTCACTACACAGAAGATTGATGCCGCCATCGTTGATCTTCTGGGGTTTGATTTAGCGGGTCTCGTGAAGACCCGCTAAATCAAACTCAGAGGGTACTCTCGCCAGTGTCCAGTACTACTTTTCCGAGGAGTGTGGAAACTCAACTTGAGATAAATCGACTCCAGCTATGTAATTAACGTAGCTGGAATTGCGTATCGTACTTCGATCTTCTGCTATAGTGCGGATCAGGCCTAAGATGCTAAAACTTTCCAATGGCTCTGGGGGTTTCTCTCAATTACATGTGTTGTTTTCCCATTTTTAATGCAAACACGTTTCAAGTTTCTTTTCATCTTGATTTTTTTGCATCTGCTCCAGAAATTGAATGCTGAAGAGACATGTTTGACCCCATTCAGTTTTCCAGTTGAGGAATTATTGCTTTCAGTAATTACTTGACCATATAGAGATTAAAAATTTCCTTTGGAAGTTGCTTTCTATTGCTGCTGGTTGTCCCCTTTCAAAGCTGATCAGCAAATCAAATGCAAGAATGAGGGCAGGGGACTGGACTTGAAGACCTCTTGAGGTTCCTTCCAGTTCTATGATTCTATCAATCAGATTGGCAATGATTTCCTAAGATGTTTACTAGGACAGGAAATAATTCACACACTTCTAAAGCCCATTTGGCTATGAGACCCCAAAAGAACTGAATGTGAAGCTGACTGAGCTGGCTTGCCATATCCATTCCTAGGAGATTTCACCTTTACCCTTGCAAGTGAGAAAATTTTGCTTCTATTCATGTGTCCAATGTGGGTTGTACAATGGTTTGGCAAAACCAGAAATAATTCTGATCCAAGAGGCTACATAGGAATTATGGAACTTGCAATGCAAAACACCACTAGCATGTACAACAGGTAGCATGTATGTAAGCTCTTATGAAATGCTACCCATCATCTCTGCCAGCCACGTGGTATCTCCTGACTGTCTCCAACTTACCCTCGGTCTTCCACGGTTGCCTCTTTTAAATGAATGTAACTTTTGGGGAAAATGCCCTACAAGAGAGAGAAAGAGAAACCATGTCAGATTTGATATATCATTCACCCACAAGGAGGGGGAAACTATAATAGGATCAGCTAAGCTGCAAGGCACATGCCAAATAAATATTGCTAAAATTCAATCCAATAACCAACAACTCTAGTGCAATACACATTGAGATTGGGGTCTCTTCTTTTATGCTGGTATTATGTCAGCTCGAATGGAAACGTAAAAAAATCCCAGGAAAAACTAATGATAATACAGTACTATGTACTTGTAGACCAATTTATCTGTTACTTTCAAATGGCTTTACAAAGTTGGGGAAAATGGAGCCAAAAGGGGTTAAGAGACAGGAACTCAGTGGTAGAGGATGCAACTTTGCACTTCAATTGCACCTCTCATTCCAGGATTGGAAAGTGTTAAAGCATTGATTAAGCCTCGGGACACCCTGGCCAGTAGGCACTGTCCCCATTTTACAGACTAGAAAAACTGATGCACCAAGAGGCCAAGACCAAAAAGTCCAAGAGTTTTTGCTAATTTTTACGACCCTCCATTTTTGGGTGCCCAAACTCAAAAGTCCACAGCTCCTGCTGACTTCCATGAGCTCTGAGGTTGTTCAGCATTGCTAAGGAGAAAGTCCTTAGAAATCTTCAACTGGGTACCCAAAAGCTGAAGTTCCCCAAATTAGCAGACACTTTAAAAAAAAACTTTGTCTAGCATGGCTGCTCATGGTCATGCAGTGAGCCTGCAGCTATGCTGGGAACAGAACCTAGGAATCCTGACTGCTTTTCCTGTGCTCTAGGTCATCTCTCGGGCCGTAAATAAAGAAAATATGGCCTCTAAAGGCTTAAATGATGACTGAAAAGCACTTCCCATTTATGAGATAGTAACTATGTGCTAAACAAAATTGTGAATGTCTAAACTGCAAGCAAATGTGTGATTGTAGCCTGAGCCAACATATCTTTCTAGCTTTAATTTAGATAGCATGGGTTACAATAGTAGGGTAGATCAGGAGGCATTGATAAACAGTGCCTAAAGTTATCACTGTTGTCGTAAGAGGAGAGAAATCAGAAGAAGATCACATGGAAAGGAACCCAGGACTCTGCAGCCAGTTGGTCCACTAAATGCCAGTAAAAACATAATGGATCTTCATTCCAGTGAAGTTTCACTGTGTGATCAATTCAATGCCAAAGGAATGAGAGTCCAGTTAAACGCCAGCCTGAAGGTGTCATGTGGTTACTGGAATCGACATAGCAAAACACCACTCTTGACATGATGGGAGATTGCTAACAAAGCCCGTTTAAAGGCAATAAAGCCAACTGGAAGAGTCACTTACACTCGTCTTTTCTTACACACGGACGTTTCAGTGAGTAGAATCTTGGTTTTTAATCAAGAGTCTCGTGACATTTAATTTCCTAAAAGCCCCGATTGCAGGAAGAGATTTCATGAGAATCTCAAGTTTAATTTAAAAAAAAAAAAAGTTTTGAGCCCTTATGGTTGTGAAGAAAAGCGTAAAAATGTGAAGCAAGTGCATCTTAAAGTCTCATACACCAGAAGCCAAAGAAAAAGAACCAAACACTTAAAAATATCATACTATTTAAGCCACCGATCCCATGGTTTTTGTGTGCTTGACGCTGACAATACAGGCATTTCATCATAATGTAACCAGGGCCAACGCTCGGAGGTGGCACTGAGCATTTTCACTCTCCGGTACTTAGCTGGCTGCCTTTTGTGCCCATGGTCAGTCTCTCTGATCACCAGACTGAGGAAGAAATTTCCTCCCCCAGATTGGGAGGGTGTATCTCCATTTGCCGCATCAGAGATCGATCTTCTGGCATTTGATTTAGTGGGTCTAGTTAAGACCTGCTAAATCAAATGCTGAGGGTGTCTCTGGTTAGCGCCACTACTGCTTACAGTTGCAAGGAGTAAGGGAAACCAATGAGAGTGTTTGCTCTCTTCAGCCTCCCACTGTGAAGACAGTGCCAAGCTCGGCTTAAAGTAAGCCAACTCCAGCTACATATTTTATGTAGTTGGAGTTGCATCCCTTAACCCAACCTTCTGGGCTGACATAGACCTGGCCTTACTTAATCAATTCCCTGATGTTGCAGGGGCCTCCTATTCTTTGCCTGTGGCACACACCAGCCCGGTCTCCTGGGGGCTGCCATACTTTGGTCTCATTTCAGTTGCTGGGTGTAATGGGCAGGCGCCGGGTGGCATGGCTGGCCACTGACAGGCAGGAAGTCAGACTAGGGGAACTGGTGGGCCTTTCTGGCCTTAAACTCTATGATTCTATGGAACATATATTTGGCATGGGCTTGATCCTGCTACATGCTAGCCATTCCTCACCTCCGCTGGGTCCTGCATTCTCACTGGACAATCGATACAAAATGTTCCACAGGAAGTTTTTTTTTTCCCCAACAAGCTTTCATGAAGCATGTAGAATGAAAACTGCAGGTGAGTTTTTTTTATTTACCTGCCACTTCTATTTAACTCAGCGTCCGCTTCCTGGAGAACAGCTTGTTTGGCTTCATAAAAATGTCAAGTTTTTCCCACCCCCCATATATCCCTCCAGGATCAATAATCAGCTGCACAATTACTCTTTGCTTCCTCTACTTGCAGCCCAACCAAGTTTTATCCTCACACCAAGCCACAAGGCCGGGTAATAAAGGACATCTACATTTCCATTAAAACTGTGCTCTCCGGGTGTCTGCCCTTGACAGTGCGAGTCAAACGGAAAAACAGAGCAGTTTAAAAGGGTTTCGGATATGCTAACGGACGGCTTCAAAGATAAATAAAGTCCAAAGCTTTGGCTCCTGGTCTTCCCCCCCCCCCCGCCAATTTCAAGGGAGTTTGCTCCTGAAAGGTGCTGAAGTTTTAGTTGGGGAGGGTCCTGCTTTGAGGTCCTGGTGACCTCCTGAGGTCTCTGCAACCGTAAATTGTCTAGGATTCTGTGATTTGCAACACGGCCTGATGTCCCGGGGAGTGATGGGTTCCTCATCACTTTGAAGTCCTAGATGGCTTTCCAGCATCAAAGCTCCTCTCCTACCATGATCACCAAATGCAAACGTCACGTTGACCAGCTCTTCAGAGAGCTTCCAAATAGAAAAGCATTTTCTCCCGCAGAGCATGATGTAGCTGTGGAACTCCCTGCTACGTGGCCGAAGGTGGAGTCACTGCTGACGCTCCCAGAATTCAGTCCTGAGGTATAGCCCCCAGCTTAGCACCCATCAATCACCAAATCCTAACTGGGCACTAATGTATAGGACGCTGCCATGCAGAGAACTGAGGAGTTCCCTATGGCACAGGGTCGCCGTGCCCTCCATATTGGGCAGTGGAACGAGCAGGCCCTCTGCACAGCAGGCTCATTCCATAAACAAACTGCAGATTTAGGGAACAAGAATTCCCATTAGTCCGGGTCAGGTCTCAGCACAACAGAGCAGAGCCTGGTTAAGTCGCTTCCCAGCTCCGAATTACGGTGAACTGGACCGCTTAAGTCTAGTCTCCGGCTAAAAGTCAATACCACTGAGCATCGGTTAAAATAACTAACCACCTTTGGCCAATCAGCAGCACAAACACCTAGGCTAAGTCTACATTGGCCCCTTCTCCGGAAGAGGCATGTTAATTAAGTAGGAATAAGAGATCCTCCGGAAAAGGGCTTTATTCCGGAGGATCGCGCCAGTCTAGACGCTTTTTTCCGGCTTTTCCCCAAACCGGAAAAAAAGCGACGGCCATGTTTATTTAAATCCCGCGGGGGATATTTAAATCCCCCGCGGATTTCCCTATTCTGAAGTTGGAAATTAACATGCCTCTTCCGGAGAAGGGGCCAATGTAGATGTAGCCCAACACAAAGCATGATTGCCATGAAAGCAGAACAGCTTTAAATCAGGTATGTTGCTTCATGGAACAGAGACTTCCTGAAAGCTGAATCTGTAATCCTTTGAGAACATTCAAGATATCGGACAACTGCTTCTACAGACCCAAAGAGGCCGAAAACCAATCTGCGTGCCTGTCAGTGATGAGCAAACAAACATTCCCAAGGAGCTGAGAATGGGGAGAGTCAAACTTTGTAGGAATAAATAAAATCCAAGCTAGGAATGAAAATCAGATGCTTGAGTCGAATGTGAAGCCCATCCTAATCAATGGGAATCATTCTATTTACTATAGTGGGCTTCAGTGTCAAACCCTTAGAAAATGTATTTTGGCAACAGGAAAGTTCTGCAGCAAGGTTTCATTTTTCACTGTAACAATCATGTAAAAATGCTCATGTTGAATTTAAAGGATTAAGTAAAGCAAGCAGATCTCACAGCAACTCTAGTAGAACTTCAGAGTTACGTACATAGTGGCTATGTCTAGACTGGCATGATTTTCCGCAAATGCTTTTAATGGAAAAGTTTTTCCGTTAAAAGCATTTGCGGAAAAGAGCGTCTAGATTGGCACGGATGCTTTTCCGCAAAAGCATTTTTTGTGGAAAAGTGTCCGTGCCAATCTAGATGCGGTTTTGCACAAGAAAGCTCTGATCGCCAGTTTCGCGATTGGGGATTTTTTTACGCAAAGCAATACCGCATTGTCTACACTGGCCCTCTTGCGCAAAAGCATTTGCACAAGAGGGCTTTTGCCCAAACGGGAGCAGCATAGCATTTCCGCAAGAACACTGACAATCTTACATGAGATCTCTTACGTGAGATCGTCAGTGTTCTTGCGCAAATTCAAGTGGCCAGTGTAGACAGCTGGCAAGTTTTTCCGCAAAAGCAACTGCTTTTGCAGAAAAACTTGCCAGTCTAGACGCAGGCAATAGGTACGAACAGAGCAGTCAACCCCACGCTTCATTTGGAACCAGAAGTACATAATCAAGCCGCAGCAGAGACAAAAGGGAAATACAGCACAGTACTGTGTTAAATGTAAACTATTAAAAAAATAAAGAGGGGTAGCCATTTTAGTCTTTTTAAAAAAAACTGAAAAAACATAAAGGAGTCTTTTAGCACTTAAAGACTAATTTATTTGGGCATAAGATGGAGCCCACAAAAGCTTATGCCTGAATAAATGTGTTCGTCTTTAAGGTGCCACAGGACTCCCCGTTTGTTTGGTTTTTTATGACAACGAATCTGTTTCTGCATTTGCTTTTTTTAAATTAAAAGAGTTGAAAGCAGCATTTTTCTTCTGCATAGTAAGAACATAAGAACGGCCACACTGGGTCAGACCAAAGGTCCATCTAGCACAGTATCTGGTCTGCCGACAGTGACCAATGCCAGGTGCCCCAGATGGAGTGAACCGAACAGGTAATGAGCAAGCGATCTCTCTCCTGCCATCCATCTCCACTCTCTGAGAAACAGAGGCTGGGGACACCATTCCTTGCCCATCCTGGCTAATAGCCGTTAATGAACTTAACCTCCATGAATTTATCTAGTTCTCTTTTAAACCCTCTTATAGTCCTAGCCTTCACAACCTCCTCAGGCAAGGAGTTCCACAGGTTGACTGTGAGCCATGTCAAGAAGAACTTCCTTTTATTTGTTTTAAACCTGCTGCCCATTAATTTCATATGGTGGCCCCTAATTCTTATATTATGGGATCAAGTAAATAACTTTTCCTTGTTCACTTTCTCCACACCACTTATGATTTTATATACCTCTGTCATATCCCCCCTTGGTCTCCTTTTTTCCAAGCTGAAATTCCTAGTCTCTCTAATCTCTCCTCATATGGGACCCGTTCCAAACTCCTAATCATTTTAGTTGCCCTTCTCTGAACCCTTTCTAATGCCAGTATATCTTTTATAAAGTTTCAAAGTTGTATGAAGCCAATGTTTTCGTGATAAACATTTGCAAGGACAACGCTACATTTTTGTTCACAGGCATGAACAACCTCCATGGCCAAGATGTTCATAACTCGGAGGATCTATAGTACAGCTGATGCTTACTAGTTAGCAGCAGCAAAAATGCACGAGGGCTTTAGAATTTCAGTGGAGCATGGCGCAGCAGATAGGATAGCAGAATGGGAGTCAACATTCCTCCGCCCCCCTATTTGCTGTGAAAGTCATACCCCGTACAGGGCCACTTTAATGGGGCTCTGCTTTGGGGAAATGCTTTGAGATCTTACAGACTCACATCAGCCAGGTTAAATTGTCCTAACTGCAGGAATAATTAAAATCTCACATGGAGCCATGGCATTTGTTGGGTGGAGAGAACTACAGGGCTGCAACTGAAGCTGACAACTATGGACAGAAGAATTCACTGGGAATAAAACAAGAAAAATAAATTAACTTCCACCCTTCTATAGAAAACTGTGCTTCAGGTTGTGATTCAGTCTTATTTCGCTTTAATTTCCACTGGGAACTAGAAGTGTAGAAGTACCATGAAGGAGGCCTACTCCTATTGTAATTCCAGATGGGAGCAGGAACAAAAATGCCGAGATTCTGATGGGAAACCGTGTTCTAGTGAGATGAGTGGTCCTGTGGCACCTGAGGTTCTGTCTACACTACGGGACAAAGTCGAATTAAACAGTTTTGAATTAAGCAATATCAGCTATGTTAATTACACAGCTGAAGTCGAAGTATCTTAACTTAGCTTTTGGCGATGTCTACACTGCAGGAAGTCGAAGGGAGAACACTCGCCCTTCGACTTCCCTTACTCCTCATGGAAGCAGGACTGCCGGCCTCGACCGGAGAACTCCTGTCAGTTCAATTCAGCTGTCTTACTGCTAATTTGAACCCTGGAAGATCAACAGCAGCAGCTTTGATCTTCCTCTATAGTGTAGCCGTGCCCTTACAGAATAACCAAAATAAACAGAATTGTGAGCTTTCGTGGGTAAAACCCACTTCATCAAATGAATTGGAGTGGAATAACAGAAACCAAGAGATATATAGAACAGCAGAAGAAGGATCTGTCAATTGTAGGACCTGTGTTAATGAGACTAATTAAATGGGCAGGTCTAAAACAAACAGAAACAAGTTTTTCTTCATTGAGCGCAAAGTCAACCTGTGGAACTCCTTGCCAGAGGATGCTGTGAAGGCTAGAACTTTAATAGGCTTCAAAAAAGAGTTAGACAGATTCATGGAGGTTAGGTCCATCAATGGCGATTAGCCAAGGTGGGTAGGAACGGTGACCCTAGCCTCTCTTTGTCTGGAAACAGATGACAGGAGAGGGATCACGTGATGATTACCTGTTGTGATCCCTCCCTCAGGTGCATCTGATATTGGCCACTGTTGGCAGACAGGATACTGGGTTAGATGGACCTTTGGTCTGACCCAGTATGCTCGTTTTTATGGGAAGGATGTGTCCCATACATAGCTTTTGCTGTGGAAATGCAGATATTAAAGGCAGGAGAAATTGGCTTTGAAATGCGCCAAATGTCTTTGCTCAAGCACAAGGTAACGGTATCAAATCTGTAAATGAATTTTAGTTCTGCAGATTCTCTCTGTGATTGGTTAGTGAAATTCTGTTGTAGAAGGATGACTAATTTTAAATTATCGAATGATCGGGCAGGTTAAAATGCCGCCCTGCAGGTTTGTGTGAGAAACCATTTCTGATGTCTGATTTGTGTCCATTTATCCTTTGCTGCAGAGACTGTCCGATGTACATGGCATCGCCGGCACTTATCACATTAGAGGTTGTGCTGTTGTGTGAGATTTCCACACTTGTTTTGCCAAGTCAAGGAGTCTGAAAAAGGTCCTAAGATGCATAGAGGCTTTTTCGAATTCTGAACTTTTAGAGGCTCACCCATGACCCTAGATAGCTACTGTCAGAAGGCAAGCGCAGCACTCAATGACTAAACAGAGGGCTTGCTATATAGCAAACATACTTAAAGAATAATCCTTCCAGTTCAGACAGTATTCCCTATGCTTACAGTGGGAAGTACTAGAAGGACTAGTGATACTTGTCATGCTGCCATGAACTTTTGAAATGCTTCCACTGTACATTCTGTCATGTTAATGGTTCTCAGCATTTTGCTCACGGCTGTTCACTTTTATTGCTAGAAAAAACAAACCAAAACGAACATCCCAACCTGGAGGCGTGCATTCAGGGATGGTGTAGACGGAGCTTGGTCCTGCCTTGAGGGCGGGGGGCTGGACTCGATGACCTCTTGAGGTCCCTTCCAGTCCTATTATTCTATGATTCTATGATTCTATGATTGTCCAAAGGCAGAAATGAACACGGGAAAAAAAGGACCATACAGTGCTGGATAAGTTCTGGAAAAACTTAACATACAAAAATACCTATCCTGGAGAAATAGAATGGCATACCTTCTTCACTTTGTTTCTGAGCGTGTATCCTCTGTACCAACCTGCCAAGGAACAGAAAGACAATGACTCGTCACACAGAGGAATTAAATAGGCAAAGCTGTTAGTAACACGCTTTTTTCTACGTATAATCCACGAGCCAGATCCTACAGGCCTTGCTTACTTCAGACGTCCCACTGACTCCAAAGGCACCACGCAGGAGAACAAAGTCAGTAAGAATGGGCCCTAAAATAAGGCAAAACATTAAAAAAAAAAAACTAAAAAAAAAAACTTTCTACTATGAAATGACACAGTGGGACTGTTTCTTTAGCTAAGACTGTGTTTCAACAGTAGTGGTACCTCTTATTTCTAGTATGGTAGCACCAACAGGCCTCAACTGAGATTGGAATTGCTTTGTACTAGGGGCTGTATGTAAACGTAGTAAGAAAGTTTCCTTGCCCCAGAGGGCTAACAATCTAAAGAGACAAGACAGACAAAGGACGGAGCACACAAGTATTACACTACTCTGGGTGTCCCTAATCTGGGAACACCAGCGGTACGGAGGAGGAAGGGCAGCAACGCACTTCCCCTTCGGTTTTCCCCACCACTCCCATAACGGCGTGGGGTGAAGAGGAAGGCGATGCTTGGGAGCAGTGTGGGATGTGGGGCCACATGTCCCCCTGGCATCAGAGCGACATGTAAGTACCTGACCACCACTCCTCATGCCCAGATCCTGCAGCGCCCTCCATGGCCCAGCCAAATCTTTAATCAGGCATAGCCTGTTTCCCAGCATTGCTGGATTAAAGAGGTTCAAATGTATTGTGCCCATTGTACAGATACGGAGCAGAGGTAGAGAGGAATTATATGACACCCCCAAGGTCACATAGGAAGTCAGTGGCAGAGCTGGGATTTGATGCCAATTCCACAGCCTTAACCCTAATACTTTCCTTCCTCTCTTGTGGGTGTTAACCCCAATTCTCTATGTAGATGATGCTTGAATCTCATGTTCTACACATTCCTTTCCATGCTGCTCATGAACCAATGTGAAATCCTTCTTTGAAGGCAGGCTGAAAGAAATTATTAACGGGACTTTACTTTTATGAGAGTAAAAAAAAAAAAAAAGCCTTCAAATTATTTGCCCTCGATAGAGAGATTCTTATTCGCTGGAACTTGTCACAGAGGCAGTAAAGTATCAGTTACAGAAGAATTGCTGTGGTTCTTGCAGACCAGAAGAATATCACTTTTGGAAGAACAATTTTTCCCCTCTTTAGAGCTTGGGGTTCAGCCAACATTTTGGTTTCAAGGTGACTGGAAGGCGATTGTATGAATGAATTAGTGTATTTTGGTTTGCTGCTCTCGCATGAGATTTATTTAGCAAGTGGGAAATTTGAATCACTGTAGAGGAAGGGTGACCTGGTGTTAAGGCATTGACCTTAGATGCAGGGGACGAACAGATGTCCTGTGTGTGCCTGTTCTGCATCTGCAAACAGGGAATATTTACTACTTTTTGTCTCCCACCCTTTACCCGGTCCATTTGTGGCGCTCTCTAAGTGCGAATGTAATACGAACAATAACAACAGCGGACTTCCAGTTACAGAACTGGTTTTATTTTAAACACTGACCTGCAGACACGGTCTCCAGCTGCACGGTTCTGTTACAGGATGAGCAAATTTGTGTTTTCTTCATGCTACTGTGTTCCTAAAATAACTCTTCCAAAGGTCAAGAGATTCTGCTCCCTCGGCTCTCACCTTAACTAACTTCCTGACATCCTGATCTTCAGCTTTTTTTTTTTGGGGGGGGGGGGGGAGTAGGGGGAGGAGGTTGTTGCTTACACTGACATTTAAAATTCACACACATGTGGTTATTGTGTCTTTGGGAAGCTGGAGCGGTATTTATAATTATCTACATGGCATGAGTGGCTCTTGGAGGCATCAACACAGACAAGGTCACCGCCCCAACCAGTTTATACTTGGATATATGCACAGATAAACCAGCAAGCAAAGAGATTAGCATAAGGGTGGGGGACTAGCTAGTGGCAAAAAAGGGAAGGGTACAACAAATGGAAGCATTGTATATCAGAGAGAGATGCCAGCCAAAATCCTGGATGTGATCACTTTTCCCTGACCCCGAAAGTTTAGAGAAAGTCCAGATTTTGCAAGTCTAGTCCATCTTTCTAGTAATTGTAAAATCAGTCACGTTTGGTTACAAAATCCTCTGCAATCCAGAAACTCTTGGGATGTGGAACAAGATACTGCTCCTTCCATAGGATAAACATAGGATATAAAACTTAAGCATTGCCTAGTGGATGAGGTATCGGATTGGAAATGAGGGGATTTGAGTTCTATTCTTGGCTTTGTCAATAATTCACTGAATGGCCTAGTACAAGTTTAACCTCTCTCATCCGGCACCCTTGAGACCTGACTTGTGCCGAACCAGAGAATTTGTTGAACCATGGGAGGTCAATATTGTCTAGCAGCATTATCTGCACTTCCGGGATGCGTCTAGACTGGCAAGATTTTGCACAAAAGCGACCACTTTTGCGCAAAAACTTGCCAGCTGTCTACACTGGCCTCTTGAATTTGCGCAAGAGCACTGACTTTGTAATGTACAAAATCAGTGCTTCTTGCGCAAATACTTTCACACTCCCGCTCGGGAAAAAGCCCTCTTGCGCAAGAATACTTGCGCACGAGGGCCAGTGTAGACAGGGAAGACCTGTTTTGCGCAAAAAAGCCCCGATGGCTAAAATGACGATCGGGGCTTTCTTGCGTAAAATCGCGTCTAGACTGGCCACGGATGCTTTTACGCAAACGCACTTTTTGCGCAAAAGCATCCGTGCCAATCTAGATGCGCTTTTGTGGAATTACTTTTAACGGAAAAACTTTTCCGTTAAAAGTATTTCCGCAAAATCATGCCAGTCTAGATGCAGCCCCACTGTTCACTGGGTTCTTAGAAGACATTTAGGGGTAAATTAAAGCTAAACAGCACAGAACACAGAACCAGGACTGGTGGCTGTAAACAAACTTTATGGGACTGCAGGAAACTTGGCCACACCCATAAATGGACAGACAGCTAACTCCAATCATGCCAGACCTCAGAGTGCCAGATTAAAGAGGTTCAACCTGTATAAGCAATTTATGGCCTGAACCAAAGCCCAGTCAACTCAATAAGAATCCTTCCAGCAGCTCCAGTTTCTCTGGCTTCAGGTTCTAAACTCCTCTACGTCTCAGCTTCTTGCATCTGTACAATTAACATAGTGATATTAAGCCACCTCTCTCAAGCACCTTGGAATCATAAAACGAAAGGGCTGTGTCCTATTTACATAAAGCTGTATTCATGCTCGCCACTCGTCCTTGGAATCTAGGGATCCTCTGATCTTTTCAGACTTCTGCTCTTTCAGTAACCATGCTCAAGTGACAAGGTGGACGAGGGAATATTTTGTATTGGACCAACTTCTGCTGGTGACAGAGACAAGCTTTTAAGCCACACAGAGCAATTCCACAGGTCTGAGATAGGAGGCCTAGCATCCTAGCAAAATGCAAGGTTTCGCTACTGTCCTGGGACCAACTTGACTACAACGACACTGAATAAAAGAACTTTTACTCGTAATTTTCAATGAACAAGTGCTTGCGGCCGTGGTCCTTTTAGCCCTTTCTTTTTTTCAAATACTAGTCTAGAAACTTCAGACAAGTGGTAGACTAGTTAAGAGTTTCCCGCCAGTGTATTCCCTTTGCAAGGTTAGCAGTGGACACATTTTAGGATGAAAAGGAGGATTTTCATGCCAGAACTAAAAAGAAAGGAAAGAACATCAGTCTCTCTCACGCACATACACATTCTCTGCCTAGACATTTAAAAACAATGAATAATCCTGTGGCACCTTAGAGACAACAAATATATACGTAACGTTTCATGAGCTCTCGTGGGCTAAACCCACTGCTTCAGATGAGCTGACCTTATTCATTTGGATAACTGTTTTTGACCACAATACCAATATTTTTATTTATAGAAAGGGCCTTTTCTCCAGAGCGCTGATAACATGCCCTATAATAAAATGAGGTACAGTAAAACTCCATTGGTCCAGCATCTGACGGTCCGGCACTCCTGATGGTCCAGCACCATCAGGAACCCGGAAGTGCTCCGCAGCCGGACCATTGGAGCTGCTCTGCCTCCAGCTTCCCCTATTCAGCCGCTGCTAAAACTGACCAGTGGCTGAATCGGGGAAGCCGGAGGCAGAGCAGCTGGGGCGCTGCAGGGTAGATCCCCTAGAGCTGCCCCTGGGTGCTGCGGGACCAACCCGGCAGCACCCCAGGCGTCCCCGATTCAGCCGCTGCTGAAATTGACCAGCGGCTGATTCCGGGAAGCCCGGGGCAGAGCTGCTCTGCCTCAGGCTTCCTGGAGTCAGCTCTTGGTAAACAATGAGATTTACCAGTTATTTCAAAAGAAGGGTTTTCTCTCGAAATAACCGCGTCTTAACAGCGTCTGTTATTTCGAAATAGCACTATTTTGAAATAGCACCATAACGCGAATATGCAAATGAAGCACGGGATATTTAAATCTCGGCTTCACTTGCAATTTCAAATGTCTTCATATGCATCCCTCTCTCGACAGAGAGTGCAAGTGTAGACATACCCTAAAAGTTTATGACAGAAGGGAAAATGGATAAGAGCATCTTTATGGAAAATGCCACTGGAAAGTTTAAGGTGGCAGATCGTTAACATTTGATCAGGCTACTGGGGTAAACAAAAAGTACCACAAAACTTTTTCTTCTCAGCTAAAAGTTTATTTCTACCCCTTGTAAGTCTAAGTTTATTTGCATAACAGTAGCACCTAGAAACCCGAAACAGGACTGGAACTCAGTTGTGCTATGTATGCGCAGATACAGTCATTGCCCCAACGGTCTCTCAAACTTCACAAGCAGCCAGGTAAAAGTGGGGGAGAGGAAAGAGGGGGGATTTTGCAGATGGGGGAACTGAAGACCAGAGACAAAGTCTCAGAGGAATAGCCCTCTTAGTCTGAATTATGCATGCTAGCGAGTAGTCAACCACCCAATAAGGAAAAGCTTATCGGGTAGTCTAGTAGAGTTTTGACTACTTGCTTCCCCACCCCCTAGAGGCAGCAGGGAGTAGGGGGGTAAACAGGAGCCAGTGCTTGGGGGAGCTGGCTTAAAAGATGGTTCCCCTCAGAACCGTCTCCATGATGCTGCCTGCCCCCCACTTCCCCCTCCCTCCGCTGCCTCTATCTGGGGGGGGATAGGGGAGGCTGCTGCAAAAGCTGCCTCTCTGCCTACGGCGGGCCAAGGTTTGCTGTGGTCAGAGGCTGCAGGGGGGAGCTGGCCCCCCCACTGACAAGGGCTGCTGCTGCCAAGCAGCCCCTGTTCGAGGCAGCCCAAGCTGTCTGCCGCGAACGGGGCTGCTGGACTCAGCGCGAGCCAGGACTGAGCTAGCTCCAGTGGCTCTTACTACATTTAAAAGACAGAGGTGCAGTGCAGATAGCTCCCAGAACTGGCACAAACCAGGACTGCTCAGTCCCGGCTCAAGCCAGCTCCTGGAGCTACCCCCGCTGTGGCTCTGCAGAGCGGCGCTTAGCAACTAATCGTGTAATCGATACAAATTGTATCGACTGCCCGATTAGCCTGATAACTGCAATTTAACATCCTTAGTCTGAATCTGCAAACACAAGGAGGAGTCATGTGGTACTTAAACTACTGACAGATTTATTTGGGCGTCAGCTTGCATGGGTGAAACACACCTCTGATGAAGTGGAGTTTTTGCCCAGGAAAGCTTACGCCCAAATAAATCTGTTAGGGTATGTCTACAGCATTCTTCTTTCAAGAGAGGAATGCAAACGCAGCTGAGTGAAGTTGCAAATGAAGTGCGGATTTGAATTTCCCGTTTTTCATTTGCATAATGGTGTCCGGGCGCTATTCTGAAATACCCTATTTCCAAAAAAGAAACGCTGTGTAGACGCGGCTATTTCGAAAGAAAACCCTTCTTTCAAAATTAGGGTATTTCGGAATAGCGCCCGGACGCGATTATGCAAATGAAGCACGGGAAATTCAAATCCTCGCTTAGAATCATAGAACGATAGAACTGGAAGAGACCTCAGAAGGTCATCAAGTCCAGCCCCCTGCTCTAGGCAGGACCAATTCCAACTAAATCCCGCGCTTCATTTGCAATTTCATTCAGCTGCATTTGCATTCGTCTCTCAAAAGAGGACTGCAGTGTAGACATACCCTTAGTCTTTAAGGTGCCACAGGAAGACCCAAGAGGAAGAGACTCACCTGAGTTGACTCAAGACACACCATGGCAGAGTTGGGAATAGAACCAGGAACTCCTCTGTCCCTGCCCACTTCCTTATCCCCACAAGATGATCCTTTCTTGTCACTGCAGAGCACCACGCAGCATGCCCCTGTACTGCACTGCTGGGAAAAGGCGATTCCTTTATTCGCGTCTGGCAATCAAAACAATGCCGGAGACAGTAGAACCTGTATGAGGCTTCTTTGGCCAGCTCTACAAGACAGAGTGCGCTCTTTCCCCCTCCAGCTCTGCTTTTGCCATTTTCCTCAGCTGGCAAAAGTTACAGGCTGGAAAAGGGATTCCAGACAGGACTGGAATTCGCACCCCCTGAGGACAGATTCCCAGAGGGAATGCAAAATCTCCCTCGGAAGAAGTCTGCAAAAGTTCTGCAGGCATAGTTCAGCCAGAGGGCAGCGCTGGGGTGCACCTGCAAAGCAGCCAGTGTCTCTGTATTGCCTTTCGGTGGATTGTGCAGTGTACGCCACGCTTCACCAATTATCACCATCTACCAGTCAACACTTGGCCAACAACAGGCGTGGGTTTTGCCTGGTCTTGTTATCAGGGGAGCAAGTTGTTCCACAAAAGGTGCATGCGCAGCTTGCCAGACGGAGCAAGGAAGGAAAAATCTCGCCTTGCAATTTACAGGAGCGTGCCAAACCCAAGGCCCTCCGACTGTCTAAACTGCACATTTCGAAGATGGCAGCGGCACATGTGTTTGCTTTTAAAGGGCGGAAATTGGAAGGAGACTGGCTCTGACCAGATGTTTAACGTTTAATGAATACACCATCCTCCTGTGCTTACAGGCAGAACAGCAACCCTTTGAGGCTAAGTCTACACTAACAAGGATTTTGCACAAAAACCGGCAGCGTGTCCACACCTCAAGCGTGTTTTTGTGCAAGTAAATTGGCAGAACTGAGGGCTTTTGCTGGTAGAGTTATTCCTCTCCCCACAAGGAATAACTCCTTTTTGCGCTACAGCTCTTGCACAAAAAGGCAGGTGTGGATGCTCCAGAGGGGGTTTTGTGCAAGAAACCCCTGTCGGTAAAAGCACAGGTGCTCTGATGGCTATTCTGTGAATGGCGATCAGAACTTTCTTGTGCAAGAGTGTCCATGCAGCGTGCGCTTTGAGGTCTGGATGTACTTTTGCACAAGGCTTTTCTGCAAAAGGCTTCTTGTGCAAAAACGCTGCAGTGTAGACAAAGCCTCAGAGAGTCGTCTCAGCGCAGGCAACGAAGCAACCTGGCAAACATTCAGACTTTGTCTGCACAGAGGATCTACCCTGACTGCAGCCAACTGTGTAGCTTCGTTAGGGCAAACCTCTAGTGTTGATGGCTCCAGCTGCTATAAGCTAGTACAGGTTGTACCTCCCTGAACTGTGACTCTCTGGTGTGGCAACAGCTGGATGCTTCCAGGAACAGGGAGGTCTGGCGGCAGGACAGGCGTGGGGGCTCAGCCGGGAGCCCCGTGTTGGTGGAGGTGGGTGGTACGGTGGGCAGTTCTGGCCCCAGTAGCTGGGTAGCTCCAGCCCCAGGGGCAGCCAGGGAAATGTGGCTGTGGCCCCGGGTGTGGAGCTCCGTTCCCAGCAGCAACGGGGCTGGGGCAGCAGCAGGGCCAGGCTGGAGCCCTAACTCAGGGGCAACATGGACCATGAAAGAAGGGGCCTGTCTTGGTCCGGCAAATCCCCTCATTCGGGACCCTGATTCAGGGGGTCCAGCCTCTCTCTACTGGCATTATTTCAGGTTCTATAAATGATTTCCTACCTACATTGGGGCCTGGATAACCCACTGATGTGTGTGTATTGCACAGCCCCCTCTGTGCTGATCCAGTCTGTTCCAACCCCAGCATTGGGGGCTCCTTAGCTCCACTGTAGCAGCTCATGCCCTACTATCGACTCCCGAGCTCCTCAGTCCAAATCTCAGTGCGTCGGGCAAGACGGCGACCACCACGTTTGCACTGGTGCGCCGCCCTGGTGCCTGTGACTGGAGAAAACCCCCATCACGCGCCGAGGCACAACCTAGCCTGGCAATCTGATCTTCCAGCTGGATTCCACCACTGGAGGAAAAGGGAACTAATGATTCTAATGCTGCCCAGCGGATGAGCCGAGTGACCACCGCTTCGGGTTCCTCCTGGTGGTGAACATTCCCACACTCCTTGGTGCACATAACAAAATTTATTCTGCACATAGGTGGGAACGATTAGAAGGAATATTGATCAGGACTTCTACATTGTTACTTCATACACCCATTTAGAAAAGAGAAAAAGAACACAACTATAGCTGAATTATAAGGGCCTCAGCCAAAAGTCAGTGGCGTCAATAATAGGGATGTTAAATTCAGATTAATTGGCTAATCGAATAGTCGATAAGGGCTGTTGCTAAACTTCAAAGGCAAAAGCGCTCCGGGGAGTCCGGGGTCAGATGGGGAGTTCCCAGTTGGCCCCAGACTCCACACGGCACCGTTGCTTTAAAGCCCCCCCCCCCCATTCTGCCCCTCTTGCTGCCTCTTTCTGATGGAGGCAGCAAGGGCGGGGAGAGAAGAGTGCCTAATTGACTAATGTGTCGATTACCCAATAAGCAATTGCTTATCGGATAGTCGATGAGTCAGTCACATCCCTAGTCAACTGGAGACTTTCTGAGAACGGCAATGGACTTTTGGCTCCAAGATTCACGGTTTCAAGGCCAAAAGGGACCACTGTGATCGTCACATACAGACCAGGGAACTGCCCCCCAATCGTTCCGACAGCGCGTTCTGAGAACAGCACCCGATCCGGATTTAAATGCTGATCTCATCATGACAGTGTTCCAGAGAAAGAGACCCAGCCAGACGAGCGGCTCGCCTGCTGATGGGGCCCCCACATAGGACTCTGCCCAATTCAGAGCAGGGAACTAACTCCGGCTTTCCTGCATCCCAGGTAAGACCTAGACCACCAGGGTGTTCTGGGATCCCTTGGAGCCCTCCCTTATGGTATGAATGGCACTACACAACTGGAACTGGGCTGGGATTTTGCTTTGCCATCCAGACAGGGGGCTGGGATTAACTTAGGGTTCTGCCAATTTCCAGGAGAGCCCAACCTACAATTTCACACTGTCCTATCCTACTCAAAAACTCCCTTTTTTGCCTCCAGTAGCTAAGCCCTGACCACCCTTTAGGCCGAATTGCTCCTTGAAGCATAGAGACAGATGGATACAGGGAATTTTATAGGGAATGTACATCTCCTTGCTAAAGACTCTGGCCCAGGTAGGAGTTTCCATCCTCTGTTTTTAAACTGCAAACAATGACTTGTCGCTTCAGAGTGAAATTCAGCCCAGGGCAAACATCCCTCACAAGGCCTTATACACCACTGAGCCTTTTCAAGTGGAGTTTAATCAGTAGGACCGACCAGTATATGCCCCCGACATGGGGGTGAATCACACGTAGGCCTTTTGGTCAGAGATAACCGCCCTCTTCGTTCATTTCCTAGCTCACTGTCTTTTCACAGACCTCTTGTCCTGCTCTCTCCTTCAGCGTTAGGACTTCGGAGCTCTCCCGACAGCTGGGATTAAGATAACAATATTGTTCACAAAGAAGCCAAGTGGGAGCTGCAGCCGTGCTGCCGCACAGCCGAGGAACAAACCGTGCTTTTCTGCTCTTCCCGACAAAGACAGAACCAGACACAGAGAGAATGCAAAGAGCTCTCCAGCTACCCTGGCCCAATTCACTGAGAGACCTTCCCTGTACCCAGAGGAGGAGAGAATACAGCCCTGTTCTAATCCCTTACACAAAGATCGAGAGAACCAATATTCTGAAGTACAGGAGAGACATGTTTCTAGATGTGAGAAGGGGGGAAGAGACATCTGCAGGTAAAGTTACCCTGCTTTTGTCCTGGTAACTCACCATAAATCCTTACCAGGATTGGCCAGAACGCAAGAATTCCATTTCATGAAAAATGCCACCGTTTCAACATTTGGTTCCATTCCAAAGCAGAATAAAACTAAGATTTTTTTTAAAGAAAAATGTTTTAGGGAAAAAAACTAAACAGGATCCAGACACTTGAACGTGGGCCTCCCAAGTCCCAGGAGAAAGCTGTAACCAGCAGAGGGCGTGTCTAGACTTGCTTTCACTTTCGAAAGAAAATATGCAAATTTGGCGCACATTTGCATATCTTCTTCCAATCACTTTCTCAAAAGAGGTTGTTTCAAAAAAGAAAGTAGTCTAGACGCGGTTCTTTCGAGAAAAAACCCTTTTCCGAAAGAACCATCCGTCCTAAAAAAAAATGAGGTTTACACGGTTCTTCTGAAAAAGGTTTTTCCCCCCCCCCCAAAAGAATCGCATCTAGACTACTTTTTTCTTCAAAAGAACCTCTTTCGAAAAAGTGATCGGAAGATATGCAAATTCATGCCAAATTTGCATATCTTCTTTCAAAACTGAAAGCCAGTCTAGACGTGCCCAGACTATCAAGACCACCTCTGAGTCCCCATCTCTTGTTGTGGCTGTGACACTTCATATAAATAATTAAACATTCATTTGGCCAGACAAACACCGAGGTTTTAGCAGCACTGCCATGTCACTAAAAGTCAGGCAGCATAGTCACCGTTTGCCAGCTCCTTGGACGACAAAATCCTTCCACACTCATCGAGCAGCGTTTACACTGTTGACAAGTCAAGGTCTTCAGTGTCAAGGTCAAAGAGAAGTGGAAAGAGACCAACAAACTAACAGCAAATTGCTAAGCAAGCAGCTTACCCTGCCAACACCACTCTGTTCACACTTGCCACTTGCAGATGCAAAACTTTTGTCTTTTCAGGGGAAGAGGGAGGAGTTAGCATCTCTGAACGACAACACTTTTGTCGTTCAATTGCCAGTGTCGACACAGCTGGGCGCTGTAGCCTTGGGGTAGGGCACTGACCTCAGACGGGGGATAACCAGGTTGAAGTCTCTCCTGATTCAGAGCAACCCACCACTGGTGTCACTAATGCACCCGAGAGGGGGAAAAAAACAAACACAACTGTTATAGGACAGAGCTGCCTTTCTGGTAACACCATCACTTGTGAATCTACATAAAGCTGGTGATTCTCAGACCAAAAAAGCCTTTGTGAAGCTGTAGTTCAGCTTGTACCGACACAGCGTTACGACAAGGGGAAATCAAAATGCTGCTGGTGGGAACAACGGTCATTCTCGAAAAAACAACCCACGTGCATCTGGAAACCAGGACCTTGACAGTGGAGGTCACGAGACAAAGACAACACAGATGTGGAATAAGCTGCAAGAACGTCCGCAGCAAAAGACAAAACAAAATGTGGCGTCTCCGCGCTGAAACCTCTTTTTGGGGGGAGGGGAGCTGACAGCAGACTCTGGTTTTAGCTGTGAGCTACTCTCACTCCTTTTTGCCAAATCTGTTTATATGCTGACTCTGATTATGCGGTCTCTGAAGTACTCACATCTGTAAGTGAAATCCCTAAGGGGCCATGTACTCCCTTTTTGGGGGAGGGGAGAGAGGGGCGCGGATCTTTATAATTCACAAATGCCTGGTCAGATTTTCCTTCATGTTTCCAATAAAATTATTATTTTTATTCCCGTAGCACTGAAGAGCACCTGCAATGGATAAGCATCCTATTGTGCTACCCACTGAACAAATGTAACCACCATGGGGCAGATTTGAACCAGGGACCTGTAATGCTTAGTATAGGAACCTCTACCCCCTGAGCTAAAAGCCAGCTGGCTCCCAGCCCATGCTGTAGAGGTCTCTTGATCTTAGCTGTTGCTCTGGTCTAGGTGCCACTACATGGGACAGTGAACCACACTAGGGCTATGTCTACTCTCGCGGCTTCTTGCGCAAGTAATATGCAAATGAGGCTAAGTGTGGAATATCGCCAAGCCTCATTTGCATACCTAATGAGCCACCATTTTTTTCCAGAGGAGGCTCTTGCGCAAGAAGGAGCGTCTACACTGCCCCTTCTTGCGCAAGAAAAACCCTCTTACACAATGCCGTTACACCTATTACTTCTCAGGAATAACGGCATTGCGCAAGAGGGTTGTTCTTGCGCAAGAAGGGGCAATGTAGATGCTCCTTCTTGCGCAAGAGCCTCTTCAGAAAAAAATGGTGGCTCATTAGGTATGCAAATGAGGCTCGGCGATATTCCACGCTTAGCCTCATTTGCATATTAGTCGCGCAAGAAGCTGCAAGTGTAGACATAGCCTAGGTGTGTGGGTTACACCAACACAGAACAAAAAGCCAGAAAGAACTTTCAATCCACTCCCTGCATCAGTTCTAACTGACATTTCAGGCAGAATAGAGATAGGAGAACTAACTACTGACAATTCCCCGATAACAGCTGGCTAAGGAGGAAACTGAACAACCTTGTAAGAACTATCCTTGGAAAGTTCAGGATACATCCAGCTTGACCAATAAAGGCTGGCTTTAGCGCTGAGCAGCTCTCACTCCTCTTTGCAAGAATGGGTTCATATGTTGGCTGTATTGCTTGTTAAGCTCTCTCTTACAAACACCCTCCTCCATTACCACACACATCACTGTAAACACACACATCAGCAGTATAATCTGCTTTGACGTGAAGATCTGGCTGGCTGGCTTCAGTGTCAAGGTCAAAGAGAAGTGGAAAGAGACCAAACTAACAGCAAATTGCAAAGAAAGCAGCTTATCCTGCCCAACAGAGATTCCAGAAGTGGGAGTTGTGTATGGTTCTTCCCCTCGAACTGATGCTGTTTGATGACAATTTATATTCAAGAAAGACCTTTTGGAGAGAACCTAAAATGGAAGTATGGGGCGTGTACTCTTCACGAGGCTGGCTTTGTCATGCTCCCAGCAGAAGAGCAACAGACAACCCCTGTTGACCAACTAAATCTGCAAGACTTAAGTATTAATTTTCATTTGCACCAGTTTTTAAAGATGTTTTTCTACTTGCTAGCGATGTGCCGTACAGACTGGCCTTGCATTCAAAAGGGACCGATACCCAGCCAGTATTGCATGATAACCCAAGGAACTCAGAGGCTATGGTGACGGGAGTCATATAGGAGTGATCAGTGATTCTCAACCTAATTACCACTGTGGGATGCATCTACTGCTCTCTATGAGAGATGTGGGCTGCATCACACAATATCTACACTACCTGAACAGCCCTTAGAATGTAACATGAGCCACAGCTGTGTGCTGATTGGGCTGTGGGTTGAAAACCACTGGCCTAGATAATCAATTCAACGGAATACCTAACTGCACAGTTATGCTCCTGAAAGGGATGTAAGAAAGATGTTCTGGAACTCTTCTCCATTCAGTGCTCTCGGTTCAGTTTACAAAGTTGAAAAATGTCCATTTTCCTAACTGGCAGATCTGGGAATTGCACCTTGGATCTACATATTTACTACACATTGAACCTCTCTAGTCCGGCACCTGACCAGTTCTGAACAAGATCATTTTCTGGACCATGGGAGGTCAATATTGTCTAGCAGCATTACCAGCACTTCCACTGCTTACTGGGCTGTTAGAGGACATTTAGGTATAAATCAGAACTAAACAACAACACAGAACACGGAGAGCCAGGACTGATGGCTGTAAACAAACTTTATGGGACCGCGAGAAACTTAGCCACACCTATAAAAAGTGGGCATCCAGTCAGCTAAAATCATTCCGGATGACGGATGTTTCTGGAAAGAGAGTTCTGAATTAAAGAGTTCAACATGAGGGCAGGGAACGGGACCCGATGACCTCTAGAGATCTCTTCCAGTCCTAGTATTCTATGATTCTACAACCTATACATCATCCCACCGATAAGAAAGATCCTGCAGCTGAATGTAAGGGCTTGTTTATACAGGATCAGAGGGTAGCCGTGTTAGTCTGGATCTGCAAAAGCGACGAGGAGTCCTGTGGCACCATATAGACTAACAGATTTATTGGTGCATAAGCTTTCGTGGGCAAAGACCCACTTCGTCAGATGCATCATGAAAGCTTATGCGCCAATAAATCTGTTAGTCTATAAGGTGCCACAGGACTCCTTGTCACTCTATACAGGATGTTACCAGGCGATAAGCCAGGGTGTGAATGTACAGTAATTACTCATTTAACACGTGCCCACTTAACACATTTTTGCAATAGTGCAATTTTTTTTAGGGAACTTTTTCAAATAACTTTCGGGGAACTGTCCCCGAAATAACATGAAAATAATCAAGTGGCGGACTACTTTGTGCAGCGGTGGTAATATGCATGAGCGGATGTGTACACGTGGTCACAGCGCTCCTCCGCTCACTTATATTTGTGTTTTAACAAACCGCAGCAACTTGTATTGCTAGATACCTAATGCTGACGCTGATGACTGAGCACCAACAAAAAACTGACTGTCACCACCACCTGAAACGCAACCCCCACCTTTTCCTTTATTTTTAATGGGAAAATTGACCATGCATAGCACGTTTTCGCTTTCCACGAACATTTTCAGAAACGTATCTATAGTGTTAAATGAGGAATTACTGTATAGCGAACCAGCTTGCCGGACAAAATATCCCATGTAGATAAGCCTTACCTTTGTTAATGTGTGAGGCAGAACAGAATCTACCTTTTATTCACATTCATTGGCTTTCCAGGATCCGAATGTGTAAAATTCTTTGCACGTGTCAATACGGCATGCAGATGTAACTCACAGACACACCGGGAAAAGCAATTTGGAATAAGATAATGCTACTGTTACGCAGAAATGTCCTCAAACATCAGCACACATTACATATGATGACGTTTAACGTAGAGAAATCATGTAGCACATGACATTTAATTTAGAAAAATATGTAGCACAATGTGCCTTGTGTTTCCTGAGTTCAAAGTAACTTCAACTCCTTCCAAACTACAGACAAGCCTGAGCAAAGTTTCTTCAGACTGGCAAATCTGGATCCAAACTTCAAAACTGACCCATCTTTTTCACGGGCCAAACACCACCAGACTGTAAGTAGAAGTTTGAACCAGGATACTAGCTTCATATGCTACTAAAGTTGACCAGAAAGTGGTCAATACTTTCTGAAAACAATTTCAGAAGTAATAATTTTTTCTTAATTTTCCCCAGCAATGTTCTAGCTTTAAGGGGGTAGAATTTTTTTTTTTTAAATCTTATTCGGCTATTTAAACTTTTACCAAGTAGAAAGCTGGTGGTCTTACCTTCATACATCTCCAAAATGTGAACTGTGTCCCCAATATGCAAGGAGAGCTCCACATCTTGGACAGCATCATAATTGTAGATTGCTAAAAGGGGGGAAAGAGGAAAAAAATATAATCATGCAGGAAGTGAAGTGAAGCAAGAGCATGAAGGTTCTTCGATGCTGCAATCTGACTTCTTGCAATTACCAAACACTACGGGAAGGCATTGCAAAGGATTTTACTGACTAGTAAGCTATTCGGAGCATAACAGACCGGGAACATGCATGGTACTTCTCCTGCAGCATGTCCACTCCAGCTTTGTCTACACTTAAAAGCTTAAAGTGTGGCCATGGCACGAGCACTGGGACAGAGCTCTCTCAGTGCTCCATGTAAACTACCTCCAGGAGGGAGTAGCTACAGCGCTGTAAGTTGCCGCACGTGGGAGAGTGCTCCCTAAGCCGGAAAGTTGCAGTGCTATAAAGTGCCAGTGTAGACTTAGTCTCAGGAATAAGAACATACTACAGGCTGAACCTCTCTAGTCCGTCACTCGCTGGTCCGGCAACATCTGTGGTCTGCCATGATGTTAGTTAGCAGGATGTCCACTTATCATGGGCGTGGCCAAGTTTCCTGCAGTCCCATAACCTTTGTTTACAGCCACCAGTCCTGTGGGTCCGTGTTCTGTGCTGTTATTTAGCTCTAATTAACCCCAAAATGTTTTCTAAGAGCACAGCAAGCAGTGGAAGTGCCAGTAATGCTGCTGGACAACAGTGACCTCCCGTGGTCCGGCACACTCTCCGGTTTGGCACCGCTCAGGTTCCAAGGGTGCCGGACTAGAGAGGTTCAACCTGTTACCAGCTATTTGGAGTGGCAGAGGTCTGCACAGTGATGCTAATGATCCAGGAAGGGGAAGTTGTCCGGGACTGATTATATGATAATTGCCCTTCTTTACTAACCCTTCAGAAAACTAGTGGGAGAGGAAGTTTTTCATGTACATGCAAGACAAATAGTAATAGAGATGTAGCCATGTTGCGGAAACAAGATGCAAGAAAGGTTTTCCACTTCTGGGACAATTCTAACACTCCATAATAGTTGCCCGAGGCTGCTGCCGCTGGGTATGGCTACTCCCCCATGATTCCCCACGTCTATGGCTCGACTGAGTGTTGTTGGTGTCTGAGTATGGAAGATGTTAACAAGCAAACCTGTGATTCGCCGGGAGCTACATCGCTAACTAAAGCTTATGCAAATTCTGTCACTGGGTTTCAATGGGAACAGGGTCAGGTTTCAACCTGGCAATCCATAGGATAGTCTTGCTGGGCAGCTTGCTGGAGTTAGCACTGTACTTGGGAAAAGCCCTCATGATGGGCACTGTGGCCTTGTCTAGATTAGAAGGAGGACTGTCCTTAAGATTCAGGGGGCCCTGCAGTACTAGTGAACTGGTGTCCCTGTGCCGATGGCAGCTGGGGAGGAATTTCCAGAGCTGTGGTTTTATAATTCTCAGCAACACACTAATGAAATATTTTAAAGCAGATTTTAAACTACGGTCCTGTCGACTAAGATAGTAAATTCAGAAAGTGACAGGACAGACCTGGGTTTGGCAAATGCCTGTTAAATGGCTTCATTACCACTTGACCGGCTTTTTCACAGGTTCCATGTTAGGCTAATACAGTGGTGGGCAAAAGGGCCTCTGTGGGCCGATCCGGCCCGCCAAGCGGGTTGATCAGGCCCACGGAGGCCCTGCCACTCCCCTATTAGGGCCTGGGGGGGGGCGCATGAAGTTTCCTCCTGCCCTGTGAGGAGCACACCGCACTTCAAAGTGCCGCACGCTCCTTGCAGAGCAAGGATAGGGCAGAGGAAACTTCGTGTGCTTCCCCTGCCCCCAGACCCCAATTGGCCTGGGGGTGGGGGAGTGCGTGCAGCCTCTTTCCACCCTGCCAGGGGCACTGGTGCTTAGTGGGAAGGGAAGGAGGGTAAAGGGGCTCCCCTACCCCTAGACCAATCATGATCTGTGGGTGGGGAAGCCCGGAAGCATCCTGGCCCCGCCTCCTCCATTTTAGGCCCCACCCCTTCCTGGGCAGCCAGGGGCCATTTAAAAATTTTTTGAAGTGGCCTCACCCAAAAATTATTGCCCAACCCTGGGCTAATAGCTTTGTCAGGCTTTTTCACTTTTAAGTTAACTAGATCTTCTTCGGAGGAACCAGAACCACAGACCAGAGATAGGAAGAGGTAGGTCGGTGGACATTAAGACTCAGTGGTGCCCCAAATTTTCAGGTGCCCTACACAACTGAGTACTAAGTGTGGACGGCCCTGATTAGAAGGTAACTTGAACTGGCTTTTTAACTGGTACAGCAAAATAAGTGGGCACGGACAGTCTTTAACAACAGTTTAAACTACACTGGCTTAAATTCACACCTGAAGTTAAACTACGGCCGCCTTCTTATTTGTCTAAGGCTTTAGACTCAAAGCCGCCAAGACATCATTAGTTTTCATTCATCTCTTGGATAGCTATTCCCTAAGGAACTGCAGAGGTGAAGCACAGAAGCAATGGGAAGGAAGCACACTGCATTTCAAGGAGGAGTATTAACCTGCTAAATGCTACGAGCTTCATACTTTAAGGGGTTTGCATGTGAAGGATGCACTTTGAACATAATTACAAAATCTTCAACTGCTGCATCGGGAAATTCACAACATCAAATGCCTAGTATTTCCGTCAGGGTGAAGTATATTACTTCCTGGCTTGGAGCCAATCTAAACAAATGACTGGCGCACCACACCGGAAATTATATCACACACTCTCTTAAAAATCCTGAAGCTATAAATAATGTAGCAATAAGTGGGCAGGTTATGTGAATTTCCTGTAGTGTCCAAACTAGTCATGGGTGCATAAACATTTATTCTCTTTATGCTGCTTTGTTAGTGTGGATAGATACTGGGCCAGATTCATACTTTGTTTAGCTCCCAATGGATGCATTATTGGGTAGATTTTCTAACTGACTAAAGTTTCCCTCCCTCTCCTATCTGCACAGAATCCTAGATTCGAGGGCCAGAAGGAACCTCTGTGATCTTCTAGTCTGACCTCCTGGATAACAGGACTTCCTATAGCAGCTCTTATAGAAAAACATCCAATCTCGTTTTAAAATTCCTAGCGATGGAGAATCTGCCTGGGCCCTTGTTAATGATTCCGGTGGTTAATTACCCTCACTGAAGAAAATTTCAGAAAGGTAGCCGAAATGTACGCTTTATTTCCCGACTGAATTTGTCTAGATTCAAATTCCAACTGATCGGTCGTGGGACCTGTACTCCATTAGCTACTTCAATTGTCCGCTCTACCCCTGAGATGTTAGTCAAAGACTTTCCCAAGTAACTAGTGATTTTGGATTCCCGACTTGCCTAAAATCCCACTCGACACCCCGGCAGAAAAGACAGGTACAGCACTGACTAGCTGAGGTGCACAGTAAACGACAGCAGGATACACGACCTGCACCTCCACCCTCACAATCCGAAAAGTCCCATAGTCAGGTTCAGAAACCCAAATGAGAGGGAAACGTGGTTCTAACCAAGGCTCCATGTGCCCAGTTAGTCACTGCAAGCAGCTGGAAGGCCACTGGTTCACCAAGTAGATCAGAACCTTGGGCATTTACACATGTTGAGATCACAACATAATATCCGGGGGCAGGAGGGGAGGGGAGAGCAGCCAAAACGTGACCTAGTTCAGTAAAACACACGGAACATTTTGCCTGACAGAGCAAATGCTTCTGAATGTTTTCATAAAGGTGCAGTGCACGAACCCTGTCTAAAGAACTGCCTGCAGTCCTGCCGCCCACTGCGGGAAATCTGCCAGTTCACTAAAGCTGGGAAGGATTGAGCCAGGTCGTTACTTGTATGGGACAACTCCAAAATAGGAATGTAACATGCCATTTAATTAGTTAACCGGTTAATCTATTGAACAGGTTCAGGTGAATGGGGGGGGAGGGGGAGCTGGAAACTAGGGTGGTCAGTATTGACCCGGACAGTCTGGCATTTTTGCATCCTGTGGGTAAAAACATTCAGGCCAAAAAACCTCAAAAGCATTTCTTAAAGGGGTCATGCTTTTTTTTTTTTGTGCTCAACTTTGGTCTCTCTCCTCCTCCCCCCCCCCCCCCGAATTTTTTTTCCCCGGTGGGTTTTTTTTGGGGGGTGGGATGGGGGTGAATGGTATTTCTGGTTAAACCATCTGGCAACCCTAGCTGGAATACAGAACAAAAAGGCAGCTCCTGCTAATGTTATGGCTGCTTACTGAAAACAATGGGTCAGACTAAGGATGTGAATAGTTAAGCCAGGGCTGGGCAAAATATTGCCTGGGGGCCAGATTCGGTCCATGGACCACCTTGCCAGGACCCTCAGGCATGTAGCTGCCCCTGTTTAAAATGCAATCCCTATGTTTCTCTGCACTGCAGAGAGGGGGGGAGCTTCATGTAACTGCCCCCCCAAGCCCAATCCTCATCTCCTATTGGCCAGAAACAACCAGCCAATAAAAATTGACTTCTGCCAGTGTCTCAGCTCCTATTGGCTGGAAACAGCCACCGGGAGCTGAGAGCCCCATGGAGGGAGCAGACGGTATTTTCAAACAGTCTGGGGTTGCTGCAGGCAGGGAGCCCAATTTGCCTTGGGGATGCTGAAGGCCAGGAGACACTTAGATAAGCGCCTCCCAGCCAGAGCCTGCCTCTGTACCCCCGCCCCTCCTGCATCCCCACTCCCTCCCCCAGGTCACCATCCAAACCCTCTGCACTCCACTGCCCCAGGTCACAACTCCCTCCCAGACCTGGAGCAGTGTGGCCGGAGAGTCACACGGCACGAGCTGGAGCCACCTTGCTGCGCCTTCCCTGCCGCTGTCTCAGTGCTGCGCCTTCCCTGCAGCTGTCTGAGTGCTAGTCCCCGGGTTGCCTCAGCTAGGGGAAGAGGTGGGGCTGGGAGGGGAGACCAGGAGCCAGAGGGGGGTTGTCCTGGCCTGGCCTGGGACTTGAGGAGAGCACGTGGCTGGTGCCCTCTTTCCTTCACCTGTCACCCTTCATTTGCGGTGACAGAGTCTGGATCCCTTGATTCCTTGTTCTGTTCATCCCCTCAGACCTGGGGCACCTGGCATTGGCCATGGTCGGCAGACAGGACACTGGGCTGGTAGGCTCTTTGGTCCGACCCCGTCTGGCCATTCTTACACGTTCATGTTCTTATCGAACAAGAACACAGAGACACGATCTATAACATTTCCTGCTCAACTCTTACGTGCAGAGTTACGAAAGAGAAATTGTTGGCATATTTTCACTGGGAGCTTTGCTATTTGCAACTGGTGCGTCTTATTCCTTGGAGCCAGCATCCAAGATACGCCATCGACCGCTATTCAAGCTGTTTGGACTTGGTAGTGTGTGTATTTAACCTGGCCTTTTGGGCACTTAAAAGAACCACACCAAAGACACATGTTCTTGGCACGAAAACATAAAAATCCTTCATGTACACTCAGCTTCAAAGGGCATCAAGGAAAAAGGCTTTTGCCCCCAAAACGGCGTTAATATTTGATACCAACTTTTTCTTCCTTCTGAGTAAGCCTCCCTTGCATTCTTTCTGCTCTGGAATCCGGAAGCTTAAAAGAGCTGTTCTTTCCCTGTGTTTTCTCTAATGGTGCAAAACTAACCTTGAAGTCCGGCAATTTTAATCTGAGCAGAGAGACAGAGAAGGAAAAGGCTAGCCCTCAGGGAGAGAAATAGGGCTTGTGCTAACAGCCCCATTCTGTAAGAATTATTATAAGCGACACATCGCTTTGTTTCATTTGCATGAGCATCAAGAGGCCATAGGATTTGGTTAGCAGCAGGTACATTTAAGACACCGCCACTTTTTTCATCTATGCATAGCCAGCCCGTGGAATTCATTAACGGGAAGGGCAAAAGAGCAAACACTGTTGCTGGATTTAAGAGGACAATGGATCGTTTTATGACCAAAAGCAGCAGCTGTCGTTATAAAGGCGAAACCAAAGGGGGACAAATCACATGCTTCAGGGCAGAAGGTGATTCCTTGCAGAGATCAGGAAGGAATTCCACTTCCCGCATACCCAGCATTGCACAATTGGTTAGAGGCACTGTCTGAGTAGTGGCTAGGGGTCGCAGTCTGTTCTGAAGCTTCATGCTTGGCAAGAGGAATGATCCACACAGTCAAAGGAGATTGCAAGTCATGCGCCAAAGCTCTCCCAGGTAGCCAGGCTCTGATTTGCGGGCACCAGTGGGTGGAAAGTCAGTGCTGGCTGCCAAGACTGCACATGAAGCTTGGCGAGGGTTGGTGTTACAAGCAGGGATGGTAGATTTCAAGAGAGGAGGTTTCACTCGTATGCTCCATTGCACGCATGGGTCACAAGATGAAACCTAGCGCATTCCTGATCTCCGAAGCACCTGCCGGTGGGGCTTCAAAGATCAGGTAGCACCAGCACCACCCCAAAAGATCACACACCCAACTCCCAAACTTTGCACCAGAGGCTGCACTTTTTACCAGATTGCATCCAAGAGGCCCAGAGAAGATTTCATCTGCCACAAACACCACAACCATTTGCAAATCACTGGGCCTCACTAGGATGGAAACAGGTAACCTTACCGCAGGGCTACTCAATTTTGGAAGCCCTGGGAGCCACAATGATACTCACAGCACATGCCAAGGGCCGCAAATTAAGTGTGGTTGCATATACATGCAAATATGTATACAGTTATATGCAAATAGCTTATTTCACACTGACAGGCATGAATACAAAGCACTTCCCACAGTGCCCCAGCATCTTGGTACTTCCTCCCTGGGGGCTAAAAATAGGGCTGCCAGGTGTCCGTATTCACCCGGACAGTCCGGGATTTGCGGACTCCATCCAGCAAAAAAGAACAAAAAAACCAGGAAATACCATGTGAAATGTCCGGTATTTCCTGTTTCCCTCAGACGGAAAAACCATCTGGCAACCCTAGCTAAAAATGCTGACACCACGTACCCCTCTCCACCCGCTTGTGTCTTTCAATGCCCACCCTACCTGGGAGACGACTCACCATTGTGGAGCGTGTTCCCAGTGGAGGCCATGTTCAAAGGATCCCACCCACGGGCCACGTATTGAACCTCTTGTAAACCCAAACCGCACTGCAGGCTGCAAACAAACAGGCCGTGGGCCACATGTTGAGTAGCCCTGCCTTACCGGGTGATGCTTACTGGTTGCCCGCCATCTGGCCTGGCTGAAGCAGCCTGCCACCCATGGCAACTGCTCCAGCCCGGCTGGGCTCACCACGTCTTGGGCAGAAGGGGTGGTCTAGCCCAGCCATGTCCACTGTACCACGCCGTGGGCCAGGTATCCAGTTAAACATATAGTTTAACCAGTTAATATTTTAAACAGGATTTGACATCCCTAGGCCCCACTTGGTTTCCACTAAAATCAACTGGAACTTTGTCACTGCCTTCAACAAGAGCCAGATCATTCGGTCAGCTCTATCCAGGCCATATTAACAATATTCATTTACTGACAATCCAGTCAACGGCCTTGCCACATATGAATCATATGGGAAGTGCCTAGGTAAGTAATACTCTTGGTTTACGTAGCACCTTTTATAGGAGACTCTTTGCAAAAATTGGGTGTTATTCTCTCTTCTATGGATGGGGAAATTAAGACAGAGCAGTGGAAGGTCATGGCCAAGTCATCTGTAGACGCTGCAAAAGAAAACCAGGACTTCTAATTGATGGTCCTGTTTCAACCACCAGACCAACAACAATGCATCGCACCCACAGCGGATATAATGTTCTTAAAGTAACTAAATTTAGCCAAAGCATCTGGAAATAAGATTTATGGAAGCATAATCATTCACGTATCCTTCTGAGGCGAATCCAAAACAGAACAAAACAGACTCATTACCCAATAATTTGATTAAGCATGTTTACGCTGTAGGTTACTTGGCTGCAAAATGCAACCACTGCAAGATCCATTATCTCTCATTTAGGTGAAAATGGCCAGCCTTCTCCTCCGCCTCCTCTTAAGGGAGCAGGATAGCAACCTCCAAACACACCCTGCCTGCTTCTCAGCCAGTGGTTGGGGCAGAAACTCCGTCTCACAGGAGAAGTCAGCTTCCAAACACACCCTGCTTCTCAGACGGAGTTTCTGCCCCAACCTCCGGCTCACAGGAGAAGGCAACGCCTTGCTTTCCCCGCACAAAGAATCACATTCAGTGCCTCTGCATGGAAGAGCTCTGGCCTCGTCACATCTTTCAGCTGGAAGACTCACACGCTATTGTCTGGCAAGAGAACTGCACGCTTTATGTTGCACTGACCACATGGCCAGAGTTGGCATTTGATGGAGTGTGCTTGGTATGCTGTCGGTTGCCAAGATGTAGCCAAAAATACAGTGGGTTCATTTAAAAAAAGAAGGAATTGCCCAAGGAGCCCATTCTTAATAGGGACAAAGCCTTTTTGATGTTTGGAGGAAACTCTTCTGAAATTGCCCAGACATTTATGACTGGGGGGAAAAAAACAGATAAACATACTTAAGGCCCCAATTCAACAAAGTAATTCAGCATGTGCTTAACTTTCAACAAGTATTTCCATTGACTTGAACTGGACTACTCGCCCACTTAACTCACTCTGCACAACTGCCACCATTAAGTTTCAGAGTTAACAAACCACTGATCTAAAAGGAGATAACTTACACGTCTCTCAGATGTACCTTTCAAATTGGCTATAGACTCAGGAAACCACTTCATATTTATCACATTTAGAAGGTTTTCTTCACAATTTCAAGGACCAAAACTACAACAGATTCCAGATTTTAAAGCAAGTAGTGATTCTCTGCCACATTTAACATCTGTGGCATCAGGGAATACGCCTCATCTTACATAGGAGCATCTCTTCAGAAAGCAAGAACTCAGGACCAGCTCCAGAACCCAGTGATGTTAGTGGAACCTTTTCCATTGATTTAAATGACCGAGAATCACACCCTCTGAACCAGGCAGCTGAGTGGACTCAAAACCGATTGTGCAGGAAAAAGTAATATGGTCTCCATCGGTCCAGGTCTAAAATATTCACACTTGTCATCTTTCCTCTCAATTCTACATTCCTCTTCCGAAGGAGGAATGTAAATGAGCCCGATTGAAAATGCAAATGAAGAATGGATTTACAAATCTCACACTTCATTTGCATAATTGCATGACAGCGCTTTTTCGAAAAAGGGTCTTTTGAAAAAGAAAGCGCAGTCTAGACAGGGTTCTTTAAAAAAACAAATCCTTTTTCGAAAGAATCAGTACTCCTGAAAAAATGAGGTGTATGGGTTCTTTCGAAAAAGATTGTGGTTTCTTTTCTGAAAAACACTTTTTCGAAAAAGCGTTCTCACGCGATTATGCAAATGAAGCGCGAGATTTGTAAATCTGCGCTTCATTTGCATTTTCAGTCAGGCTCATTTACATTCCTCTTTTGGAAGAGGAATGTAATTTAGACATAGCCCAAGAGTCTTCTGTTATTATTTATTTGTTATACGGTGGCATGTTGACACCTGATCTCAGACTAGGGCCCATCAGTGCCAGGCGCTGTACAAAAAAAATGAACAAAAAGGCAGCTCCTACCTATGCTACACTGGCTTCCTGAAAACAATGGGTCAGACTAGGGACGTGAATAGTTACTGAGCCCTGCGGGGCCCACCGCGGTCAGAGGCTGCGCCGACCGGCCAGCCGGAGCAGCCCTTGTCCACATAACGTTTAACCAGTTAACCAATAACATGGGATTTTACATCCCTAGGTCAGACTTTGATCTCACGTATACTAATATTAATCCGGAGGGACGCCACTGACTTTGCTGGATTCAACATATTTACTTTGTGCAGAGCCCGGGCCACGAGGTGTAATCCTGGTATTAATGGACGCTTGTAAGCCCATGTAGCCTGCACTAGGTTACGCGAGATGCATGAACACAGTCACCGTGTGTACAGTTCGCGCTGTGATCCAAGCAGAGAGAATTCTTCAAATCCTGATTCTGCCACCAAACACATGTTTTCAGCAGCTCCCGGGCCTTTCGGGACAAAAGAGCTTTATAATCACAGCCCCTTTCCCTCCCCCCTCGCAACTGCACCACAGGAACAGAGAGCCAAGCGAATCCGTTGTAAGGGAACAGCCAAGAAAACAAATCCCCAAGTACAGGCAGACGGTAGTTACTGTAACTGCACTTACACTGGACAAAACCCTGGCCCCCACTGGAATTCCCGTCGACTGCAATGGAGCCAGAATTTCACCCACTAACGACAGAGTTGAAACATTTCATAGACCATTAAGGTTTGTGATTATTCTAGTCTGCATAACTCATGCCAGAGAGTTTCACCCAGTAATTACAACTCTCCCCCACCCCCAACGACAAGCTTGCTGTGGGGTTTACATTTTTGCATGAATAACGTTCATAATAACGACTTGGGTTTTTTCTTCTTGAATTCTATCTTGTGGATCATAATGAAGCACAAGAGTCAGATCACCTTAGCTGCAAGCCCGTGTGTTTTATTCTACTTCTATGTACAATGTCAACATAATTACAGGTCTTCATCAGGGCCTCCAATTCCTTTTCTCCACATGGGCACTCAGCTCATGCGTGGAGTAACAGGGTGGGCTAAGCCACAAGGGAAATACCCAGGGGCCTGGTCTATACTTAAAGGCTTTGCTGGCGCAGCAACGCAGACCAGGAGTATGAAAACAAAATTACACTCCTCAGGGTATGTCTACAGAGTTTTGTCGGAAAAAAAGCCATTTCTCCTACAAAACTTGAGGAACGTCCACATTGCAATTGCATTCTTCCGCAAGAAAATCGAAAGAACAGAGGGGTTTTTCTGGCATTGGTAATCTTCATTCTACCAGGAAAAAGCCTTTTTGCGAAAGAGCTCTTTCAGAAAAAGGCGTGCGTGGACAGGGAACGGGGGTTCTTTCGGAAGAAGAGGAAAAAGGAAAAAGCTATGTTGCCCTGGTGGCCACTCCGTTAATAGTAATCACAGCTTACATACGAGAAAGCATCCATTCAGTGTGGACACACACTTTTGAAAAAGCAGATCCCTTTTTCGATGCACTTTTGCAGGGTGGACGCTCTCTTTCGGAAGAAGTTTTTTCGGAAGATCTCTTCCAAAAAAAGCCTGTACTCTAGACATAGCCTCAGCTACGCAGTGAGGCCGGCAAACAGCCCAAAGCGCACACAGTGACAGCACCAGAGAAGTACTTTTGGTGGCTGTATGTTATTTTGTTTGGGAGAGGTATATGTGGAACGCCTGGCTCAAGTTTCTTCTTTCGTGCGGCTTGGGTAGGTAGCAACAACCACAAATGTAGGTCTAGGTTTGATTGACACTGCTAGGGTTGCCAGGTGTCCGGTTTTGAACCGGAGAATCCAGTATTTGAGCTTTATGTTCGGGAAACAGAGAAAATATAAATGAGAAAATATAACTGTCCGGTATTTTCTAAATAAGATGTAATGTAGATTGTGATGTAATGTCAAGTGTGTCCGGTATTTCTGTTGAAACCATCTGGTAACCCTAGACACCGCATTGCCATAGCAGTGAAGCGGTGATTTTCCTACAGGCCCGACTGAAGGGGACACTGGTATGATGTGCCTGCTGATCACAATCGCATACAGATGTTTGCCTCACTTTCCATTTAAAGAGGGTTTGTCCACCTCTCCCAGGAGACGTCTTCAGGCAACTCAACCTGCACCAGTCTAACTGATGTAAATCAATGCCTAGTATTTCCTTGGAAGGGTAAATGACAAGCTGCTTGTTTTGACCGGTTGACACCCTCCAAGCAAGTTATTGTGCAGGGTTGTGGGACTTTAATTGTGTCTTTGGCCAGTTCTGCAAATCATCGTGCAAAGTTTGCATTGATGTGGTTAAGAACGTGAGAGTTGGCTGCCTATCTCCCATTGGTGCTTCTAAAAAGCTCCCGCTAACTAGCTAACACTCTCAAATTAAAAATAGCAACCATCAAGGTAGCCACTCAATAAATGCGAGATGGAGATATAGAAAAGAGGAAGTCACTTGGCCTAAGTCACAGAGTAAGTTAGCGGCACAACAGGAAAGACAATTCAAAAACCTGGAGAGCAGACGCTTGTCAGTTTCCAAGAGGACTAAATCAATTGACAATATTTCTATCTATTTTTAAGGGCAGCTGATCTGGAGGGCTTCACAGAGTCAGTACCAGCATTACTTCAGTTACCTTTTCACTTGATGTGAAGGATCTTCCAAAGGCTTCATTGGCAGTGGTACCTATTCTGGTATGACACACCCTGCTTATGACTAGCAATGGAAATCATGGAAACCATTTATTTGTGGATGAAGTTCCAGAGAAATCTGAAGAGGTTCAAAAAGGACAAATGCAGAGTCCTGCACTTGGGACAGAAGAATCCCAAGCATTGTTACAGGCTGGGGACTGACTGGCTAAGCAGCAGTTCTACAGAAAGGACCGGGGATTACAGTGGATGAGAAGCTGGATATGAGTCAACAGGATGCCTTTGTCGCCAAGGAGGCTGATGGCATATTAGGGGACATTAGCAGGAGTATTGCCAGTAGATCCAGAGAAGTGATTATTCCCCTTTTTTTTTTTGCACTGGTAAGGCCACATCTGGAGTATTGGGTCCAATTCTGGGCCCCCTATTATAGAAAGGATGTAGATTCATTAGAGAGAGTCCAGCAGAGGGCAACAAAAATGATTAGGAGGCTGAAGCACATGACTTATGAGAAGCTGAGGGATTTGAGCTTATTTAGTCTACAGAAGAGCGAGGGGTGATTTGATAGCAGCCTTCGACTCCTGAAGGGGTTTTCCAAAGAGGATGGAGAGAGGCTGTTCTCAGTGGTGGCAGATGGCAGAACGAGGAACAGTGATCTTAAGTTGCAGTGGGAGAGATCTAGGTTGGATATTAGGAAAAACTATTTCCCTAAGAGGCTGGTGAAGCACTGGGATGGGTTCCCTAGGGAGGGGGTGGAATCTCCATCCCTAGAGGTTTTTAAGTCCCGGCTTGACAAAGCCCTGGCTGGGATGATTTAGTTGGGGTTGGTCCTGCTTTGGGCAGGCTGGACTCGATGACTCCTGGGGTCTCTTCCAGCCCTATATTCTATGCTTCCATGAGAAGCCAATTAACGGAACATGGTGAGACATCCCTTGGAGCTAACCCTACGCTGGCACGCTTACTCCTTCCATCTATGCTTCCATGAGAAGAGGAAAAAGCCAGATCTTGTAAAATTACTAGAAGCTCTGGGGGTTTGAAGAGACCTGTTCCATAACTGGGGTTCTTCCAGATGTGTTACCCATGTGCATCCTAGTTTGGGGATGCATGCTTACCACATGCACAGGTGCCACAAGTTTTAGCAGTATCCATATGGGAGCAATTCTGGAGACCATAGAGTGGTGCCTACATGAGTCGCTATACAGGGCACTGCATGCTCCCCTCAACTTCAGTTCCTTCTTGCCAAAAACTCCAACAGTGGGGAAGGAGAGCTGGCTGTAGAATGGACCATCCGCCTCTTGCCCCCCACCCAACAGATACAGAGGCAGCAAGGGGGATGCACATGTAGTTGTTAGGATTAACCAATAAGCCCTATCTTATCGGTTAATCTTGTTAATGACTACACGTTAACGTCCCTAGTCAAAGCCGATCAATTCTCGCCGCCGGCCGATCCCCAGTCAATGCCGGGGTGAAATGGGCTGGTGGATTTCAGCTGGCATCTGCCTCACCATCGATGCCCTTCTGGAAGTCTCAGCAGGAAAAAAAAAAGGAGGGAAACGGGTCGACAAAACCAAAGTCTCCTTTTCACTCCTAGTCCTCAAGAGCAAGGTTGAGACCCACTGGAAGGATGGCGGAGAGCAGAAGCCACTGCAGGCCTGTTCTGAGGATGCACAAAGGATTTCAGACCCAAATTCGCAGCTCCAAGTTCACAAAAGAATCCCCAGGTCACGTGCATGTTTTATTCGGGCAGCTGCTTCCTCTCGTCCCTCACAGAACGAACCGCCTTGCAAACAGGGCACCCGATCTGTCTGTTCCCAGAGAGACAGGTGTTTTACAGAAGGGATTAGGCTATTGTGTTTGCAAGGTGCTTTCCCCCTCATGCCCTGCAGGGCCGCTTCACCTCTTTGAAATCTGAGCAGCAACATCCAACTTGAAAGGTATTAACCACTCAAAAATATGTTAAATCCTAGTGATTTGCTTTAGCTCAGGCCTTCTAATCCACAGCATGATCTCTTTTCCGCCGCCGCAAAAGCACGGAAATCGGCAGGAGTTTTGCCAGTGTCTTTGATGGATTCCAAATCTAGCTTCCAGTCAGTTTCTCTACCGAGCTTGTCGCTGTCCACACTCTTATGGACAGTGCCCACAGTCATGCCCATGCGGAACATCAGTTTTAAAAGTTACCATGGAACTATTTTCTCCGAATGATGGCCAGGGAGGGGGAGGATCCTGAGGTTCCTAATGAGTTAATCCTTGATCTTTTAACACCTGGACAAAGTGGAAGCACACCTCCCCCAATCAGCATGACAGATGTCATAGCCACAATGCACAAATGCAAACATTGGCACAAGGTGCAAACAATGAAGAGATTAGGTAGCATCATCCTCACTGGGTAACGGTTAGGGATTCAAGCGACTAATCAACTAGTTGACTAGTCTCTCTCCCCCCCCACTTGCTGCCTCTATCAGAAAGAGGCAGCGGGAGGGTGGAAGAGGAGGGGATGCTGGGGGGAGCCAGCTTAAAAGCCAGTTCCCCCCAGGCTCCAGGAGCACAGTGGCAGTTCCGCCTTTGAAATGTACAAGAGTCCCTACTGGGCTGTTGTGCATTTCAAAGCAGAAGTACCGCATGGAGCCTGGGACTCCGAGTCCCTCGCTGGCGCCAGGCTCCATGCCTTCTTTCGATCTTTGAAATGCCCAACAGCCCAGCGGGATCTTGCTACATTTCAAAGAGGAAGCGCCCTTATCGACCAACCGAATAGTCAGTGGAAATTCCGACTAGTCGATTAGTTGATTAATCCAATTTTAGCATCCCTACTAATGGTTAACCAGTTCTCGGACAGCTGCTCTCTGCCCACGGCAGATCACAGAGGGGGGCTGCTCCAGTCCTGCACGGCTGGGGGCCGGGGGCCAGCAGAGCCAACCCCAATGCAGGGCAGGTAGCAGGAGCTCTGCGGGCTGATGGGCTAGAGCAGGGGTCTCCAAACTTTTCAGCCCGAGGGCCGCATTAACTATCAAACAGCAGTTCGGGGGCCGACTACACACTTGAGGTCCAAATAAAAAACAATCAAAACATGGATGTTGTTTTTAATTATTTATTTAATATTATTTTATTCAGTTATTATTTAATAACACATTCATACACTACACATGAACACCTGTATTAGTGTGAATGGTGAAATTGTTTCCTGGATGCCAAAATAGCAGACATTTCTGGCTTTAGATTTGTTGTCCCTAACATCAACAGTGACCTGAGATTATCATCGGACAAGTTTGTTCTCAAATTGTTCTTCACGTATTTCATTCTTGAAAATGTTTGTTCACACAGGTATGTTGTTCTAAAGATTGAAAGGTACCTTGATGCAAAAGTTTTGACATTAGGAAAGTCTTCCTTGGGCAAAAACTGGTAAAAACCCACCAGTCCTATTTTGAACTTGTCCCTAAGGAGGTCATTTGCTTGCAACTCAATGACTTCCAGCTGCAGTTCATCTGGGCAACTGGCCACATCTGCTTCAAATGGTAATTTTTTTTCCATAGACAAAAAGGTCTCCACGGGCCGGATGAGAGGGCCTCGCGGGCCGCATCCGGCCCGCGGGCCGTAGTTTGGAGACCTCTGGGCTAGAGCCATGAGATCCTGCTAGTCAGATCCCGCTAGTTAAACGTTAGCCGATTAACTGGAATTTTACATCCTTAGATTTAGGTGCTACCACCTTAGGACCTGACTCTCATTTACAAGTGAGGTTGCTTTACAGCACTCTGGTAAATCACAGTCACACTCATTTTGAGATTCTGTGTGTCAGCCTGAGTAGGGTAAAGCAGGTTTAGTATAAATCAGAATTAGGTCCCTTATATTTAAACCATCCCAACCGAAGGTAAACACTCTTTCAGAACAAGCTATTTGTACCGTGTAGCAAAAGAGAAACAGGAAGCACGGAATTTTAAAACTACCACTATATTATTGTTACAGAAGAAGTAAAGCTCTAAGCCAAAAGTTTTCAGTTCGTGGAAGCCTTATCTGTTTTATCTGAACAATTTGTTCCAGCTTTTTGCACAAAGTTAGCACTTTCCCTTCCAGATTGGGATCGGTTTTCTGCACATGAATGCTTCCTGAGATTAGAAAATAAAAAAGGACAGAAATAAAGAATCACATCCCATGTACTCCATGGAAGAATTGGATTACATCTTTAAAAATTTTGAGTGAGTTCTTGGACATCTAAAACCGTAAGGGTACATCTACACTGCAATGCTATTTCGGGATACCGGAGTATCCCAAAATAGCTATCCCGCATCTTTAGAGCAAGCCTGTTATTTCAGGCTCACTATTCTGATGTCCCTGTTCGCTTATTTCATCAGTGCTATTCCGAAATGTCCCTTAGCTTCATTCAATGAGGAGATTTCAAAAGAGCATCGAACTAAGATAAGCAATTTGTGTAGCTCAAACTGCGTATCTTATTTTGAGTTACGGTGCAGCGTAGACGCACCGTAGCTCAAACTGCGTATCTTATTTTGAGTTACGGTGCAACGTAGACGCACCGTAAGAGATCACTGAAGTAAACTTTTTTTTAAAGTACTTAATCTTAAATGTGTGCAAATCTGCTCTCTCAATACAGCATGGGTATGTCTAGACTACATGGCTCCGTTGACGGAGCCATGTAAAGTAGTTTACTCAGCATAGTCAAAGAAGCAGGGATTTAAATAATCCCCGCTTCATTAAAATAAAAATGGCTGCCGTGATGTGCCGACGATCAGCTGATCCGACACAGTCTAGACGTGGCGCGGTTGACAAAAGAAGCTCCAGTATGCCTCATCAACCGTGCCGCATCTAGACTGCCACACTGTGTCAGATCAGCTGATTGTCAGCACAGCACAGCAGCCATTTTTATTTTAATGAAGTGGGGATTATTTAAATCTCTGCTTCTTTGACTATGCCGAGTAAACTACTTCACATGGCTCCGTCGATGGAGCCATGTAGTTTAGATGCACCCTATGTGTCATATCAGGAAGATACTTTTATCATTTACATTGGAAGTGTACATTTCATTTGGGACGGATCCAAACTAAAGCTGTGACTTTGACCATCTTCAGTCTTTGAAGCAGACCAAGAACTGATTGCCTAGAAATTTATCAGAACAAGCTATTTGTACCGTGTAGCAAAAGAAAAAACAGGAAGCACTGAATTTTAAAAGTATTTATCTTCTTTAATTTTTAGGTTTCCCAGCAAAGGCACAGAAACCATTAAAATATTTTTTGCATTTCAGCCATAAATTAAAAGCAGTGGGCCTAAAAATGCAGTCTTTGTTCTGTCAGCAAAGGAAGAAACGTGCTTATGGTTTTGGACCAAGTCAGTTATAAATTTTGTTAAGACTGTAACTTAATGTGTTTGCTTAAAAAGGATATTTTAACTAACAGCAACATCAGATGAAACACTTGGGCAATAAGGGGATGGCTCCCAAATAAAAAATTCTTTGCTAGGATTACGACCTACAAAGATCATATGTGGAACTGGCTTAAACTTTTGCAATTTTGAAAATGAGGTCCCATTTTGAAATTAGAAAAATAATGGATTACATTTTCCCATCCTCCCCCCACCCATGGTAACCTATTACAGACCCATGGAAGGGCTAGACTATTCCAGACGGTGTTTATCTAACCTGCTTATAAAAATCTTCAATGATAGAGATTCCACTACCTCTCTAGGCAAGTTATTCCAATATTAATCACCCTGACAGGAAGTTTTTCCTTCGGTCTAATCTAAAACATTCCTTGCTGCAATTTAAGCCCATTGCTTCTTATCTTAAAGAGGTTAAAGAGATCTTTTTTTCTCCATTCTTGTAACAATCTTTTATGTATTTGCAAACTTTTATCATGTACCTCCTTGGTCTGTTTCCTTCAGACTAAACAAACCCAAATTTTTCAATCTTTCCTCACAGGTCAGGTCTCCGGACCTTTAATCGTTGTGTTATTCATCTTTGGACTTTCTCCAATTTGTCCACACCTTTACTGAAATGCAGGGCCCAGAACTGGACACAATGCTCCAGGTAACGCTTAATGAGTACGGAGTACAATGAAACATTCACTTCTTGTGTTTTTCTTACAACACTCCTGCTAATACATCTGTGTTCTTGTGCGGCCACTCAAAAGAAATTCACAGGCTGCTCAGCTGATTAGCAAAGCACCCACAGCTAGGTTTTGTGTTCTGTGGGTGGTACACATTCACACATACCTTAGTGCACACAAAATTATTCCACACATGGATGGAAAAGATTAGAGGGAACATTGCTTATGTTAATAAGGATAGTGACACATGGAGACATCATGCTTCTTTTTATAAACAGTCAATGATCTGTTATCTATTTCAACAAATTTCAGCAAAAGCAGAACTACCTACTTAATTCTGCTTTTGCTGAGGACCATGCAGAAATGAACTCAACGGGAAAAGAAATTAAAAAGCCTGACCCAGCCCATGTGCTTAATATAGATTTCAAAACACATCATAAAAAAACTAAATCATACAGAGGAGAGGGCGGATTTGCCCCCACATTCTCACAGGGGGTGGGGGGACCATTTTTGGGACAGAGGCGGCTGAGCCACAGAAAAAAATCAGTCAGGGGCTGCGCACAAGAAAGAAGAAGAAAAAATTAAACTCTCACTGACTTGGCCTCCAACTGAGGAGAAAGACACTCCCCACTCTCCCCTTGCACACCAGAGTCTCGGTGGGGCCTGGCTAGTAGATTTTGGGTACTCCAGCCCCAGGGCAGCTGCAGCAGACTCCCCAATGTTGGAGGGTAGCCCTGAGCCACAGGGGCCGGCTAGGCAAGCTGGGATCCACATCCAGCCCCCAGGTCTTAGCTTCCCTACCTCTGCCTTTGACCTAACTACTGTTTTGTTACTTGAGAAATAACAGTGGTGTAGCCGGAAGGGCCCACTTGTGCAGGCTAGGGATGTTACATTTCAATTAATCAGCTAATCGAGTAGTCGATGGAATTTCCATCGACTAGGCGATGGGGGGGGGCACTTGCTATCCCAGCTGTGCCTCTGCCTTTTAAATGTAGTAAGCGTGACCGCAAGGCTCTTACTACATTTAAAAGGCAGAGGCACAGTAGTCAGGACCTAGAATTTTTGGGGATCTGCTTCGGTCCCCACTTGTGCCATTTCCCCCCGCTGCACCTTTGCCTCCCTGTGGAGACAGTGCTCGGGGGGGGGGGGGGGGGGAGACGGACTGACTCTTAAGCACCAGCTCCTGCTTCCCCCTCCCCCTTGCTGCCTCTGATACAGAGGCAGCAAGGGGGAAGGGGAGGAGCAACTAGTCGAGTAGTGACCGGACTACCCAATAAGCCTAGGTTTATCAGGTAGTTGACTAGTCACTTACATCCCTAGTGTGGGCCCTGATTTCAGGGGGGTGGGCAATGATGGAGGGTGGGGTTATGCCCCAGGATCCCAACCCCATTCTCTGGCTGCAGCGCCTGCGGGGGCCGGGTGAGCCACAGCCCACCCAGGAATATGCCCCTGAAACATAATACAGTAGAAGCTCAGAGTTATGAACTGACGGGTCAACCACACCCCTCACTTGGAATCAAAGTATGCAATCAAGAAGCAGCAGAGACCCCCAAAAAACCCCAACCCACTAGCAAATACAGTACTTGTTAAACATAACCTAAAGGGAAAGTCTAAAAAAGGATTCGACAAAGCGAGGAAACTGTTTCTTTGCTTCTTTCATTGAAGTGAAAATAATCAAGAGGAGCATTTTCTTCTGGATAGTAAAGGCTGAAAGCTGCATTAAGCCAATGTTCTACTGTAAGTGTCTGAAAGAGCCACAAATATTTTGTTCAAAGTTACGAAAATGTCCAAGGTACGAACAACCTCCATTCCCGAGGCATTCGTAACTCTGAGGATCTACAGTTTGTGAGAAACTGGGACCAAGAGATCTTGGATGAAGTTGCTTTGTGGCAGCTTCCACTGGTCGAACAGTGCAACTGCTTTACTCCTAGGCACAAATGCCTAGATCCGTGGTCCCCAACATTTGTACGCGCCTGCCAAGTGCTCAGGGCTGGCCTGGCCCCGGGCACATGGCGCACGGTGAGCGCCGGCCCCGGGAGTGCCGCGGATTGGCCGCCCGCGCTCTGGGTGCGGGGTGCTTGCAGGGGGCGCCAGCCCTGGTTGCGCGGCGCTTGGGGGGGGGGGGAAGAGCACCGGCCCCGGGCGCGCGGCTATGGGGGGGCCCCGCCCCCGGGCGCGCAAGTGTCCCCGCCCCCTGGCGCCCGACGGGCGAACGGCCACGCCCCGTGGCGCCCGGCAACCTCAAATGGTTGGGGACCACTGGCCTAGATAGTGATTCTCAGCCTTTTTGGAATCACACACCATCTTAGCATTTTTTTTCTATAAGTTCCCCCCACACACATACACTTACACACACTCACATTTGGCCCAGCCATCCAGCCTAGCACAGTGACCTTCTTCACCAAGTGAACTTTAACACAGGAATTATTGTAGAAAACCAAATTAACAGAAACATAGGTAGGGATAAAATTACTCCCGAGATAAAATTCTGCATCCAGCAGTGAAAAAGATCAGACCCTTTCTAATGTTCATTTAAAAGTCGTGTTTGTATTGCTGTCAGCGTGGCAACCAATCAGCACAATTTGGAATACAGTTGGAGGAAGGTGTGAAAATGTTTGCCTGGTTTCGCTGATACATGGTCACTTCATCAGGGACTTTTCTTTTCAAGAACTTTTACCAAACATAAAACATTTGGCTTTTTTTTTTAAGTATTATTATTTCAGTGAAGGCAGTTTTGATCTGGAATTACAACATCTGCCTGAGCATTGATTCCAACCCAAACACTGCAACAGCAGGCTGGCGTGCGAGAATCAAGAAGTGAAACTTACAATAGATCCATATTCAAAGTGAAGTAAATCAGCAGCACACAACGTAAACAGCATCATGAAAAACTAGCAAGTAATTTTCAAAAATTACTGAGCACTTGCTAGGGATGTTAAACTGTGTTCATTTAGGTAAATGTGTTACCACTGAAAATATCATTGGTTGCATGTTTACACGGGCTGTGGAGTGGTAGGCCAGGCCACTCCCCAGGCACCAGTGTACGCAAGGAGCTGGTATTTAAGCGTGTAACTGGGCCCAGATTCATCGGTTAACCGTGTGCACGTTTACACTTTCACATCTCTGCTTGACTCTCCAAATAAAGTCAAAGGTAGGTACTCAGCCACTCTGAAAATCAAGGCCCCAAGTATTAAAATTCTAGCAGTTATAATCTCAGTTATTAATAACAGGAAAGGCATTTAAACATTTTTAATTGCAACCCGACACTGCCCCTCGTACAATACTGAAGTCTAAACTGCTTAATACTCTTATCACACACAATGAAAGTCTGTCTCGAACCGAAACAATCAATTAAAAGGGATGACGGTACAGGTTTTGTCTTTCCCTTCGCTGCCACAATACGGGACAAGAATGCAGTAAGCCTCCACGAGCCAATGTTGCTACTAGCTGCAGAGAGAAAAACGGGCTCATTTGTTCGCTTGTAACAAGTTGAAGTCCATCGTTGGCTAAGCTTTTTCACAGTTTGCCAGGGTCACCCCAGGCAGATCAAAAATTAATTGGTTGTCAGAAACTGAATGCAAATTAACTGTGCATCAGACAGTGCTTCAAAGCTGTGTTTAGCCCTAGCTAATGGATGCAGGCATGGGGCTAAAACCTCTAGTACATGAAGAACTCTACTGCGATTATTTTTTTGCACTGGGGCAGTGCCAAATGACCTCGGTGCTAGACCACATCCCCACCACTGTAGATACAGCACAAACACCACAAACAAAAAGCCAGTCTCTGCCTCAAAGAACTTACAATCTAAATACAGTAAAAGCTCGGTTACCCGGCTTGCTGGGAGGTGGTGGTACGTTAAAAATTCTCGTTAATGAAGAGGGAGGGAATTTGGCAGGGGATGGGCACGGGAGGGGCTTTGGGGTGCCAGATGTGGGGAGCGCTCACTTTGGGCAACACCCTGAAAACGGAAACATAGGAAGAGGTGTGGCTAGGCAGCTCTGAGCACTGCCTCCGCCCACAAGCACCGCCCCCACAGCTCCCATTGGCCGGGAGCTGCAAAGCCAGTAGGCGGGACAGGGTGGGGGCAGCACACGGAGCCCCTGGGGCTATTCCTCCACCAAGGAGCAGCAGGGACTTGTCCCCACTTCCTGGGAGCCACGTGGAGCCAGGTAGGGAGTTGGCCGGCTCCGCACCAACCAGACTTCCAATGAAGATCAGAAATGCAGATGTATAGAGCGTTCCAGCTGGTAAAGTGCCAGATAACACAACTTTCACTAATAAAAGCATCGTACTAATAGTGTACAAGGGATATTTCGACTTACTGCCACGGCACATGCAACACACCCAATCAGGCCATGTCATCGGGACATGATCAGCTGGGGAGAGCTCGTTCTGGCGGCATAGTGGCTATAATTTGAGAGCTTTGGGGTCTGAGCTAATCTGAGCCTGGTGCTGATCACTAATCAACACAGCGTTTACCCCGAGGCCCGCACAATCTGTAACAGAAGTAACAATCTGGCCACCTTTAGGAGTGTGTCTAAACTACATGGCTCCGTCGACGGAGCCATGTAGATTTGTTTGTTCGGCAAAGGGAAATGAAGCCGCGATTTAAATAATCACGGCTTCATTTAAATTTAAATGGCTGCCCCGCTCTGTTTGTCGGCAGATCGGGGCAGTCTGGACGCTCCCCTGCTGACATGAAAGCCCTTTATCGACGTCCCCGGTAAACCTCATCCTATGAGGCATAATGGATGATAAAGGGCTTTCAGGTCAGCATGGGAGTGTCCAGACTAGCACACTGAGCCGACAAACAGCTGATCAGCTGTTTGTCGGCTCAGCGCGGCAGCCATTTAAATTTAAATGAAGCCGTGATTATTTAAATCGCGGCTTCATTTCCCTTTGCCGATCAGCCTAATCTACATGGCTCCACCGATGGAGCCATGTAATTTAGACACACCCTAGGAGACGGAAAGTGGTTTAGAAAAATAAAGGAGAGCACAGTAACCTTCTGGAAGGAAAGGCCCCCTCTCCATCAACAAGGCACCTTTGCCCTTAAAACTGCAGCTCAAGCAGCTAGGAGGAACAGCTAAAGCAGACTCTAGCAGCGAACACCACAAGAGAATGCAGAGCAAGGGTCCTGGTCCTCTCAGATGTTGGCTCCAAGGCTATAACTGAGATTTGAAAGGGGAGTGAAGGCCTTCAGCTCCCAGTGGATTGGTGCCTAATTCCCTTAGGCACCTTTGAAAATCCCAGCCTACTTGCCAAAATCAGCAACTGTTTCATGAGTGGAACCACCCTCGGAAATCAATTGCTCAATAGCCGCTCTGCAGAGCAGAGTTTGGAAAGTTTCCCCAATACTGGCTCCTCCCAGGACACAGCCCACTGTGCTGGGTCACACCCTGTGCCAACTCCTGTAACCAGGTGGATTTGATTTCCACAGACACAGTTTTCACCCAGCAGGTCAGTCTCTTGCCTCGCATATCTGTGCGGTGCCCCTCTATTGCAACTGCCTGCTTCCTGGCCTGGCCAGGCAGGAGGCATTTCGCTTCCCAGCCCCGCTCTTAACCTGTCCCTCTGCTCCTTGCTCCTGCTCCCTTCTTCTCAAAAAGGCAGTGCCTCAGAGGCCACCCAGATCCTCACACAGGGTTGCCAGGTGGCCGGTTTTCACCCGGGCTGTCCAGTATTTGGGTTCCCCGTCCAGTAAAAAGAAAGAAAAAATACCAGACATGTGAAATATGAAATATTTTCTGTTTCCCTCGGACAGAAGCCCAGCGGGGACAATTTTCCCCTGCCACGTCTGGCGGGGGCGGGGAACTGAGGAGTGTGGGACCATTTAAAGGTGCAGTATCTTTTTTTTTTTTTTTTGCTTAACAACTTTGGTCTGACCCTCTCCCCTCCCCCCCCCCCCCACTTTTTTTTCCTTTTTGGCTCAACAACTTTAGTTTCCCCCTTGCCTCCCCCCCAGAATTTTTTTCCTGGTGTTTTTTTTTTGGGGGGGGGGGGGATATTTTGATTTAAACCATCTGGCAACCCTATCCTCACATTGTCCCTCCTTCCTGTCAAAAAAAGCAGGATTCAGGGACCTCCTAACTGCCTTCCTCCCACCTCCCTTCCTGTGAAAAACAGCCACTCTAGGAACTCCCACCTTGAAAAGCATTAGCCATGCTGGGCTGCTCCATCCAGTCCTGTTAAACCAACAGCAGGACTTCAGTTGCTCCGCGCTGTTCTTCTTGGGTTCCCTGCTCTCGTCATCTGCCAACCCTAGGTACCCAAGCATGTGATTAGATCCCTGTAAATGTATCTACTGACGTCTGCATCCACATTTGCAGGGGCAGATACCCACAGATATAAAGAGATCAGCAAATTTGCAGGGTTCTAAACACAACATTTGAACCCACAAAAATCAGCCAGGGCTATCCACATTCACATCCGCAGATGCAGATGCCCACGGATATAAAGCAGATATCTGCAGATTTGCTGGGCTCTATGCAAGGTCTTTAAAAATCCATGGGAAAGAAGATGAGGGAAGCCTGCACATAGTCTTAGTTTTCTAATACCGTGCTGAGGGCTGCCTCCTTTAAAAAAAAAATCCTTCCCAGGATGCTAGCACACGAGCCTGCCCTTGTAACCATTAAACACAAATTTCATCCAAACAACGTCCTGCACAGACAGACTACTTCTGCATCGCCCTCCTTTGCCTACCCGCTATACAGTACATGGTCAGTTTCACTGCTGCTGTGTTAAAGGCAATGGGAAATTATACCTCTGCCATCCAGCAAAGAGGAGGCAGAGAAAATCCGTAAGTCAAAGAGCTTGCAAGAAAACATGGTTCAGATCACACGTTCCAGTAGAACAATTTACACAAAGTGTACATTTCAGAATGAGGACTGGGTAACAAGCAGTGTAGGATAGGGATGTTAAATACAGCTGAATCAATTAGTCGACGGATTTCCCATCGACTAGTTTATTAGTCGATAAGCAGGGGAGCCGCAGCAGGGTTAGCTCCCCGTCGGGGCAGCTATCCCTGCTGTGGCTCTGCCTTTTAAATGTAGGCTCTTAATACATTTAAAAAGCAGTCGCAGCATCTGGGATTGGACGTGAGTCAGGAATCAGCTGATTTCTGGCTTGCACCGGGTTCACACTACTCCCATGCCCCCTGCCGAGACAGTGCTGGGGGAACCGGCTTAAGCCAGCTCCCCCCAGCACCCGCTCCTGCTCCCCCTTGTTGCCTCTGTTGGAGGCAGCAAGGGTGGGGGGAGGGGAAGTGACTAGTCGAGGAACTTTTTTTAGGAGGAGTTTTTGCTTATCGGATAATCAACTAGTTCCTTACATCTAGTGTAGGAAGGGTTAATGTAGTTTCGGAACAAGCAGTCATGAAATTGATTATTTACGAAAACCTAGCAGCAAGCATGACAGGGCTTTATCATGCCCCTGTTACTGTCAGCAGGGCCGGCTTGAGCCATTCCTGCACCCTGAGCAGCGGGTGCACGACACATGCGCGGCTCTGCTTCCAGGCGCACGGCGCCCTTTACAGCTGCCATCAGGCGCCCTGGGCATCTGCCTGGCTAGTCCCCCCCTTAATCCGGCCCTAACCGTCAGAAGGGGTTGTGGGCTCTGCCTATGACCAACGGCAACAGGAGTAGGAGCAGACCCACAAAGAAAGCAACAGGCACTTCACATGAGCGGTTTCTCAATTTCATGCACATAAAAAATGACCCACTCCTTGTCTACACACAAACTTGCAGTGGTTTAGTTAAATGGGTGGAACCTCCTATGTTGCCACTTCAGGAATGACTCAGGCTTGTATACACTCAGAATTTGCATTGGTTAAACATAAATCAATTGAATGGAACTGGTGCTGATTGTGTATGTGGACTCTTACATCAGGTTGAAACTGATTATAGTGGTTTAGTTTGCATCTGTAAATTTGCAAGTGCAAGCAACACTGATTAAAGCAGGTCTAAATCAATGCAAGAGTCCACATGCAAAAACTGCACCAGATTAGTGAAACTGGTTAAAAAAAAAAATCACACAATTTGGTATCTCCATATCATTCTATATGCAAGCCAGGTTATTTTAGGTTGATCATAAATCTTTTTCTAATCGATTTCAGCTAAAGCAAAACAAATCTGGTTTAATCTGAAATAATAGTAATCACACCCATGTAATATTTTCCACCAAATTAACTAAATTGATTTAAAATTCACAATGTAAGTTAAATCAGTGCAACTCTATGTACAAATAAGCCCTCAGAATTTGATATTAGCGTCTAGACATTTAAATGATTAACCGATAAGTCTGAGCTTATAAATTCATCTAAAAAGCTACACACACTCCCCCCCCCCCCCTTGCTGCATCTGTATCAGAGGCTGCGGGAGGAGAGGAGAAAGAGACAGGAGCTGCCGAAGCCACCTCTCTCCCACCCCCCACACTGCTGCCTCTGTATCAGAAGCAGCAATGCAGGGTGGCAGATGGAAGCCGGTCTGTAAAGGGAACTGATTTTTAAACTGGCTCCTCTTGTGGATCGGCTCCTGTCTGCGGTCCCGGCTCCTCGCAGGGTGGGGCGGGTGGAGGAAACTTTGGGCACTCCTCCTGCCCCAGGCCAATCAGGACTTGGGGGGTGGGGAGCACGTGACAGCTCCTCCCACCCTGTGAGGAGTGCATGGCACTTCAAAGCGCTGTGTGGTCCTGCCAGGGCAGGAGGAAGTTTTGCGTGCTCCCCCACCCCCAGACCCTAGTCTGGGGGCAGGGGAGTGGCAGTAACAAAGGCCCTTTTGCCCACCTCGATCTAGACCACCAGTTAGATGTCTAACCTGCTCTTAAATATCTCCAGAGATGGAGATTCCACAGCCTCCCTAGGCAACTTATTCCAGTGTTTAACCACATGAGTAAAGGAACCTCAGTCTGGGTGTGTCTAGACTACATGCCTCCTTCGACGGAGGCATGTAGATTAGCCAGATCGGAAGAGGGAAATGAAGCCGCGATTAAAATAATCGCGGCTTCATTTAAATTTAAATGGCTGCCCCGATCTGCCGATCAGCTGTTTGTCGGCAGATCGGGAGAGTGTGGACGCGATGCCCCGACAAAGAAGCCTTTCTTCATCGACACAGGTAAGCCTCGTGAAACCAGGTTTACCTGTGTCGATGAAGAAAGGCTTCTTTGTCGGGGCATCGCGTCCAGACTCTCCCGATCTGCCGACAAACAGCTGATCGGCAGATCGGGGCAGCCATTTAAATTTAAATGAAGCCGCGATTATTTTAATCGCGGCTTCATTTCCCTCTTCCGATCTGGCTAATCTACATGCCTCCGTCGAAGGAGGCATGTAGTCTAGACACACCCTCTGATAACACCAGGGCTACGTCTACACTGGCCCCTTTTCCGGAAGGGGCATGTAAATTTCACGAGTCGTCGTAGGGAAATCCGCGGGGGATTTAAATATCCCCCGCGGCATTTAAATAAAAATGTCCGCCGCTTTTTTCCGGCTTTTAAAAAAGCCGGAAAAGAGCGTCTAGACTGGCCCCGATCCTCCGGAAAAAGTGCCCTTTTCCAGAGGCTCTTATTCCTACTTCAAGGTAGGAATAAGAGCCTCCGGAAAAGGGCACTTTTTCCGGAGGATCGGGGCCAGTCTAGACGCTCTTTTCCGGCTTTTTTAAAAGCCGGAAAAAAGCGGCGGACATTTTTATTTAAATGCCGCGGGGGATATTTAAATCCCCCGCGGATTTCCCTACGACGACTCGTGAAATTTACATGCCCCTTCCGGAAAAGGGGCCAGTGTAGACGTAGCCCAGGGGTAAATGTAGACAACATTTAGTGGTGTTAATAGATCAAAAGACAACTACAAGGAGCCAGAAGAGAAAGGAATAATGCCACTGAGTTCCTTGCCACCAATTAATCATTTTAAATCAATCAGACGATGAACACATCAAATGTAGAGTCAATTGCAACTCCTTTCCATGCAACTTTCAAACCAACTGATAGCACTGCATCTCCGCATAGCACACTTATTAAGACACACACTGAATACGAGGCACTCTTCTAAGGAGAGCCCGTGCAAGAGAAGCCAAGCCAAGCCCTTGGAAAAGACTGCCCACAACAGCACAGGAAACAAATCTTTGTGCACTGCAATTTGAAGAAATCCAAGGATCACAGCGGTTACTTTTGGGGAACGCGTCACAAGGCTGTTCAAAGTTGCAGAGTCCCCTCTGACATGCATTCAGTCGTCACTGCGGTCGTGTCAAAAGCAGAGACTATTTTCTATCAGTCATCATGTTTCCATTCTAGGCTCAAAAAAAAGGAAAGAAAAAACCCGACCACGCGCAACTTGGATCTGTTACTGTCTAGTAGCCTAAATGATATGACCTTGTGGTCTCCACTCAGTTCCTCGTCACAAAGGCCACCCTAATGAACACTCATAGGCCCGCTGGTTGGCAGGCTTGCCCACGGTACGATCCTCTCATTCAGAGAGGACTCCCAGGTTGGGATTCCCAGGGAGAGCATGTTGGTGAGGCAGCAGGGAGGAAGAGTTTAATGCCCCTTCGTTCACCTCTTCCATCGTGTGCAGTCCACAAGCATTAAAGGAAACATCTAAAAGCTTTTCCAAGGAAAGGCCCAGATTCAGCAAACGCTGGTGCACGTGCTGAGTTTTACTACCATGACACATCCCACTTAGGGATGTTAAATATCGGTTAATTGGATAGTTGATTAACCTCGTGAACTCTTATCGGTTACTCGACTATTCTACGGTCCCTGGGGGCGGGGCCAGCAGCCAGTGCACTCCGGCTCCACTCCCGAGGAGCCCCCTGCCACTCTGTGCTGCTGCCTCTGTATCAGAGGCAGCAGCGTGGGGTGCCAGGCAGGTGCTGGTCCACAAGGGGAGCCAGTTTAAAAGTCAGTTTAACATGTTCTGTAAGCGCAAGATTGGGGCCTTGGAATTAAACACTTGACGTGCACCTCTGTTGTATATTAGCCAGCCAGAAATGAAAGTGAGAACGAAAATGCCTTCATGCCAAGTATAATCATCAAACCTCCGCTTCATTAGAGTTACCCCCTGTATGAAATTAACTCTATTAACTGTGCGAGTGAAATTGACCAAAAAGGCAAAACGCAAGGGACTCCATGCCCAAGTAAAGAGGAAATAAGGATTCCTACCTTTAAAATACCCTGCACACCTACTTATTTTGCCCGTGTTGGAAAATCGGGGAAATGTACAAAACACGGGCTCCACTCTACCTACTCACAGGCTAGTTCCGCTCTAGGGAAATACAGACCAGCTGCAAATTACTAACCCCTGAAACATGAAAGAATGGTGTCTGAGTCACCTCCCACCGAAGGCTGTTCCTGGAGCGGAGTGCAGCTCTCCTAACACGCCTTGCTCAGGAGTGGGTCTGAACACAGTGTGTTCGAGTGAGGATTATTTTGTCAATTTCACATCCTTATGCAAGTTATACATTCTCAAGGCTGGCAGCTCTCAGAGAAACCCCGGGAGGGGTGGGGGGGGGGGTTCCACAGCCACCGGCTCCCACACCCCCAATGAAATATACCAACGTACGAGAGAGCCTGAGTTACTGCCAGCACAGAAAGAAACAAAGTTCAGGGTGTGCAGCGTCACCCGCCCTTAAAGCTACCAGGGGAGCAGCTAGATAAGTCCATGCTACATTTACTAACGCTTCATTAAGCCATAAAATGACACTTCGGCCCTGACCATGCAGCGGGCCAGCCCAGCAGTTACAAGGGCCCTTTTGAAGTCAACAGACGCCCTATCCTGTGCAATCCAGAGCAGGATCAGGGCCTTGATCTCTTTTCATGGCTGGGCGGAACGGTACCAAACAGCCTCACCAGAGCAGTCACTTTTCAACTACTAAATTTAAAAGCTTCCTCCACTTCAAAAAGTTTCCCAGGAGAAAAGAAGGGGTCGCCTTGTTAAAATAAGCTTTGAAGGCTGGTTTGTGTTATTAGTGGTTTCCTGCCTGATGCTCTTCTGTTTTCTGAAGGGTATTTTCTACACCGGCTCAAACAATTGTGGGTTTCAATTCATCAAGCTCTCCAAAAAGGGGAAGCCGGACAGCGAGTGCTATGTTTGCTCTAAGAGGTGGTAAATCAGCATTTCATGATTATTTTAAAATGCCGCCAGGCAGCTCCCACCTCAGTTTTGCAGCTTCTCTCTCCACTCCCACTTCCCTATGCCACTCGGTGAAGCTTCCTCTCCCGGAATCATTGCACAGACATACCCTCAGTCCTCCGTACCCCATTCCACTCCCTATAACCCATGGGGGCAAGGAAGCCAGACACTGCAGCACAGTCACTGTCGCTGTCTCCCCCTTCCTTCCCCATCTGGATGGCCTTCGGAGGCCGCCGTAGAGGCAGACTGGAGTGCCAACAAGCACCCCACAACCAGGGTCAGTTCTAAGGCAGGAGACACACTTGCAGTAGTGAATGAAAACCAAAGCAACACAGAACTACGCTGGGTCTCGATCCCCCCTTCCAACTCCAAGGTCTCGAAGCTAAATAAAGTCCCAAGGAATATCAGCAGCTGAAAGCTCCAGGCAAAGACCAAAGTGTGTGTGTGGGGGGGGGGGGGAGGGAGGAATCAAAGAGTAGCGCAAGGGAATCAAAATGCAGTCAGAAGAATTCAAAGGGGCAAGCTAGAAGGGGTGGGTGGCATGAAGTCAAAAGGTCATGAATGGGGATGGGAGAAGAAATTAAATAAGCAGGGTGGAGACAAATGAGAGAAAAATCAACGTGGGGTGAAGGGGGTGAGAGAAACTGCAGTAGGGCGGGGGAATCGCAGGTGCTGTGGGGCAGGAGCTACGCAAATAACGAATCAGAGGGGAGATGAATATTCGCTGGGACCACAGGCGGGGCTGCTGAGGGAGAAGGGAACACGGGTAGGGGTTTCAGAGAGCGCAGTGGTGAGGGGGTAGCTGCAGAGGGAGGTGCATAGTGAGAGAGCAAGGCATGTTGGGGTGGGGGAAGAGGTTGCATAGGTGCATACACAGAGATGGCTGGCGTAGCGTGTGAGGGGAAGCGCCCTGGGGGAGTAAAGCAGCAGTTCTCAAACTGTGGGTCAGGACCCACAAGTGAGTCACCACCAGTGTTTAGGGATGTAAGCTTATCAGATAGTTGACATACTAGTCCTTCTCCCCCCTTGCTGCTTCTATCTCAAAGAGGAAGCAAGGGAGCAGTGGAAGAGGAAGGGATACAAAGGGTGGGGGAGCCGGCTTAAAATCCAGTTCCCCCCAGCTCCGTGGGAGGGGGTAAGTGCGCAGCAGTGGCGTTCCACCTTTGAAATGTACAAGAGTCCCTGCTGGGGCTCTTGTACATTCCAAAGCGGAAGCGCCACCTGGAGTCTGGGGCCAGAGGGGGACTCAGAGAACCCTGGGGATCTTGTACATTTCAAAGGCGAAACACTGCAGGGCACTTCCGCCTTTGAAATATAGCAACAGCCCAGCCGGCTCTTGCTACATGTCAAAGCAAAAGCGCCTTTCTCGACTAATCGAATAGTCGATGAAAATTCCATCGACTCTTTGATTCGTCGATTAATCTAATTTTAACATCCCTACCAGTGTTCCCTGTAAGCTGAGTGCTTGGGCAACTGCTCAGGAGAGATTCAAGTGCCACCCAGCTGATTAGCAGAGCACCCACAGCTAGGTTTGTGTTTATACTGGTGGTGCACATAAGCATATACCTCAGTGCACATAGAAAAATTATTCTGCACATGGGTGAGGAAAAAATCCACACGTGGATGGAAAAGATTAGAGGGAAAATTGGTCACAGCCCCGTTTTAATGGGATTGCCAGGGCTCAGGCCTGCTGCCTGGGGTTGAAGCCTTTGCTCATTAACTTTGTCCCCCCTAGGCCAGGAGATGGGGTTCAGACTTTCTTCACAGAGTAACTGGGTGGTGGTACAATGAAGTCTGAGAGCCCGTGGAGTAGAGGCCATAGCAGAGTGCCTGGGGACGCAGCGGGTGGGATCAGAGGAGAGAGGGGGAGTTGCATGGGGGTGGAGTGGAACAGCAAGAGAGCGCATGCACTGGGGTAGGAGGGTGTACAGGGAAATCCAGGCAGCGGGAAGCAGACAGGGCAGGGCACTAGAGGAGCATTTGGGTTGGAGGGCTGTAGTGGGGCAGCTGGACAGTGTTTGGGTTGTAAGGTATTTGCAATAAGGCAAAGGGTGCAGGGGGAGTGTTGAGGATGGGGGGTTGCAGTAGGGCAGAGGGGAAGTGTCGAGGGTTGCGGGGGGTGGGGTGTTTAGGACTGGGGGCTATAGTGGGAGGGAGGGCGCTGCAGTGAGGGGAGTATACGGGGTGAAGAGTTGCAGAGAGAGGCGTCCAAGGAGAATGCCTGGGGAGAGTGTTCGGGATGGGGGCTGAAATAGGGTTTGCACTGGAGAAGGTGTTCGGGGGCTGCAGTGATCATTGCAGTGGGGGGGATATTTGGAAGGAGTTTGCAGTGAAGGCAAGGTGGGGGCTGCAATGGGCAGAGCGGCATGGGCAGACCGCAGAGTGCGGGGGAGCCCAGCCAAAGTGGGGTGCTGGGGGGGTGCAGTGGGGAGCCCGGGCAATGCAGGGGATGTTCGGGGGACGTGCAGTTGGGAGGGTGCAGTGGGAAGCCCAGGCAGTACAGCAGGGAACCCGGGAGTGTGAGGTGGGGGGCACGTGCAGCGGAAGGGTGTTGGGGGGGTGCAGTGTGGGGAGTTGGGGGTTCAGCAGGAGGGTGTTAGGGGGGTGCAGCAGGGAGCCTGGGCCATGTGGGATGTGGGGGTGCAGCGGGGAACCCCGGCCATGTGGGGTGGAGGGTACAGCAGGAGGGTGTTAGGGGGTGTGCAGTGTGGGGAGTTAGGGGGTGCAGCGGGGAGCCCTGGCCGTGTTGGGTGTGGGGGTGCAGCGGGAGGGAGTTGGAGGTGCAGCAGGAAGGGCTTGGGGGGTGAAGAGCAGCGGGGAGCCCGAGCTGTGCGGGGGGGGTGCAACGCAGGGAGTTGGGGTGCAGTGCGGAGAGCTGGGGGGTGCAGCGGGGAGCTCGGGCCGTAAGGAGGTTTGGGGGTGCAGCACGGGGAGTTGGGGGTGCAGCGGGAGGATGCAGCGCAGAGAGCTGAGGGGGTTCAGTGGGGAGCCTGGGCCGTGAGGGGGTGCAGCGCGGGGAGTTGGGGGGGTTCAGCGAGGAGCCCGGGCCGTGAGGAGGTTTGGGGGTGCAGCGCGGAGAGCTGGGGGTGCAGCGGGAGGATGCAGTGCAGGGAGCTGGGGGGGTTCAGTGGGGAGCCCGGGCAGTGCAGGGGGAGCAGTGCGGGGAGCTGGGGGGGTTCAGCGAGGAGCCCGGGCCGTGAGGAGGTTTGGGGGTGCAGCGCGGGGAGTTGGGGGTGCAGCGAGGAGCCCGGGCCGTGCAGGGGGTGCAGCGCGGGGAGTTGGGGGTGCAACGGGCGGGTGCAGTGCGGAGAGCCGGGGGGGGGGGGTGCAGCGCGGAGAGCCGGGGGGGGGGCAGCAGGGAGCCCGGGCCGTGAGGGGGTTTGGGGGTGCAGCGCGGGGAGTTGGGGGTGCAACGGGAGGATGCAGTGCGGGGAGACGGGGGGGCAGCGGGGAGCAGGGGGGGGTGCAGCAGGGAGCCCGGGCCGTGAGGGGATGTGGGGGTGCAGCGCGGGGAGTTGGGGGTGCAACGGGAGGATGCAGTGCGGGGAGCCGGGGGGGGTTCAGCGGGGGAGCAGGGGGGGGGGGGTGCAGCGGGGAGCCGGGGTGGGGGTGCAGCGGGGAGCCGGGGGGGCCGGGCGGTCTCCCGGCGGCGGGGCGCGCACTCACCGACCCCGTACTTCTCCCGCTTGGTGGGGATCCAGCGGGCCATGCTGGCGGCGGCGGCCGGGCGCTCCCCGGCGGAGGCTCAGCGCGGCAGGCGCTGCGCTGCCCCCGGCTCCCGGCGCGGCTGGGTCGGGCTGGGCGCCCCGGGCTGCTCCGCCATGTTCGGGGCCCCGCTGCGAACCCGCCGCTCGGCGACTCACTTCCCGGCGCCGGGCCCCTTCCCCGCCTCCCGCCCGGGAGGGATCACCTGCTGCGCCCGCCCCAGCGCCCGCAACGCGGCTCCCCGGGGCTCGGAGCGAGCGCCCCCTTCCCAGGGCACCTCCACCCAGCCCGGGCTCGGAGCTGCACCTCTGCCCCCGGCACCCTCCGCTCTGCGCCCCCTTCCCCGCCCCAGACTTGGGCAACTTCCCAGCCGGGCAGGGATTGGCTCCGGAGCAGCCCTGTTAACCCTCTGCCCCCCGCAGCCGGGAGCGAGTCCAGAGGCGGCGGCGGCTCCCGAAGCGTTCCCCCGCCTCGCTGCTTTGCCAGGGTTGACGTGCGGGGGGGAGGCGAGCCAAGCCGCAGCATGGGCTTGGGGAAAGCGGAGCCCGGTGCCAGACCCTCGCTTCACGCTCCCCGAAGCGAATCCGGGACAGGGGCAAGCGGGGTGGGGGAGGTTTCCAAACCCGAGCAGCGTGGCTGAGTTTGCATTGGGCTGGAATGACGAGTCCTGCCCTAAAACCGTTCCCAGGGCTGGGGAAACAAAGGCAAGAGCAGGAACAATCAAGGTGTCCGAACGGGCTCAAAACTCGTCTTGACTTCAGCTTGTGCGGGCTTGGGACCCTGGATGAGCCATTCAAAGGCACCTCCCCCCATTTATGTTTCCATTACCTGCAGGCCCTGCTCCTGCAAACTGATGGGTGCAGGTTTGAGGCTTATGCCCCCAAACCGGGTATCATCTATTAGCAGTGAGGAAAATCACTGGGGGTGGGGAAGGTTTTCAGATGGACCCAAGACATTCTCTTGTATAACACAGGTGGGGAAAAAGTAGGGGGAGCTGGAGGTGCAACGGGAGAGACCCCACAGCTAGGTTTGTGTTTCTATTGGTGGTGCACATTTGCTCGTGCCTTGGTGCATGTAGACAAATTTATTCCACACACAGATGGGAAAGATTAGAGGGAACACTGATGTGGCTACTACTGATGTAACTTTAGGGTGCATTTATGCTTGGAACCAGGGCTCTGAATAGCAGGGCAGTCTAGCTGCTCTGAGTAGGAGTCGGCGGCTATGTCTACACTCGCGGCTTCTTGCGTGAGAAATATGCAAATGAGAGTAAGCGTGGAATATCACCGAGCCTCATTTGCATACCTCATGAGCCGCCATTTTTGCAGAAGAGGCTCTTGTGTCAGAAGTTGTCTACAGTGCCCCTTCTTGCGAAAGAAAAACCCTCTTGTGCAATACCGTTATTCCTACGTAATCGGCGTAGCAGCATTGTGCAAGAGGGTTTTTCTTGCATAAGAAGGAGCAGTGTAGACAGCTCCTTCTAGCTCAAGAGCCTCTTCTGCAAAAACGGCAGCTCATTAGGTATGCAAATGAGGCTCAGCGATAGGCCATGCTTAGCCTCATTTACATATTTCTTGCACAAGAAACTGCGAGTGTAGACATAGCCTATGATGTAGAATGGGTATGTAGATCCATTGGCTAGCCCCTCCCATCTCTCCGTAGGCTGTGCCTTGCATAGTGGGGTCCTGTAGGTCCTACTATAATAAACAATATCTTGCCTCTTCTTCCAAGACATGGCTTGACAGAAGCTTAGTTTCACACATCAAGAACTGCTTTTACTACTACAGTCCATACTGTACTGTATCTTTAAATATACCTGGCGGTGTCAAAATATGTAGCTGGAGGGTTTGTTACATGCACAGTAAGTTAGTCATCCTGTGGTGGAGAAGTGTTGCAAGGTTACACCCAGTTTCGTTTAGAAAACCCAAGCCATCTACTAAAAAAGATGTCGTGCATTTGTTTCCAAGCGCTGCTCAGGATGTTTTTGTGACGGCCGTACCTTTATGATAACAAACACACCTAAGGCCATGAATGTGGCTGGACCCTGAGGATGGGCGATGGTAACTCTGACCAGCAGCTCAGAGACGAGTGTGTTTCGTGGCTGGAACAAGAGGCAAGTCAGAACGAGTTGAACAATTTATTCTTTACATAACACCAGGTAATTGACATGTGGCATGTAAGACAGGATCCTTGTCCCTAACACTGTATCGTTTCTGACCCGGATCCTCGAAACCTCCTGACGGTTCCCGACACCTGACAGGAGGTGCCCAGCACCTTTCAAAATCCTTTCCCTCACCCTGAGATGTGAGCACTGTATGAAATCATGAGAAAGAATAAAGATCAAGCACGTAGAACATCTGTCCTCCTCCTACTGTACATAACTTGTCCGATAAATTGGGTTTTGCAAATCCCTGAACTCCATAAGATTCACCCATCCCACCTTTATGATCCTATGCCAAGGATCAGTTGTGCTGAGTCGGGAGGTGGTGCAGCCTTCGCTTTGCGTTCCTGTGCAAGACCACGCATGTGGCCAAAAGTGCGTGTTTCTCAACCTTTTTTTAAACCTTCTAAAAAAAATAATTATAAGTACCCCCAGTACCTACAGTTTTCAGACACACAGAGTTTGTGTTTACCATGGCAACACATTTGTTTAAACAACTTAATCGTAACCAGGTGGGTGATGAAATGTTTGGCTGTAAAAAGTACAAAAATAATAAAACGCTGTAAAACTTAAAACAGAAATTCAGTTTTCTCCAAATTTCAGTTGGGTTGACGTGCCCCCCAGACGTCTCTCAAGTCCCCCTAAGGGTACTCGTACCACTGGTTGAGAAATACTTTTGTAGTAGACAACTCTGATTAGTGCTTCAAGCCAATAACCATTTTGCTGTGTGCTGCAGTGTGTTACCTTTGAGCAAACATTCAAATCAGTTACAGCACCCCTCCCTAGGATATCCTTAGATAGGGCTGGAGCAGACACAACTCCTGTTTCTTATCACAGGCACCACGCTTTGAAGTGGCTTTCTGCGCTGTCGGAGCAAAAGGAGAAGAGAGAAATAGACTAGACATAAAGAGCTCCATTTTGAAAAGGGCCCCGCCCCACGGTTGGGGTCAGATTATCGAGAAAAGCACCAAACTGAGTGTCCAGGTTTTCACTATAACGCAGCATATTGGAGACATGCCCGGGGACTGAGCTCTTTCCAAAATCCGGCCCTTATTTAGATGCCTAAATGGGAGATTTTTTTCCTTAATATGAGCCTCCAAGTGTAGCTTGTTAAACTCTCTGCTGCTACTCAGGCCCACCAATAGGGGATGGGCAAAGGGGGCAGTTGCCGTGATTCAAAGGGGCATTTGGTGGCCCCAGGCCCCGGGCATTTGGTTTTAAAAAACCAAACAGAGAAATATTTGTAAAGCAAAAAAAAAAAAAAAAGGTGGGGGAGGGGGGGTCAAGGAGTAACCAGGGAAATGTAGCGGGATGGCTCGTGATGCTGGGCCGAAATGTTGTTTGTGGCCCACCCCTATCACTGGCTCCGTTGGCGGCCCCTTGAAAATGGCATCTCCAAGCAACTGCTTAGCTCACCCACCCCTAAGACGAGCTCTAAGGCCTGGGGCTCTGAGGGCTTGGGGAGTCCAGTGCCACGGTCTGGTCGGCACTAAGAGCTGGCTGCACCAGCCTTGCCCCATTCGCCTGAAGCCCCACCTCTTAGGGGCACATGGAGCTACCCCACACACACCTTTCCCAGGGGTCTGCAGAAGCTGTCGGCCCCCTGCTGCCACTAGTACCACAGAGGGCTGGTAACTTTGGCTGTGTACTGGTGTCAGAAACATTACAATCATGACACAACTGTTTTCAACGTGTTTAAGATTCTGCTCGTTTTCCAGGCGAGGCAAGGCAAATTCCCTGCAGCAAATGAAAAACAAAAAGCAAAACACACCTGGTGACGTGTCCTATTTAGGAAAAGTTGGGTGAATTTTTCTTACATAGAACATCAGTTCTGTGCCTAGTAAACAGTCCCAGATGTATCTCCTTCCTCTCGCTGTGTTTTTTGTTGTTGCTTAGAGAAGTGATTCTGGGTAAGTTGCACCTTCTTCACTTTTACTCCCTGTGAGTCTTTAGTCATATCTGCTCAATTAAAAAAAAAAGTTATATATCACTGCTTAACCAACATAGACCTGGGAGTGTGAGCTGGAGTCTATTCCCTCAACAGACCTATAGGCTAAATTCTGATTGAGATGAATTTGGCCCATCAATACTAATGTACTATATATTTTGGAAACTTTGTCTGTGTGTCTGTCCATGAGACAGTTTGTTCAAGAACTTCTACTAAATGGTAAGAGCAAAGAGGAACACCAAATTTGGTAGGCAGCTTCCTGTTATCATAACTTAAAGCAGGGTCAGAGTTTGGCTGTGCCAGGACAATGGGATGTGCTTAGAATTCGACTGTTTCTCATCAAATGAAAAAGGAGAGGTCTGGGAGGAGGGACAGTTATACTATAAAATGACCACAGGGGGCAGCAAAGGACCAGAGATGGGGATCAAGACAGCTATAATCCCATTGGGCCAGCAGGGGGCAAGGGTGGAGAAAGGAACAGGTATCTACTATATATTTTAGAGAGTTTGTCTGTTTGTGGGTCTGTATGTCTTTGTGTGTCTATCTATCCCCCAGCTGGAGGACATGCACCCCTCCACTGGCTGTGCCTGCAGCAGGTGCAGTGGCCATGAAGAAGCACTTCTCACCTGGCCCCAAGCTGCTGCAATGAGAGGGCTGGGGTTGTCCTTTCTCCCAGGGCAGCCTCCATACTGACCCCCTCGTCCCCAGCCCTACCCCAGAGCAATGGTTTAAATGAAGAAAAACAGAACATTTTTGAGTTAAGGACCCAAGCGACGCTCAGTAAATCTTCTAGTTTAACAATGTAGAAGGGATGGTCTGATGACTGAGACACTATGGGTACATCTAGACTACAGGCTTTTGTCGACAGAAGTTTTGTCGACAGATACTGTCGACAAAGCTTCTGTCGACAAAGAGCATCTACACTACATTCAGTTCTGTCGACAAAGCAAGCTGCTTTGTCAACTTGGCAGTGTAGATGCAAAGGACAGTTTAGATGCAATAACGCTTTCTGTCAACAGAACTCTGTCAACAGAAGGCGTTATGCCTCGTAAAATGAGGTTTATCAGCGTCGACAAAACTGCTGAGTTCTGTCGACGTTCTGTCGACAGAACTCAGCGGAAGTGTAGACGCAGGTTTAGTTTTGTCGACAAAAGTCCACTTTTGTCGACAAAATCCTGTAGTCTAGACACACCCTTTATTGGGACTAAGGAGATTTACATCCAGTTCCTCCCAATGTGACCTTGGCCCAAGGCCTCTTAGAGTTTGAATTTAAGGGTTGTTGATCCTTCACAGCTCCCCTTAAACTCAATTAGCCCCTCATTTCTCTGTGTCTCAGTTCCCCACCTGTACAACTAGGGGTGAATAGTCTCTCTGTTTCATAGGGAGGTTGGGAATATATATTCATGAGTAGTTCCAAAGCACTCGGACCCAGATCCTCAAAGGCATTTAGACTCCTCCGTTACTGTTAAGGTTCAAGAAGGGCCACAAAAGTGATTAGAGGTTTGGAACGGGTCCCATATGAAGAGAGATTAAAAAGACTTTTCAGCCTAGAAAAGAGGAAACTATGGGGGATAGGGAGAGATATGATAGAAGTCTAGAAAATCATGACTGGTGTGGAAAAATTGAATGAGGAAAGTTATTTACTTGTTCCCATAACAGAAGAACAAGGGATCACCAAATGAAATTAATAGGTAGCAGGTTTAAAACAAATAAAAGGAAGTTTTTCTTCACGCAGCACACAGTCAACCTGCTGAACTCCTTGCCAGAGGGTGTTGTACAGACTAGGACTTTAACAGGGTTCAAAAAAGAGCTAGATTCATGGAGGTTAGGTCCATCAAGGGCTAGTAGCCAGGATGGGTAGGAATGGCGTCCTTAGCCTCTGTTTGTCTGGAAACGGATGACATGAGGGATCACGTGAGGATTACCTGTTGTGTTCCCTCCCTCTGGGGCATCTGGCATTGGCCACAGTCGGCAGACAGGATACTGGGCTAGATGGACCTTTGGCCTGACCCAGTATGGCCGTTCTCATGTTCTTATGATGGGGTCACATAAGTACCTAGCTACTAGAGTTTCCATCACCACTCCTTGGAATATGGCCCAATGGTCCCCAAGAAAGACACTTACCTAGCCTAGTACAAAGGACCCTTTCCAGCAGATTTTCAAAGTTTCTCCGTGCTTCCTTTTTCTTGCTGACGGGGAGTTTTAGAAGCATTATCTTACCGGATCAAAAAGATCCTCTATGCAGGGCAAAACGGTCCTCTTTCTGTGGGGTCACTGAGCTAAAATGACAGATAATAAATGTTGTGAGCAATGGGCCAGAGCTCTGTTTGATTGCAGGGCAGGGACTTATCTGGAGCTGGCTTATCTTGGAGGCAGACACACACAGTGAGCACAAGGGTCTGAGCCAAGGCCCCACTGTGGGTGTCACAGGGACAGGAGCGGCCCTAGACGAGCTGCTGGCAACTGGCTCCCTAGGCGAAAAGGCGTGATTGGCATGCTATCAGTGCTCCCGCCTCCAAAGCCTGCAACGGCCGTTTATCTTGGTGTCCTAGGTGACCGCCTAGGTTGCCTGTATTGACGGGCTGCCACTGCACAGGGGTTCTGTTCCCAGCTCAGCCATTGACTTGTTTCATGACAATGGACTATTCCCATCCTCTCATAGGCCTGGAGGAAACCATACCTACTCATTTAAAGTGCTTGGAGACCTAAAAGTTCTTCATGCAGTCTGGTTTTCTTAAATACACATAATGAAAAGTCCAGGTTGAACTGTGTGCTGATTTACTCCACCTTGTAGTCAATGTGCAAATCCAAGCCAGTAAAGAACATGACCGCGGCTACGTCTACACTGGCACCCTTTTCTGGAAATGCTTAAAACGGAACAGTTTTCCGTTATAAGTATTTCCGGAAGAAGCACGTCTACATTGGCAGGATGCTTTTCCGGAAAAGCACTTTTTCCGGAAAAGTGTCCGTGACCAATGTAGACACGCTTTTCCGGAAAAAATCCCCGATCGTCATTTTCGCGATCGGGGCTTTTTTGCGGAAAATACTACTGTGCTGTCTAAACTGGCCCTTTTCCGGAACAGTTATTCCGGAAAAGGACTTTTGCCTGAACGGGAGCAGCATAGTTTTTCCGGAAAAACACTGACAATTTTACAGTAGATCGTCGTTGCTTTTCTGGAAAAGCAAGCTGCCAGTGTAGACAGCTGGCAAGTTATTCCGGAAAAGCGGCTGCTTTTCCGGAATAAGTGGCCCAGTGTAGACACAGCCCAAGTGTATTTCTGTTGCATTTTCACACACACTGGATAGGTACATGCTTTATCATCTGTTGGAAAGAGCGGCACATTTCTAAACACTCTGAACTGTTGAAGACGACCCTTGTCTCATCTCAATCCATTATTTTACAATATCCCAGTCCTTGGGAAGATCAGAGCTCTAGTTCTATTCCCCTCCAGCTAATCCACGGTTGTAGTTTACCCAAAGGCTGAAGGAGTGTGATTCTAGTGCCGCACTCTGTTAGAACTAAGAACTACAAATGCTATGGAATACGTCTCTTCCAAGGTTGTTGGCAGTGCCGTTACAGCTCTGGTGGTCCCAGGGTGTTAGAGACACGAAGCAGAGCTCTGTGTATTTCAAAAGCTTGTCTATCTCACCAACAGAAGTTGGCCCAATAAAAGGGCGTGTCTACACTAGGAAATTATTTCGAAATAATTTACCTGCCTCTCGCCCGCCAGGGGCCCTGCTGACAAACTCCTCAACATCCTCCCCCCTCTTTCCCCAGAGCCTCCCGCCTGGTCTGACGAGCTGCTTGGTGGCATTTGGGATGCTCTGGGAGGGAGGGGGAAGAGCGGGGATGCAGTGTGCTCGGGGGAGGAGGCAGGGAGGGTGCTTGTGGGAAGTGATGGAACAGGGGTGGGGCGGAGGCAGAGCAGGGGCGGGTGTGTGAGGGAAGGGGTGCAGCGGGGGCAGAGGGAGAGGGGGTTGAGTGTCCCCTCCCCCAGCTAGTGGGGAAGCCAGCACCTATGCCTGATGTCACATGGTGGTGAACACAACACATCGGTGTTGGTAGGGTTCCAACTCTTCGTCAATAGGCACCCTAGAAATAAATGGCAGACACGGTGATTTACTTAAGGGGGTGAGGTAGAGGTTCCCAAATCTGACTAGGGCTACGTCTATACTGCAGCCTTCTTCCGCAAAAGCTTATGCAAATGAAGCGTGGTGTGGAATATCGCCACGCTTCATTTGCATAATTAATTAGCAGCCGTTTTTGCACAAGAGGCTTCCTCATTTTTTCAGGAAGAACGGCTCTTAAGCGGGAGGGGTTTTTGGCGCAAAAAGGAGCCATCTACACAGTTCCTTTTTGCGCAAAAGCCTCTTGCGCAAAAACAGCTACTAATTAATTATGCAAATGAAGCATGGTGATATTCCACTCCGCGCTTCATTTGCATAAGCTTTTGCGGAAGAAGGCTGCAGAATAGACATAGTCTTAGGGAGTTGGAATCCAGTTCCTTTTTATTTGATGTGAATCGAGAGTTCAGATCCTTAAGGAACATCCTCTCATGGGGGTATTTCATCTCACTGAGCAGGTTCTGAATGATTCATTTGTCGGCACTAGCGTTTCGGATGGCGTGCTAGTTCCATTCATGAGTTCATAAACATTTTAAAGCTTCACGTTTTTCCTTTTCTCCACATCAGGGCGAGCGCTCAGAAGCATCATCTCTGACCCGTGCTGTAGGCAAATGACAAACTCTGTCCTTATTCAGGCACACGTCCCATCCCTGCACATGAAACCTCTAGTCCTGCTGTCAGCTCTGTGTCCAGGGCTCCAGCATCGCTGTTAGTTTTGCCTGAGTAAGGAATGCAGGATGCTACCATCCGCTGTCGGTAATACTTATGTGCAGAGCCCCGGCCAATCAGGGAAGGGCTTAGAAGAACCAATCAGGGTGTAGCTTGTTGGGGCAGCCCTGTATAAAAGGAGCTGCTCAGCACAGAGTAGGCCGTTAGGCCCTGACCGGCGAAGGTACAGGATCTGGTTCCCAGAGAAGCACTTTCGGGAGAGCAGTGCTGGGCAGGCTTCAGGGATGCAAGAGAGGACGGCTCCCGCCTGATACCTGCCAGGATGCTGGGCTTGCTACAAGGGCCAGGAGAGTGCAAAGGGTCACAGGGGAAGTGGCCCAGGGAACTAGAGGCAGTCGAGGGACAATGAAAGAGGGCAGGACAAGGCTGCCATTGGAGGGTCCCTGGATAGGACCCAGAGTAGTGGGCGGGCCTGGGTCCTCCCCTTGCACTGCGTGTAGCCGCCGTGGACATGTGGCCTGGAAGGTCTGGGGCTTGCTCCTGAAGCGAGGGGCGAGAGACTGAGGCTGCAGATGGCCATGCTGGCAGGTGCTAGAGCAGTGGTCCCCAATGCGGTGCCCACGGGCGCCATGGCACCCGCCGGGGCATTTATGTGCACCCGCCAAAACATCTGGGCTGGCCCCACCCCTGGCGCGCGGCACATGCGCAGGGCCAGCCAGGGGCGCGTGGGTGGCCCCAGCCCCAGGGCACACATGCGGTGCCGGCCCGGGGCGCGTGGCTCATGGGTGGCCCCGCCCCTGGGTGCACGGCGCATGTGTGGCCCCGCCCCTGGAAACATGGTGCGTGAGTTCCCCCCCCCTCCCCGGGTGCCCGGCAGCCACACAACGTTGGCGACCACTGACTAAGGACTGCTGATATCCCGGGAAGGGGGCAAGAAACCAGAGTGGAGGACAGTGTCCTGAAGGGGCCACTGGGGTCCAGGGAGCAGCAGTGGTGAGTGCTCAACCGATCTCAGCTTGCCAGAAACTTCCACGTCTTTTCTGCTGCAAATACCAGCGCACTACACACCAATGCTTATTTGCACCAACTCAGAGTCAGAAAGCTGATGCCTCACACATGTAAGTACAAGAAGCCCAAACCCCCAATATTCCTGAAATGAAACAAAGTGAGAAATTCTCCCCACTCCCCTGTGCTAGAGAGATCCAAGTGCAATAAAAATTCCTTTTAAAACTCACTCAAGTCCATTGATTGCTACCACAAAGAATGACAAAGATTCCTCAGAGCCAACAGCAAATCTAGCATTTCATCTCATGCAATAGGTTCTGCTGAGAGCCTGACTTTTAGTATTATTAATTATAGCAACCTACTCAAGGGGCCAGATCTTCTGTTGGTGTAAATTGGCATAACTCCACTGAATCACCTTCCAAGCTATTTACATTTAATGGATCGAATTTTGGTCCTACCATCCTCTCGCTCTTCAAGGTGATCCCACATTTGGAGAGAAAGAATGGTCTAGAGCAGTGATGGGCCTCCTCTTTCGGCAGAGCCCTTATTCCTCGTAGAACGAGGTATACAGGGTTCCCTGAAAGAGCACATTTGCTCTTCCGCAAAAAAAAGAAGAAGAGCAAACGTAACTGCCACCAGGCGGATTTGAATGTAGGATCTTCTGAAGCCATGTATAGGAGCCTCTACCCTCTGAGCTAAAAGCCAGCTGGCTCCCAGCTCATGCTGTAGAGGTCTCTTGATCTTAACTGTTGCTGTGGTCTAGGTACCACTTGCATTGCTCAGTAACCACACTAGGGCTATGTCTACACTTGTGGCGTCTTGCGCAAGAACATCTTGCACAAGAGCCCTTGTGCAAGAAGTCTTGCACAAGAAAGCATCCACACGGCCATGTCTGAGATATGCTTTTGCGCAAGAGTGCCCATGGCAGTGTGGACGCTGTCTTGCACAAGAAATCTCTGATGGCCATTTTAGCCATAGGGCTTTCTTGCCCAAGAAATCCCTGCGGAGTGTCCACACTGCCCTCTTGCAGAAGAGCTCCTGCACAAGAGGGTTTACACCTGTTAAAAAAGAGCGTAGCTCTTGCATAAGATGCCCTCTCTTACTACGCCGTACTGTAAATTTCCTTGCGCAAGAGCAGGCGGGCAGTGTAGACGTTCTGCAGATTCTTGCGCAAGAACGGCCGTACTTGCACAATAACCAGGGCTGGACAGAGGCATGGGCGAGCAGCGCCTGATGGCAGCTATAAGGGGCATGCAGTGTCCCTTACAGCTGCCATCATGAGCCGAAAACCCTGCCAGTCTAGACGCACCCTCAGTGGGCCACAGGATTTCTGTAACTAAGACAGGCTCCCGGGATAGGGTGGTTTTGCTAACGGCACTTGCGTGCCTACAATTGGCAGGCTGTACCGATTGAACGGTAGCAGCGCTGTGATTGGATGCAGAGGGAGCGCACGGCTCTCACTGTCAATGTGGTGAGCTGTCAGCATGCCCCTCTCTTCATGGGCCTGCGCTTTACAAGGACGTCACTTCGGTAAAGCTGGTAGGAAAAAAACGACATAGACGGAAATTGGTGGAATCTGGCACCCCTGTGCATGGACCACTGTAAAAAATCCCTGTCTCATAGGCCACATATGAAACCCTGGTGGCCCGCGATCTGTAGGTTGCTCCCCCCGGTCTAGGGTTAGTGTGGCATTGCAAACTTATGAGCAATGTTAGAACATAAGAACGGCCGTACTGGGTCAGACCAAAGGTCCATCCAGCCCAGTAGCCTGTCTGCCGACAGTGGCCAGCAATAGGTGCTCTGGAGGGGGTGGACCAAAGACAATGATCAAGCAATTTGTCTCCTGCCATCCATCTCCAGCCTCTGACAAACAGAGGCCAGGGACACCATTCCTACCCCCTGGCTAATAGCCTTTTATGGACCTAACCTCCATGAAATTATCTAGCTTCTCTTTAAACTCCGTTATAGTTCTAGCCTATGTTCCTGAGCTGGGAATTAGAATCTAGTTAGTTTATCATAAAAAATAATCGTGATAAAGGAGTTTGCAGGGCCTGGAACAGAACTCAAGAATCATAATATCTCAACCCCTGATCAAATAACTAGATTCCATACCGCTGCTATATTTGGGAACTGCTTTAACTGAAATTTGGTGCAACCGTAAGAAAGATCACATGTATAGTCTGGAAATAAACTTCTAATGGTTGCTGGGTTTATTCAATCTAGAAAACCCTCTGTTTTTGATCACTGTTGGTAAAGTAGCCATAGCTACTGCTAATTGGGATACGGTCCTTTCTCCTGATCATTAGTTTATAGAGAGTGGGCTGGTTGCATGCTCTGTTTTCTCCTAATGTCCAGCTGCTAAGGTGTATTAAAAACACATTAACTCATTTTCTAATATTACTTTCCCATGTAAGCAGTTGTTGTAACAGCCCTAGGGATGTTGTACACTGTGAATGGAAGGAGTGGTGTTCTGCATGGTTCTGAATGAGAAAGGCGGTGTTTAAAAGGCAGTGTCTATGCTAAAAGGCAGTCTGCACTGTGAAAATGCTTGGCAACTCTGTTGTATCTTACTGAATAGTTCGAGTGCAGATAAATGTGTGGTAGCAATTTATCATGGATAAAATAATATTCAGTCACTACTTATTAGAGTATTTATTATTTTACATCATCCTCCATTCACTATGGGAAATTAAACTGGTTTTATAATGAGTGAGGTACAATAGAGCCTGGTTAACAAGGTTTCTTCTTCCATCAGGAAGATTAATGCTGCTATTGTGTTATGCTTCATCCTGCTCTAGGAGACATTTTATTGCAAAGAAATAAAAGGGAAGAGCCAATTACATAAGCATTCTGTACGCACAAAAGGGGAAATAGCAAAGAGGCCAGGGAGGGAAGTTTGCTTCAATATGTACAAATAAATGCAGCAGAAAATTATTCTACAAGCACCTGAGCAAAGAAATCCTGCCCCTGTTGAAGTTAACAGGAATTTTCCCATTGATTTCACAAGGCCAGAATTTTACAGCCTGCTACGTTCAAAGAAATGACTCTAAATTAACTTTGTCCTGCCTCAGAACAGGGGGGTAGACTTGATGAGTTCTCAAGGTCTCTTTCAGTCCTACATTTCTAGGACTCCTTTTCGGTGGCATTCTACTAGGGAGTAATTAGGCTCCTAAGATGTAAATTGGCAATTTACACCTAGGCTGTGTCTACACTGGCCACTTATTCCGGAAAATCAGCCACTTTTCCGGAATAACTTGCCAGCTGTCTACACTGGCTCCTTGAATTTCCAGAAAAGCACTGATGATCTAATGTAAAATCATCAGTGCTTTTCCGGAAAAACTATACTGCTCCCGTTCGGGCAAAAGTCCTTTTACGGAAAACTGTTCTGGAAAAGGGCCAGCGTAGACAGCCCAGATTTCTTTTCCGCAAAAAAGCCCTGATTGCGAAAAGGGCGATCGGGGCTTTTTTGCGGAAAACCGCGTCTACATTGGCACGGAGGCTTTTCCACAAAAAGTGCTTTTCCGGAAAAGGATCCTGCCAATGTAGACGCGCTTTTTCCGAAAATGCTTATAACAGAAAAGTTTTCCGTTTTAAGCATTTCCGGAAACGGGTGCCAGTGTAGACGTAACCCTATACTTTGCTCTTTTGCCCTGGTCCACGTATGTCAGTGCTCTATTAAGTGCAATGAAGTTATTCCAAATTCACCTCCAGGGAACAGAGCAGAATTGAGCCCTGGCTGGACAGACTAACACAGTTGACTTAGGGTCAAATTCTTTACTGAAGAATGGGGCCCGAATGGGGCTACATGGGCATGTGAGCCAGTCCTGTTTCCAACCTGCTCCAAACCAGAGTAAACAGCATAAAGTCAAAAATTCACCCCTCCCTGCCTTTAATAACACAATGTAACAATCAGATCAGTCTAGGGTTGGCTGCTCCTCATGCTCCTCCCACTGCGTTGTTCAGCCCACATCCTAGGTCCTGTCTCTCATGAGAAAGCCACTCCTGGCTGACGGAAGGAGGCACCTGCCTCCATGAGATGGCAAAACTCACCAAACAGTCTCTGGCAGTTTAAACACTAACAGCACAGTGCCTTTTAGGCACATACTACCACTCTGTTACAGGGTGTAAAACAGCTCACCTTGGAACAGCCATTAAGTCCACCCAGATATAATCCCCCAAATGTTGTGCCTAAATCCTAACTATCCTGTTTGGGGATTGTAGCATTATCACCCTGTAGCATGATCTACAGTACTGAGGCTCAGGAGAGCTGGCATCTATTGACAGCTCTGCCACTGACCCACTGGATGGCCTTGTCCATGTCATTTTATCTCATTATGCCTTAGTTTTCTTTCCATCCCTTGTTCATCTTAACTATTTAGATGTAGCTCATTGGGTCATGTACCTCCTTTACATTGTACAGCACCTCGTACAATGGGGTTGTCGTATTGCAATAAAAAAAACACCTCGCCGAAAAGCAGCTTCTAGAATCCAGAGTTACACTTTTTGTTCAGATGAGACCAACTTTTCTGCTCTCATTACCTCACACGAAAGAATTAAAAATAGGAAGCAGGCCAGATGTCTTCATTAAGAATCACGGGATACTGGCGGAATACATATTAGCGAGAGCCTCTTGCAATGCCTGTGGTGCCTGTCCATCAAAGCTGAATCTGGAAAATTGAGTTTTATATTTAATGCACCTTTTACAAATTTAATGCTAGACAAGTCTGTTCCTGAAAGTGTCCTCACTAGCGGGGTTACATGGTCAGATTTAATCAACATTTCTGATGCTGGAAATTAGACTCCTCTCTTTCTTAGCAAACATTTGCAGATGTCACAGATGCACTGAATGGATTGCGATCAATAATTACTTTTTCTAAAAGCTGCCTCTCTTCTCCCCTGCCCCTGGAAGTCTCTATCACAGATTTCCTTCTTCCAATAGCTGATTCTGCAGTGAGGACCTTCGAGATCAGTAGATGTGGTCTGTGACCTGGGGAAGAGAACAGTTCTGGCTGCAGCTCATTGGTATCTTACAACATAGGGCATTTGCTGTAGTCTCTCTTCATAAAGTACTTTCTAATTTGTGGCAAAAGCCAATGTCAAACTGCAGCCCATATTCTTGATGGAAATATGCCTAGGAGTATGAATGACATAACTAGAACATGCTTTGTGCAAAGGATTTCATGTAACATAGCACTGTTACACTGTACCTTGTACTTGTAATCCACTGGAGAGGGGGTGTTCTAGTTGCACCATTTCTGTATCTGACTTTAGGAGTATTGATTGTAGATTTATGATCAATGTGTTCATGCTGGGAAAAGCCTATTTCCAGCCCATCAGACACAACAATGAAGAAACCAGTCATAGAGCTAACAGCCCATTAGCAGGGGTGATTGCTGAGAAGGGACACGGAATGGGGGACGGGTGACTCATCCTAGCACTACCCCTAGACTAGGGAGGGCGGGGACAACCCCCTCTCCATCCCAGACTCTACCTATTCCAACCCCAGCTTGCCCCCTCCTCTCTCTTCCTCCGGCTGTGTCTAGACTACACCTCTCTGTCGACAGAGAGACGTAGATTTGGCACATCGAAATTGCTAATGAAGCGGGGATTTAAATATCTTCATTAGCATCAACATGGCTGCCACTTTTTTCCGAAATGGAGCTTTTTGGAAAAAAAAACAAACCAAAACCCGGCAGTCTAGATGCGGATCTTTCGAAAAATAAACCCTTTTTCGAAAGATCCTGGAAACTGCCTGGAAAGATCCTGTAAAATGAGGTTTCCAGGATCTTTCGAAAAAGGGTTTATTTTTCGAATGATCCCCGTCTAGACTGCCGGGGTTTTTTCCGAAAAAGCTCTGTTTCAGAAAAAAGCAGCAGCCATGTTGATGCTAATGAAGCGTGGGATATTTAAATCCCCGCTTCATTAGCAATTTCGACGTGCCTAATCTACATCTCTGTCGACAGAGAGGTGTAGTCTAGATGTACCCTTCAAGCCTCCTCCCCTAAGCTACATGGTCCACAGAACTTGGTGTCTGCAGCAAGGGTCAGGCCTCTCATATACCCCACGCTCACCAGCCGTGGAGGGGGGAAGTGGAGCTGGTGAGGGCAGGGGGCCGTTTCTCCCAATCTTCCCGCTAATCTTTTCCATCCACGTCTGGGCTTTCTCCGTCCATGCCTGGAATAATTGTATGTGCCCCCAGGCAGTAGAATAAAATCTGACGGTGGGTGCTTTGCTAATCAATTGGGCATTGTGACGGGGTGCCGAGACCCCGCACCCAACCCCCGGGACTTTGCGCCCTTGCAGAGGGGCAACGGAGCAACTCAGCTGGAGGGACGTCCCGGCACAGCTGAGTTGAACTCAGCCCCTCCAGCGAGACGGGGAAAGAGGACACGCTGCGTCGGACGTCAAGGGGGTGGGGCGCGTAAACCCCTCCCAGGTCGGCGGGGACTTTAAAAGCTTGCCGGCCACCGGAGAAGGGGGAGGACGAGGAGAGCACGGGGGCTCGCCAACGTGGAAAGAGACCCAGGTGCACTCATGACAGTCTCCACGGGGGGACACAACGTCGTGGGTATCGACACCCCGAGGACGGGGTAGGGGGAGGAAGGAAGTAGCCCAGGGCAGGGCGGCGAAGTAGCCCGTCTGGTGTGTTTAGGGGCACACCCCTGCCAGCCGGACAGGGACTCGAGTGTAGTCTCCGTCCTTAGGGCCCTGGGCTGGGGCCCGTGAGTGAGGGCGGGCCCGGGCCCCGCTTCCTTCCCCCTTCCGAGGGAGAGGCAGACATAGTCAGAGCTGACTCCCGGAGCGAGGTTATTGACTTAAAAGGACGGGTGACCGTACCCCGGGACAGTTCGAGGACGAGGGCACGGTCACAGGCATCAACTGAATCGCTCCTGAGTAGCCATACAAGCACCCAGCTTATAGGGAACGCTGGTCTAGGCCCCTCTGTGAGTGATGTGTCTAGGAGCTGCAGAAGCAGAGCGGATAGGGGCATTGTCGCTCTGCTTCCCCTTGCCACTGCTGGTGGGGGGGGGAGGGGGCCAACTCCTGCTGTGGGGCCAGATCCCCCTGCTAGTGCCCCAGGCTGCCCAAAGATCTGGTCTCTTCCCTCTCCTGCCCGTGGCGTTTGGGGGGGCACATGCCCCCTTGTGCACTCTGCATTGCCCTTGTCCATTAGCAAGAGAAAATCGAGTGGGGGAAGATCTATCTTCCTACAGACGTGCTACAAAGACACGTGTCCGAGATGGATTCTAGCATCAGGTGACTTGAATTCTGTACTTTTCCCACAGAGGTGTTAGGGACTCACATAAAGGTTTCCTGCCCTAGGAAGAGAAATGATGATTTGTAACAGGTGCTCTTAGGCTACGGCTACACTACTCGCTTTGCCAGAAGAGGCAATGAAAATAAAGCAGGGATTAGCTTTTTCTCACACTTCATTTGCATAATCTGTTCTGGTCAATTTTTGTGCAAGAGGTTTTTGCGCAAAAACAAGCAGTGTGGATGTTTCCTTTTTGCGCAAAACCCCCTTTTTGTGCAAAATCCTTATGCCTCCCGGGGAGAGGCTCGGAATAGATTATGCAAATGAAGCATGACAATATGCTAATCAGCACTTCATTTGCATTGCCTCTTCTGGCAAAAACTGATAGTGTAGACCTAGCTTTAGTGTATTAGGCTTAGCTGGCACTTAAAAAAATTGTTTAGTAACTTTGATCTGTCTGCTTTTGCTTGAAACCACTTAAATCCTCCTTTTTATACTGTACCATGTCCCCTTGTCTCCAGAAAAGGAGGAGAGGCCATGCTGAGGGTCACAGCAAGCCTCTGAGGCGAGTATTAACCTCCAGGAAGCGCAGATCCCTGAGGAAAAGCCGGAGTTCTGCCATGGTACATAATACCAGGCACCTGCAAGAGTGCTCCTCTCTTAATTACTTTGTTTTAGGCCCCATCCTGAACTCACACGGATTTTACACCAGTGTAACTCCACCTGCTTCAATGAAGATAGTGCTGATTTACACGAGGGACAGCAGAATCAGGCAACATTTTCACAAGGAAATCAATGACATTTTTGTGCATGTATTCATGAAATGACATTCCATTTTTCGTTTGAATCGATCTCCGAGAACCTCCGCTCTGTGTGTGGTGGCAGTCAAAAAAGGTAAAGGACTGTCAGGAACCATTAGGAAAGGGGAAGATAATAGAACAGAAAATACCATAATGACTCCACCTCATAGACTTTAAGGTCAGAAGGGACCATTTAGGATCATCTAGTCTGACCCCCTGCACAGTGCAGGCCACAGAGTCTCACCCACCCACTCCTAGAATAATCCTCTCACCTATATCTCAGATATTGAAGTCCTCCAATGATGGTTTAAAGACCCCAAGATGCAGAGAATCCTCCAGCAAGTGACCCGTGCCTCATGCTACAGAGGAAGGCGAAAAACCTCCAGGGTCTCTGCCAATCTACCCTGGAGGAAAATTCCTTCCCGACCCCAAATATGGTGATCAGCTAAACCCTGAGCATGTGGGCAAGACTCACCAATCAAACACCCGGAAAAAAGTTCTCTATAGCAACTCCTATCATCTCTCCATTGGTCTATTTACCACTGAAAGTGAAAGGTCAATTAGTTGACAAGATCATGTTATCCCATCAAACCATCCCCTTCATAAACCCATCTAGCTTAATCTTGAAGCCAGATAGGTCTTTTGCCCCCACTGCTTCCCTTGGAAGGCTGTTCCAGAACTTCACTCCTCTGATGGTTAGAAACCTTCATCTAATTTCAAGTCTAAACTTCCTACTAGCCAGCTTATATCCATTTGTTCTTGTGTCCACATTGGTATTGAGCTTAAATAATTCCTCTTCCTCCCTGGCATTTATCCCTCTAATATATTTAAAGAGAGCAATCATGTCTCCCCTCAGCCTTCTTTTGGTTAAGGTAAACAAGCCAAGTTCCTTGAGTCTCCTTTCATAAGACAGGTTTTCCATTCCTCGGCTCATCCCAGTGGCCCTTCTTCGTACCTGTTCCAGTTTGAATTCATCCTTCTTAAACATGGGAGACCAGAACTGCACACAGTATTCCAAATGGGGTCTCACCAATGCCTTGTATAATGGCACTAACACCTCCTTATGTCTACTGTAAATACCTCGCCTAATGCATCCCAAAACCATATTAGCCTTTTTCACGGCCATCTGATCCTGTGATCAACCAGGACTCCGAGGTCCTTCTCCTCTTTTGTTACTTCCAACTGATGTGTCCCCAGCTTATAACTAAAATTCTTGTTATTAATCCCTAAATGCATAACCTTACACTTCTCACTATTAAATTTCATCCTATTACTATTACTCCAATTTACAAGATTTACGCCTGCCTATAGCTTGAATACCGTGTGCCATATACACAAAGCCTCATCTCACAAAGAGATATTAGAATTGGAAAAGATACAGAGCAAGACAACAACATGATTGATGATATAGAAGCTATTCCATAACTCCTAGAGATTAAAAAGTCTGGCACTGTTCAACTTGGAAAGAGAGACATCAAGGAGATATGTTAAAGGTCTATAACATCATGACTCATGTAGAGAAAGGCTATGTCTAGACTGCAAGTTTCATTCGAAAGAGGCTTTTTCAAAAGATACTTTCAAAAAAGAGCGTCTAGACTACAACCAGTACTTTCAAAAAAGCAAGCCGCTTTTCAAAAGAAAGCACCCAGGCAGTCTGGATGCTCTCTTTCAAAAAAGCGCAGCTTGCATTACATAGCGCCTTTTTTCGAAAGAGCACTTTTGAAAAAAGGCATTATCCTCATAAAACAAGGTTTTCTGCGGTTGAAAAAAAAAACTGCCGTGTTCTTTCGATTTACTTTTGAAAGAACTCGGCAGCAATTTAGATGCAGGGGAAGTTTTTTCGAAAAAAGGCCACTTTTTTCAAAAAAACCTGTAGTCTAGACATGCCCAAAGTGAACACCTCTTCACGTAACACAAGAATTAGAGGTTGCCCAATGAAATTAATAGGCAGCAGCTTTAAAACAAACTTAAGTACATCTTCATGCAATTCACAGTCAACCTTTAGAACTTGTTGCCATTGGATGTTGAAAGCCAAAAATATAACCGTCTTCAAAATATTAAAATTAGATGTGGGCTCTGTGCTTTTTACGACTCAATCTTTATTTTCACAGGAACAAGTGAGCACATGAATAATACATTTATTGGGTCAAAGATTTCACTTGTGTTTTTAATGCTTTCTTTCTATTATCTTCTTTAGATTCCTCCCACTGCGCCCCTCCACCCACATTTTACTTATGTCCCTTTCAGGGGAAAAAAGGGCTCTTTATTTGGTGTTTCTTCACACTATGTAGCAGAGAACCGCATATCAGAAAGAACAACATAGTAATGACTTTGTCTGGGATGGCATGAGAAGCGAAGCTGATAAAAAGCCACTTTTCAGAGTGTTCTGCATGAGTCAAATCTCTCAGCTATAGAAGAGGCGTTCACTTTTAAAGAAACTTACTGTCTTATTTCCTGAGGCAGAGCATACCTTCTCCATGGGCTCGCTTCCCTCCCCCCACCCCCAATAATCCTGGAAATATATATTTAGAAATCCTTTTCAATCCCAATTCTATCTTCTCCCCCATGTACACCCAGCAGGAAGCAGGTCTGATTCTAGGCTGTCTGATAGTCACATCGTATAACACATGCATTCTATGACGCAGTGCTTCTTCCTCTGTAAAGAGTACCAAAAATAGTATGGTTTGCAGTACTTCCATTTCTGGAGTTGGGAAAGGCCTGGAGATGTAGGACATAAGAACAACCATATTGGGTCAGACCAAAGGTCCATCTAGCCCAGTATCCTGTCTTCTGACAGTGGCCAATACCAAATGCCACAGAGGGAGTGAACAGAACAGGTAATCAGTACATGATCCCTCTCCTGTCATCCATTTCCAGACAAACAGAGGCTACGGACACCATTCCTATCCATCCTGGCTAATATCCATTGATGGACATAACCTCCATGAATCTATCTAGCTCTTTTTTGAACCCTGTTAAAGTCCTAGTCTTCACAATATCCTCTGGCAAGGAGTTCCACAGGTTGACTCTGTGCTGCGTGAAGAAAAACTTTTTTGTTTGTTTTAAACTTGATACAGTACCTATTAATTTCATTTGGTGACCCCCCGTTGTTTTATTATAGGAACAAGTAAATAACTTTTTTCCTTCATCGCTTTTTCCACACCAGTCATGATTTTATAAACCTCTATCATATCCTCCCTTAGTCTCCTCTTTTCTAAGCTGAAAAGTCCCAGTCTTTTTAATCACTCTTCATATGGGACCCCTTCCAAACTGCTTATCATTTTTGATGCCCTTCTCTGAACCTTTTCCAATCCCAATATCTCTTTTTTGAGGCGATCACATCTGTATGCAGTATTCAAGATGTGGGCATACCGTGGTTTTATATAGCGGCAGTAAAATATTCTCTGTCTTATTCTCTATTCCTTTTTAAATGATTCCTAACAATCTGTTTGCTTTTTTGACCGCCGCTGCCCACTGAGTGAATGTTTTCAGAGAACCGAGGCATAGTTTGCAAAGAACTAAGACAAAGGTTACTAAGACATAGTCCCCACCGTAGGGGTTTGTTTAGGGCTCTACTTGTGAAAGTTAGAGCAGCCTCAAAGCTGCTCTGACTTACACTCTTTATCCCCAAGACTCTCTCATATGGCACTCCAGCTACGCCTTCTCCTCACCTCCCTGTTGGCCCCTATCCCAGGGGCTGAAAGAAGGGCTGGGTGTAGAAACCTGACACCAGTTCAACACTGATTATGGATCAACTTAAAAAACAACAAATAGTCTGGTAGCTCTTTAAAGAGTAACAAAACAAGTAGATGGTCTCAGGAGCTTTTGTGGGCACAGCCCACTTCTTCAGATGATCGGAGTGGGTTGTGCCCACGAAAGCTCCTGATACCATCTCCATGTTTTGTGAGTCTTTAAAGGGCTACCAGACGATTTGTTGTTTTTTAAGTTGATCCTGTACAGACTAACTGGGCTACCCCTCTGAAACTGATTAAGGAGACCCTCCCTCCCCCGGCAGAAGGGGCATTCTTGTCCCTTTTAAAGCCTCTTTTTGCTGCCTCTATTGGGCCCTGTAACAGAGTCCAGGGCCTGCCTCCGGGGTCCACCCTGAGCCGTATTCCCCACTCTGTCCCTTCTATGCTTCTTATCCCTCTATGACCTCCCTTTCCCCAGTGTCTGTGCCCCAGAGTTCTGGCTGTTCCTGTCACTCATTGTCCAAGCGGGGCTCTCCTCCCGGGTTCTGGTCTTTCCACTCTGCTCTGGATGGGGCCGGGCACTCTGGGTCACGGTCCTCTCGGCTCACCCACGTCCCTCCGGTCTCCTGCTGGGGAGAACACAGCCAGCCTCCACTCTGCTCCTTCCGGCTCTCCCCCCTCCTTCTGCTTCCTGGCCTCCCTTTAAACTCCCCGTGCTCAGCAAAGCATCGGGGTGACACTACGGCTTCCCCCGCCTTCCCTCTCCTCCAGGTCCCAAGCCCCTCCAGCTCTGGGCTCGTGGCTGCACATGGGCGGCAGACCCAGCGTGGCTCAGAGCCCACTCCGCAGAGCGCCGACGTAGCGCTGCTCTTAGTGCAGGGGCTCAAGCCCCCATCACAGGCCCGATAGCTTTTTCATCCTGTCTGAGAACTGAGGTACTCAAGGTGTATTGAGGAGATGGAAAATCCTGTTGTGTAAAAATGGAGCATTGTATTGAAGAGAGGAGCGATAATTCAAGGGAAGTACTGACTAACCCAGCAAAAGGCTACGACAACCCTTGCTGCAATGCAGGAGTCAAGGGAAGCCATTGGGGATGAAATTGACCGTCTCAGCCTGCAATCCTTGAGCAGGAAAGGGAATTCTACCATGGACTTGGTGGGTCCCAATGACTCAAACTATGCTTCATTCCAAGCAGCCAGAGAGTGAGCGATGGCACATTGTACCCCCTAGGTGGCGCTCTGGGATCAGCACGGAAAACAAAAGTCCTAGTTCATACTCACTGGGAACATTTTCCGCTGAGCCGGGACCGAAATCTTCCTCCCTGCAAACAGCAGAACCCGCCCTGGGCCATTTTGTGGCGGAGGCCAGCTGGCAGCCATTAAAACCAAAGGGCCAGAGTCTCAGCGGATGTAAAATCATCATTTTAAGTCAATGAGGCTATGCCAAGTGGCACCAGCCAAGGCTCTGGCTATGGTGCATTGTCATTGTTCCTCTGGATGGTCCTTCCTGCAGCCCCTTTCCCCCACAGGCACCAGCCGCCTATGGCAGCAAAGATGAACAAAACCGTTTAACTCCTATTTCATGAAGTGATTTGGTCTTCTCACATGGAGTTAGAGACGAGGCAGGCTGGAATGCGGCACGCGTCGTCGTTTCCTGCAGCCTTTTAGGACTCAGGCTGTGTGAAAACAATAGGGGTAATTTTGCACATGGAGGGGCTTACAACATGGTGAGTGTTGCTTTCTAAACAGGGGGCTCTATGGATCTGGCTCTCTGTTGCCTTATACAGGTTGAATCTCTCTAGTCTGGCACCTGTGGGACCTGACGGGCGCCGAACCAGAGAATTTGCCAGACCACGGGAGGTCAATATTGCCCAGCAGCATTACCGACACTTCCACTGCTTCCTGGGCTGTTAGAGGACATTTAGGGGCAAATTAGAGCTAAATAACAGCACAGAACACAGAGCCAGGACTGGTAACTGTAAACAAACTTTATAGGACCGCGGAAAATTTGGCCACACCCATGATAAGTGGACATCTGGCCAACTAAAATCATGCCGGACCATGGATGTTGGCATATCAGAGAGTGCCAGACTAGAGAGGTCCAACCTGTACTTTGGGTCATTTTGGCCACGTCTAAACTAGGGGAGAAAGTCAAATTACGATACGCAACGCAACTCCAGCTATGGGAATAGCGTAGCTGGAGTCCACCTTCCTTAGGTTGAATTTTTGTGGCATGCCCACTGTGGGAGAACAGGAGAAATTCTCCCTTTGACTCCCCTTACTCCTCACAACTCAGGGGAGTACCGGAATCAATGTTCCACCAGAATCAATGGGAGCACCATCGGTGGTCAATTTAGCAGGTCCTTACTAGACCTGATAAATTGAGCCCTGGGATATTGATCTTTGCAGCGCTGATCTCCTGGTAAGTGGAGACAAGCCATTAACAGTTGTGCAAACTGGGCCATGAAGCACAACTAGATGCAAATAGCCGCCCTTTGCACAACTCGAAATGACAACGCAAGGGGCCAAGCTGCACAGAATCAGCCTCCTCTTTTACAATGCAAAATTGTAAGTCAGAACCAACTCTGTATGGATCACGTATGGACCTCCAACTTTTAATCAGGGAATTTCCCCACGCAAGGTAATTTCCCAGTAGTTTTTAAAAACCATCTGCTGTTCTGAGCTGCTAAAGTTCCACAAAGAGGATGGAGCGGGGCCGAAGATCTGACCCCCTAAGCCTAACCTGAGACTCCTTTTTAAAATCTATAATTTGCGAATCAAACTCTGCACCGGAAGAACAAAAGAAAAGACCCGATCGTCAGGTGCCAATCAGAGCTCTGACTTCTGATCCTCAGCGGATGTAAATCAGCATAGCATTGCACTAACCCTCTCCCATCTTTGAACCTTTTTCAGGGCGCTATATTTAAATCTAGATGCACCAATTAATGGCTTGATGCTGTTCCCCATGGGACCAGTGTTCCCTGTAAGCTGTGTGCTTTTGTGGACACTCAGGAGAGATTCAGATGCTGCCCTGCTGATATGCAGAATGTCTACAGCTAGGTTTTTTTTTTCTACTGGTGGTGCACATTCAGGCATGCCTGGGTGCACATAAAATTTATTCTGCACATGGATGGAAAAGATTAAAGGGAACATTAGATGGGGACCCTCGATCAAATTGACCCCATCATAATATTGCAGAGTAGGGCAGGTCGTTTTAGGCTTCCACTTTACTCATGGCTGGATGCAGCTGTCCCTACATAGCATACTCAGACACTGTTTATTTCAGCATTGCAGGAAAGGAGCAAATCTACTGAGGAGGGACACGACTAGCAATCCTGGGCAGAAGGGCTTTTAGGGCAGAAGAGGAAAATGCACAGGACCCGATCCCCCACTCAATTATTCCAAATAAAATTCTACATTGGAATCCACCATTCACTTGCTTTTCGTCTGTGTCCCCCCCATGAAGGTAAAGGGGCAGTGGTTTACAGTGGTATGGGATCATTTTTAAAAGTGAGGGTGCTGGACTTCCTTACCCTGGTAAGGCCCAGCACACGGAGAGGGAAGCAGAGCCCTCAGTGTGCAGGGTGGTGGCCAGGACCCCAGGTGTTGCACCCCCTGCACCCTTCATTCCCACATCTATGGTAGCGAATCGGGTCAAGGAAACACTGGTGAGTTACCATCAGGCAGGGGAAGAGGGAAATAATCAATGGAATTCTATTAGGCATCAGGAAATGATGGAAGCTGCCTCATTTGAGATGATCAATCAAGACCGGAATGAACAAAGTGGCCAGAGACGACGCTGGAACAATTCTGCTTGGGGTGACGCATCCGCTCCGGAAAGGCGGGGAGCCATTCTTGCCATTTCTCCCACTGCCATCAGCCAGTCTGATCCCCCCCCACTGGCTGTAGTGTTCTATGGAGGAACGGCACCGACTAGGCAGTAGCTGCTGCGAGCAAAGGGAGACTCAGCTGCAACAGGGACAGAGGGTGCTCAGCACAAGTCCAGGTCTGAACTCATGACGTCACTAGAGCGGTGCTGAATGGCACCATATGATGCTCTGAGCCCCCGTTGCCCATATCACAGCCCTTCTCCCATCTCTAGGTGACGCGTGTGAGATCAAGTTTTTAATTTCTGAAGCTTCAGAGGAGTAGCCGAGTTAGTCTGTACAGGATAAACTTACAAAACAACAAATGGTCTGGTAGCACTTTAAAGACTCACAAAACATGTTGTAGATGGTATCATGAGCTTTTGTGGACACAGCCCACTTGTTCAAATGACCGGAGTGTTGAGTTTAGGATGTGCAGACCCAAAATAAATAGGGGAGAAGGGAGAGGAGGGAAGGAAAAAAAAAGGAGGGAGGCAGGAAACAAGGAGCAGAGGGTATGAAAATATCAAAGGAAAAAACAAGTAGGCAGAACTGGCAATCTAAAAGCAGGGGCAGATGACCGTTTTGCGGGGCCCCGGGCGGCATAATTCCGCGGGGCCCCCCTTTGCCACGGCGCATGCGCGGGGCTTTCTGAAGCGCGGGGCTCGGAGCGGCCGCCCCATTCGCCCTGCCCTATATCCCCCCTGTCTAAAAGCATCTGAAGTTTGGAGAGTTAATTTCTATAATTCTCGGATCCTTCCCTCCCTGTGAGAAGAGACAAAACCAACCCGATAGATGAGGGGTGGGGAACCTTTTAGTGGTCAGGGGCCACTGATCCACTGAAAAGTAAGTTGGGGGGGACAAGTGATAAGCAACAAGAAAACCCACCCTCACTGACATGGCCCCGAGAAAGACACTCCTCATGTTCCCCTCACAGACCAGGACCTAATGGGGCTCAGGTTAGCAGATTGTGTTCTCCAGCCCCACGGAAAGGTAGTAGGGGGGCTGGAGCACCAGCATGGACTCCCCAATGCACCAAGCCTCAGGGGCCAGATCCAGGCAAGTTTGGGGACGCATCCCCTGCTCCAGGCCTTGGGTTGCCCACCCCTGCACTAAGGAAATGCAGGAGACCTGGCAGACTGGCTCCATTTCAGTGTCTAGAAGGTCGCATCTTAAAAACAGAAGGCTGCTTCCCCTCTAATTGCTGCTGCTTTGACAAGATCACTTCTCTGAGATGAAAAGTGCATTGTCTCATCCATCATAACCTTCAAGGAGGTTCATCCCACAAGAGCATCATCTGTCCTTTACTTTCCTTCATCTGTCACCTGCAGAGCTGGCATTTCGGGGACCAGAATGAGTTCTAAGCTAATTCAAAGTCTCTGGACCAGACCTTCAGCGGATAGAAAGTTGGCCCGTAAACGATTAGATTTTTTTTCTGAATTGATTTTTAGGAAGTGGTAGGGGAGGAGTGATGCTTTTGTTCCTTGATTTATTTATTTTTAAGTGAAGGGTCCATGATTTTGCTTTTGAAGAAGCACATTGTTTTAACAGCTAGTGGGCTTTTTTTTTTGGTTGTTTTTAAATCTAGTACTTGCTTTTAGGTTACCTCTCAAAATTCTACTGAAGAATCTATTACTGAATCTTGAGGTTATGAAACAAAGAAGATGCTCAGGAGACAGGGCGAGATCCTTTTCTTGTAGAAATAAGTGTAGCTCCGAAGTGGAGTGTTAGGGAATTATTTTATCCACTGCAGTCAACAGAGCTGTGCTGACTCACAGGCAAGGATGTGATAAGATGTGTCTAACTATCCAGTTAGGAAGAGCCCTAGGGCTCTTGCAAAATCTATACTGAAAATCCCAACTACCGGGTCCCTGATTTTCCAGTTCCAGGTAGACTAATTTATTTTTACTTTGGAGGTCCCCGATGCAGCTGCTCCTGGTTGCCCTTGAAACAAGGGTGTCATTTAAAATAGCCCCTGTTTGTGGAAGCTGCCAGGAATTGTGTTCTTGCTACAAACTGACACTTGATGGCACTAGAGCTCATCCAGGGGACTGCAAACCTAGCATGAATCAGCATGGCTATGAGCATTAGCTCAAGATGACAAACAACGTCACCTACATCTGTTTGCTTTACACTAGTGTGAACATCACTCACTACGATTTGAAGTCTGGCTCTGGGGATATATAGGATGTAAAACCCGGTATGAAATAAATACCTGTGTAGAGTTCCCGTCACTTTCCCCTCCACATTTGACATCCTTTGTTTGAAGTCTAGCTAGGGTTTGGGATTCTCGTGACATAGGACATAAGTCATATGCTCCAGCCCCCTCATCATTTTGGTTGCCCTCTGCTGGACCCATTGGAGAGGGTCCAGTGGAGGGCAACCAAAATGATTAGGGGGCTGGAGCATATGACTTATGAGGAAGGACTGAGGGACTTGGGTCTGTTTAGTCTGCAGAAGCGAAGAGTGAGGGGGGATTTGATAGCAGCCTTCAACTTCCTAAAGGGAGGTTCCAAAGAGGATGGAGAGAGGCTGTTCTCAGTAGTCACAGATGGCAGAACAAGGAGCAATGGTCTCAAGTTGTGGTGGGAGAGGTCCAGGTTGGATATTAGGAAAAACTATTTCACTAGGAGGGTGGTGAAGCACTGGAATGGGTTACCTAGGGAAGTAGTGGAGTCTCCATCCCTAGAGGTGTTTAAGTCTCGGCTTGACAAAGCCCTGGCCGGGTTGATTTAGTTGGGATTGGTCCTGCCTAGAGCAGGGGGCAGGACTTGATGACCTTCTGAGGTCTCTTCCAGCTCTATGGTTCTATGATTCTATGACACAGAGTTCTCGCGGTTTAAAGAATCCACTAGAAGATTTACCTGGTGTTGCTCAAGTCCTTAACTCCAGTCATTTTTGGGTTTTTGGAAAATGAAATGAAAGTGTCCAGGCTTCATTGAAATCATTGCTCTGGGTCGGGGCTAGGGAGGAGGGGGTCGGCATGCAGGTTGCCCCTGGGAGAGAGGGCAGCCCGAGACTTCTCACTGCAGCAGCTTGGGGCCAGGAGAGAAGCCCCTCTCCGTAGCCACTGTCATTCCAGTGGGTACAACCAGGGGAGGGGTCACATGTCTCCCAGCTGGGTATGTCCAGTTCATCTGCTCCCTGCGCTCCCCAGCCAGAGTGAGGAATGCAGCAAACTGGCTACTTTTTTCTGACCCCCCTGACGAGGAGGAACAGACAGCAATGTTCTCATAGAAATCTGAGTAGGGGGAGGGACTCCCAGGGGTGGGAGGCTTAGGGCTGAGGCAGTCCTGGAAGAAGGACACATCCCCAGCCAGCCCCTTTCACCAGCCTGGTAATTCTGTCTCTTTTCTCTCTGTTTTTATGAGAAACAATTTTCCTGGCACAACCAAATCCTGACCTTGCTTTAAGTTATGATAAGAGGACGCTGCCTACTGAATTTGGTGAGCCCAGCCCTTACTGTTTAAGAAGAGTTCTGCAGCAAACAGACAGAGAGAGACACACACTCATTGTCTCAAATACATAATTTATCATGCCAAAAGTACAGTGGGCACATAGCCTCTGCCCTGATCTAATCATAGACCCAGTCCTGCAAACTGCCCCCTATAGATGGACCCTTGTTCCAGTATGGAGCCCTATGGATTGCTTTGGGGTTCAATGTTGGGTAGAATCAGGCCCATAATCATTTAGATTATGATGCCTCTTGATCTAAGCCGCATTCTAGAACCAGTGAAGTTAATGCAACGTTTGCCATCAGGTTCAGCTCAGTGGGCACAAATCTATATACTGGGAACAAAATGGCAAGTACAACATAACCCACAAGGAAAGGTTCCACACATTTGAGTGGATTAAAGCATCTCTCTTAATAACACAACATCGGAGCGAAGTAATAAACTACAGGCTGCTTTGAGAAGACTGTGGGTTCTTGCTATTTAAACAGAACGATGTGATTTTCTGACAGTGCTGGAGTGCAGCGTGAATGCAGAGTTTCACAAGATCTATAACTGGTGCTGTATTCCAGATAAATGTTTGTACATTTTAAAAACATCAAATCCAAACCCCCACCCTTCCGGAACCAGTGAAGATGTTGCTTAACCACACCACCACGTAATCAATAAGGATGTATCTGGGATTGAACTGCTTAGTAAAGCAACACTGACACGGCAGTTATGATAAACAGAAAGAGCTTTTGGGTGTCTCTGCTTGTTCAACACTTCAGCAACTGCTGTGCTGAATGCGAAAAGCCCCTGCCTTCCCCAGATGGGCAGGTTCGAGAGATTATGAGCAACTTCAAGGAACTTCAACAACTCACAGGAGCTCAGTCGTATTTTTGCAAAATCGATTCAGCAGTCTCCCAGTACGGAGTTTGATGACATACAAAATTACTGAAAGCCATCGCAGTTCTGTGTAGGACTGAAAACTCTGGCTAATCCCTCTTCACACACAGTAGAACAAGGGGTCTTTTTCTTTGCTCAGTGAAACTTACAACATTAGTCCCTCTGAAAAAGTTTAAGTGGAGCCATAGCTAACTAAACTGGGGGTTAATTCAACTGGATTGGTGTGACTTCCCCATATCTCTTAGCTGGATAAATTAATCATTGCAGATCAATCCCAGCATCATGCCCCAGTTTGGGGGAGTATGAATTTCTGGTTACAGTTCTCTCCAGCAATCTGCATACAGGGAGACTTCACAGAGCTACTGCAGTGTGGAAGTCCTACGTAAAACCTCACTGCAGCAGAGACTGCAGCAAGGGGGCTGGACATGGCCCGTTAAAGATGCAGTACATCATTTCTGCCCTTCAGACATACCTCATCCCCTTTGCTGCAATGCTGTTGCCCAACAGCCTGCTGAACTCTCCGGAGCCAACTTCAACGCTGCGTTGGGGGGAAAAAGCAGACCTCATCTGACGCAATGTCTAAGCTGAAACTGCTGGGACAGACAAGGGGGAGGGGAGCAGGGTTGTTTCAGGAGGCTTTTGGATTTCAAAGCAAGCCCGTCTGCATAGATAAAGCCAGGATCGGATCTCTCCGTCTGGTGCCACGTAGGAAGCGCTTGCTGCGGAGAGACGTTTGTCAAACTGCCAGCCTGGCAGTCTAGACGCATAGCTCCTCATCCAATCTGCACGATGCAGACCGGACAGGGCAGGCTTCACCCAACCCACCAGCGTTTAGATTGCAAACTTCTGGGAGTACAGGCTGCCTTTATCACTACACCTGCTTGTATTCCCTAGCCCAGCAGGGCCCCGATTGGGATCCCTCATTGCCAGAACGCCTGCCCATGGATTGAGGGCTTCTGAGCATTAACTGGCCCTACCCTGCCCTCTCCTTACAGCCCCAGCATTAGGGGATTCGGGGCTGTAAAGCCAGAGGAGCTGGGTCATCAGGAAGAGTGATTGAACCTTGGACTTTAGGACAGGCCTTAGGGAGGGCTAAGGGGGCAACTGCCTGGTGATTCAAAGAGGCCCAGGGCTCTGAGGCAGGGGCGGGGTGCCGCACACTCCAGGAGGCTGTGAGGGCCGGGGAGGGGGAGGAGGCGGGCAGCACTGAGGGCTGGCTGCCTCAGCCTTGCCCCTTCTGCCCAAGCGCCTTCCACCGGAGGCCTTTTGGGAGCATGGAGCTGGAGCCCTCACACCTTGCCCAGCGGGGCTGTCGGCTCCTCCGCCTGAGGGGCTAAAGCCATGGGCCTCTCCCACAGGAGCTAAAAGCCCACTGGGGTTTAGCTAAGGCTGCAGGGCAGACTTCACACTCCCTTCTCAGTGGCCTCAGTGCCTCTGGGTTACAGGTGCATGGAGCATGACGGGCAGTTTCAGCTATTCTAGGCTGCCCAGGGATGTTGCAGGAAATGTAAATTAGAGCAATCCCAGGAACCAGGCCAGAATTTGGTAGGAGCTCATCCCCCTTTGTATCCAGCTGTCCAGAGAAATCGGACCTTCAGCCTTTTCCTGGGTGCCTACTGAGACAGGCCTATGGAGTTTAGTTGCTGAAGGGGTAGCTGCACAAAGCAGACAGAATTAACACGGCCTTGATTTCAGGAACTCCCTGTAACATATCTAATTATTGCTTGAAGCAATTAAAAAAATACAAGACAGTGGTCAAAATAAGGCATGGTTCAATATGGAACGAGGCAGAGTGAAAAGTTCCTTGAGGAGAGTATCCAGTTATTTTTAGGAGGGATAGGGAAAGGGGGGAGCGGGAGAGAGAGAGTTCTCCCAAGAAAATGCAAACACAAGCAACATGGGACCTTTGAGCATAATTGTGACATAAGAACCTAATGGAAAACACGCATTATTGGGCCTTCACACTGAATTCTGAACCTGTGGACAATGAAAAATGAAAATGAGCCCTGTGTTCAGTTTCTACATCTGCACCCGCTGAACCTTGCCAGATGACCCAAGGATCTCATTGAAGGCAAGTCCTTGTCTGACTACTCGTCTTGAGCCGGTCTACTACCAGAAGTTTCGATCTTTAGTAGCTTGCAAACCTACTATGAACCGTGCTGTCATCTTTGCAAGCTGCAACATGAGATTGGCTTTCCAAGCTTGTCTCTCAGGACCTCTTATATCTACAATCCTTAACCTATGTGATTTATGGTGGTCCATCAGCTGGAAAACCTAATTCCCCCTCTGATCTGGTGCTATGCCAATAAGTGATGATGCATGGATGTCCTGACCAAGACCAGTGAATCTAAGGAAGAGTTCATTTTAGGCATTCTAAAATTAGGTGAGCAAGAAACCCCAAAGACAGTGGCATTACAGAAAAGCTCCTGCTCTCTTCACTAGTTGGATGCAGACAAGTTATTTGTCTGACGTAGTTTTCACTGATAAGTAATTATAGATTCTGTGCATCAGCCCTCAGCTTCTGAGATGCGAGGGGCATTTTCTCATCATTAAAAATGCAGACAAATTGTATTCTGTTCTATTATTGGATTGAAAGTGTTATGGAACTGATTAGCTAATGACAGGGGGGTCTGCAGAGCACAGAATCCATGGACTATATTGCAGGACTGGTAACAGAAGGGGAAAATCTGAAGTAGGGGACAAAACACTTTCCCCTTTCTTGAGTGGAGGGTTGTGGGGCAGGAGAGCTAGTGGGGTTCTGCTACAAAAGAGGAGGAGCAGGATTTATGGGGGTCCTGCAGGGCGTAAGCACACATGGCTCAGAGCCCAGCTCCATGGAGGAGGTATAGGAGCAGAAGTATTCCCTGTTGCCTGGATTTTCCTGACTTTCCCTCCCTCCAGCCAGTGGCCTCTATACGTTTCCACTACAAAGCGAAGGTCCTCTCATGGACTGATAACTGGTTAAAAGACAGGAAACAAAGGGCTTGAATAAATGGTCAGTTTTCAGAATCGAGAAAGGTAACTAGCGGTGTCCCCTCAAGGGTCTGTCCTGGGACCAATCCTATGCAAGGTATTTATAAATGATCTGGAGAAAGGGGTAAAAAGTGAGGTGGCAAAATTTGCAGATGGTAATAAACTGCTCAAGATAGTTAAGACCAAAGCAGACTGTGAAGAGCTTAACAAAGATCTCACAAAGCTAAATGACTAGGCAGCAAAATGGCAAATGGAATTGAATGTTGAGAAATGTAAAGTAATGCACATTGGAAAAAATAATTCCAACTATACATAGAAAATGATGGGGAGTAATTTAGCTATAACGACTCAAGAGAGATCTTGGAGTCACTGTGGAGAGTTCTCCGAAAACTTCCACTCGCTGTGCAGCAGCAGTCAAAAAAGCAAACAAAAGGATAGAGAATAAGGCAGAGAATATCTTATTGCCTCTATATATGACGATGGTATCCCCACATCTTGAATTCTGCATATACATGTGGAATAGTGATAGAAATGTAGCCGTGTTAGTCTGGGGTAGTTGAAGCAAAATGCAGGACAATGTAGCACTTTAAAGACTAACAAGATGGTTTATTAGATGATGAGCTTTCGTGGGCCAGACCCACTTCCTCAGATCAAACAGTGGAAGAAAATTGGCATGACCATATATACCAAAGGATACAATCAAAAAAATGAACACACATGAAAAGGACAAATCACATTGCAGAACAGAAGGGGGATGAGGAGGGGAGGTAAATATACATGTGGTCACTTTTCAGCTCAAAAAAAGATATATTAGCTCTGGAAAAGATTCAGAAAAGGGCAACAAAAATTATTAGGGGGTTGGAATGGTCCCCCATGAAGAGAGACTAAAAAGACTGTGACCTTTCAGATAAAAAAGGAGGAGACTAAGGGGGGTTATGATAGAGGTCTATAAAGTCATGACAGGTATGGAGAAAGTGAATAAGCAAAAAACATTTACTTGTTCCCATAACACAAGAACAAGGGTAGCAGGTTTAAAACAAATGAAAGGAAGTTTTTCTTCATGCAACACACAACCTGTAGAACTCCTTGCCAGAGGATGTTGTGAAGACCAGGAATTTAACAGGGTTCAAAAAAGAGCTAGATTAATTCATGGAGGTTAGGTCCATCAATGGCTATTAGCCAGGATGGGTAGGAATGGTGTCCCTAGCTTTTGTTTGGCAGAGGTTGGAAATGGATGACAGGAGAGGGATCTTGTAATGATTACCAGTTCTGTTCACTCTATCTGGGTCATCTGGCATTGGCCACTATTGGAAGGCAGGCTACTGTGCTAGATGGACCTTTGGTCTGACCCAGTATGGCCCTTCTTGTGTTCTAATGTACAAATGTAGCCCGGATATACCTACCCAGGCCATCTATAATCTAGCTAGTATGGGTAACTATGGAGCAAAGATGAGGCAGTGTGAGCTCGTACAAATCCCTCGGGGGCCCTGGGTACATAGTCTGGTTGCTAACCCCTACTACCACACCCTACCTGTGCTACTTTAGATGAAAGCCAGCCTACCTATGATCACCCCTTCTCCTTGCAATGTAGGCATGTCCTTAGAAGTGTCATTAGGCTGGAGCTGGGTATTGCTCCTAAGAGAAAAAGTTCTTCTCTGCACCCTCTCTCCCCCCCATGAAGATCCCAGTCAAGTTACTTGGTACAGAATGAGGAAAACTGAAGCTGGGGTCATTTGATGATTACCTGTTTTGTTTATTCCTCTGGGGCACCTGGCATTAGCCACTGTCAGAAGACAGGTCACTGGGATAGATGGATCCTTGATCTCACTCATAAGGCCATTGTGTGACTGTTAAACTTTGAGGCTAAGTGATTTGGCCAAGGTTATAGGGGAAGTTGGTGTCAGAGCCTGTCATAGACCTCAGCAGGACATGGTTGCTAGTCCATCGCTCAAACCCCTGCAATCACTTCAACCTGGCCCACAAGCAACATCCTGATTGACCAAGTGATCGACATCATAAGCTGTAGAGAAGAGGTTATTTTCAGTAGATTAAAAAATAGAATAATAATATAAGGCAATATACCTATCTAGTAGAACTGGAAAGGACCTTGAAAGGTCACTGAGTCCAGCCTCCTGCCCTCACAACAGGACCAAGTAGCATCCCTACCAGATTTGCCCCAAATGGCCCCCTTCAAGGGCAGAACTTACAACCCCACATTTAGCAAGCCAATGCTCAAATCACTGAGCTATAGAGGGTTTTTTTTGGGGGCTTACTGATGTATCTTTGATATTTAAAGGACAATCAACTTGCTATTATCTATCGCTGCACAAGTGTGTCATGTTTTGCTTTCATTGTTTTTTGCTATAAGCCTCACAGACACTGATTGTTCTGCTACTAATATTCAAAAGCAGATTAGATAAGAGGATCTTGAGAAAGATACATGGGCAAATCATGTTAGCATCTATCCATACAAAACATCCATTGACTCAAGAAGAAATAAGTAAGCAAGTAAGATATGATCATGGTAACTTATTCTGCAAAATTTGATTCTAGAGAAGGATACAAGGACTCAAATAAAGTTTCCTAGCCTCATTCCTGCTGCCCAATGTCTGTGACGCTGTGGCGTTACAGAGTCGCCTCTGGGGGGCGCTGTTGCCTCGCGCCGTGGCGCTTAGCTGAGTTCTGTGCCGCAGGGGACCAAGTGGTGCAAGTGGCTGTTTAGGTCCCGTGGTCCCCATGCAACACCAGGAGTGTGGGGCCCAAATGGACGCTTGCTCCCTCGTGGCGGCCTGGCTGAGCGGCACAGAAGTCAGCCGAGCGCCATGGTGGGAGACAAAGGGGGGCAGGACAGTGACGTTCAGCATGACAGCGGCTCCAGGCCCCACCTCCTGGCTGTGAACATCACCGCCTCGCCCCCCTTTGCCTTCCGCCATGGTGCTTGGCTGACTTCTGCGCCGCTCAACCGGGCCACCGCGCGGGAGCAAAAGGCACAAGCAGCCGTTTGGGCTCTATGCTCCCCATGAAGCATGGAGAGCGTGGAGCCCAAATGGCTGCTTGCTTCCGCACGGGGAGCGCAGAACCCACATGGTCATTTGGGTGCCATGGTCCCCCGAAGGAGAGGCGAGAGGGGGAGGAGAAGAGAAAGAGAGAGATGGAGAGAGAGGCAGGAGGCGGAGGAGAGCTGAGAGAGAGAGGGGGAGGCAGTAGGAGCAGGAGGAGGAGGAGAGAGAGAGACGGACGTGGAGGAGAGACATGAAAATCCCATCTTATGACGGGCTATTGGCTAGTTATATATATAAAGGAACAATATATAGTATCTAATATATAGGAACAAACATTGTAAGTATTAACTATGGAGAAGCACATGCAAACAACCCCCTACATGCACAGATTCATGAAGAGCATCAACAAGTATTGGAACATACGGACTAGAAAACATTTCAAATAAAACCACCATAATAAACATGCATGGGGCTCCGCACTGCTACCAACATATCTTGATTTATAAGCCTTGGTACCATGGGCCTGATTTTCCAGTCCCTCATTGCTGGATCTTGTGCACCTGGAATCAACAGCAAAGCTCCTATTGACTGAGCAGGCTGTTGTGAAGCCGTGATTCAAAACCCACTGAAGCCAACAAAAAGACTCCCAGTTTCTTCAGAGGAAGACTTGCACCGAGAAAAACTCCACCGCAGTCCACAGAGTTAAAGCAATGGGAGTGACCCCAGCATCAGACATTCAATCTGTTTTTTGATTTGGCTACATTCCTTTTCAGTTTGGGCAAATTACAACGGGGGAAGGCAGTGTTGCCTAGTGGATAGGACACAGAGAGGCCGCAGGACAACAGGCTTCCGATTCTGAGTCTACCACCAATTTGTTGTGAGATCTTGGGAAAAATCTACTTTCCTACTATATCTTCTCTCATTACACCGTAAAATTTTTGGGGCATAGATTGATTATGGGTCTATATAGCATCCAACACAATAGGGCCCCAATACCAGTTGGGAATTCTAGGTATTATGGTAGTGGCCACATAATAAAGATATAATAGTGGCCACATAATAAAGCTATTCCATGTAGAATACATAAGTGCCCCCATATAAATGCAGCAAGAGGAAATAGCTTATTTATGACCCGTCAAGAGAGCCGCCTTTTACTAAATTGCCCATTTCCATTAAGACTGTAGTGAATCGATATCCTGCAGCTAGTTTCTTCAGGAGAGGAACTAGGCGAAAGAATGAGAGTTAATTGCATTGCTAGAATGTACAAGTTCTAGGGAGATTGATCGAGAATGGAAAATCCAGGCTTCAGATGCCTAGTTCCTTTAACTGACACAGAGGAATGGAACAGTGAGGAGAAAGCTTAGGCCAGGTCCCCAAGTGCGCTGTACCGACACAGCTGCACTGCTGTCAGAGCGCTGGTGTGGCTGCGTAGTGTCGATGGGAGACAGCTCTCCCATCAACATAGTAAGATGAGCTAAGGAGCGGGACAGAGCTATCTTGGCGGGACACAGCGCCATGCTCACGAGCACTTAGCAAAACTTTGGTCACTCAGAACAGTGGGGGTTTTTTTCACACTGCTGAGCATCAAAAGTTTCGCCGACATATAAATTCTAGTGTAAACATAACCCAGCCTCTTCCCTATAGAAACGGGCAGTTAAATAGCTGCATCTTCATGCGAGACTGAATAGACAGACACTTCATCCAGGACACAAGGACCAGAGGGGCTGCGGTTTTATTTGTAAATCCTATTTGGGCTCCAGATTACAGTTTGCAGCCACATCTGCTGCACGTGCCTTGTGCAGATTTTGGAATGCAGCCCATTGATTAGCTGCAAGACCTTTACATTCTCTGTCACTTTTCACTTGTTTCCTCTGAGGAGGACTGGTGATCACGGCGCACACGCAAAGGCTGGCAGAAATAACGTCATAGAAAAAGAAAAACAGCTTTTGGGCAAAAACACTGCTCATCACATTGGGCTTGGTGACTAATCAGCCTGGATTTCCATATTCGATGCAACTGCGAGATTAGAAAGATTGTAGATAATGAATTATTAGAGAGCCTTCCTCTTTACCGTTATTGTTTATTATTGATTGTATGGGTAGCTCCCAAGAGTTGCAGTCTGGGTTCAGGAGCCCATTGTGCTAGGCACTGAGTGTTTCTTTCAAATAAATATGCAGAGCACGGTAGTCCAAATAAAATTCTAAATTGGGATCACGGTTCACTGTATCACAGTAAACAACGCTTTTCTTCAGGGAAACAGGCTACTCAGATAATTACAACAGAGGCCTAGCCATTAGGAGCAACACGTTCTCCTCCTGGTGCCGGGTGGGGAATGGTGTCCAATCATTAGAGCAGGGGGAGCTCGGAATTGGGGCCCCTAGGTTTGATCACCAGCTCTGAGAGGGAATTGGGGCTAGTAGTTGGAGCAGGGATCTGGAAGTCAGCATGTCTGACTTCTGTTCCTTGGTGACGTGTCTCAGTTTGCCCATCCATAAAATAGGTACAGCTGTATGTACAGACCCAACATTTAATGTGAAGTTATATTGTTGTTGCCGGCTTTGCCTGCCTTGAAGGAACTGGAGCAGAGATTGCTCGATTCTACAAATGCGGCTGTTTTCAAAATACCACAGACAGACTCTTACTAGGCCTGATGAACTGGCTTCAGTGGGAGTAGGATTAGTCTCACCACATGTGGTCTAGCTTCATAGCAGGATACTCTGGGGGCATGAACAACTGAAGAGAAAGCATCATGCAGTCAGCCGTATCTATCCCCCTAGCCTTGCATCATTTCTCCCCACTCCCACTCCCCCCACTTGTCCCTGTCCCAATGCTAGTGGGCAGAAACAAAGAAGAACTGTGCCTGGGTCTACTCTTTTGTTTGGAATTTACATTGTCCTCAGGATGGGATGGAGAGTAGCATATGGCATAAGGAAATGGCTACACCTCTCCCTCCCCATCACCTGTACCGCATGGTTTGATTAGCGATGGTCTCTGTACCCAGGCTGTGATTGAATTAAAAAAGCCTTACCACAGCTGTGCATGTAAGAGAAGCTAAAGATTTACTGTTATGACATAAACCTGCTAAGTGACATAGCAAGCGCCTCAGCACAGAGATACTAGGACATCGGAGTCTTTTGTTAATAGACCCAATTGGCATCATTTATCCAGGCATTAAATAGATCATCCAGATACATGAAATCAATCCTACAGGCAATGTGGATCCTAGGCCTGTACTAGTCTGCTTCCTTCTGTGATCAGGATACCTCCACCTTCAAAAGGGAGGGTAGTCTAGTTAAGGTGTGGGGCTAAGATTTGGGAATCTTAATCACTCCCACAGACAGGTGGGGGTAGTCACAGCTAGGGCCTAGAGATGCACAGAACCTACCTAGATGATTTTGTAAATCACCCAGGCTGTGTCTAGACTGCATCCCTTTTCCGGAAAAGGGATGCAAATTAGACACATCGCAATTGCAAATGAAGCGGGGATTTAAATCCCCCCCGCTTCATTTGCATAAACATGGCTGCCGCTTTTTTCCAGCTCGGAGCTTTGCCGGAAAAAAGCGCCAGTCTAGACGTGGATCTTTTGGAAAATAAAGTCTTTTCCGAAAGATCCCTTAAAATAAGGAATAAGGGATCTTTCGGAAAAGGCTTTATTTTCCGAAAGATCCGCGTCTAGACTGGCGCTTTTTTCCGGCAAAGCTCCGAGCCAGAAAAAAGCAGCAGCCATTTTTATGCAAATGAAGCAGGGGGAGGGATGTAGATTAGGCTGATCGGCAGAGGGAAATGAAGCTGCGATTTAAATACTTTTAAAATGGTTGATCAGCTGTTTTTCAGCTCAGTGCGCTAGTCTGAACGCTCCTGCGCCGACCTGAAAGCCCTTTATCGACCTCCCCATTATGCCTTGTAGGATGAGGTTTACCAGGGATTTACCAGGGAGGTCGATAAGGGGCTTTCATGTCGACAGGGGAGTGTCCAGACTGCCCCGATCTGCTGACAAACAGCTGATCAGCAGAGCGGGGCAGCCATTTAAATTTAAATGAAGCCACGATTATTTAAATCGCGGCTTCATTTCCCTCTGCCGAACAAACAAATCTACATGGCTCCGTCGACGGAGCCATGTAGTTTAGACACACCCACACAGATACTTGGGGTCAGAACTGTCATTTTAGAGTCAGAGAACAAAGACAAGAACACACAAAAGTCAAGTGGCCATTGTAGTAAGTTGAGGGTCAGTAACATGGAGTCAGCAGGCCTAAATAGAGGCCTGTAACATGAAAACAGCAACAGGCCTGCAATCTAGTGAGCAAGACTTTGGTTCAGTAACACAGGAGCTAAGAAAGAGGCTCTATTGATAATTGTGTGATTGTGTAAGTTAGGTCGAGCATGGAAGGACGCAGGGAGGCACTGGATACAGACTGTAAGCCAAAGGGGAGTAGCGGAACATCTTAATAAGAAATGTATCGGTACAAAAACTCCCTAAAAACTAATGTACATACCGACCTAGGTTCAGGACCAGGTCGAGATTGACAGGATGAAGGATAGTAAGTAAGCCCCCCTTCCGTAAGGTGAAAGGTGGTAACTAGGCAACAGAGGGTGGGAACCTGGTACATAAAGAAGTGATGTAAGTTGTTTGTACCTGTCTATAAAAGGACACCGCAGAGGGTGCTCTCCGGCCGACCTTGTGGGGGGGGGGGGAATGCACTAGGCTCCTGAACGGCAGTTGTCGTTGCCTAAACTTACAGAATACACAGTAGCTTAACTCTGACTAACTGCTGTTATTATCTGTTATATGGCAATAGGCCTGCCTGGTGTTGGTACCTTGTCAACGCGGGCCATAGTGACCAGTGGTGTCACATTGTACTGATCTCTGTTACCAACTGGTAGAGCTTCACATTTGACAATAAACCTGCTCGATTGATTTCAAACCTTGCCTGCATCTGTCGTTTCCGGGGCCTCTCAGAGATCTCCTGTGTTGACCCAAGTGCACGGGGTCTAACACTCTAGATAAAGGGAGTACCGATTGTTACGCATGCAGCCGAAAGCTTATCATCACCGACGGAGTAAAGGTCCTGTCAGGAGCGTGCCAGGACGACCCGGACCAGACGACGCTGACACTGACAGTTCAGACCACCGAAGGTACCGAGCTACAGAACACCGAGGTACATCAGCCATGAGTAATTACAGAGCTCATGTCATAGTGCTGAGTGACTGGGACACAAAATGGCCACCTGCCTCTGCCACAAAATGGCCACCAACATCCGTAAAAATTGCAAGCTAGCGTATCCAGTGTTGTCAGTTAGGCTGGGCTGTCCCGATGGGTTTCTGCTGTCAATGATCATAACCAGAAGGCTGCATGCAGGGGCATTTAATAGGGTGGGGGAAGGATAGAATGTGATTTGAGCATTGGCCTGCTAAACCTAGAGTTGTGAGTTCAATCCTTGCAGAGGCTATTTAGGGATTTGGGGCAAAAATTTGTCAGGGATGGTACTTGGTCCTGCTGTGAAGGCAGGGCACTAGACTCAACTCAATGACCTTTCAAGGTCCCTTCCAGCTCTAGGAGACAGGCAATCTCCAATTAATTAATTTGACTTACTCAGCAGACTCTGGCTCTCCCAAAGACCACAAATCAGATAAGGATCAAAGGTTCCTGGCCAGGTTTATTGTCAAGTGAAGTACAGTAATAGTTGTCAGCAGACTCTACCCAATCACTACACACTTATACTCATAACAATGGCCTCAGCATAACCAGTGGGAAACTCCCACTGCCCCCCTGGCTAGACAAAAACCATCCCTCCAAGACACCACTTTATATACAGTTACAAACAACTTACACATCACTCCTGTCATGTCAGGTTGCCACCCTCTGACATTACTTAGGTACCACCCATCACCTGTACTGCATGGTTTGATTAGACCATCTCTATCCATCATGCTGTCCTTTTGGACCCTTTCCTGAACCTGGGTCAATAGCTGTGGGGAGTGTGTACACAAATCTTTAATGATGTGGTGGTACCACGTGCTTTCAATTTATGCCCAATACCAATTACTGATCTACACCTGGGCCTATGACCCATTAGTGTTTTGCTCTTTCAGCCCTGTTTGTGCTAAGTTCTGTGAGCAGGGGCCTGCCTCTTGCTCACAACTTAGCTTTGCTTTCTGTTAGCCATGTTTTGTTCATTGTTAGCTAGGCCTCAAACCAGGCCTGTGCTGCATAGGCTTTTGTTTTAGGCCCTCATATTACTACACACAGAAAGAGGCAGGAAAGGTAGCAGGCAGTATCGTACATCATATAGAAAAGTATACTGTTACAGTAAATATATGGGTAGACATTCCTCTGGTGGGCTCTCCCTACTGTCCTGCTCTAGGGACAGCTCTAATTGGTATAGCAGACCCCAGAGGGATCTGGGTAGTGGAAGATGCAGCAGAGATGTTTGGAAGCCTTAATTGGCTTGGGGATGGGGGAGCACACAGAGCCTCCTCCCGCCCTGCCAGGAGCATGTGGTGCTTTGAAGCACCGCTCACAGGGTGGGGGGAGAGTGGAGGAGGTTTGATGTGCTCCTCTGCCCCCAGGCCAATCAGGACCTGGGGGCGGGGGAGCTGTGTGAAGCTTCCTTCACCCTGTCCTGGCCTTGAGAGGAGTCCTCGGCACTTCAAAGTGCCACATGCTCCTTGCAGGGGTGGAGGAAGCTTCCAGATTAGCCTGGGGCTGGGGGAGCGCGGGAAGCCTCTTCCAAGGCATCGGTGTCTAATGGGAAGGGGGGGCAAAGGGACTCCCCTACCTCCAGACCAATCACAGTCTGGGAGTGGGGTAGGCCCCCCCACTTCCTGTGTAGGCCCCGCCCCTTCCACGGTGGCCCGGGGGTACTTCAAAAATTTTTGAAGTGGTCCCCAGGCAAAAGTTAGTGCCCACCCCTGCTCTAACTTCAAATATGCAAGCTGCTCCACTGAAAATAAGGTTGCAGTGCGGCCTAGTTGCACACAACTCTGGGCCAGGGGACCAGGCTTCTATTCCTAGACTGGTGCCCGAGCCTTCCAGAAGTCACTTGATGGCGCTGCACCTCTATTTTTCTCTCTGTGAAATGGGAGACTTGGTACTGACCTCCTTCATGAAGTGCTAAGTATGCTTGTTTAGTTAGGCGTACATCCAAGTACTTACTGCATCAGAGCCTGCGTCAATGCATTGCCCAATAGTTCTATCAGTAACACCAGGCTCACACAAGTACAGCAGGACAATAGGATGCTATAATATTCTGCTAATAACTAGCATTATTTCGAAATAATGAGAGCGTTTACACCACCATTCCGTTATTTTGAAATAATATCCAAATAAAGGACAGCTTATTCCAAAATCTGTAAGCCTCACTCTATGAAGAATAAAGCCTATTCTGAAATAAGGTGCATGCAGATGTGCCTCTGCGATTTCGAAATAGCCCCTCACCAGGGCCATTCTAAATTATTCCTCCCCAGTGCTGCCTGGGGCTCTAAATTGAGACAGCATGTCCACGTTAGGGAAGCGTGCCTCAGACTAATTTTGAGGCGTCCTTGCAGTGCAGACGTGCTTTTTCGAAGTAAGCGTGCATTCTAGTCGTACCCTACGTCATTCCAATTCACGATAGTCATTTTCCTCAGGCTACATTTTGGACTGAATTTGAGTATACAAGGTAACTCCTGAGGCAGCAGCCTCTCTTTCTAATGACTCCACTTCTAATTTCACTCCCTGCTGATGCATCCTTTTCACACTTCATGCTATCAAGGCCTATAAGTGAAACTGCAGACTCATGCCTTTCCCTCAATCATCAAAGCCATCAGGAGACGGCATAAATAATTCACACTGTGTTGCCAGGAAAAGCAGCCATCATGCAATACAATTCCCCCTTTCTCTGTAATTTCCTTAGATATGGGACTAGCACAAACAAAAAAAACCCCACACCCCCCAACCGCACAAACCAGCTACAAAGAACAGAGCAGTTTCCATGCCTTGCATTCTGGAGGAGATGAGCTAATTGCTGGAAGAGCCTGGTTGTGAAAGATTTAGGAGGGAACTTTGCTAACTGCCATGTTAGCGCCTGCTGCTTTGAGATGTTGTAGCCAGACACAAACCCCATCTTGATTTTCCACGAACCCCATCTTGTTTCCCCCCCCCCCCCCCCAGAGAGCAAGAGAAAGGCAGTCAGCCTTTGATGCCCTGGGAACGCAGGTGTGCTGCCTGTCCCTGACTCTACCATAAACAGAAACCAGACAGTAAATGGGCTAGCTGATGACCCGGGGCCTCCCGTCGCCCTGATGGCTAGTACCAGTAATTGACATGCCTGCACTGTCCCAGAGAGGAATCTTCGCCCATCACATACCAGAGGTGCCCATTGTCTGCATTTTCCCAGGTGTAAATTATGCTTTGCACCCTTCGTGGGAAACTTGGCATTCAAAGCCATTTTTCCTAATTGGCCACTTGAAACCAGGAAGAAGCCTACATGACCCAAGGGGTATAAAAGAGGTTCAGCAGCCCACCCCATTTGAGCTCCAATCATCTATACCTGCTGGCAGGTATTGATTGTCTCCCGAGGTCTGTGGGATGCCCAACCTCGCCCTACTTCTTCCCGAGGGATTGAGAGAAAGACGCTGGCCACGCCAAGTCTGGAACGTAGGGGTGAGAATATATACCTGCTATGTGTCTATTTTGCATGCATTTAATAAGAGCTCAGAGAACCAAAAGGGTTTCATGGTACCTGTAAGTGACTTATTAGTGTAATTTCTATCCTGTCCTTTGTAGTGGCTGTGTTATCTGTAACACAGCAGTAGCATTTAACAACTAAGTTTACCCTGTAACAATAAAATAGTAACTGTTTAAGCTTTAACCTGACTCCTTCAGTTGCTGTAACAGAACCAAGCACAATTTAAAAGAACTTCAGCCGGTCATAAGGGACTCACTGCCCTGACCGTCGGCTGACAGGTGTCCAGAGCACAGCAACAGCGGGAGAACAGCATGAAAGAACTCCACACACACACACCCCCGCCAGTCTCTCTCTTTTGCCCCCATGGACCCAGTTCCACAGGCTCACCTGGCAATCTCTCTTTCCCTCCCAATTGACACTGCTCTGGAGACCATCTCCACCAGCTATCTGTGCCCCCTCATTATCCATGGCCTTACTTAGCCTGAGCAAGCTGAGATGTGTGACAGCAGCTCGCCCAACATGGCCACCACTGGTACTACTCCGCCTTCTTCAGTCCACACTCTGAGGAGGAGAGTGCTTGATGAGCCAGGGCATCCTCTCGTGGCTGGGCACAACAATGAAGGACCTTCCCCACCCCTGCCTCCCTTCTGACAGGGAGTCAGGCTCAGTCGTGGTCTGGTTCTTCTGGTGACGCTGCCCCCCAGCCAGATCACACACCATCTCGCCCATTCTGTGGTACCAACGTGCCACACAAAGAGCAAACAGCACCACACTGGACAGCTGTAGGATCTCTTTTGCCTCTCTTGGGCTCCTCTTCAATCCCTGCCTTCTGTCAGGGAAGGGCGCTCCCTGCCTTCTCCTCAGAAATCAACCCCCACCTCCCCAAGGAAGCCAAATGTAATTTAAGCTACTTCTACTGGTCCTAGGTAGGAACTTTTAGCCCCTCTGGGCTCTCCTCAGCTCCTTGGTCTTCTTCCATAAGACCAACACATGAGCTACCTCTCTGCAGCCTCACCGCTCCTTCAGGGCCTACCAGAAGGTTAGCTCCTATTCTGCAGTTTCTTCATAGTTCCTTGCCCAGGGGGAAGAGAGTTCTAGACCCCTTCCCTCCCGGTTTCCCCCTCTTCTGAGTTCCTCCCACTGGCTGCATCTAGACTGGCAAGTTTTTCCGGAAAAGCAGTTGCTTTTCCGGAAAAACTTGCCAGCTGTCTACACTGGCCGCTTGAATTTCCGCAAGAACACTGACAATCTCATGTAAGATTGTCAGTGTTCTTGCGGAAATGCTATGCTGCTCCCGTTTGGGCAAAAGCCCTCTTGCACAAATGCTTTTGCACAAGAGGGCCAGCGTAGACAACGTGGTATATTGTTTTGCGAAAAAAACCCTGATGGCAAAAATGGCGATGGGGGCTTTCTTGAACAAAACCGCGTCTAGATTGGCACAGATGCTTTTCCGCAAAAAGTGCTTTTGCGCAAAAGCGTCCGTGCCAATCTAGACGCTCTTTTCCGCAAGTGCTTTTAACGGAAAAACTTTTCCATTAAAAGCATTTGTGGAAAATCATGCCCGTCTAGACGCAGCCTAAAGGAACAGGGAGCTAGCAGGGAAGGTGAGAGCCTACTCACGTTCTCCTGGGGTAGGAATACACAGCTTCCATCTCTCTACACTTAAGTGAAAGAGGCAGGTAGATACCTTATGAGAAGGAATTTCTTAGATCTGTGTCACCTCTGACATAATTTGATCCGGTCAAAAGTATAAGGTGGGGGATTTCATGACAATTTAATATATTTCCTCCTTTCTCTCCCCAAAATGCCATTAAGCTTTGTAGAGTTTCAGCCAGCATGAGTGATATTGACATTAGTCCGTGTTGTCAGAAAGAGCGGCTACATCGGGGCGACAATAAGACTGCAGCAATTTAGGTCCTGGAAGGCTGCTGCCACTTTATTTACCTGTACCTCCACAGGAATGAGTGCCTGCAGCTCCTGTTGGCCGTGGATCGCTGTTCTTGGCCAATGGGAGCTGCAGAAAGTGGCGCGGAACGGGACACTGCTTCCTGCAGCTCCCATTGGCCAGGAATGGCGATCCACGGCCAATGGGAGCAGCAAGCACCTGTGGAGGCACAGGTAAATACAGCAGCTGGTTATTCCCTGCCCCTGAGCTACGTGCTTGGGCTACAAAGTCATGTGATTTACCTTAATTGATCGTTATTGAGGACCAGATCCTCAGTGAAGTAAATGGAAGGCGCTCTGTTTACATCGATGGAGCTGTACCCCACTGTGCCAGATAAGGATTTGTCCTCAGACCTTGAATGGACATTGCCTTGAGGGGCTTTCCGGCTGTCACGGATTGCTTCCAGGCTCCTGAATCAAGGGGTCTGGCATAACCAGGGCGTGACAAACAGCGGCAAAAAATGCTTGACAGCCCCATACTGCGCATGCACAAGAGCCGCATTGTGCATGCGTGCGCCACGAATGAACGGGGCGCGCGGCTGAAATCTACTCGCCACGGGCAAGTGGATTGTATAGTTTGTCGAACCCTGGGCATAACAATACCAAAGTAAGCAGAATCCGAAGTAAGCAAAATCTTCCAAGCCATTAAATGTAATCCTGCAAGGTTCCCTCCTAGGGAAATGCCAAGGACTCACCTCAGCCAAGGAATGCACACAGGAGAGATAAAAGAAGCCATTGCTTAAGGTTTCATGAAAGCATCATGCTTAGTTACGAATGCTCAAGCAGCTTACATGCAAAAGCCTTGTCTTCTTTATGTGTGATTCTTGCATTGCTCGTCATACAGGGATATAAGGTCAGCTACCTCACTGGTATAAATCCGTGTAGCTTCACTGAAGTCATTGACCCAATGAGGATCTGGCCCATAAATAATCAGCACGAGACCTGAAAAGAACCATAAGAATGGCCATATGGCGTCAGACCAAAGGTCCATCTAACCCAGTGTCCTGTCTTCCAACAGTGGCCACTGCCAACGTCCTCAGAGGGAATGAACAGAACAGAGAATCAGCAAGTTACCCATCCCCTTCTGTCCATTCCTAACTTCTGACAGAGGCTAGGGACACCATTTCTACCCATCCTAGCTAATCGCCATCGATGGACCTATCCTCCAGGAATTTATCTAGCTCTTTTTGGAAGCCTGCTCTTCACAACATCCTGTAGCAAGGAGTTCCACAGGTTGACTGTGCACTGTGTGAAGAAATACTTCCTTTTGTTTGTTTATACATGTTACCTTTAATTTGTGTTGATCCCAAGCTCATGTTTTATGGGAGCAAGTAAATAACTTCCTTATTTACTTTCTCCACACCAGTCATGATTGTATAGACCTCTATCATATCTGCTCTCAGACATAGCCATGTGAGTCAGACTGGACCTGCCCTCCTCTACTTGGGACATTTTGCAAACTCACTCCATATTTTGCAAAAGCTGCTGCTGCATTTAGACCCTAAGGGGCTGGTTAAACAAGCTAAAATCATATATTTTCCTTTATCCTACCTTTCTCCTAATGGGACTTTTCCATCCCATTACTTTTGCATATGTGAGGAAAACAAGCTCAAGACCTGGGTTAAGCATTTTTTTTCCCAGCATGCCTTTGATCCAGCATTTAGGAACAGCAAAACGCCTCATGCCAAGTCTTGGACGAGAACAGACTGTTCTTCATGTGCTCAGCAACCTTGGTTTTTCAGAGCATTTGATGGACGGCAGAACATGGTTATCAGACACAGATTCCTCAACTCACAGCCTGCAAGAGATGGTACGTTTTATACGGCATCGCAGACAGGTTGGTCCCAGGATATTAGAGAGAGGAGGTGGATGAGGCAATACCTTTTATTGGACCAACTCCTGTTGCTGATGGAGAAAAGCTTCAGAGCTCAAAAGCTTGTCTCACCCACAGTAGTTAGGTCAGTGATAAGTAATGACATCTCATGTGCTTTTCTAAACCAAGGTAGAGAATGGGAAGACAAAAAGAAATGAAACTGCTAGAGGAAGGGAGAGCTGGTCAGGGAAAATTAAAACAAGCAATCACTGGAACAGCTCCCTTTGTTCATTCAGCAACCACTCATCCTGTGCCGGCTCTGGTGTTGCTGTGGGTAGCTTTGTGGGGGGTGGAAAAGCATACTGCATGAGCAATGCCGGAGAAAAGCTGGAGACTCTCCCAGGAAGTTTCTGGTCCCCTCTTCCATTCGCCTGCTCTCTAGTGGATCTCACATCAGGGCTTCCTCCCAGATCTGGAAATTCAACCCAGGAGTCCTGTCATCCAGTATCATCTTCTCTCCACTAGGCAGCGCCTAAAGCTGCTTTAATTTATGCTGTAGCCCAAAAGGGAACAGAATAGCTTGTGGGGATTCTGGTCACACCCTCTTCCTTCCAGCCGTGCCTCCTTTCCCCCAGCAGGCCTACATCGGCTTCACATTAGTGGAGATTCCCCCTTTATAGAATCCTAGAGCTGGAAGAGACCTCAGAAGATCATCAAGTCCAGCCCCCTGCTCTAGACAGGACCAATTCCAACTCAATCAACCAAGCCAGGGCTTTGTCAAGCCGAGACTTAAACATCTCTAGGGATGGAGACTCCACTACTTCCCTAGGTAACCCATTCCAGTGCTTCATCACTCTCCTAGTGAAATAGTTTTTCCTAATATCCAACCTGGACCTCTCCCACCACAACTTGAGACCATTGCTCCTTGTTCTGCCATTTGTCACTACCAAGGACAGCCTTTCTCTAGCCTCTTTGGAACCTCCCTTCAGGAAGTTGAAGGCTGCTATCAAATCCCCCCTCACGAGCAGAGTATACCAGTGGTATAGAGAGGTCACGGATCTCTATGAATGGATAGATTTCTTCCCAGTGCAGTGAATATCACAGGTGCCAAACCTATACAACATGCGCTGCACTGCCAAAAACATTCATTGAATCAAACTGACCACATGTTATACACACAATGCAAGTCCCCTACTCACTACAAAGGAGGGTGCACACATAGGGAGAAGAAATTAGACAACAGGGCTCTCTTAGGGTGTGTCTACACTGCAGGGCTTAATTCGAAATAAGCTACGCAAACTGAGCTACGTCAATAGGGAGCTTCTACACAGCACTTAGTTCGAAATAGAGCACTCTTCCTCCGACGTCCCTTGCTCCTCGTACAATGAGGGTTACAGGAGTCGGAGTAAGCAGTCCTCCAACGTGATGGTATTTTGACACTATTTTAAAATAACTGCCTGCTGTGTAGATGCCGACTAAGTTATTTCGAAATAACGTTGCAGTGTAGACGCACCCTATTAGTCATTACAGGGCTCAGAGGGTATACGCTCATTCCCATTATGCATGAGACGGCGGGTCTAACTCTGTCCTTGCGGGGAAAATTGTTGCTTTGATGGGAATGGTTTGTGTAGCCAGTGCAGGAGGTGGCCGAGATAAGAGCTCTGCAAAGATTATCGAGCAAAGCATGCGACAAGCTAGCCGTCGCTGTGGCTGCTTTTAGCCTAAGGTGTATTGTTGAGGGTCCCGTGCAATAAAGATGCACCCAGTTAAAATGCCTGCACAGCCGCCGGATTCCTGAGGGAAAGGGGTAGGTCAGCCGATGCTCCCAGGGTGTGACGCATTAGGAAGAGACTGGCCAGCTCGCAGTGGAGCTCTGGATGCTGCTAGTGTCGCTGCACCTTGGGCATCACGGCCACAGCACACCCAGGCTCCAGCTCCAGGGATCCGGTGGCCGGGCAGCGTGGTCCCCGCTGTACTGTGGATCTCGCGGCTGGGTAGCATGGCTCCACGCCACCCCAGCCAGCTCTGGGGATCCAGCAGCGAGGCAGTACAGTGGATTCATTTACATCCAATGAGTGCGGCGCTTTCCTCACCCTCCACAGCCCTGCCCTGAGCCCCACCACACCCCACAACCCCCTGCTCTAACTCCTGCACCCCACCCCACTGCCCTGAGCCTCCCCAACCTCCCTACCCCCTGCTCTGACTTCTGCACCCCCCACAGTCCCACCCCCTGCCCTGAGCCCTCCTCCCACGCCTTGCCCTGAGCCCCTCACGCTCCATCGCACACTTAAATTTCTGACAGTTGTTCTATCACAACTCTCCCAACCTCTTGCCCTGAGCCCCAAGGGAGTGGGGGAGGTTGCAATAGGACAGTACCTGGCAGAAGTGTAAAGTCACTTTCAGCCCTGCCTGAGGGCAAGGTTAATGGATCACATACTTAGATGAGATACTACACCTCCTGGTATCATCATCCCTGTCTTAGGTCTCCCACTGAAATTGTTAACAAAACCACCATGGACTTCCATGGGCGCAGTACGACGCACCTACTTTCAGAAGGCTGGAAACACCTCACAAGACCCAATTTCACTCCTGAGTTTCGCCCACAGCCTTTCAGAATCACCTTGCACCATTCGGGGACAAATTTCTCCAAATGCTCAGCCCCCACTACTGGGGCCTGATTTTCCAAAGAGCTCCACTCCCATTGAGGTGCCTAAATAAGAGCCACACTTTAAAACAGAGCCTAGGATTTACGGTGCACTCTGAACGCTGACTCTTTTGAAAATCTGTCCGTAACTGCTCCAAGAAGAACTTGCTAGGAGGCACTAGGCTCCCTTAACACTCAAACTGATCATATTTCAGAGTTGAAATGGGAACCGATACCTAGCTATGAATGCACTTGAACACCCGTCACCCCCCCCCAAAAAAAAAAATCTTCCTGTGCCTCAGTTCACCTATCTGTGAAATGGGAACAGTGCTTCTCTACAGGAAAGGTGTATTAAGAGGATGACTTCATTTATACTTGTGCGGAGGCCAGATAGCACAAGGATGAGAGCCATAGAAAACAGCTTTTAGAAAACAGTGGCTGTGCAGATTAAAAGTTACCCAACTGCCATTTAGATAGGACAAATATTTGTTATGTGCTTTGAGATCTTCTGACAAAAGGCTCCAGACAAGGACAGTGTTTTATTACTGGTTTATACAAGCCAAGGAGCCGCATGCTAAAATGACGCCCCGGGACAGAATCCTTGAGGTCTTTTCTTTCCTCATTTATTTTATTTCTTTGATAAATTACCATACTTAAAAAGAGCCAAGTCCTTAATGCTCCATTTGCAGCAAGATAAAATGCATTGGAAATCCTCTGTCCATTAGCTAATAGAAAAGATTCATATACATCCCCCCCAAATGTTCTAGTGCAGTTTACTGTTCTCAGATAGCTTAATGATAGGAGTGGGAGGGGCAGATCGATAAACTGACAGGGCAAAATCCTGCAAAGTCTTGCTCATGCACATAATACTCACTTGAATAATCCCCCAAAGACCTGATGGGTAGGTGTTCTACATAGGAAGACTGATACATACTTATACAAAATTGTCCAAAAAGAATCCCTTGTTCCGGGTACTGATAAAAACCTATTTTCCTGTAAGGAAAATGATGCCTTCATTATTTAACACCTAAAGGAAAGGAACAGAATCAGAACTAAAAGGAACCTCGAGGTCATCAAGTCCAGTCCCCTGCACCAAACACCATCTAGATCAGCGGTCCCCAACGCGGTGCCCGTGGGTGCCATGGTGCCCGCCGGGGCATTTATGTGTGCCCGCCGAATGATCAGGGCCAGCCCCGCCCCCGGCGCATGTGCGGTGCCAGACCCGGGCACATGGCGCATGGGCAGCCCCTACCCCGGGTGGGTGGCACATGTGCGATGCCGGCCCCGGGTGCGTGGTGCACGGGCGGCCCCGCATATGGACGCCCGGCGTGAGCAGCCCCACCCCCGGACGCCCGGCAGCTCCGAAAGGCTGGGGACCACTGATACAGATCATCCCTGACAGCTGTTTAGCTCTTTGCTCTTAAATATCTCCAGTGATAGAGATTCCACAACCTCCCTAAGCAATTTATTCCAGTGTGTAACCATCCTGAGAGTTAGGAAGATTTTCCTAATGTCCAACCTAAATCACACTTGCTGGAATGTAAACCAATTACATCTTGTCCCATCATCAGATGTCCAGAAGAATAATTTTTCTCCCTCCTCCTTCTCAACTGTGTGGTTTAGTTTGGACATTACGAAAATCTCCCTAACTCTCAGGATGGTTACACACTGGAATAAATTGCCGAGGGAGGTTGTGGAATCTTCTTATTTGTTAAAATCAAATCTAGACATGGGTTGAGCTCAAAAAGGTTATCTATCAAAGGCAACATGAAAGGTCCGGTGAATAGGCAAGAGGTTTCTTTAAAATGTGTCGAGGAAATGGGGGTTTGTACCTATCGGGATAGGTCTTACGACCATGGTTCCCAACCTCTTTTATACCACGGACTGGGAAACCCCTTCACAAACTTTTGGCACACCGGTAACATTTTATTTGCATATTTGCAGAGTCATTATGGTAATTATTTGCAGATTTATTATGGTAATTAATTTTAAGAGGTCAGGTGTTATTTTATATCGCATCTGTAAGCACACACTACAAGATCAGAGTTTGCAGATATCTACAACACACAAAAAAATTCACAGAAAGAATTGCCCTCTGGCTGCTGGGTGGGGCAGGCCCTCCCACGGGGGTAACTGGTGCCTGCAGAGGGAGGGGCACCCATAGGGGCAGCAGGCAGGTGAGGCATCCTATTTAGCAACTGAAATTTTGTCAAGGGCATAGGACCTGGTGCCCCCAAGTGCTACCACCAGTCACCTCTTCCCTCC